>NC_064633.1:114551745-115176745 GCF_023864275.1 Schistocerca cancellata | reverse complement strand
ACGTGCATTGTCCTGTTGTAACAGCAAGTTCCCTTGCAGGTCTAGGAATGGTAGAACGATGGGTTCGATGACGGTTTGGATGTACCGTGCACTATTCAGTGTCCCCTCGACGATCACCAGTGGTGTACGGCCAGTGTAGGAGATCGCTCCCCACACCATGACGCCGGGTGTTGGCCCTGTGTGCCTCGGTCGTATTCAGTCCTGATTGTGGCGCTCACCTGCACGGCGCCAAACACGCATACGAGCATCATTGGCACCAAGGCAGAAGCGACTCTCATCGCTGAAGACGACACGTCTCCATTCGTCCCTCCATTCACGCCTGTCGCGACACCACTGGAGGCGGGCTGCACGATGTTGGGGCGTGAGCGGAAGACGGCCTAACGGTGTGCGGGACCGTAGCCCAGCTTCATGGAGACGGTTGCGAATGGTCCTCGCCGATACCCCAGGAGCAACAGTGTCCCTAATTTGCTGGGAAGTGGCGGTGCGGTCCCCTACGGCACTGCGTAGGATCCTACGGTCTTGGCGTGAATCCGTGCGTCGCTGCGGTCCGGTCCCAGGGCGACGGGCACGTGCACCTTCCGCCGACCACTGGCGACAACATCGATGTACTGTGGAGACCTCACGCCCCACGTGTTGAGCAATTCGGCGGTACGTCCACCCGGCCTCCCGCATGCCCACTATACGCCCTCGCTCCAAGTCCGTCAACTGCACATACGGTTCACGTCCACGCTGTCGCGGCATGCTACCAGTGTTAAAGACTGCGATGGAGCTCCGTATGCCACGGCAAACTGGCTGACACTGACGGCGGCGGTGCACAAATGCTGCGCAGCTAGCGCCATTCGACGGCCAACACCGCGGTTCCTGGTGTGTCCGCTGTGCCGTGCGTGTGATCATTGCTTGTACAGCCCTCTCGCAGTGTCCGGAGCAAGTATGGTGGATCTGACACACCGGTGTCAATGTGTTATTTTTTCCATTTCCAGGAGTGTATTAAGTTTTCGCTGACTCAAATCCGCGAGCCGACAACAGTAATTATATGTATGCTGCGAATGTAAGTAAAGTAATTGTGTTAGTGTGCCAGCCCCAGCTGTCAGTGAGACCCTAACTCTGAAACTACTGAGGGTTATTAAATTCGTCGGGACCTATACCGCCGATGCTGCCTACAAATCCCACCATGGTCGGAGAGTGAATATGCTGGCTGCAGGTGGTGCCAATGGGTCACCACGTGCACCTGTGTGTGCACCGCCGCTGCATCGTCGAGAAGTGTACTGGGCGAAGCTCGTGCGTCTTGAGCGTCCTGACAGAAGAGTATCCATGCTGCCCGAAGTGCCTCTACTAAAAGAAAGGGACTCTGCTGCAAACAGAATCCGAAATATGTCTACCAGCATGCCAGACGTCGCTCTAGTCAGAGCAGAGTCCGAAGTTACGTTAAAAGGGCAGAGCGCATCAGTTCAGCAGACGATTCCCTCGTCTGAACCAGCAGTTGCCAATCGGAAACCAACATTTTTGCTCCACCAATGAAAAAAATTAGGCAGACGCCACTATATTTCCATCAACATTGGAAATATGCGGCCCTTCCAATTAAGTGTACTGAAAATACACTTCCAGAAACGTAAATCCACAACTTTTATGTCGCGCTAATCAAGCCAATTCGTATATTTTAGCCGGCTGCGGTGGTCTAGCGGTTCTAGGCGCTCAGTCCGGAACCGCGCGGCTGCTACGGTCGCAGGTTCGAATCCTGCCTCGGGCATGGATGTGTGTGATGTCCTTAGGTTAGTTAGGTTTAAGTAGTTCTAAGTTCTAGGGGACTGATGACCACAGATGTTAAGTCCCATAGTGCTCAGAGCCAGCCATCGGATATTTTAGTTTTGCCGCATTTTGCACGCTGTTTCCTAGAGTGGGAACACAAAGAGAGAAAAAATGGGAGAAATGTTGGACTAGACGCCGAACAGGCAGCGGAAGGGTATGATAGTTGTTATATCCTAACCAGTAATGCCAACCGAGCCCGCTGCCAAAAGGTTGGCAGCATCAAAGTCCGGACGCCGTCCGCATAAGCAGCGCCAGCGATACAGGAAATCGCCGCAAGTCTGCGCGCGCCACCGCTGGCTTCTGGCTTCTTAAGCGCTGGAGTCGCGAGCGCTAGGACAGTTCTGTATTCGCCGCTCAGTGGTATACTCGCCACCGATTTGTGTACTTGCTAGTCAGTTGTGTGTTCATCGCAGCAGAGTAGTTGTTTGTCGTCAGCCGACGCTGACCTAGCCGCTCCGACTCGAACTAGACAGATTTCTGTAGACACGGAGTTCACTACTGTGTTTCTGTATCTTCCTTAATAAAGATAAGTACCGACTTTTATTTAATCAGAGTGTTTGGGTTTTCATCTTTCTGTTCACTGTTCCAGCGGACCGGTCGTCCCGCTATTAAAAGTGTGGCGGTGACTTCGTAAGCCGTTTCTACAGCGAAGTGTTTGTCGCTACGAACGCCGCCACAAAAATAGTCATGAGGCGTGGTAAAAAGATTGCTGTTTTGAAGAGAGCGCCGCAGCGCGTTGTGTGAAGCAGTCCCCTCCGTTTCTGGCGGTGGCGCCGCTGTGGTAATTGCAGCTTTTGGTGTCTTCCTCTGATGGGAAAGCGGAAAGGTTGCCTGTTCACGTGCATTTAAGGGACGCTATCAGTTCGGCAGGGTGGTCAGTCGGAGTGAGGCTATGTCAGTCTCGCGTCACCAGTTGCTGGTCTGCTTCTCGTTGCATTTGTGCGGCAGTTAGTATGTCTGGGTCAACTTTAAAGCCAGAAAATGAGAGTCTTGCCACTCCGCCCGTAACAGAACTCAGCTAGTGGTCGCCCGGTCGGGGCTGAGTTCCTGCATCTGAGTCTGTGCGTTACGCCGCCAGTCTGCCCGAGTTGCTCGGGCAACGGTCATTGCCGATTGGATCGGTCGGTTGGTCGGTCGCGCACTGACACACGAGATGACTTGTCCGCCTTGAGCGTCGGCGCATGTGAGGTCCCCACGTGAGTCCAGTGGGCAGCGCCGTATAGAAAGGGGTAGTGGCTTCGCGGTTCACAAGAGAGCAACAGGAGCGAAACCACGACACCGGGCTGGCCGGTGCGAGCTGCGACGCCTTGAGGCGGGAGATCGGCGCGCCTTCCTGCGTCCATTGAAGAGGCTGGCAGCGGACGGTTCGGGAGAGCGTTGGGGGTGCTGCGCCATGTCTTCGCCAGAAATCGCAGTTATTAGAAGTTGAGTGAGTTGCGATATATTGTTTCAGTTACTTGTTAAATTCTACTGGTTTTTGCTCGTGTCTCTCGTCCGCATTTGTTAGGCAGTTAGTGTCTGTCTGTCTGGCGGTCTGCCGTACGTTAATAGCTGCCTCTGTCATGTTTGTCGGATTCAGTGTTAACGAATTTATAGAATTAAGGTAAAGGCCGAATTCCTGAAATATGTTTTAATCTTGCCTATTGTCTTGCGAGGCGGTATATGCGTAATGTAGAGCATGTTGTACACTTTATGTAAGTGTGAATTTCATGGGTTTTTTATTTAAATAGTCATTTTTATAAAGTTGCCACCTTTCCACCGTAAGAGCCCTTTTAAAAACAAATTGCACTTTTGGTGGCAAATAATTTCTTATTGTGAGTTTTTGTACTATTTCCATCACTCTTATGGGGTGCATAGTTAATGTGTTTGTGTAAGTTGTTAAAATTTTTAGTTGAAAGTAATCTGGTTTGTTGCAGATTTGCACCAGTGTAGTTTTCAGAGGTCGTTGAGAGCGGTCGTGACTACGGCCTTGTTGAAAGGGAGCGGAAGCTTCTCAGCCCGAAGGAAAAAAAAAAAAATGTTATTCTGCCTCTGAATAACTGTAACTTGATGTTTAGAGGGTTCTTCTGACTGTAATTTTAAATCTCTTTTTGAAAAGGCTTAGGAATAAAATTCACATTTGTTAAAGGTAATTTTATTTTCCATCAGTTACTTCCTGTTAACTACTTCCACGCTCACCTAGTGTGATGAAATGTGTTAATGTTCTTGGTGAATCGCTAGTAAATAAAGTAAATTCTTTAAGAAAAGATTTTGTAAGTAAAATTACGGTTCAAGTCATTCCCAGAGTCTGCCTGTGTCTTTGAGAAAGCTTTCTCTTATGAATGGCTCCAGACTTTGCCCTCGTTATTTACTTAATCCTTTTTGCACCAGGAGCACGTTCCGCAGATTGTCCTTAGCAGTAAAATGTTACAGAGTGCACCTGGCGGACAAATTCTCTCCAGGAAGCAGTCAGAGCACAACGAACGGCGATCTCCAGCATCCCTACCCCCCCCCCCCTGAATCCGGCACCAGACGCCAAAACAGTCTCTGCCTCTTAAGTCAGGGGTTAGGGAGGCGGAGGATTGGAATGGTTCCTCTGTTCAACTGCCATTGTTGCTCTGCGGATGCTACAGCACGTCGCCTTAGCCCATACGCAATACCTGCATTGGGATATCTACAAGTGGCTAGACGAAAGAAAAGGAAGCACACACCTACGCAACCACTGTTGTATTCCGATTGAAAACACACGTGCGTTTCCACAGCCTCCATGATTTAGGCTGGATTTAATTTGAAATGTAATTGATTTGCAGATCATATTGACTCTAATTTGCATATAAAACGTGGCTAGTTTGCATAATAATGTATTGCAGAACGAAAACTGACACCGGCTACTGTTCGGACACATGTCAATGTGCCATGTACTGACGAGCACTGACCTTTTCAAAAATTTTACTACGATACTATCGCACGAGAGGTAACACATAAGGATACAGGATGGCCGTAACGTATCACTGTGTCGTCAGAGTTCACTCAAACGCTAACAGCCGTGACTGAAGTCTTACAAGATTACTCTTCACACCATGACTCCAGTAGTAACACCTCGGTGCCTCTCCAAAACGCTGGAAGAATGGGAACTCGCATCAGGTTACCGCAGTACTCGCCAACGATGGATATCCGAGGTTGAGCAGAACTGAGATTCTTCGCTGAACTTAATGAGACACCATTGATCACCAGTCCTTGCTTTACGGTCACGGCACCACTCAAAACACAGCCGTTGCGTGTTGTGTTAACGGCAGGACAGTAATTCCCTGGTGTGCCTGCTGCAAGTCTCCGACCAATGGCGTAGGACGAGACAAAATGTTGCAGGCAGTCCATTACGTGTTCTTGGATGGGAGGCACAGATGTGAAGGATTTACAGTGTGCTTGGTACACAACACGGCGATTCTGCCTTGTGGTGGTCACACGTGGTTGGCCAAACCATTCACGACGGGTACGCCAGCCCTTGCTTGCCCACATAGTCCAACATCGGACGACTGTCACTTCCGGATGTCCCAAAAATCTGGATACAGCATGATTCGACCTGCGGACTAAATGGAGAGACTTACAATGTCTCCCCTTCCAAATTCTCTCAGGTGCTAACAACGCTGCCTCAGACGCGTGTGCGCCACCCTCGTGTCCTTGACAGTACTCCATCATCGTCTAACGCCGTTCACGCCCCTCATATCACCCGTTACCAACACTACAGTCCTACAAAAATCATGCACACTTGTGGCCGTTCTACATGTCACAGAGAACGGCAACTAGAATTATTTACATGGTGTGTAGGTGTACTAATTTTCGTAGGAAATAAAACTAACGAAACTAAACTCCATCCCAACAGGCCGTGAAGGCCCAACAGTACCGACCGACCGCCGTGTCATCCTCATACCATAGGCGTCACTGGATGCGGATATGGAGGGGCGTGTGTTCAGCACACCGCTCTCCCGTACGTCAGTTAACGTAGGAGCTACTTAATAAAAAAAGAGGAAAAAAGGGATGAGTTCCATCAAACCAGCGGAAAAGCGTATGACACCAAAACACCAAAGAAAAGTTGTTGTTGTTGTGGTCTTCAGTCCAAAGACTGGTTTGATGCATCTCTCCATGCTACTCTATCCTGTGCAAGCTTCTTCATCTCCCAGTACCTACTGCAACCTACATTCTTCTGAATCTGCTTAGTGTATTCATCTCTTGGTCTCCCTCTACGATTTTCACTCTCCACGCTGCCCTCCAGTACAAAATTGGTGATCCCTTGATGCCTCAGAATATGTCCTACCAAGCGATCCCTTCTTCTCGTCAAGTTGTACCACAAATTTCTCTTCTCCCCAATTCTATTTAATACCTCCTCATCATTTATGTGATCTACCCATAAAGCTATGACAAAATAAATGCAAGAAACAAAATAATTACATCAGACAAATTCTACAGAATTTAGATTTATTCGTAGGTGGCGCTTGTGACGTAAATGTTCGATTGTAGAGCTGGGCCAAGGAATCAGCGCTCAGTCATGATAATTAAATTTAAATTTTTACAAGCCTATATATTCAGTCGCGTGTTCTGATAACAGTATTCTCAGAACATATTTCACATTATCTCTCTCTCTCTCTCTCTCTCTCTCTCTCTCTCTCTCTCTCTCTCTCTCTCCCTCTTGCCTCTCCCTCTCTCTCGCCCCTACCTCTCTCTCCACACCCACGGTTTTCTCATCCCATATTATGCAACCACATTTTTTGGCAACCAGAAAGAAACAGGAGCAAATGTATACAACATTTCTGTAAAAAACGGCACTGTAAACATTTAAGTCACTGCTCAGTTCACAGACTCGATGTTGCTCAAACAATAATATTGTACTGACAAATACAGACACACGTATGACTCATTGTAAATATTGACTGAAGCAGCGCCATTGGATGTCAAAACGGATTAATATTTAAACGACGTTTGTAAACAGGCAGGCTCCTCGGCATATTTGCATTCTTCGCGGAACGAACTTTGTACGCGTGACGTGTGTGTGTGTGTGTGTGTGTGTGTGTGTTTGTGCTTCGAACATACTCACGTAGCGATGGCATACGTCTAGAGCCAGTAGGTGACAAGAATAAAGCACCGTACTCATCGTAGACACCGAAGTGTTAAAAGGCAAGCCGCAAACCAAATATTATCCGGCGTATTCACACAGTAGACATGAAGCTAGACACTCAATTCATGCTCCCATACCAGATGAAAAAAATGTCGTCTCCAGCTTACGTGATGAGTAAACTCTTTCGTACCACTTTGTTCTTTATCGGCACAGAAACGCTATTCCACAAACACTCTTACATAAGCTCTGTGCAGAGACTGATAAGAAGTTATTTCTGTACGAAAGGCAAACTGAAACAGGGTTTTCTTGCATAATTAATGAGTTACCACTTCTCAGTCATGCCATACAAGTCATTGAAAAACTAATGTAGGTCCGTGATCTGCGGCTACAGCCGTCAGTGTTAACGAGGGAGAAGCCAAGAGGCGAAACCGAAAGAGCGAACTGATAAGAATGAACAAACAGTAAAAGCGCAAATCCTCTTTCTGTAGATCCAACCGATTACAGCTCCATTCCAGAAACCAGCCGGCTTACTCGCCTGTCCGGAGCCAATGAAGACAGCTGTTACATTAAAACAATGGTCCTCTGCTGGCCTCGTCGATGTTTCCAGAGACACAGTTGTATAGAGCCTTCTAGCTTCCACTCGTGCGATCTCATAACCCAAAAGTCTTCTAGGCTCGGGAAAGCTGGGCGAAGGCCTTCAAGAAGAGGTCCCAACTCCGACAAAGGATAAGCGACAACAATCAGCCGCCAAGGGCCGTACACCCGCGACTGCTGAGAACCGTTTTCACAAAAGTGAACAACCACAAGAAACGAAATTTTCAGGAAACACATTTTATTGATTTATTTTAATTGCATGCATTGTTGATGTCTCACAACATTACATTTCACAAATAAACTCTAGATAGATTACACAACGGCGGATAAACGTTTTACCAGCTTTCAGTTGCAAATAAGAAGATACGTAAAAATCATGATTTTTCCCGACCTGAACATATACAGTTTAATTATTTTATAGTAGTTACGTTCCAATTTATTTTAACCAACTAAACAAATGATAATTTAATAAACTGCTTCATTAAGATACTGTACTTCATTATTTTCTTTGTCGTGCTCTTCGAAACACTCTATGGCCTTCCCACACGGCACCCCGGTTTCTTCAGAAAACGGTTCAAATGGCTCTAAGCAATATGGGACTTAACATCTGAGGTCATCAGTTCCCTAGACTTAGAACTACTTAAATCTAACTAACCTAAAGACATCACACACATTCATGCCCGAGGCAGGATTCGAACCTTTGCCGTAGTAGCAGCGCGGTTCCAGACTGAGGCGCCTAGAACCGCTCGGCCACAGCGGCCGGCGTTTCTTCACATAAAACTCCAGTTTATGACATGCACAGCGTTTTTGACACACATATTGTTTCTAGTTTTTACTACAGCTGATCTATAAATGTCCTTGAAATTATCTTTGTTACTTTCCTTCACTTCAACGATGATCGGGAAGGAATAGCATGTTGTTTCAGCTTTGCAGATGCCACTACCTTTGCTAGCGTTTTTATAAATTATTTAGAATGTTAGCTTCTTTTTCATTAACCTGTTAGCAGTGGCCTTAAATTCGTTTCCCGGAAATATATAAGTATCATGGTGGCTCAAAACCTCATGATAGTGTGATGTTAAGGTTATAGTCTCAAGTTTCCTCAATTATTTTTCAATGATACCAGATAACTTATCAGTCTGCATCTGATTGAGACCCCTCATTGGGAAGTAGTGAGCTACTAACAATAGATGCCTACGATAAGTAGTAGAAATGAAATGATAATTAAATGGACACCCTAGCTGCAAACAGGCATTGATGTACTTCACTGGGGAGATGTTGAAAATGTGTGCCCCGACCGGGACTCGAACCCGGTATCTCCTGCTTACATGGCAGACGCTCTATCCATCTGAGCCACCGCGGGCACAGAGGATAGTGCGTCTGCAGGGACTTATCACTTGCACGCTCCCCGTGAGATCCACATTCCCAACATGTCCACACCACTACATTCGTAGTGCGCCTAATAGATGTAAGCAGGAGATCCCGGGTTCAAGTCCCGGTCGGGGCACACATTTTCAACATCTCCCCAATGAAGTACATCAACGCCTGTTTGCAGCTAGGGTGTCCATTTAATTATCATTTCATTTCTAGCAAAGCTGCATGGTCATCCACGGTAACTGTTATTTCAGGAACAGATACTACCGTCATATATAAGTAGTAGATGTTCATATTTGGCGAAAATTGTTTTCAGTGTATGCCGAATTTAGAAAAATTTCAGTTCTCCGCGAAGATTACATACGCAAATATTACATTTTTATAAATTTCGTGTACTATAATGGATTCGTCTAATTATACGTACACGAATACAGATATCACTCATTTTTCCAAATTTTGTAGGTGTTGAGTTGTGTGAAAATGACCCTCAATTGTTATTTGTACAGAAAAAGGTAAATATCTTGCGACGAGAGAGCCACTTACTTCAGTATGAAAAAGCTAACTAATTTACCTACCTCCTAGTGAATAGCCAAGAGTCTAAAGTCCCTTATATGATGAGGTTTATAGCCTTTACAGTGCTTGTCAAAACTATATGCAGGGTTTGAGCATATCCTTAGACGTCGGTGCTTCTCGGTGAATTATAGTGTGTGCTTCGACAATCAAGAGTAACATTCTTCATTTTTGCTGCCAGCCCTGTTTGGTATCCAGGTAACCCTGTCTGTAAAAATACCAACATATTTTTACCAAGGAACAGCTACTTTAAATAAATAAAGGTCAATCATATTGAAAATATTTTCTGCTGTAGTACTTGATAGAAGCGGTTTGCAATACAAAAACCCTTCTATATTTGTGACACTTACACTCTCGTCTATTTGAAGCGCAAAGTAAGTGTACCTTTCCGGCTTTAATAACATTTCTTCAATATTGGAAGGCTTCTACAATTGACCTTTGCACCATATTGTTGGATATAGAAACTTTTTGTATTTCTTTGACTACTTTTCCACCCAAAACTGCTTGGACCATGTCTCTCGCTGCGTGCGGTAAGAGTAAGTCACAAATTCAGTGAGGTTTTCCTTCCTTTGCAATACTAAAACTATCTTTTTTCAAGTTAGTATCAGTGTTAATAAAATTTGCCCTGCATTCGGATTCTGTTTAACAAAACGCATATTTTCTTAGGAAAAAGGCAAAATATTTACCAACTACATCAGACTGAAAAAGAACTTTGGGAACGTTTTATAAAGAGTGCTATATGCTTTGATTTAAAATCACTTCTAAGTATACAACGCATTGGGGAATTGCGTTATCACTGGTTACTTTACCGGTCTTTACTACAAAGCGAAGTTGTAAATTGCTTCATCAAGCTTGCAGTTAGGTGCTGGTTTCGGTTTAAGGAGTTTCCTCTCTTAAAAATCACGTCATGGTTAACTTAAGACATAAACACGTGTAAGTCACTCAATAAAGAAAAACTGCACATTACAGTACTACAGTAGTGAAGAATCAGCTCATTGAAATACGCACACTGTGATTCCAAATGCAAGTTTTGTTCGTATCACGATGCCATCTAACGTAATGCCCAACAAGGCGACAATACCAACAATACGCAGGTCACTGCGTAATGACTACTGCAGCGCCACACATTGGTACACCGCATAAATTGGCAGCGCTTCGAAAGCGGCACGAAAATTTCTGAACAGCCAGCGGCAATACCGGATCAAAGTAGCGCCCACTCCAGTGAGTCATTCCAGCCCAAGGCAGCGGTGACTAAAGAGTGAAGCGGTGGGGAAGGTAAAACCCGACCTTCCTGTTTCCTACGGACAGTCCGAAACTAACACCCGGCAATAAATCCATTTTTTTAACATTATAAAGATGCTACTCTTATTAAGCAGTTTTCACAATACAATTTTACTTTAAAAATAAAGTAAAGTAAGAGAATAAGTTTACGTAAATCAACACGTGTTTTATGCACTTATACGCGTACCACATGAAGTGCCCATGCTTACGACCAGTGTGACGCTTACCACCGTCTGGGCAGCCCTGCAGTAATAAATTCACTCCTCTGCCCCTGAGGTGAGCACAAACTCTACTTCGCTCACGGCCGAAACCAGTAATGTCAATTAAAATTAAGAACATACCCACGTATTACTCTGTGTCTCAAGTATTCTTCTTTGTTACTGAACAGGAAAAGTATACTTTTAAAAATCTTTTAAGGTTAGCTGGAATTTTTGGATTCGGCTGTTAGTTGCCAGATGCACATTGTTATAAAATACGTGTGAGAACCGCTTCCGCATGAACGCTTCGATACGACCACTGGTTTAGAAGGTCCAGGGGGCGAAGAAGGGATTTGCTGCGTCGCTCGAATAGCTCTTCATCTACACCTCTTAACACTGTCGTGATCCGTCTAGCTTGCATCTCCAAATATTTCTATTTTCTATCAGCGTTATTCGTCTACTCCTTGTTTATGCATGACAGATCCCTTAACTTGTGTTTTGCGTGGCGCGTGATAGCAATATTTGATTTTTTGTACGTAATAATATCATATAATTTAATTTGTAATTCACTATAATCTCTCGACAGATCTTGAAGATTTTTATTGAATATGTCTAAAAGGAACAAGACAGTTGCAACACTTACTATAGGGAAGGTACCAGTGATCGAAATATGACCACACACCTAACCACATTCTACCAAGAGCTGTCATGGAAATTATAAAAGCAATGTTCAGATGTTTGCCTGATAATAAATTATTCAAGAAATGTTTTCATTGTGTTATACTGAGCCGGAACGAGGATGTGAAGAATACGATTTGTACTAGAATTCTGGTCTAAAGCTCCCTGAAGTTTCTTTGTGCTGGATGTCGTAGTTAATGTCTTCTCATACGCAAGCCCTCTACTGCTAGTAGCATTGTTCGTGTTGTTACAACAAACTGTCACTGTCCTGTTGTGTGTTTACCTTCCTAGAGACATTTTTCATTTTAAATTTCCGATTACTGAATAATGCCAATTTGCGCTGAAATAACATCACACCCCACAAAATAACAAGAAAGATACTACATTATTCTGGAGACTTACCTGAAATGGAGAGTATTGCCTGAGGTACTATTTTATACGGCCGTGGGAACATGTTCCACAGATATGCTCCTACTATCTGTGCATTTACCAGAAAGTTTGTATGGTGCATTTTGTCAGAGTACATGTCACGAAAAACGTATGATATAATTTTTTAAGAAACCTAATTGAAAAGAGAACTAAGCTACGGAGGGTTTTTGAGGAGGAATAGTAAATACTTTATGATGTTGTGGTATAGAGTAATCCGGATATAACATTCCTTACAAGATGTGTCCAATTGATACAGGTTTCAGAGATACGGCCGTCAGAATGTAACACAACGATATACTTAAGCGATGATTAAGATGGAAGTTGATTAGAAGAAATTCCACCTCCGACTTCAGCGTCCTTTCGGTTGCTCTTCACAACACCACTTGTCAACCTGATGTTGTCTTCATTTATTCGTTCTTTTATAAGGGCAGCGCTATTAAATTTACTCTTAAGATCAGTTCATCTCTCTTCTTATCTTTCTCTTTGCAGACTTCGCATTTCACTTCCTTCCGTAGCCATAAAGCTATCACAGGAATGTCCGGGAACTGTGATGGCCAAGAAACATGACCTTTCTGCCAATCCATCTTCCGGGGAATGTTAGATTTAGATGTTGTGGCACCTACTGAGAAGAACGTGCGGGGTTCCACACTTGCTGCAAGAATATACCCATCCTTCTGGTTAAAGAAACTTCTTCCAGTAATGATGGAAGCTCATTTTCGAGGAAGTCTAGATAATAGCGCCCTGTAAGACGATATGGTAACACAAGAGGCCTAGTCAGTTGTTTGTTTACCATCCTAATCCAATAATTTACAGAGAAACAATCTCGAAAATCTGTCTCCGTACCGATCCCTGAAGTAAGTTGCGAGTGTTATTGATACCTTCATGACTGAGACAGACTTAATCAGGATACAACAGTAAGAGGAATTCTCGGCCACTTGCAATTAGTTGGCCGGCCGCGGTGGTCTAGCGGTTCTGGCGCTGCAGTCCGGAACCGCGGGACTGCTACGGTCGCAGGTTCGAATCCTGCCTCGGGCATGGGTGTGTGTGATGTCCTTAGGTTAGTTAGGTTTAAGTAGTTCTAAGTTCTAGGGGACTTATGACCTAAGATGTTGAGTCCCATAGTGCTCAGAACCGTTTGAACCATTTTTGCAATTAGCCAACAACAAAATTACAGTCGACAAGATTTCAATTACCTACCTTCATCTCCTTCTCAGTACTGTTGAATACGATGTAAATGATAAGAATCTGGCCGCGCACCTGTATATGTGTAGATGTGTAACGCCTAATGTATTCTGCTTCAGCAAACACAGTTTATTTGTACGTTCAGATGAAATAACGGCTGCTGGTAGCTTAACCAGTCTCACGTGGTTCAGTGGAAACTCTTGGATCGGGTATTTCGAGGTCAGGAAATTATTTACCGTATTCTCTAGAGGTAACAACAGCATTTTCATTACAAAACACACATGCAAATACCAGCTCGGGCTTTTAAAACCATGCGGCATCCTTAAACGATCCCGTAGAATCGGCCAACAAATGGAAAGTCACAATCACAGTTGAAAAATTAAGTTGTGTAAACTCAAGCAATTACATAACCTGGAGTTGGATAAATAAACACAGCCCCAACACGGGAAACAGAAACTTTTCTCTGTAGCCAGCTGTCTCTCTTTAGCCAATAAAATGTTTTATTGCAATTGACTTTACTAACATTTTCTAAAATATTCACCAGTCCTCCTGAACAGCCCCTATACAAACGACAAACGCTATTTTAAAGAGGAAAGTCTCCTCTACTATTTTACTACATCAAAGAACCAAATCAGTCCCCGTACCCGTAACTTCTTCGCATCTGTTGTCCTCTTAAAATGTTAACTCTGAACAACGAGATGTTGTACAACTGCAGGCACTGTACTCGTATTGTTCTCCACGCCTGACGCGTCCCAGTGACTTGCTACGCTTCCCCAGTGCGTTAAGAGGCGTTTCATTTCCAGTGGCCTCGTTCTTGAGGAATGACTTAGCTCCAGGCTGACCTAACCACTGTACATGCCAGGCGACGTGAAGGAAGGTCTTTATCTTTCTCACGGAGGGCGCGGGAGAAACGCCGGCCGCTTAGCGGTACGTCGCTAGTGGTCCTCCTAAGACGTGAGGAGTGCGGCCAGACACGCCTTTGTGTGTGTGCCGGCGGTGGGCGGCGGCGCGACCTGTGATCGCGTACACAGTGCGGCCCTTGTGTGACCGTCAGCGGCGGCGGCGGCGTCGGCTTCACAAAGTAGCGGCGGAGTCCAGGCTGACGCGCGTCCGCTTGGAAAGAAAGGCCGTGTCGGAGGTACAGCCAGTATCAGCAGTGATGTGCTGCGAAGAGGTAAACTTTCACTACTCTGGCATACAGGTATAACACCAAGAATGTTTCTGATTGACTACTGCATCATTACACACGACCTGGAACCTTGACTGCGTATCATACGATAGTTTGTAGGGATGGTGGGGGGGGGGGGGGGGGGGTAGCGTATGAAGTATTTTTTTTATATTTTAGAAGTCCGCCCCCGGTAGCTTAGTGGTAGCCGGCACGGTAGCTCAGCGTGTTCGATCAGAGGGATTAGCCACCCGCTGTAATAAAAAAAAACTGAGGGAACGGATCAACGAACAACCTGAATGGGTGTCATCGGATATCCGCCAGGAACAAATTCAACGCACAATATAGAACAAAATGACATAAAAAAAGTGGTCAGCGTGAGAGAATGTCAATCCTAAGGGCCCGGGTTGGATTCCCGGCTGGGTCGGAGATTTCCTCCGCTCAGGGACTGGGTGTTGTGTTGTCCCAACCATCATCATTTCATCCCCATCGACGCGCAATTCGCCGAAGCGGCGTCAAATCGAAAGACTCGCACCCGGCGAACGGTCTACCAGACGGGAGACCCTGCACACACGACTTTTTTATTTTTTATTTTAGGAGACTAAAGGCGACTTGTAAGAAGCGATAATAAAGTTCCAGTTGCAGCCCCGTTATAAACCCGAGTAATAGCAATTTTAAATCATTCTTAAGGTTCCGCAGCTCAGTCAGGTAAAAAAAGGTACCCTTTTAGAATCAATTGGTTGTCGGTTTGTTCAATACTTTTTCTTGGGAATGGGTAGACGAATCAAATTGAAATTTGTGCCACATTTTAAGGGCTGCGGTCCCTCCGCGATGTAAAAAAGTGGAGATTCTAAGTCAATGCAAATAAAAGATACGGACATTTATGTCACACATTTTCATGGTCGCAAACTACAGACACCAAAATCTATAGGCTACTTCTCATTGACCTAGAATCATGCTGTTTGGCTAGAAGCAAGGTTTCACAGTACAATCTAAGGAAAAAGAAATCAACAACTGTAATTATATCAAACAAAAAGAATTTCTTTTTGTCATTTCTTATCTGATTGCATGTTCGTTCGTCTGTTCCTTTTCTCAGGGGCGGCTAGACGTTCCAGTTTCAAATATATCCCAAATACTACGGTCTATATAGACCCTTGGCGGTGTAATAAATGTAAGCTTCCAAGACAATGCTACCAAAAGATATGGCCATTTAGGTCACATATTTTTATATTCGCAAACTCACTGATTAAATCCTATAGAGTACTTCCCTTTGGCCGAGGATCATAAAATTTGGTAAAAAGCAAAGTTTCACAGAACAAGTAAAAGAAAAAATCCGAAAACTATTTAGCCTTAACCATGCCATACAAAAAAATTTCTTTTCTCACTTATTATCCGATTTCAGAATTATAAATAAACCACTCTCGAAAGTTTTGTAATTGCCGGGACCCATATGTTGTCACATCAGTGTAGACAACAGGCAAAAATCATGAAGGTCCTCGATTCCCTATTTTTAAAATAGGAACTCCCATTTTTTATTACATATTCGTGCAGTACGTAAAGAAATGTGAATGTTTTAGTTGGACCACTTTTTCGCTTTGTGATAGATAGCGCTGTAATAGTCAAAAACACACGGCTCAAAATTGTAGACGAACAGTTGGTAACAGGTAGGTTTTTTAAATTAAAATACAGAACTTAGGTAAGTTTGAAATTTTATTTCAGTTGTTCCAATGTGATACATGTAACTTTATGAACATTTCTGAGAACGCATGCTGTTACAGCGCGATTACCTGTAAATACAACATTAATGCAATAAATGCTCAGAATGATGTCCATCTACCTCAATGCATTTGGCAATACGTGTAACGACATCCCTCTCAACAGCGAGTAGTTCGCCTTCCTTAATGTTCGCACATGCATTGACAATGCGCTGACGCATGTTGTCAGACGTTGTCAGTGGATCACGATAGCAAATATCCTTCAACTTTCCCCACAGAAAGAAATCCGGGGACGTCAGATCCGGTGAACTTTCGGGCCATGGTATGGTGCTTCGACGACCGATCCACCTGTCATGAAATATGCTATTCAATACCGCTTCAACCGCATGCGAGCTATGTGCCGGACATCCATCATGTTGGAGGTACATCGCCATTCTGTCATGCAGTGAAACATCTTGTAGTAACATCGGTAGAACATTACGTAGGAAATCAGCATACAATGCACCATTTAGATTGCCATCAATACAATGGGGGCAAATTATCCTTCCTCCTATAATGCCGCACCATACGTTAACCCGCCAAGGTCGCTGATGTTCCACTTGTCGCAGCCATCGTGGATTTTCCGTTGGCCAATAGTGCATATTAAGCCGGTTTACGTTACCACTGTTGGTGAATTACGCTTCGTCGCTAAATAGATCGCGGCCAAATATCTGTCATCGTCCTCTAATTTCTCTTGAGCCAGTGGC
Organism: Schistocerca cancellata; assembly: GCF_023864275.1. Taxonomy (NCBI): domain Eukaryota; kingdom Metazoa; phylum Arthropoda; class Insecta; order Orthoptera; family Acrididae; genus Schistocerca; species Schistocerca cancellata. Next base: position 115,159,922 of record NC_064633.1, on the reverse strand, counting down.
AGAACTGTACGCGACGTTCAGAGTCGTCGCAATTTGTCTGCTACCGATGTGCGGATTAGCCGCGGCAGCAGCTAAAACACCTACTTAAGCATCATTATTTGTTGCAGGTCGTGGTTGGCGTTTCACGTGTGGCTGAACACTTCCTGTTTCCTTAAATAACGTAACAATCAGGTGAACGGTCCGGCCACTTGGATGACGTCGTCCAGGATACCGAGCAGCATACATAGCACTCGCACGTTGGGCATTTTGATCACAATAGCCACACATCAACACGATATCGACCTTTTCCGCAATTGATAAACGGTCCATTTTAACACGGGTAATGTATCAAGATGCAAATACCGTCCGCACTGGCGGAATGTTAACGTGATACCACGTACTTATACGATTGTGACTATTACAGCGCCATCCATCACAAAGCGAAAAAAGTGGTCCAACTGAAACATTCATTTCTTTACGTACTACAGGAATATGTAATAAAAAATGGGGGTTCCTATTAAAAAAAAAACAACCATTGTTGATATTCGTTTGACCTAAGGCAGCGCCATTTAGCGGGCCAACCATAGCGCCATCTGGTTTACCCCTTCAAGCTAGACGAGTTTCGTTCTTTGTAGTTTTTTCTTTTGTTGCTTATTTCGTGAGATATTTGGTCCGGTCACGATCAATGGACCACCCTGTAGAATTAAGTTTGCAGGAACTCTCAGTGTGCGAGTTCTACTCGCATCTGGCCACTTTAGTTTAAAAGAAATACACCTGACTCCGTTTTATCTTTTTTCCGTTCCCTGAGAGCTAGTGGGCGGGGGAAGGGGGGGGGGGGAGGCGCCACAAATTATCACCAGGTGTGGGCGCCCTTGCTTTCTATTACAGCTTGCAACAACTCTTGACATAGGGCAAAAAACGTATTGACGCGGGCTGGCTGTAAGAGTGAACATTTCAGGCGGGCATTGCATGTGGACATGAACACTTCTGGCATACAACGTAAAAAGTATTCGCACTCTTGTTGCGTCTTCTGCAGCTGTGTCCTTCACGCGGAAGATATCGCACTGTTGTATGTCCGCTTACAGCGCTCACCTCGACTGTAATGAGGTTCGCTGAACGTTTCATTTGTCTGCTTGGTTATTGGCAATGAGGGTTCATTTCTTTAGGGGTACTGTGGTATTTTTTCTCCATCACGAAACCTATCCTAGCGCAACGTGTCTACTCGTTATCACAAGCACTTAGAAAAATAATGATACAATTGAAGTAGGTGAAAACACTATCTGGTACTATATACGCCTCTCTCAATGTAATATCCGAGTGAAGCCACTCCTTCGTAGCTAATCGTTCTGGAGTCTCCGTTATAAAAACTAGCCAATCAGAGGACAAAAAACGCAACGCTCCTTATAAGGGTGAGCTGTATGCAACCAACGAGATACGGGAAACCTTTTTTCTGTCGTTTCACTTGCTCGACCGCGTACTCAGCGCCCGATTACGTCATAGAATTTGTAGAGTTTATCCCATATTGCACAACATCAGTGATTCCTCACACCGCAATATTTGTCTGGAATAACTGTCTCAATAAACCAACGTCATGTTTGAAATCTCAGCATAGACCAACAGACAGAAACTTTACGAGCTACTCGAAAAGGTTGCATAATGGGGAGGAAGGGCGATCAAACGCAGCTGTCGGCCACGATTTTTATTTCCTTACATCGCTTAAAGTGAATAATGCGATGATTTCTTTGAAAAGGAAAGGTTTGCTTTTTTCCCCACATCGGTATTCAATTCAAACGTGGCTGTGCTTCGCCTCTAGAGACCTCATCGCTAACGGACGTAACACAACTGATTTTACTTTCCTGCTTTTCTACTGTCGTCTATCACATATTTACAAATAGCTTCTTTGTTACAACTGCCTTGCATCTAATTGACTTACGACAGTTTACCAGTTTCGACTCTTTGAAGTAAAATGCGGGGAAGGCAAAATAGAAGACTACTATCATATTTAAAACGTTAGTAATTCCAAGATAAAGAGGAAAATAAGAAGCACAGGGTTATTACAAATGATTGAAGTGATTTCACAGCTCTAGAATAACTTTATTATTTGAGATATTTTCACAATGCTTTGCACACATATACAAAAACTCAAAAAGTTTTTTAGGCATTCACAAATGTTCGATATGTGCCCCTTTGATGATTCGGCAGACATCAAGCCGATAATCAAGTTCCTCCCACACTCGGCGCAGCATGTCCCCATCAATGAGTTCGAAAGCATCGTTGATGCGAGCTCGCGCTTCTGGCACGTTTCTTGGTAGAGGAGGTTTAAACACTGAATCTTTCACATAACCCCACAGAAAGAAATCGCATGGGGTTAATTCGGGAGAGCGTGGAGCCCATGACATAAATTGCTGATCATGATCTCCACCACGGCCGATCCATCGGTTTTCCAATCCCCTGTTTAAGAAATGCCGAACATCATGATGGAAGTGCGGTGGAGCACCATCCTGTTGAAAGATGAAGTCGGCGCTGTCGGTCTCCAGTTGTGGCATGAGCCAATTTTCCAGCATGTCCAGATACACGTGTCCTGTAACGTTTTTTTCGCAGAAGAAAAAAGGGGCCGTAAACTTTAAACCGTGAGGTTGCACAAAATACGTTAACTTTTGGTGAATTGCGAATTTGCTGCACGAATGCGTGAGGATTCTCTACCGCCGAGATTCGCACATTGTGTCTGTTCACTTCACCATTAAGAAAAAATGTTGCTTCATCACTGAAAACAAGTTTCGCACTGAACGCATCCTCTTCCATGAGCTGTTGCAACCGCGCCGAAAATTCAAAGCGTTTGACTTTGTCATCGGGTGTCAGGGCTTGTAGCAATTGTAAACGGTAAGGCTTCTGCTTTAGTCTTTTCCGTAAGATTTTCCAAACCGTCGGCTGTGGTACGTTTAGCTCCCTGCTTCCTTTATTCGTCGACTTCCGCGGGCTACGCGTGAAACTTGCCCGCACGCGTTCAACCGTTGCTTCGCTCACTGCAGGCCGACCCGTTGATTTCCCCTTACAGAGGCATCCAGATGCCTTAAACTGCGCATACCATCGCCGAATGGAGTTAGCAGTTGGTGGATCTTTGTTGAACTTCGTCCTGAAGTGTCGTTGCACTGTTATGACTGACTGATGTGAGTGCATTACAAGCACGACATACGCTTTCTCGGCTCCTGTCGCCATTTTGTCTCACTGCGCTCTCGAGCGCTCTGGCGGCAGAAACATGAAGTGCGGCTTCAGCCGAACAAAACTTTATGAGTTTTTCTACGTATCTGTAGTGTGTCGTGACCATATGTCAATGGATGGAGCTACAGTGAATTTATGAAATAGCTCCAATCATTTGTAATAGCCCTGTATACCAGTATCGTGTTCCAAAAGCAACACGGCGAACAGTCGCCCGTAGGACAGTTCAGGAGAAAAGCCGGCAGTGGGCTCGTTGTTGCGGCATAGCGCGTCTACTTCAACCAATCACGTATCACGATTTTCTATACGCCTGTATGGCAACGCAGCTCTGTAAACGACGGTTGTTTTCGCCAGGAGACGTTTTCGCTTCGCAGTAGAAAGGTGGAAGCAACGCTATCAGACACCAGGGATGGCCTCTCGCCGACTGTAATAACTTGACCTCAAGTCTTGTTGTCTGCGCAGGCGTCGTACTGCTAATACGGAGCAGTTAACCTCGGAGAAGGCGCTTGACCATGCTTGCCTTACATGTACAGAAAGCAATATTTAAAATATTGTTGTATTTATAGGCTGACAATTAAAAGTAATAATTAGGTTACAGCTCATTAAACAAATCAGGATTTAAAAAGTACTTTCCGCATATTTAAGTCAAGCACGCTCATTTTGTCTGTGTGAACGTAAGCTATCTGAGGAAAAGTATAGGAATACCTCTATGTAATGTGAAACTGGCCACTAGATGTCACATGAGGTGTATCCACCAGCATAAAAGAAAGCGCAGAGATTTGTATTGCTAGTATACCTGGTGGTCCATTGATCGTGGCCGCGCCAAAATCTCACGAAGTAAGCGTCAAACGTAAAAACTACAAAGAACGAAACTTGTCCAGCTTGAAGGGGGAAACCAGATGGCGCTATGGTTGGCCCGCTAGATGGCGCTGCCATACGTCAAACGGTTATCAACTGCGTTTTTTTTAAATAGGAGTCCCCATTTTTATTACATATTCGTGTAGTACGTAAAGAAATATGAATGTTTTAGTAAGAACACTTTTTTCGATTTGTGACACATGGCGCTGTAATAGTCACAAACGTATAAGTACGTGGTATCACGTAACAATCATCCAATGAGGACGGTATATCCTTCGAGATACATTGTTGTTGTTGTTGTTATGGTCTTCAGTCCTGAGACTGGTTTGTTGCAGCTCTCCATGCTACTCTATCCTGTGCAAGCTTCTTCATCTCCCAGTACTTACTGCAACCTACGTCCTTCTTAATCTGCTTAGTGTATTCATCTCTTGGTCTCCCTCTACGATTTTTACCCTCCACGCTGCTCTCCAATGCTAAATTTGTGATCCCTTGATTCCTCAAAACAAGTCCTAGCAACCAGTCCCTTCTTAGTCAAGTTGTGCCACAAACTCCTCCTTTCCCAAATTCTATTCAATACCTCCTCATTAGTTATGTGATCTACCCATCTAATCTTCAGCATTCTTCTGTAGCAACACATTTCGAAAGCTTCTATTCTCTTCTTCTCCAAACTATTTATCCTCCACGTTTCACTTCCATACAAATACTTTCAGAAACGACTTCCTGACACTTAAATCTATACTCGATGTTAACAAATTTCTCTTCTTCGGAAATGCTTTCCTTGCCATTGCCAGTCTACATTTTATATCCTCTCTACTTCGACCGTCATCAGTTATTTTACTCCCTAAATAGCAAAACTCCTTTACCACTTTAAGTGTCTCATTTCCTAATCTAATTCCTTCAGCAACACCCGATTTAATTCGACTACATTCCATTATCCTCGTTTTGCTTTTGTTGATGTTCATCTTATATCCTCCTTTCAAGACACTGTCCATTCCGTTCAACTGCTCTTCCGAGTCCTTTGCTGTCTCCGACAGAATTACAATGTCATCGGCGAACCTCAAAGTTTTTATTTCTTCTCCATGGATTTTAATACCTATTCCAAATTTTTCTTTTGCTTCCTTTACTACTTGCTCAATATACAGATTGAATAACATGGCGGAGAGGCTACAACCCTGTCTCACTCCGTTCCCAACCACTGCTTCCCTTTCATGCCCCTCGACTCTTATAACTGCCATCTGGTTTCTGTACAAATTGTAAATAGCCTTTCGCTATTACCCATGTTAGAATGGACCGTTTATCAATTGCGGAAAAGGTCGGTATCGTGTTGATGTAAGGCTATTGTGATCAAAATGCCCAACGGGCCTGTGCTATATATGCTGCTCGGTATCCTGGATGACATCATCCAAGTGTCCGGACCGCTCGCCGGATAGTTACGTTATTTATGGAAACAGGAAGTGTTCAGCCACACGTGAAACGTCAACCACGACCTGCAACAAATGATGATGTCAAAGTAGGTTTTTTAGCTGCTATCGAGGCCAATTCGCACATCAGTAGCAGACAAAGAGCGCGAGAATCTGGAATCTCAAAAATGTCGATGTTGAGAATGCTAAATCAACATCGATTGCACCCGTACCATATTTATATGCAGCAGGAATTCCATAGCGACGACTTTGAACGTCGTATTCAGTTCTGCCACTGGACACACGGGACGATGACAGACGTTTTGCAAGTGTTATATTTAGCGACGAAGCGTCACTCACCAACAGCGGTAACGTAAACCGGCATAATATGCACTATTGGGCAACGGAAAATCCACGATGGCTGCGTCAAGTGGAACATCAGCGACCTTGGTGGGTTAAAGTATGGAAAAATGGATGGGCGGACGGGAACGAAAAAAACTTCGTTTAGAGAACGTGTACTCGTTTTGAAATTAATTGACTATAAGTGGGTACAATTATCGATTCTAATGTAGATCTTGTTGTACAGATGTTAACGAAACAGGACACTGTGATGAGAAACGCAATAACTTTTTGCCTGAAGTCATCGGCTACTGAAGTCTGCCAAAGAACTGTACTTTTGGTACATAAATAACCTCACTGCCACCATCGCTTCCCTTTGAAGATCTCAGTGACACATCTTCTTTTTTTTCTTTTTATTTTCATTTCCACCTCTGCGGCCCGCACTCTCTTAAGGTACAGCTTCATTTTACTGGACTGTATCCCCGTATCTGCACAGAGCTGGCGTGTTAATTTTGGATTTGACAATTTTTGTGGTACAGAGTGATCGGATGCCCTTACTGTCCTCACAGCATCCCCTCTGAGACGGAACTTGTGTACCCCTTCTCTCTTCATGTAGTGTCACTCCTGTGAAAGTGTGAGACGATTTGTTGAATTGTTAGCGAACTGTGTAACTGAGGTGGGAGGTGGATAACAGCCCGGTGTTCACCTAGTGCATTGTCGGAAACTGCGGAAATACCACATCCAGTTCAGAGGTGGCAGGTAAGCTGTCCAGTATACCCCTAGGATTCCATAGTCCGATCTCTGGTGAGCCACAGAGAAGGGAATCGCCCAAAACATAATGCAACTTTGTAACGAAATGACGATGTCACACAAATGAAAATATCTTATTGAATGACATTTAATATGGGTGATCTAATCAAGCATTGAATTACAGGCAACACATCACCCATGGATATAATATAGGAATATAGGTCACCTACGTAAAACAGAAACAAGTGGCTACTGTCACAATCAGACTTACTATCATAAAGCATCAACATATGAATCACTTATTGAGATAAACAAACGAACATTTAATAAATTGGCAAGCGATCTGAATTGTGAAATCTAACCTTGGCACAGGTGGATGAGCACTAAAAATTATAATTATGAAAACAATCCGCTGAAACTGACAATGATCACAAGAATGATAAGTGGATTATAGAAGGGACTCGGATAAACAAGTATGAACAGCAGTAAGATTGTTGCAGTACATGATGAAAGCAACTATGCTGCTTTGAAATTCTCAACATTTTAATTAGCCCCTGAGGCCAGTAGTGCAGCAGCCGAATCAGTGCTAATCTAGCTCAGCCTCTGTACTCAGTACTGAAGTGGTGACATCCTTCTGCATGGCTGCGAGTCTTGTCTGAGAGCAAGTCTTCAGTCTTCGATCATTAGCCTGCAAGTTTCTTCTATCTTACCATTCCGAAATTTGGCTGTTTCTGCTAGAGTAGGCATCTTGCCAGACAATAGCGGCAGACATTTTAAGTTCTGTCGAGTAATAATTTTGTAAGTACATTCATCAAACTCTTGCTCCTGTAGATTTTGTCGTTATTATTAACAAATGATGCTGTGGTGTGAGGAGGAAGGCAGAAAACTTCTCCCATTCCATGGTACAGTTCTAAGCTGATGAACTGAAAGGCTTACACGCAGACAAACAGGAGAAATCACACGCTCTACAGAAATAATCACTATGAAATATTCACGGTGTCCGTTACAAGAATTTAAAATGAATGTTACTCCGTCGAGTTGCTACCAATGGAAATAGCAGTTCTCACATCGCCCTATCTCTGAAGGGCTGCCCCTGGCTTAGATTTTTATCTTTCTATAAGAATTTCTCCCAGTTTCTCAAACAATAAGTTTCTTGACAGACAGCTCGCTTCCCACTACGTGTCCTTCAGACAGATCTCAGCACTGAACATGTTTATGGACTCCTAGGGCTCTTCTGGCAACTTTAACCCTCGAGAATGGGTGCGCCTATGCATGGTGCGCCAACCATTCCATTGTTGTTTCACAATTGCGAGCCCACACCTATTCCCTCGTTACTGCTTCAGATATCGCAGTGATAAATTTTGTTGTTAAACGTCCACGTGAGCAGCAGTAATATAAAATAAACAGTGAGCTGGCTGAGAAAAAATTTACATCCCGTGCAGGAAAGTGACCCAGGTTAAGAGTCGTTAGCAAAATCCTACAACGGGGCATTTGTCTACGTGATAATTAGTAACCAAATAAGTGGCTGGCTGGGATCTGATGCAACCGCGCTGTTTAATGCTTCGAGTGGGTCATTACTGTGGGGTTAATAGCTCTCCGTAGCAAAAGAGTGATACAATGAAAGTTTATTTTATTATTGTTTTATTAAACAATGCTGTAGCTCATATCAAATGAGTTTAGTTTACTATCGTTTCATTAAACAGAGATTAAACTGTGATTTTGCTCATACATGTTTATCACGATAACACAGAGGCAGCTATTCTTTACAAGTGTGCAAAATATACCGCAAGCCCACCCACGTTCTGTGAAACTGCACACCCACTAGAGCGCTAACAAGGGGACCCTCCATACTGTAAATCACGGATTTTGATGCGCTTCAAATATGTTGTAGAGGCACTTACCCTGAGTATGTGGCTATCTGGTTTTTTAGCGACGGGCCTTGGTTTTTGAGAAAATCGATTTTGAAGTTCATTGCGCGCTTTGTATACCTGTAATATTAACATATATTCCGAGCAAGTCAGCGTAGCGCAGCGGTAAAGGTTCACGGCTACCGCGCTGGAGGTACTGTGTTCGAATCCTACTTGTGTACTTTTGTTTTTCAAAATCGACCGAATTTTTCAATTTTATTTCAAAGAATATCAATAAACAGTGTAAGGTGTGCGAAATTATAAAGATATATTCAGTTATTAATTTTTTCAAATATTCATTCAGTTTGTGGTTCGCAGTTGGAGTTACAAATGTTAGTACGACGTTCGCTTCTTGTATTACCTGAAATCGATCTCCGCCCGTAATCGTCCCCTCTCCCGTGAATACCGTTAGCCGTAACGGGAACCCCAGCTTCTAGTTGCGGCCAATGAGGATACGAGTTGCATTCCGTTACGGTCACATCTAACTACAGCGTCAGTTGCTCGCAAAGCGTCTCTAGTGCCTTGTTAGAAAAACGGAAGAACCAAGTGTGTCTGCAGTAGTGCAGCCAGAAGAAGATCCACAAGTAGAGGAGTTGAACGAAGAATCAAAAAGGCGAATTCACAAATGCCATTAAATACGCCGCAAATTTACTCCTCAATTTGAATCTCCTGACTAATACATCGCCTAGTGTGATCTCTGCCAATTCAGTTGCAATTGGCGATGAGATATGCATGGCAATACAGGATCTCTTGGCCGAAAGACAGATCATTACTGATGATAGATTTCAACGAGGAAGATGAGAGAATATAATGCGGTGAGTTTTACTTTTTTATGAATATTTTCTCTTTCGGACGAATGAAAAAGAAAGACTCTTCACTCTTTATATGGGGATAGAGGAAGACGGCGATTACGTTCCCGAAGAGTTAGCGCCAGAACCGACAGATTATGTACCTCTGTCCTACAAGGAAAAAGCAGTCGCCCTTGCAGCATCTCACCCGAAATGTAGCTTGAAAAGTCTGCATCTCACGGAGTTTCTCTATTGGAAAAATGATGTAAAACGAGGCGGAACTCGTCTCGATTAATGGATAACCATTGATTGTAAGACTTATGATAGTTTCGTTGAAGCGAGGCAGAATTTGGAACAGGTAAATAATTTCGACATGAAATATATGTCTAGTATACCGCAAAAAAGAGAATGGCTTGTGAAAATAATAAAAAAAATTCCCATATCAGGTGACAACGAGAACTCTACAGCAGTGGGTGATGAACGCTGTTCTTCCTTTTTTATCCGAAAGCTTCAATTTCGTAGCCGGCCATGAATGGATTGAGCGGTTCAAGAAAAAACATAAGATTCGGCAAAGAAAAATTACAAAGTTCGTCAGCTCTAAAGAATTTGCGACGATAGGCGAAGCTTTAGCAGCTGCCGAACAATTCCGCATACAAAAGATAACGCTTATGGAGAATTTCGACCTTGACTTCGTAATCAACACTGATCAAACTGGTTGCCAGTATCAGGCAACGTATAACAGATCACTTTCGGGAAAAGGAACGAAAACCGATCTCGTCCGAAAAAAAAAGATTCAAACAAGACTATCCATTCTTATACGGCCCGGTATACCATAACAGCCTCGAGAAAGGTGATTCCATATGTTTATTTTATGTATGCAGGAACCGTCCGGAAAATTTGGTCCTAACGTTCAAAAACGAGTAGACGAATTAACTGGGAAGTAGAGAAATGTAGTCGTGTCCAGCACGAGTTCACGAAACTGGTGTACGAAGAATTTTTGTGTTCTGTAATTCTTCCGTACGTGGGACAGAAATTTTTTTTGTACATCAACGATTCGTGGGGAGGGAAAATCGACTCAACTTTATACGATCATCTATTGACTTATGAAGGAAAGCGAGCACCTGCACCCTAAAAGTGATCGCACCAAAGTGCACTCCTTATTGCCAGCCCTGCGATGTTTATTTTTACCGGCAGGTGAAAATCTTGACCAAAATTATTCAAAATGCTCCCGACTTGATGAAAGACAATAGAGAGATCGCTTCTAGGGAAGATTCGATAAAATTACATTCGCTAATCGTACATCAATTCAGCGCACCTAATTTTGAAAGAATGATTAAGTATGCATCGTTCGCATCGAAATTAGCGGATGAAAGATATATCTTTTTGAATGCAAAAGAATTGTGTTTCCCGGTATCGCTCATGAAGAAACCGTGCGCCTGCAAGACGGTTGCTTTCATAAAACGCGCGTGCTGCTGCGAAAATTTGTGCTTCGGTTGTTTCTATGATAAGTATCATCCACAATATTGTTCTGGCACATCAAGCAATGTGGACGATGAAAAATAAGATTTTGTAATATTGAAAAATGAAATGAAATGATCGTATGGCATTGTTGGCCGGGAGGCCCCATACGGGGAAGTTCGGTCGCCGTATTGCAAGTCCTTTTTAGTTGACGCCACTTCGGCGACTTGCAAATCAATGATCATGAAATGATGATGAAGAACACACAACACACACAGTCATCACGAGGTAGACCCGCCCGGAATCGAACCCGTGACCCAATGCGCAGGAAGCGAGAACGCTACCGCAAGACCACGGGTACATATTGTATGGCAGAAACTGAAACTGAATATATCTTTATAATTTCGCACACCTTACACTGTTTGTTGATATTCTTTGAAATAAAATTGAAACATTCGGTCGATTTTGAAAAAAAAAAGCACACGAGCAGGATTCGAATACGGTACCTCCGCGCGGTAGCAGTGAACCTTTACCGCTGGGATACGCTGACTTGCTCGGAATATACGTAACATTACGGGTCTATAAAGCGCGCAATGAACTTCAAAATCGATTTTCTCAAAAACCAAGGCCCGCCGCTAAAAAACCAATTAGCAACAAGGTACACAGGGTAAGTGCTTCTACAACATGTTTGAAGCGCCTGAAAATCCGTGATTTACAGTATTGAGAGTCCCCTTGTATATAAACTTCTATGTCGTCCAAGCCAGGTCGGAAACTGTCAGCTCTGCATAAAAACAACAAGCCAGTCAACATAATGAAAGAAAGGAACAGGAGAAGCATCTAGCTGTACCATCACTGGTTGTACTGAATATTGCCTCTAGTTATGCTGCAGCGTAAGAGACTACACCGACGAAATAGGATGAGTATATAACATAATGAAATATGTTGGTTCAAATGGCTCTGAGCAGTATGGGACTTAACTGCAGTGGTCATCAGTCCCCTAGAACTTAGAACTACTTAAACCTAACTAAGCTAAGGACATCACACACATCCATGCCCGAGATGAAATATGTTGGTTTGCGGTATTGGGTCAAAGCTTCCATACACATAGGCTGGCTGGCAAACTGGAATTTGGAAATTTGTGGTAAGGTCCTATGGGACCAAACTGCTGAGGTCATCGGTCCCTAGGCTTACACACTACTTAATCTAACTTACGCTAAGGACAACACACACACCCAAGCTCGAGGGAGGACTCGAACCTCCGACGGGGGAAGCCGCGCGAAACGTGAAAGGGGCCCTAGAGGGCGCGGCTACCCCGCGTGACTCTGGCAAACTGGTCCACATCTTTCATTCAACAGGCGGATTCGATCTGGAGTCAGCATCACCTCGAATCGTGGCAGTAGCGTGTTAATGTGCGCAGCTATCAGGGTCAGTCCTCTTAAGGTCTAGCCATCTCACTTAATGCTGTATTACATTTGTTTTGTTCCTGTTGTGGTAATCTTAACTTCTGAAGTCAAAAAGACAAGGCCTAGTTTCTTATTACTAGTTTCCCCATGTTCAGAGAGTTCTGTTTTCCCACAAATTGAAAGGTGGCTACACTGAGTCACAGTGCCAGAGATTGCGCCAAAGAGTATTATTCAGCCGCCTCCACTGGCAGTGCGTGTTGAGAAGTCGTCGTGGAGAGTGCTTGTTGAGAAGTTGCCGTGGGCAGTAGGAGTTCTAATGTAGCCGTGACTAGTTGTGACCATGTTGTGTGCAGTTGTTCTGATGGGCTAGACAGCCGATGCTGTTCGATTGCGGATGTTTTAATGATCAGAGTGTATGTTTCGTCAATATATATGAAGGTAAAGAAATTTTTTTTTTAATTTCAAATGTCCTAACAAACAATGTCTCTTGGTCACAGGTTCAGTCAACAAAGCATCTGGCTTGTGTTCATGTATTAGAGTGTAATTCTGGTTTCTATGTGCAATTATAGTATTTCTGTTTTTTTTAATTACTTCATTGTAAATGGCGTTTAAAGCATTTTGTCGTATTGAGGAAGAACCGTGCCAGATGTGTACGTTGAATCACACTTCCACACACAGAACAGTTACACTTGTGCTTTGTTGTTTCGTAGCTTTTATAGTTGCTGGGGACTTAATTAATCGTGTTAACGGAAGTTTTCTTTCATTCTTTGTTGTTATTCTATGCAGTCAGATTGCGGAGTAATACTAGTAGGGCCAACCGGTTACGAGACTGCGTAACCGGACAGACAGCGACTAAAAATTAAAATTATTTGCATAATATTTATTTAATTAAGCCCCCACGCAAAATGCATACTGAATTTAATGGAAGGCCACTCCAGTTGATGACACGCAGTTTATTAAGTCCACTACCAGCTTAGGCTTTGCGATATTTATTTTTTGTTGTCAGTTGACGTTACTTTGAATGGCACGATTTTCATATCCACTTGAAAATAACTTCAATATGAAGGTTGAGCCCGTTTGTGATCTTAAATAAAATACATATCAGCAGCTGGAGTGGCCTTAGATTAATCTCTTCAGATTGTCAATTGAAGTTCTCATGTGTTCTTTGAACTAAGTTGCCATATCCTACCTTCCTTCATTCCAAAAACACTTGGTCAGTGGGTCGTGCAAGCCGTGAAGTGCACAGCTGCAGATGCCTCCATTGCTTGGAAGCACATGTGCGAGTGAACGTTTTGGCTTCTAATAGTAGTACTCGTGTAACATAGTATGTGGTTTCAATTTGACGTCACACAGATATGTAGATCTGAAAGGGTCGGAGGGGGAGTTGGTGTTAGCGATTTTAGGCAGAGTGCGCAAACCCCCGACAGTCTTAAAGAAGGTGCAAACGGGCACTTAGGCAGTGGTATGATGATGTCACGATGGACTACATATGAACAGTTCGGCTCACTGACCTTGTTTGAGTTTACAACTTCCGAGTTTTCATAACTCCTGCTGACTCCAGCATTAGAAGGCCGAAAGGTTGGGCACAGCAGCATGCTTTAGACAACGACTTAATTTCCGTTGTGAAATTAAAATACGTATACTACTGGACATTAAAATTGCTACACCAAGAAGAAATGCAGATGATAAACGGGTATTCATTGGACAAATATATCATACTAGAACTGGCGAGTGATTACATTTCACGTAATTGGGGTGCATAGATCCTGAGAAATCAGTACCCAGAACAACCACCACTGGCCGTAATAACGGCATTGATACGCCTGGGCATTGGGTCAAACAGAACTTGGATGGCGTGTACAGGTACAGCTGCCCATGCAGCTTCAACACGATACCACAGTTCATCAAAAGTAGTGACTGGCGTATTGTGACGAGCCAGTTGCTCGGCCACCATAGACCAGACGTCTTCAATTGATGAGAGATGTGGAGAATGTGTTGGACAAGGCAGCAGTCGAACATTTTCTGTATCCAGAAACGCCCGTACAGGACCTGCAACATGCGGTCGTGAATTATCCTGCTGAAATGTAGGGTTTCGTAGGGATCGAATGAAGCGTAGAGCCATGGGTCGTAACACATCTGAAATGTAACGTCCACTGTTCTAAGTGCAGTCAATGCGAACAAGAGGTGACAGTGACGTGTAACCAATGGCACCCCACACCATCACGCCGGGTGATACGCCTGTATGGCGATGACGAATACACGCTTCCAATGTGCGTTCACCGCGATGTCGCCAAACACGGATGCGACCATCATGATGCTGTAAACAGAACCCGGATTCATCTGAAAAAATGACGTTTTGCCATTCGTGCACCCAGGTTCGTCGTTGAGTACACCATCGCGGGCGCTCCTGTTTGTGATGCAGCGTGAAGGGTAACCGCAGCCATGGTCTCCGAGCTGATAGTCCATGCTGCTGCAAACGTCGTCGAACTGTTCGTGCAGATGGTTGTTGTCTTGCAAACGTCCCCATGCACGGTCCGTTACAGCCATGCGGATAAGATGCCTGTCATCTCGACTGCTAGTGATACGAGGCCGTTGGGATCCAGCACTGTGTTCTGTAGTACCCTCCTGAACCCACCGATTCTATATTCTGCTATCAGTCTCGGCAAACGCGAGCAGCAATGTCGCGATACGATAAACCGCAATCGCGATAGGCTACTATCCGACCTTTATAAAAGTCGGAAACGTGATGGTAGGCATTTCTCCTCCTTACACGAGGCATCACAACAACGTCTCACCAGGCAACGCCTCTCAAATGGTTCAAATGGCTCTGAGCACTACGCGATTTAACTTCTGAGGTCGTCAGTCGCCTAGACTTAGAACTAATTAAACCTAACTAACCTAAGGACATCACACACATCCATGCCCGAGGCTCGACTCCAGACTGTAGCGCCTAGAACCGTACGGCCACTCCGGCCAACGCCTCTCAACTGCTGTTTGTGTATGAGAAATCGGTTGGAATCTTTCCTCATGTCAGCACGTTGTAGGCGTCGTCATCGTCGCCACCTTGTGTGAATGCTCTGTGAAGCTAATCATTTGCATATCACAGCATCTTCTTCCTGTCGGTTAAATTTCGTGTCTGTAGCACATTATCTTCGTGGTGTAGCAATTTTAATGGCCGATAGTGTATAAGCAACTGGAACGGCTTTATATGGATCAACAAGGATGTCAGTTCCAGCCGTGAAAGTCGGCGTTGTAGGAAAAAGTAAGCTGCAAATTGCCAGTGCACCTGCAAGTTTGTCACTCTTCTCTCGGAAAGTCATTCTTTTCATGCAATCACACAGGACGGACAGAAGGCACGTACACTTCCATCTCACATTCGTAGTCCGCATCTCGTGGTCGTGCGGTAGCGTTCT
Organism: Schistocerca cancellata; assembly: GCF_023864275.1. Lineage (NCBI taxonomy): Eukaryota > Metazoa > Arthropoda > Insecta > Orthoptera > Acrididae > Schistocerca > Schistocerca cancellata. The sequence goes on along the minus strand of NC_064633.1, from coordinate 115,144,411 downwards.
CGCTATCCACGCCCGGGTTCCCCGGTTCGATTCCCGGCGGGGTCAGGGATTTTCTCTGCCTCGTGATGACTGGGTGTTGTGTGATGTCCTTAGGTTAGTTAGGTTTAAGTAGTTCTAAGTTCTAGGGGACTGATGACCACAGATGTTAAGTCCCATAGTGCTCCGAGCCATTTGAATCACATTCGTAAATTATACCGAAGAAACACTAGTATCACCCTTAGATGGATTGAAACTGAATATTAGGACAGCTGCAAGAGTAAATGCGAATCTGCGCGAGGAAACAGCAGCGTGGTGCCGTGTTTCACGGCTTTGCGAGCATTTAGGGACCGTAACGTAATAGCTGGCGACGAAGTCTTCACGGCCGAAGGCAGGATCTGGCACTGCGAGACGGGACAGACTAATGCAGTGTGGAGGCATCGCCCGGCGGCTGGGCATTTTATTCGTCTCGGCTCCTCCGCCTCGCGCCGCTCCTAATGGCAGCCAGATGAAGACGAATGCGCACGCAGCCGCCAGGTGAGACGTGCTGTATATAAGGAGCGCCGCTATACACCTCCCTCCTCCCAGATGGGCCATCAGCGGCAGTCCTTAGCCAGAATGGTCGCCGGGCTTTTCCCTCGCGTTCTGCAGCGGCCGCTGCCTAGGGAAGCGACGTCCGACACGGGCGGTTGTTTACGGCGTCTGTTAAATTCAGATGGGAGCGATAAAAGCCCGAGACCGACACGACAGGCATTAACTAACATGCTGACGATAACGGTCCTACAGGCTTAACGTCTGTCGGCATACATAACACTGTATGCTGAATGTCTGTACTACCGTTCAGAAGGCTACGAAAATAAATTAAAATGCTCTCCCTTCATTCCGATGACGGTCACCCCGACTACCACGATTTCCTTGAAGGAAGTCATTTACCTCCATCGGCTGCACTTTTTAATTTTGAAGCCGCGCGGAGTGGCCGCGTGGTTTGAGGTGCCATGTCACGGATTGCGCGGTCCTCGCCACCGGAGGTTCGAGTTTAAGTTGGCTGGCCACGTAGCGCTCTGTATGAAAATCACTGACTGTGCTGTGTGCAGTCTGTGGCTGATTTGCATTGTTGGAATATTTGCTATGTATTGTTGGGCAGTTGGATGTGAACAGCGCGTAGCTTTGCGCAGTTGGAGGTGAGCTGCCAAAAGTTGTGGATGTGGGGAGAGATATGGCAGAGTTTTGAGAGCGGACAATCTGGACGTGTGTCCGTCAGAAAAACGAAATTTGTAAGACTGGATGTCATGAAATGATTATATATATATATTGAAACGTCCCCTTAGAAAAATTATACAAGACTGTGCCCAAACGGACACACAATATTTTTAGCGCAACGCAATCTGACTTTCAAAAATCCCTACAAAAGAATGGCCCTGACTAACATTAACCTATACCTTTCACAAATCACTTACCTCACCAAAAATCTTCGTTACTCGAACTACTGCAATACAGCGAGCGCCATTACTGCCAGCTAAATAAAAGATTCAAACTACTGAAGGCACTAACTACTAATAGGCATAGTTAGCAAATGAAAGATTTTGATAGAGAACAAACAATGTATTTACCTCAATAGTGTTCAAAAGTCATAATGTATATAACAGTTCATGACATCCAGTCTTACAAATTTCAAAACTCCGCCATCTCTCTCCCCACATCCACCACTGCTGGCGGCTCACCTCCAATTGCACAACGCTACGCGCTGTTAACATCCAGCTCCCCAACACTACAATGGCAGACAACAATGCAAACTAGCCACACACACACACACACACATATATACACACACACACATATATATATATATATATATATATATATTACGACTTTTTAACACTATTAAGGTAAATACATTGCTTGTTCTCTATCAAAATTTATCATTTGCTAACTATGCCTATCAGTAGTTACTGCCTTCAGTAGTTGGAATCTTTTATTTAGCTGGCAGTATTGGCCCTCGCTGTATTGCAGTAATTCGAGTAACGAAGATTTTTGTGAGGTAAGTGATTCATGAAAGGTGTAAGTTATTGTTAGTCTGGGCCATTCTCTTGTAGGGATTATTGAAAGTCAGATTGCGTTGCGCTAAAAATATTGTGTGTCAGTGTAGTGATGATCAGAATAAGTAAAAAGAGAAATGTCTGAGTACGTTCAGTTTTGCTCAGCTGTTTGAAAATCAAATAACGTAAGAGGTTTACCAGCACAGTAATTCATAAATTTTTCTAAGGGGATGTTTCAGAGTTCTCCTTCGGGCATGGCTGTGTGTGTTGCCCTAGTGTAAATTACTTTAAGTTGTGTGTAAGTCTAGGGTTCGATGCCATCTTCAGTTTCGTCCTTTAGGTATTCACACACTTTTGAACATAATTTTGAAATAAATATTTTATTCGATTGTTTAGCAGAACGCAACCTGTTCGTTTAAAAAGAGAAGAACAGTCTACTTAGGAAAATAATATTCTTCATTAAATTCACAGTGGCTTTGAACCAGTATGTACGAAAGACTTAGCCGGCCGCTGTGGCCGAGCGGTTCTAGGCGCTACAGTCTGGAACCGCGAGACCGCTACGGTCGCAGGTTCGAATCCTGCCTCGAGCATGGATGTGTGTGATGTCCTTAGGTTGGTTAGGTTTAAGTAGTTCTAAGTTCAAGAGGACTGATGACATCAGAAGTTAAGTCCCATAGTGCTCAGAGCCATTTTGAATGAAAGACTTGGTACGATTTCCTTACATGCTCTGGCCTACAACACATACTTAGTCATCACTGACTGTAGAAAATATGGTACTTCAGCCAGTCTAATTTTGAAAGTTTTCTTAATGATCAGAATTTTATAATGAACGGTCAGTAACGGTGTTCCATACTGCTCTGGAGCACGGCGTGACGCCTGCCTATGGGTCTTAGCTAGGCTTGTCTCGGCTTTGTTCGGTACTTTTCGGCAGTAATCGGTACAGCGCGACATTTCATTTAGCATCGCGGTTCGCCATTTTTGAGTTGGTACGACTTTCTTCAGTTCGGCAGAATCGTGGTGTCTGCGCTGTCTACTTTTCGCTGTTTGTTCATAGTGTAAATAGAAGTTCACAGGCCCTGTGGCTGTTTGTACAAATACAAGCAGTCTAGCGTTCTGTTCCACAAGCCTTTAAAAATAAATGAGAACGCAGGGACAGAGGATAAAAATTCTCTATATCTGTTTTGCGATATACAGTCGCATAATCGAAAGGTACCGCAAATTTGCTGTGGAACCACTTTACAACACCACGCAGAAAGGAGTTAAAGATTTAGTTGACAATGAATGAGCGAAAAGTTGAGAGAATTGGGAGACAGTATTCATTGTTCGGTACATCAAAAAGCAGTTTGTATTACATTTGTAGACATGCAGCACGTGATGAAGTTGGTGGTATGAATACTAATATTTTTGAAGTTGCATGCATTATTCCACTGTCAGTTGCAACAGTTTTCGAGGGAAATGAACAGAGAGTATGGAGACTTTATGTATTACTCCCAAGTACGTTGATTAAGTGAAGGGCTCTGCCTGGAACGATAATTCGATTTAAAACCCGCTATTGTTGAATTTATGAAGGATAAAAAATGTTCAAATGTGTGTGAAATTTTATGGGACTTAACTGCTAAGGTCATCAGTCCCTAAGCTTAAACACTACTTGACCTAAATTATCCTAAGGACAAAGACACACACACGTGCCCGAGGGAGGACTCGAACCTCCGCCGGGATCAGCCGCACAGTCCATGACTGCAGCGCCTCAGACCGCTCGGCTAATCCCGCGCGGCCTGAAGGATAAAGAAGAGTAGGAACAAAAATTAGAACAACTGGAATGAAATGCAAACGTCTCACTTTAAATGGACTTCACTGCAAACTGCCCACAGCAGGAAACTGCAAGATGAGAAACAGCTTATTTCTAATTTTCTTGGAGATGCAATTGCAAAGAAAATTGCACTGCGGGAGGGACAAATGTTGACAAAAACAATGCCCATTTTCCTAACAAAATGTTAGATATCAAGAATTCATTGTGGGCCTGAAAGAATTACTAGGATACTTTTTTAAACGTTTCGAGGACATTGCCAATCTGCATCTGTTTTTGAGCTGTTTTCAAGACCACTTGCCATTTCAGTTGAAAGCGCCCCTGTGCATGTGAACTGAGTCATTTCCAGTGTAACTCCTGTTTCAAAGAAAAATTCTTTTAAGTTAAAACTGTCCAGGAAGTATATCTTCAACGTCTCTATAATCACATTCTAAACTTGAGAAAATATTTCGAATAACATACGTGTGTGAAAAAACTTTTTTCGGTTACGAGACTGGCAACCTGATTGCAAAAGCCTATGAAACTGTTTGCGCTTGTCGGTATGCCAACAATTTGTACCACATAGAAGTTATATTATGCCTCAGTGCGCAAAAGTAATTAAATAATACTGGAAATGTTGTTGTTTGTTATCAAGGTTGTTGAGAAATGTGAATTCCAAAACCAATTAAATGTGGCCTTTTCGCAGTTTCCCCGCCTTCCCCCTCCTCACCCTCAGACGGCATGGCATGGCAGTTGGAGAAGAACGCAGCCCGGCGAGAAAACTGTGGCATGCGAGCAACAGCACTGCAAACGTGCTGAATTCCTGGCCGTCCCTGCTACAGTGAAAATCTACGGTATATCCACCTGTACTGTATATTGGTGTTGTTGCAAATGCTAGTGTGGTGAAGGAGAATTGTAAACCCTGTAGTGGACCAGCTTAATTTCAGTTTTGACTTCGTGCTCTCCACACTCTACCTACTAAGAATAGAATGCTAAAAACTAATCATCCCGGTAAGACGTCACATGCATTCCGTCTAACATTGGCTGCAGCCTTCAAAGTGGTCTCAGTTTGGAAAGCAAGAGACTCCACACGGTTCTTCAGGTGTTCCGCATCCAGACGAAGCCACTCACTGATGATTACGTCATACACACCTACCAAACTGTGGGGTTGTTAATTGATAGTTTTCAATCACTATTTTTAATGTTCCATGACAAATGTCTGTCATACGCCACTGCTCATATTCTTCTACGAGCTTTTTTAACATATAGTATACATCATCATCTTCCTCGTCGAAAATTACCTGGTCGTTTAGGAGAACAGGATACCAGCACCTATTACACTCCCAGTTTTTCGGTGCTTCGTTCAAAAACGTTTTTAAGATGGTAGGCACTGATCAGCAGCCTTGTCTTACTCCTTTGCTAACCATAAATTTCTGTGATACTAGTTTCACAGCTTTAACACAGCAAGCATACCACTACCCAAATGCTCATTTGGACCTTCTTTAAGACCGTCAGGGTCTCCGCATACTGCCTAAAATCGCTACCACAAATTCCCCCTCCCCCATTTGTACGTAACATTGATGTATATTTTAATTATTCAAAGTTTCTCACATCCTAGAAGAGGGGCAATGTCAGGAATTTTGCAAGTCTATAAATACCACGTGAGTCTCCAAGTTATATGCCGCTCTCTTTTCAGTCACCTGCGTTGTCTGCAGATATTATCAAAACAAGACCTACTTACTAAGAAGCCACTCTGTTCTTCTACTTCCTTAATTAGAATTTTAGTTTCACGGAGCGTACCATATTGTCTCGATACGAAACTTAGAACTGTGATGCCCCGTTAATTTCTGCAGTGATTCTAGCATCTGTTATTAAAGAAGTTCGTGATGACTCCTTCTTTAAATTCTACGGGTATCTCCCATCCACTAAGACAGTCATCAAATAGCTTCGTGCAATGTTCGAATAATACATTTGACCCGGCCTTTAACAACTCCACGTCCTGTCGCTGTGACATTATATACTGTTTAACTGTCTTCTGAACCTCCGCTGTCGTCATCTCCTGAATTTTTCTGTCATTTTCGTTGCCTACAAACAAGCGTATGGTTTGAAAGTCGGATCGATCTTCTCTAAACACTTAATCATAATATGTGTTCCACCTATCTAGACCTACAAACTGTAAGTTATACTACTTCTGTCATTCGTTTTTAGCTGTTTTATCACCAACTATGCTAATCTGGACTTTGAATTCCCTCTGCAGTTATTACATTTCTCGGCACTTTTTGCTCTTGTTACTGCTTTCTTTGTCTCTGCCGTCAGTCTTACATACCTGCTTCTGTCATTAGTATTATTGCTCATGAAACATCTGTTGCAGGCCTCCTTCTTCTCCTTCGTCTTTGCTGCAGTATCATCATTCCGCCAATCACTTTTAAATTTGCCGCACGCGTTCCTGATCATTTTGAGACTTTCATAGGTCGCTTTGTGTAGATCTCTCACAGTCGCCTTATACACTACTTCCACTGTCGTATCACCAGTTTGATGTGGCTCCTCACTCAACCTAAGCTCGTATAAGAAGTCAGTTGAAGGATCCTTCTGTATACTAATACTGTGGTCTCTCCAGTTTCTCTCCACTCTCATTAAAGCTTTTTTGTCACATACTAATTTTTTGAAAGGAGAATCAACGTGCACAACGAATCAGATAATGATCATATCCAAATTCTCCTCTGCTATAATCTCTACAGTCCTTCACTTTTATACGATTTATTTGTTTCCCTATAGTGTAACATCTTTGTATGCATTCATGTATTTTTATAAATCTCTTTGCGTTGGAAAAAACCGTTCCACATCTTAATAGCGTAGTAGTTCCACATTTCGACCATCTTTCTCCATTATCATTCGCAGTAAGTTCCCAAAATTTGCCTACAATCTTGCTAGCATCCTGCCTTATGTGTGGGTCCATATACTGAAATCATAGCTCCGTCAATATCCTTTTAGCTTCGTACCCACACGCATCAGACATTCCTTCGCACAGTACCGTATCTTCCTGTGAGTTTCCAAAATCTTTATGCATTTATAAGGAAAATTATTCATTTCAAACATAGAAAATGTCATACATAAACAACACACAAGAATCCAAGGATCCGTACCCTATTTCATTAATACTGCCTGCTGCATCTGCTGTTAGGTATGTGCACCGAGGTGACGAAAGTTACGGAAGAGCAATGTGCACACTAGGTATAAAAGGGCAGTGCGTTGGCCGAGCTGTCACTGGTAATCAGGTGATTCATGTGACATCTTATCCGATGTGAACACGGACGCACGACGGAAAGTAACAGCTTTCGAATGCGGAATAGTACAGGGCTATTACAAATGATTGAAGCGATTCCACAGCTCTACAATAACTTTATTATTTGAGATATTTTCACAATGCTTTGCAAACACATACAAAAACTCAAAAAGTTTTTTTAGGCATTCACAAATGTTCGATATGTGCCCCTTTAGTGATTCGGCAGACATCAAGCCGATAATCAAGTTCCTCCCACACTCGGCGCAGCATGTCCCCATCAATGAGTTGGAAAGCATCGTTGATGCAAGCTCGCAGTTCTGGCACGTTTCTTGGTAGAGGAGGTTTAAACACTGAATCTTTCACATAACCCCACAGAAAGAAATCGCATGGGGTTAAGTCGGGAGAGCGTGAAGGCCATGACATGAATTGCTGATCATGATCTCCACCACGACCGATCCATCGGTTTTCCAATCTCCTGTTTAAGAAATGCGGAACATCATGATGGAAGTGGGGTGGAGCACCATCCTGTTGAAAGATGAAGTCGGCGCTGTCGGTCTCCAGTTGTGGCATGAGCCAATTTTCCAGCATGTCCAGATACACGTCTCCTGTAACGGTTTTCTCGCAGAAGAGAAAGGGGCCGTAAACTTTTAACCGTGAGATTGCACAAAACACGTTAACTTTTGGTGAATTGCGAATTTTCTGCACGAATGCGTGAGGATTCTCTACCGCCCAGATTCGCACATTGTGTCTGTTCACTTCACCGTTAAGAAAAAATGTTGCTTCATCACTGAAAACAAGTTTCGCACTGAACGCATCCTCTTCCATGAGCTGTTGCAACCGCGCCGAAAATTCAAAGCGTTTGACTTTGTCATCGGGTGTCAGGGCTGGTAGCAATTGTAAACGGTAAGGCTTCTGCTTTAGCCTTTTCCGTAAGATTTTGCAAACCGTCGGCTGTGGTACGTTTAGCTCCCTGCTTGCTTTATTTGTCGACTTCCGCGGGCTACGCGTGAAACTAGTCCGCACGCGTTCAACCGTTTCTTCGCACACTGCAGGCCGACCCGTTGATTTCCCCTTACAGAGACATCGAGAAGCTTTAAACTGCGCGTACCATCGCCGAATGGAGTTAGCAGTTGGTGGATCTTTGTTGAACTTCGTCCTGAAGTGTCGTTGCAGTGTTATGACTGACTGATGTGAGTGCATTTCAAGCACGACATACGCTTTGTCGGCTCCTGTCGCCATTTTGTCTCACTGCGCTCTCGAGCGCTCTGGCGGCAGAAACCTGAAGTGCGGCTTCAGCCGAACAAAACTTTATGAGTTTTTCTACGTATCTGTAGTGTGTCGTGACCACATGTCAATGAATGGAGCTACAGTGAATTTATGAAATCGCTTCAATCATTTGTAATAGCCCTGTAGTTGGAGCTAGACGTACGGGACATTCCATTCCGGTAACTTAAAGCAATTCAATATTCAGAGATCCCCTGTGTCAAGAGCGTGCCGAGAATACAAAATTTGTCAGTCCCTCTCAACATTGACAACGCAGTGGCCGATGGTCTTAACTTAACGACCGAGCGCAGCGTCGTTTGCGTAGAGTTTTTAGCGCTAACAGACAAATAACACTGCGTGAAATAAAGCAGAAATCATTGTGGGACGTACGACGAACGTATTCGTCACGGCAATGCGGCGAAATTTTGGCGTTAATGGACTATGGCGGGAGACGAAATGTAACCTCCCCCTCGCTTATCGACCTTAATGACAGTGAAAAATTAAACCGCGTGTACCTAATGGAAATTTGGGAAAAGCAATCGTCACCGAAGTTAATCTGTCGGTAAAGAGGGAGGAAAGGGTTACATCTAAATGAAAGGAAAAATGCAAATGAAACTGGTGGAAATTAATTTTGAAATGGGGTAAAGTTAATAAAGAAGGTAAATGTGCGGCCGTTACGTTAACAATTAACAAGCGGTAATTAGATATTTGAGATCTGGGGGAAATTACGGTCGCCAGTCCTAAGGACAATTACTATAGTAACTGAAAAAGAAAGGTTATTACACATATAATTAGCACTAGAAGCGTGGCAACTGAAGGTTGACACGTGTAGTGTGAAAACTGAAAGTTTGTCAGAAGTAATAAATTTCGTTACACTCTGACTTAATTTAGCAAAAGAATTAATAAAACCAGAAAATCGAATGTTAATTTAGTGACTGAAGTTAATAGTGAGCTTTCTTTCTGAAGCACATCGAAATTCAGTAAAATACGGTTAGTCTTGGACTACCTCAACAATCATTTCAAAAGCTACTTGAATTACGCAATTTAGAAATAAGAGATTTAACTTTGAACTTGAATTAACTGATTCTGAACAATTAACAATAATTTAGTACGTACCAAGCTGAGCTGCAGTCACAGGTAAGATAAAATACGGTAACAAAACTCGCACTCTTAATTTGTGCTTGTGTAATCTAAATATTGTAGCCAGCTATGAATACCTTAACTGAACTTTGAAATTAAAGCAGTGAAATCGAATGATGCTGGCGTTTGAATTTCAACGACACTCGGGTTCATTCCAGAAAAGGAAGGGACCCTGCTTGGTAATGCAATTGGGACAATGAGCAACAAAGGTTCATGCTACGTTGCTGTAATTTAGTTATGAAAATGGAACAATTTGAAAAGTTGAGGTCTGCCATACAGTTCTAAAACTTTACATGCTTCCAGTCTTCCTTGTTGGTTGACTGAAGGTTTGAAGCCGTCGATCGAGGAGGTGGCGACAGTCACTCATTGTCGGCCGTCGCTGTTGCAGAAGCTGGATGTTGGCGCGCCTTCTTCTCGACACGGTCACCAGGCGAAACGGGCTCTTGATGTGCGCCAGCTAATGCTTCCCGTCCGCGACACCGTCTCAGAAACTATCATAGCAATTCGAGCGCAATTACATGCTGCCCAACCCCGAAAGCGCGGCAACTCGCGGGAGCGTCACACAACACACCTGCTCCACTGCACCACCCCAGCCAGATTCTCCCTCTGCCCGCGCTCCACGTGATAGAGTTCACACTACCAAAGATCCTAAACACTTTGGTCCGCCACACGACCTATCGATGTAATCGTTCGATAGCATAGTTTTCCCTAGGCCAGACCCAGCATATAAATGCAAATAATATTCACAAAACAAACCAACATATATATATATATATATATATATATATATATATATATATATATATATATATCTGTGTGTGTGTGTGTGTGTGTGTGTGTGTGTGTGTGGTGTCACCGCCAGACACCACAATTGCTTAGGTGGTAGCTTTAAATCGGCCGCGGTCCATTAGTACATGTCGGACCCGCGTGTCGCCACTGTCAGTGATCGCAGACCGAGCGCCACCACACGGCAGGTCTAGAGAGACGTACTAGGACTCGCCCCAGTTGTACGACGACTTTGCTAGCGACTACACTGACGAAGCCTTTCTCTCATTTGCCGAGAGACAGATCGAATAGCCTTCAGCTAAGTCCATGGCTACGACCTAGCAAGGCGCCATTAACCATTTCTAGAGAGAGTCTCACTTGTATCATCAAGAATGCTGTATACAAATGATAGATTAAAGTTAAGTATTCCAGCAGCTACGTACTTTTCTTTATAGCATTCATTACGTATCCTGTTTCAGACCTAAATCCAGCCTGCGTGAGTTGACGCGTGCATATCGGCCTTCTCTCTCTCTCTCTCTCTCTCTCTCTCTCTCTCTCTCTCTATATATATATATATATATATATATATATATATATATATATATATAGTAAAACAATTACAATATATAAAGAGACAGAAATGTCATATCTTCACGTGACAAAATAAGGAAAAATCTATAGTACAATAGATGGAAATAGAAGGATATGCATTTCCGGCGTTACAGACAGACGCGAATGCTTTTGCTATCAGCACGACATCGCCTGCAGCGCCTCTCCTGACGTCGCGACCATATTGGTTGAACCCTAGACGACAGGAAAACCGTGGCCTGGTCAGACGAGTCCCGATTTCAGTTGGAAAGAGCTGATGGTAGGATTTGATTGTGGTGGAGACCTCAGGAAGCTATGGGTCCAAGTTGTCAACAAGCCACTGTGCAAGCTGATGGTGGCTCCATAAGGGTGTGGGCCGTGTTTACATGGAATGGGCTGCGTTCTCTGGTCCAAGTGAACCGATCAATGACTGGAAATGATGTATGGCTACTTGGAGACCATTTGCAGCCATTCATGGACGTCAAGTTGCCACACAACGATGGAGGTTTTGTGAGGGAGGGAGGGAGGGAGGGAGAAACGATCATCACGATAAAATAAGAGAAATCAGGGCTCGCACAGAAAAATTTAAGTGCTTGTAAGAGGTCCACGAGTAAGGAATTTGTTGCTAGCGCACTGGAGCAGATGTAATTTCGATGGATTGCTCACGCGCTGCCTGCGATATGTAAGCTATAAGAGAATCTCAGACCAGAGAGCAGTGTTGTATGCTGTAGGAACTGTGTAGCAGTAGGAGTAAGTAGTAGCGAGCAGTCTGGTGTATCGAGTTGGCTGGGCCGGTCGTGGGGAGCGATGGCGGTGCCCGAGCAAGGTAAAAGCAGCCTCGCGCATATGTACTGTTGTTATATCAAGTACCACGTAAATGTTTTTTTTTAAAAGTCTTTTAATAATAATCTTTCTTATAAAAATTAACTTTTGACAATTATTCATCGCAATTTAAAGAATTTACTAATTTCTGCAATCCATGGTCATCCCAATTGTTTTAAAGAAAAATCAGTTGTTTCTTTTTATACATGACAAATCTATCGGCCAGCATTGCACTGGGCTGTGCCAGAAAAATTTCTTATAGGAGCAAATATATGAGCGTTATTCGGCGACCTTATTGAGGTAAGAATTTTCAATTTATTCAGTATGATCTTTCAGGGCCATGACGCAGCACTGCTGACGTCCAAATTTACCAGTTTAAATTCACAGACAGTTAATTTTTGACAGGTTACATATGAGTCACATTTTTTATTAGGAAGTTAGTCACATTTCATTATTGGTACGGTACGGAATTTATCTGTTGGTAGGTTACGCTGAATGTGAATGATATATTTTTTGCTGTTGGGAGGTTATTATAATTTTTATCTGTGGGGAGTCTACATGCTCATTTTTCCCGCGTGCCGTTCGAGACTGGAACGGTAGAGACACAGCGAGAAGGTGGTTCATTGAACCCTCTGCCAAGCACACGTAGATGTAGATATAGATCGATGACTATGCGCTGTATCACAGGCCCAGCACACAGTTGTTGGCAGCTGGTTTGAAAAACATTCTGGACAAGTCGAGCGAATTATTTGACTACCGATATCGCTCGAAATGAATCGTCTGAATATTTATGGGACGTAATCGAGAGATCAGTTCGTGCACAAAATCCTGCATCAGCACTACTCGCAGTTATGGACGGCTGTAAGGGCAGCATTTAAAAAAAAAAAAAAGATTCTTTATTCAACATCAATATTTTTATACAAAAGAACCCACTACCTTAGTGATTGGTGGGTCATAACTAATCTACATATTAGATGTTCAGCAGCTATTTCTGTTTATTATTATTATTAAATGGTGCTATGTTAATTATTGTAATTGTTAATTCCTAACTGCCTGCAGCGTTACAGGAGTGTCAGCATAGATATAAACCTACTGCTTTAGGCCCTGCACATCGACCTAATCCCGATGAGCGTGCCCCTGACACTGGGCTGGCCAAGATTGTTTGTCGCTGCAGGTTCCTAACTTAATATCTATATCTAAAGCTACAACTACTATGCTAACCTACATCAATTCCGGTGCTTTAGTCTTCATTGGTGATCCCCCTAGTCCTGCACGTGGCGGATTGCAACTGAAAAGTCGACCTGTCCACGCACAGGCGGTATAGGATGAGGGTAATTGGTCACATTCGGTAAATGTCGCTAATCATGAAAGACCCTCATGTATCCCGTAATGGGACACATTTGGTATATCTCTTAATCGTGAAAGTCACTCAAGTATGCCGTCAATACTTTTCGTGACACCTCGTTTGCCAGTTTGTTTAAAATGTCGAAAGTTCCTTCGTGTCTTAGTAAGTCATTAGTAAGCATTTCTCAGTATTTTTCAAGGGTACTTCCGACGACTTCTTGTGTCTATGCTACGTCGAGCTGCCGCACTACGCCGTGCAAAAGAAAAGTGCGACTCGACCTTAGGAGATATCTCATGATTTTTGTCACCTCAGTGTATCTTGTTTTGTCATAATGATTCGATGCGTGACCTGCTTACGTTTATGAAACTGAGGATACCTCCTTGCGTGTACCATCGGTCGAGATTGAACTATGGGTAGAGGGAAGAGATCATACTTGGAACACGTGGGGGTGTGCTGGAGAAAGTGGGGGCAAGAGGCAGCAGCTTAGGCGCAAGTAGCATCCCGCCCTGCTGCGTCCCGCCCCTCGGACGCTTTCAGCTCTGCGAGAGCGAGAGTGGCGGGGGCGGACCGTGGGCCCGGTGCCTGGAGCCGCGAGCCGCGGCGCAGAACAAAAGGAAGCCGCCTACCGGGCTGCCGCCTGCGCGCCATGCATCATTCATCCGCGCCGCCGGAGTTGCCTAGCAACGCGGCACGCATCCCGGCATTAGGCGCTCGCTGTCGCCACCCGCCGCCTCTTCCTGCCTTCGCACTGCCGGCTGTTGCTTCTTCAGCCGCTTCGCGGGAGGCCTAAGTTACTACGTCGTCTACTGTCTCCGTCGCACAACTTGACTTCGCAAACAGCCGCTTCCTTTACTGCACTACACTGATGTGGCAAAAGTCATGGGATAGCGCTACGCACATATACACTACTGGGCATTAAAATTGCTACGCCCTGATGATGACGTGCTAAACACGCGAAATTTAACTAACAGGAAGAAGATGCTATGATATGCAAATTATTAGCTTTTCAGAGCATTCACACAAGGTTGGCGCTGGTGGCGACACCTACAACGTGCTGACATGAGGAAAGTTTCCAATCGATTTCTCATACACAAACAGCGGCTGACCGGCGTGGCCTGGTGAAACGTTGTTGTGATGCGTCGTGTAAGGAGGAGAAATGCGTAACATCACGTTTCGGACGTTGATAAAGGTCGGATTGTAGCCTATCGCGATTTCGGTTTATCGTATCGCGACATTGCTGCTCGCGTTGGTCGAGATCCAATGACTGTTAGCAGAATATGGAATAGGTGGGTTCAGGAGGGTAATACGGAACGCCGTGCTGAATCCCAACGGCCTCGTATCACTAGCAGTCGAGATGACAGGAATCTTATCCGTATGGCTGTAACGGATCGTGCAGCCACGTCTCGATCCCTGAGTGAACAGATGGTCACGTTTGCAGGACAACAACCATCTGCACGGACAGTTCGATGACGTTTGCAGCAGCATGGATTATCAGCTCGGAGACCAGGGCTGCGGTTACCCTTGACGCTGCATCACAGACAGGAGCGAATGCGATGGTGTACTCAACGACGAACCTGGGCACAGGAATGGCAAAAAGTCATTTTTTGGATGACTCCAGGTTCTGTTTACACCATCACGATGGTCGCATCCGTGTTTGGTGACATCGCGGTGAACGCACATTGGAAGCGTGTATTCGTCATCGCCATACTGGCGTATCACCCGGCGTGATGGTATGGGGTGCCATCGGTTACACGTCTCGGTCACCTCTTGTTCCCATTAACGGCACATTGAACAGTGGACGTTACATTTCAGATGTGTTGCGACCCGTGGCTCTACCCTTCATCCGATCCCTGCGAAACTACATTTCAGCAGGATAATGCACGACCGCATGTTGCAGGTCCTGTACGGACCTTTCTGGATACACAAAATGTTCGACTGATGCCCTGGCCAACAGAATCTCCAGATCTCTCACCAACAGAAAACGTCTGGTCAGTGGTGGCCGAGCAACTGGCTCGTCACAATACGCCAGGCACTACCCTTGATGAACTGTGGTATCGTGTTGAAGCTGTATGGGCAGCTGTACCTGTACATTCCATCCAAGCTCTGACTGAATCAATGCCCAGGCGTATCAAGGCCGTTATTACTGCCAGAAGTGGTTGTTCTGGGTACTGATTTCTCAGGATCTATGCACCCAAATTGGGTGACAATGTAATCACATGTCAGTTTTAGTATAATATATTTGTCCAATGAATATCCGTTTGTCATCTGCATATCTTATTAGTGTAGCAATTTTAATGGCCAGTAGTGTACAAACGGCGGTAGTATGGCATCCACAATGTAAGGGCAGTGCATTGGCGGATGCGTCATTGGTACCCGGGTGGTTCACGTGAAAAGATTTTCGACGTGATCATGCCCGCACGGCGGGAATTAACAGACTTCGAACCTGGAGTTGTAGTGCCAGCTAAACGCATGGGTCATTCCATTTCGGAAATCGTTAGGGAATTCAGTATTACGAGATCCACGGTCTCAATAGTGTGCGGTGAATACTAAATGTCAGTCAGTACCTCTCACCACGGACAACGAAGTGGCCGACAGACTTCACTTAACGACGAAGAGCAGCGGCGTTTGCATAGAATTGTCAATGTTAACATACACTACTGGCTATTAAAATTGCTACAACAAGAAGAAATGCAATTGATAAACGGATATTCATTGGACAAATACATTATACCAGAACTGACATGTGATTACATTTTCACGCAATTTGGATGCATAGATCCTGAGAAATCAGTACCCAGAACAAGCACCTCTGGCCGTAATAATGGCCTTGATACGCCTCGGCATTGAGTCAAACAGAGCTTGGATGGCGTTTCCAGGTACAGCTGCCCATGCAGCTTCAACACCATACCACAGTTCATCAAGAGTAGTGACTGGCGTATTGTGACGAGCCAGTTGCTCGGCCACCATTGACCAGACGTTTTCAGTTGTTGAGAGATCTGGAGAATGTGCTGGTCAGGGCAGCAGTCGAACATTTTGTGTATCCAGAAAGGCCCGTACAGGACCTGCTACATGCGGTCGTGCATTATCCTGCTGAAGTGTAGGGTTTCGCAGAGATCGAATGAAGGGTGGAGCCACACATCTGAAATGTAACATCCACTGTTCAAAGTGCCGTCAATGCGAATAAGAGGTGACCGAGACGTGTAACCGATGGCACCCCCTACCAACACGCCTGGTGACACGCCAGTATGGCCATGATGAATACACGCTTCCAATGTGCGTTCACCGCGATGTCACCAAACACGGATGCGACCATTATGATGCTGTAAACAGAAGCTGGATTGATCTGAGAAAATGACGTTTTGCCATTCGTGCACCCAGGTTCGTCACTGAGTACACCATCGCAGGCGCTCCTGTCTGTGATGCAGCGTCAAGGGTCACCGCAGCCATGGTCTCCGAGCTGCTGCAGACGTCGTCGAACTGTTCGTGCTGATGGTTGTTGTCTTGCAAACGTCCCCATCTGTTGACCCAGGGATCGAGACATAGCTGCGCGATCCGTTACTGCCATGGGGATAAGATGCCTGTCATCTCGACTGCTAGTGATACTAGGCCGTTGGGATCCAGCACGGTGTTCCGTATTACCCTCCTGAATCCACTGATTCCATTTTCTGCTAACAGTCATTGGATCTCGACCAACGCGAGCAGCAATGTCGCGATATGATAAACCGAAATCGCGATAGGCTACAATCCGACCTTTATCAAAGTCGGAAACTTGATGGTACGCATTTCTCCTTCTTACACGAGGCATCACAACAACGTTTAACCAGGCAACACCAGTCAACTGCTGTTAGTGTGTGACAAATTGGTTAGAAACTTTCCTTATGTCAGCACGCTGTAGGTGTCGCCACCGGCGCCAGCCCTGTGTGAATGCTCTGAAAAGCTAATCATTTGCATATCACAGCATCTTCTTCCTGTCGGTTAAATTTCGCGTCTGTAGCACGTCATCTTCGTGATGTAGCATATTTAATGTCCAGTAGTGTATACGCAGCACTGTGTGAAGGAATTGCGGAAATCAATGCGGGACGTC
This sequence comes from Schistocerca cancellata, assembly GCF_023864275.1. NCBI lineage: Eukaryota > Metazoa > Arthropoda > Insecta > Orthoptera > Acrididae > Schistocerca > Schistocerca cancellata. The sequence continues at coordinate 115,127,323 of NC_064633.1, read as the reverse complement.
GACGAACGGATCCATTAGGATAGTGAAACGAAACTTGGCGTTAATGGGATATGGCAGCAGACGACGAACGCGAGTGCCCTTGCTAATAGCACGACATCATCTGCAGCGTCCTTCCTGGACTCATGACCATATCGGTTGGACGCTAGACGATTAGAAAACTGTGGCCTGGTCAGATGATACCTGATTTTACTTGGTAGGAGGTGATGGTAGGGTTCAGGTGTGGCGCAGACCTCACGAAGCCATGGTCCCAGATTGTCAACGTGACACTGTGAAACGTCCCCTTTGAACAATTATACATGACTGTGCTCAAACTGACACACAATATTTTTAGCGCAACGCAATCTGACTATCAAAGATCCCTGCAAAAGAATGGCCCTGACTAACATTAACCTATACCTTTCACAAATCACTTACCTCACAAAAATCTTCGTTACTCGAACTACTGCAATACAGCGAGCGCCACTACTGCCAGCTAAATAAAAGATTCAAACTACGGAAGGCACTAACTACTGATAGGCATAGTTAGCAAATGAAAGATTTTAATAGAGAGCAAACAATGTATTTATCTTAATAGTCATAATATATATATATCAGTTCATGACATCCAGTATTACAAATTTCAAAACTCCGCCATCTCTCTCCCCACATCCACCACTGCTGGCGGCTCACCTCCAACTGCGCAACGCTACGCGCTGTTCACATCCAGTTGCCCAACACTACAATGGCAGGCAACAATGCAAACTAGCCACAGACTGCACACAGCACAGCCAGTGATTTTCATACAGAGCGCTACGTAACGTTGCCAATAAGAAAACATAAACAGCCTACTTACAACTGTGCAAACTGATGGTGGCTCCACAACGGTGTTCAAATGGAAGAGATGGGTTCTCTGGTCCGATCGTTAACTGTAAATGGTTATATTCAGCTACTTGGAGACATTTTGTAGTCGTTCATGGACTTCATGCTCCCAAAAAATTGACTGAACTCTTATGGATGATGATGCGCCATGTCACCGACCCAAGGTTTGCGATTGATTTAAAAAACATTCAGGACAATTCGAGCGAATAACTTGGCCACCCCGGTCGCCCGACATGAATCCCATCGAACATGTCAGTTCGTGCACAAAATCCTCCACATGCAACACTTTCGCAGCTATACATGCGCCATCGTTTACTATTCCTGGAGGGGCTTCCAGCGACTTGTTAAGTCCAATGCCATGTCCAGCTGCTGCACTAGGACGGGAAAAAGGAGGCGCGACACGATATTAGGAGGTATGCTATGACTTTTTTCACCTCAGTGAATTTAATACTGACATACTTTCCGTGCCCGCAACTACTTGCGTGACGTAAGAAAATGCTATGACATGGCAGTTCGTAATGGAAATACATTTTTTACTACTGTTTCAGCCCCCTCATCTCATATGGGCGGAGTGAGGACTGTCAACAGTACAAACAAACCACTATTCACCCAAAACATTTAACATACACAGTTATCCATAAATAACTCCGTGCTTTCGGAAGATGACTATGCAGAAACTACAAGACACAAAAAATACGCGTATTAGTGGATGGGCATCTCTTCAAGTTTTTAATTCACATTAAAAGAATCGGTAAGGGCACTTTTTGTGATGCGGTAATCGTCAGTACAATTGGGAAAGCACGTGCAATTTCTTGAATTTACTGTTGCTGGAAGACGCTACGATAGCTGACCGCTTAGGATATCTGCGCACGGCGTTAGCTGTCTGCAGGCGTAAAGTAATTCGATGCGATAGAGGATAGACGGTGCGTTCGATTTGTGTACATGTACTGCCACGCTTGTCCCATAGAGGAGCGATCTGTAGCTATGACATGGTGCGTATAGTGAATCGAGACTTGGTGAGACGTACCATCCACTGATTTTTCTGTATGTCCTGTGGTTCTCACGCAGTCGTCTCCTCAAACTCTGAAGGTCTTTATGAATACACCTGTATACATACAGACGAAACAATATAACTGAATGAGTGAGCTTTTACATATTTTTTTAAATTAATAAAAATATTGTTTTCATTGATAATATTAAATAAAATGAACCAGTTGAAAGGGTACAGTACCGCCCGACATTGAATATAGGTACAACATACTTCAGTATTTTTGTCAGAACAACACTTTTTTTTGTAAAATAACTCAATTTCAATTAATACAGCGAAGCCGGATACCAGTGTGGGAAAGAATGACAATTTATTTATTTAATTTATCATATGTGCACTCCCACAAAATAAATCCCTACATCCAGTTTGGTGAGATCTTTTGAAATGAATGAATGTATGATCGTCTGCTAACCGCAGATAGTGAATGTGAATAAATGATCATCTTTGAGTCGATCCTTTGGCCACCTTTGGTGGAACCAAAGAGATGAAATTTACCAGAGCTTTGAGCGCCTGAAATGTGGCTGACCAATAAGGTAGCAAGGTGCTTCTCCCACTTCGACAGAGGTGCGAGAGAACCTGAATACGGCCATGTTTTCAGCACTCTGCCGCTGGATCCTGTGCTGTTAACACCTGTTTTAGATGTGCTCCGTAATGACGAAAGAGTGGAGGCATGGTATGCATGTGGAATATTTAAGAGTAGTTTGAAATAATAATTTCTCTATTTCAGGAACTTTTGTGGGGAGAATTAAATGTCAGGCAGGTAATATTAATGGGATTGTAGTAATCTTCGGAAGTGACCAACGGTCACAAAGAAACCACGTGTAGCAATAAGTTGAAATACTACCGTGTGCTTAAGTTAAGCTGAATCACTAGCGTGTGTACAATAAGTTGAAATATTTAAGAGATAGCGTGTGTACCATAAGTTGAAATATTTAAGAAATGGCGTGTGCAGGACTTGAAATTAGAGACGAGTACTTCCACGTGGTGAGTACTGTGTGAGTCTCAATCTGTGTATGAGACAAAGGATAAAGAGAAGTACTCGTCCATGGTATCAGTTGAGGACTCGCGTGTGTGATGAATACATTAATATTACTTTACGTGTGACGCTAGATTCAAACTCTGCGAGAGAAGAAAGGTGAGTCGGCCGTCTATCCAGCAACGCCACATGGCTTGCATTGCACAGGAAGACGTGCATTTATCTCCAGAGTTCACAGTAGGAAAGTAGAATTACAAAGTGGGGCAGTGTCGTGTGAAACTGGGACCAATATTAATTGAAGTGGGAAAGCTGAAAGTGATAATGTTGTAACCATTCTCTGTGTAGTATTTCATATTGTTGTGTGGTGTATGTCATGTAATTTGGGTATGTGTGGTTTCCATGGGTGTGTAGCGAAGTAGTTTCAAAAGATTAGTGGGTTATGCTTGTTCCTTCTGTACCGCTCGGTCTGGAGGAAAGTTTCGTGATGATGATTGTGAGAGTCGAAGTGTGAGGTATAATAAAAGATCCACCAACCTATCCAGAAAGTGCACTGTAGCGTTAAATAAATTACGAGACCATAATATAGAGATTCACTAATGTAAAGCCATGCCCACTGGGCGGAATTTCTCATATGTTATTGTTGTAGGTTATAGAATTTGTGTGTTTAGGTTAGGGAATTTATCGGAATAAATCAGATAGTGAAAAGAAAGAGATTGGTAGACTATTCCTTCAAATTGTATGTTGTCATAATGTCCCGAATTTATAATGTGTGCGCCATTCATATTCAGTGGGATGGCCACGTGTTAATAAAAGCCGTCAAATAAAAGACAAAAAGAAAATGTGGTACTGCCAGTGCGTAGTGTACAGTCAGAGTTCTGTAAATCACTGATAGTCAGATATGCGTTTCCGTTGCGTAGTAATCATATAGGAGGATAACTTGTAACTTAAGTGAGAGTACTAGAGCTAATATTACTCGATAACTAAGAATGAATCCACTCGCTTGGCAGACCACTCATCTTGCAGGCCTGACTGCTTGATGCCACAGTATGAGCTAGGCATGTGGGTGCCTCTCACAGTAACCTTTCTTTTTTTAATTAAAAATACACGGTGTGAAGAAAAATATGGATACAACAAAAACACAACACATTATCCTGCGTGATATGGTGCAGGAAACACAATGGCGTTCAAATCAGCTACCAGCCGTCTCAGAATGGATAAAGACAGGTACTGTATGGTTTCCGAGGGAACTGTAAGTTGAGGTAGCGGTGATAGTAGTGGATAAGACCAGTCTCCCTCTTCTAAAGTCGACCAAAATGCTTCAACACTATTGAGCTCTGGTGACTGCGGTGGCCAGTGGAGATGCCAAAATTCGTCCTCGAGCTCATAAAGCCAGTCCTCTACGATGCGAGCCCCATCAAGAGGGGTCCTGTTGTCTTGGAACGCATCATCAATGCTGGGAAACATACACTGCACCACTGGATGGACCTGAGCTGAAGGCACGGCCACCTCATTCCTACTACAGGGCGAATAGATAAGAGAGCGGACGAGTAGCTTCCACAGTGGCCCTCCGACACACACCCTGCTGTAAGGTGGATCCACCGCATCGTGTATACTAGGAGGTGCCTCAGCAGCGGAGCTCTTGGGCGAAACAAGAGGCACCTGAGGTGTCCCATGCGACGCGCCAGATTTTCCGCCGCCGTTAACATACCGCAGCAGCAACCTGAACGCGGCTGACCGTAGCCAAAACCACACTCAAATGTTCGCGAACTGCACCTCCTCCTGTTTCCACACACATGCTACCCATTCTAGCAAGAAAAGCTGAAATAAGAAACTACAGAAGCAGACAGAAACCTAGATACGCAACTTGCTACCCTCATCAGGTGGACGCTGACGCCTTAATGAGCTGTGTGGTTGGCTGTTCAGAGGATACGGAAACTGCACTACAGACTAGCTGAATTTACGAATTTAAGAACGGGAGATGAAACCTCTTAAATACACTCCTGGAAATTGAAATAAGAACACCGTGAATTCATTGTCCCAGGAAGGGGAAACTTTATTGACACATTCCTGGGGTCAGAGACATCACATGATCACACTGACAGAACCACAGGCACATAGACACAGGCAACAGAGCATGCACAATGTCGGCACTAGTACAGTGTATATCCACCTTTCGCAGCAATGCAGGCTGCTATTCTCCCATGGAGACGATCGTAGAGTTGCTGGATGTAGTCCTGTGGAACGGCTTGCCATGCCATTTCCACCTGGCGCCTCAGTTGGACCAGCGTTCGTGCTGGACGTGCAGACCGCGTGAGACGACGCTTCATCCAGTCCCAAACATGCTCAATGGGGGACAGATCCGGAGATCTTGCTGGCCAGGGTAGTTGACTTACACCTTCTAGAGCACGTTGGGTGGCACGAGATACATGCGGACGTGCATTGTCCTGTTGGAACAGCAAGTTCCCTTGCCGGTCTAGGAATGGTAGAACGATGGGTTCGATGACGGTTTGGATGTACCGTGCACTATTCAGTGTCCCCTCGACGATCACCAGTGGTGTACGGCCAGTGTAGGAGATCGCTCCCCACACCATGATGCCGGGTGTTGGCCCTGTGTGCCTCGGTCGTATGCAGTCCTGATTGTGGCGCTCACCTGCACGGCGCCAAACACGCATACGACCATCATTGGCACCAAGGCAGAAGCGACTCTCATCGCTGAAGACGACACGTCTCCATTCGTCCCTCCATTCACGCCTGTCGCGACACCACTGGAGGCGGGCTGCACGATGTTGGGGCGTGAGCGGAAGACGGCCTAACGGTGTACGGGACCGTAGCCCAGCTTCATGGAGACGGTTGAGAATGGTCCTCGCCGATACCCCAGGAGCAACAGTGTCCCTAATTTGCTGGGGAAGTGGCGGTGCGGTCCCCTACGGCACTGCGTAGGATCCTACGGTCTTGGCGTGCATCCGTGCGTCGCTGCGGTCCGGTCCCAGGTCGACGGGCACGTGCACCTTCCGCCGACCACTGGCGACAACATCGATGTACTGTGGAGATCTCACGCCCCACGTGTTGAGCAATTCGGCGGTACGTCCACCCGGCCTCCCGCATGCCCACTATACGCCCTCGCTCAAAGTCCGTCAACTGCACATACGGTTCACGTCCACGCTGTCGCGGCATGCTACCAGTGTTAAAGACTGCGATGGAGCTCCGTATGCCACGGCAAACTGGCTGACACTGACGGCGGCGGTGCACAAATGCTGCGCAGCTAGCGCCATTCGACGGCCAACACCGCGGTTCCTGGTGTGTTCGCTGTGCCGTGCGTGTGATCATTGCTTGTACAGCCCTCTCGCAGTGTCCGGAGCAAGTATGGTGGGTCTGACACACCGGTGTCAATGTGTTCTTTTTTCCATTTCCAGGAGTGTAGAAAAACGAGCGAAATTTAAGAAATACACTACGAAGGAAACACGGGAAGAGATGAATACGTAACTCGTCGCTCTGGAGATGTGTATCAGCCGCCAGATCGGACCTGACTGTTAGGCTCTTCGGGCACAAACTCGGCCAGAAGTTAGTGTGCGTGAAGACTCGTCCGACTTCCACTGCTCCACAGACAAGGTTTTATGGCTTCGGCACCACATTTTCCTGTTACGGGCATTTACATTACTGATTCTTGACTTTGGAATTCCAGCTCGCTCCCATCTCCTTCTTATGGAACTTCTTTCGTATAGTTTTGCTGGTGACAAGATTCACAAGTGCGATATTCAGCTCTGCGGTGACTTTTGCAGTTGTCATTATCTTATTTGTCCTCACAATCCTCTGCAGTGACCGTCTGTCACGATCACTCAAGGCTCACTTTCGTCCACGTAGTGATTTCTCGGATGATGATTTTCTACTTTCCTCGCATGCGGTAGAAATATTTTTGGTACAGCGCCTCTTGAAATACCAAACACTTCGGCTCCCTTGGTTACAGATGCATTCATCATACGAGCACCAGCAACTTACCCATGTTCTACTTCACTTAGCTCTGACATGATCATAACTGACACTTGCAACGCATACCGCAACCTGCAAGCTAGGCTAGCGCCGGCATTTTTTGTTCAAGCATCCATGTTTCGTGGTGTTTCCGTATTTTTGTCCAACACCTTTATAAAGTAAAATAAAAAATAAAAATAAGAATTATATATAGATGTCACAGGCAGATGTCCATCTTAAAATGTAAAAACTGAACATTCACTAAAATCTGAGGGTGCTACAATGTGGAATAACAGGATGTGTGATAAACATATAAGGCGGGAATTGAAGAATTTCGCCTGGTAATAGGCATAAACCGTATCAGAATCATAGTGCGGCGCATTAGGTTTTACAATTTTGGAATTCGCGATGAAAGGGAACAGACAAGATAACAGCAATTATGGAAACACTTTCTGTGCTTGTACAGAATTGTCAGCAGACGTACATCTTTGGAGAAAATGTTACACCTAACGCGAAGGATATCGTGGAAGCGCAGCTTTCACCAATATATACTCAGGAAACGAAACAGATACGGCGTTGAGGCATATTTTTACCTGTATCATTTGGAAATATGTGGTGGGTTGCAAACAGAAGGATTTTACCACGTAAGCAACAAGCCTTCAGACGTTGTTATGCGACTGTACGAAGCTGGTAATTAATCAGGTAGAAATGTACTTCAGACGATTGATTTACCAGTCAATACCTGGTAGAAGAGTTTGGAAGCAGAAAAATTCATTTATTGGAAGTATAAAGAATGACAGGCATGAGAATCCTCTGGAGTTAATAACCGGTAAAGGAAAGGCTACCTGAAATTCATTTTTTTGTCTGCAACAAAAGCTGTATTGGAGTTTCCTACGTCTGTAAAAAAGGGAAGTCAATGAAATCAAGTTTTCATTAAAGTTATTCAAAAGATGCTGACATAGGAGATAAACAGGAGCCATTAATTGCAAAATTCTGTGCTGGTATCAAAGATATAATCGACACTAATGAATGCACAAGTAACTTGTTTTGGCAACAATTAAAAGTGTATCAGCGGGGAAAGCATCCCTGAAGCGACGATCATCTCATGTGTTAGTTTTGCCTCATTTGGTTCGAAGAAGTTTGACCACTTCAGGAATTGAGGCTGAAACGTTATAGTCTAACATGCGACTGAGAATTAGAAGACGAAAGCAGAAATGAACAAAATAGAACTGGGGCCCGGAGAAAAAAAACACATATGAAGGGCTTATTTCAATGGTGGTACAAGTCCATTGCACCCACTTTTCTGCCTATAATGCTTTTGCAATTAATGATCCAAACTAACCGAAAGAAAGGTTCATCTCTAGCAAGAAGCCATATGCTTGAATATTTCTGGTATCTCAACTGCAGATTTTTGAGCGCTCATTTAACTTTAGGACTCTGTATCTCACAATGAACAAAAATGGACTTGGCTTGTACCACTATTGAAATAAGCCCTTCGTATAGTAACCGCCCGGCAAAAGAAAGGCAGACAAAATATTGTCAAAAAATTCCGATCTACTTGATGCATATTAAAACTTCTTGCTCTGACTGCAGTAAAATTCAAAATTCCTATTTTGTTACCACAGTCCAACAGTGATGACGAGACACGTGAATAATTAACATCTCTGTTGGTGTTGTGCCCTTATGTCATATTTTGTCTCTCTAGGAAGATTTTTGTCATTCGATATGAGTTTAATTAATGCAGTTTAATGTAAAGAAATCAAGTAAATAAACGGTGTGATAAGTCTGATACATCGCGCCCATGCGAAGGTCAGTAATCAACCATAGTTCTCAAGCTACATAGTATATAAAATCCATCACTAGATAAATCACACATCCTGCGCGCCTAATAAAATGCTTACAACAGTAATATTGTAACAAATAAAGGGTACTCTGTATTCTGAAGTTCGTTCGAAAGTGGACACACACAAATTTGTGTTATCAACTGTCTGCCATGTCGTCCATACTCACTTGCATTTTTGCAGTCATATCTCTCCCTGGCGTTGCAGTTTCCTTTTTATTTCATTTCCCTGGCAGAAAATGTCATTCTACGGTGAATACGTTGAGTCTTGAATACTACGTAAGCCCCTCGAGCTTGTGAAACAGCTAAAGTAATGGGAGAGACTCTGAAAATTGCCACATCAGGGTAAGGGGGCACCAAAGGGCCATTTTGTGCCGATAAAGTGCCGGCGGGGAAAAAAAATTCTGAATTAAAAAAAAAAAAAGGTCAGGCATAAGACGGACGGGTGAAGTACGTCGCCTCTGATGAGCGGTAATTTGGGCGCCTAAGAATTATTGCCCACGGCGCCTTTCATCTTGATACATGCGCCCGCCCGCTTTAATAGCTGCTTCCTCCGCGAAGGAGGCACAATGTCCGCTAATGGTAAACATGTTTTCGAGTTTCCTTCCTCCCCAACGCCCTCCCTCCTTGAGAACACTGAGCGGTCCGTCGGCGGGATCATCTTGAGCTTCCAGCACAGAGCGGAATGGCCGAGCGTGTGTCTGCCCCCACTCGCTGGACTCGCGCGTTACTGTTTTCGCTTGTTTGCTTGCACGGATGCATCCGGTCTCTCACACACCCACTACGCATGCGCGCGCGCACGCCCGTTGCGAGCCCACTCACTCGTCGCCCTCTTTGATCTCCACCTGCGGCCCTCTCCTGGGTTAATTTCCGCCGTGCGCCCGGCGGCCACATCAAAGTGTTCATTAAAATGACTGCGCTCCGGGCAGATGGCGTGCGTGGGCGGCGGCGGCGGCACAACACGGGCTTCGGTGACGCAGTGCGTGACGGGAATGCCCGCACTTCAAAGAAACTCGGCCAGTGGAGACCGCAAAAGCGATCGGCGAAATCCACATTCCCGTCGTTATCCGTGTTACTCATCTTTTGCGAGTGCTTTTACATTCTGGCGGAGCACTGCGCGTACATGATATATTGCGCGTCTGTAGGAATTTGATTACTGGTAACGATGTTTCTCGCATGCCGAAGAAATTTTAATACATCCGTTAGGTTCAGAATATTGGGAATAGAGTACTGGGCGCAACGCTGCTGCACCCTCTGACACTAGGATGTCTTCCCTTTCCAATACTACACCAATTAAATACCAAGCACATGTGATTCTTAGTTACGGGTTATAGCTTGTTTTTCTAATACGAGGGCGAGTCGAATGAAAACCTTAACTATTTTTTAAAATATTATTTATTGTGCAGAAGTGGTACAAAGCTGTATCACTTTTAAACATAAACCCCATGCTCAACTCAAGTCCTCCAGCGCTTACAAAGTGCATAAATTCCTTTAGAAAAAAATTCTTTTGGTAGTCCGAGCGACCACTCATGCACCGCGTGGCGTACCTCTTCATCAGAACGGAACTTCTTTCCTCCCATTGCGCCTCTGAGTGGTCCAAACATATGGAAATCACTTGGGGCAAGGTCTGGTGAGTATGGTGGATGAGGAAGACACTCAAAATGCAGGTCTGTGATTCTTGCAACTGTTGTACGGGCAGTGTGGTACCTTGCGTTGTCATGTTGCAAAAGGACACCTGCTGACAGCAATCCACGTCGCTTTGATTTGATTGCAGGCCGCAAATGATTTTTTTGGAGATCTGTGTACGATACACTGGTGACAGTGGTCCCTCTAGGCATGTAATGCTCCAAAATGACGCCTTTTTCGTCCCAAAAGAGATTCAACATTACCTTCCTCGCTGCTGGTTCTGTTCGAAACTTCTTTGGTTTTGGTGATGGGGAATGGCGCCATTCCTTGCTCGCTCTCTTCGTTCCCTGTTGGTGTAAGTGAACCCAGGTTTCGTCCCCAGTCACGATTCTTGCGAGGAAGCTGTTACCTTCTCGATCAAAGCGCCGAAGAAGTACTTCACAAGCATCAACAGGTAGTTCTCTCATTTCAGGAGTCAGCTGCCGTGGCACTCATCTTGTAGACACATTGTGAAACTGGAGCACATCATGCACAATGTGGTGTGCTGACCCATGAATTATCTGTAACCATGCTGCAACGTCATTCAGTGTCACTCGGCTGTTTTCGTTCACTATGGTTTCAACTGCTGCAATGTTCTGTGGAGTCACAACTCCTCGTGCCTGACCTGGACGAAGAGCATCTTCCACTGAAGTCACACAATCTGCGAACTTTCTATTCCAGTCGTAGACTTGCTGCTGTGACAAACATGCATCACCGTACTGAACCTTCAAATGGTCCAAATGGCTCTGAGCACTATGGGACTCAACATCTGTGGTCATCAGTCCCCTAGAACTTAGAACTACTTAAACCTGACTAATCTAAGGACATCACACACATCCATGCCCGAGGCAGGATTCGAACCTGCGACCGCAGCGGTCACGCGGTTCCAGACTGAAGCGCCTAGAACCGGACGGCCACACCGGCCGGTCTGAACCATCATTCGTCGATGAATTTCAATAGGTTTGACACCTTCACTACACAAGAACCGAATAACAGAATGATGTTTTTCACTGGTGCAAGTCGCAAGTGGCGTGGCCGTCTTTATACTGATACTGCGACGGTATGTGTGCATCTTCACTATGCTGACATCTACAAGCCATTCTGCACGCTGTTTGTAGCACGCTTACCAACTTACAGGATATCGGCGCGAAATTTAGACTTGTTATTACAAACTGAAGGTTTACATTTGAGTCATCCTCGTATTTAGGCTGCATATCATCAGGCCACCTTCTGAGCACACTGCTCAATAATTATTGTTCGGCCGTTTTAAACAACAGAAAACACAAGTAGTAGCAACGCTAATCAGCGGCAAAGAGTATAGGATAAACTGAATCTGAGACTGCACGTTCGATCTATGCTAGGATATCGACGTGAAGTTATTTGCTGCTCTGTAGCGACGTCATTGCAAGTTAATTAAAGAAAGCGCCTGAAATCATAATTTATCTAGGTTGAAAAAGCTATATTTGTTAATTAAATTCTTCACCAAACAAATTTCAGTTGATTCTTTCACCACTGACTCATTAAAACATGGACGCGACGCTAGAATTCCGATATTTTCATACCGCACGGGGTGACCAGCATCGAGGCCGATTTGTTCGGCTGTAAAAGTCGGGTGTTTCTACAGTGCTCCATGCATGTTTTCTGGATTATACGACTAGTTCCCGAATACACGGAAGGCCACGTTCGCAGGGGATATTACAAACCTCAGTCTTACGGAGCATCAAGTAATCTCTGACAGAATTTAAAATTGCTCTTGTTTTCGGTGAACGGCGAAAACCACTTTAGCTTTGTGTTTGGTCAAAATACGTTCTTTTTTTAATGACTGGTTTCCCATACATGGCAAGACAGCCATATGCTTACTTCTTTCTAACTCTTCTTCTTCGTTCTTTACGTCCGCCCGTGAGAATGACGAAATTCTAAAATCGACTTCATCTTTTTGGGACTCGGTCGTGAAAGAAGAGAATCGTTCAACGTGACAGAAGTGCCACCCTTCTTCAAATTGCTCCAGATTTCAATGCTGGGCCATCAACAAGTGTCAGAGTGCGAACAATTCAACGAAGCATCATCGATGTGGGCTATCGGAGCCGAAAGCCCACTCGTTTACCCTTGATGACTGCACGGCACAAATCTTCACGCCTCGCCTCGACCTGTCGACACCGACATTGGACTGTTGAGGACTGGAAACATGTTGACTGTTCGGACGAGTCTCGTTTCAAAGTGTATCGAGCGGATGGACGTGTACGGGTTTGGAGGCAACCTAATGAATCCATGGACCCTGAGTGTCTGCGAGGGACTGTTGAAGATAGTGGAGACTCTGTAATGGTGTGGGAGGTGTGCAGTTGGAGTGATATTAGATCCCTGATACTTCTAGATACGAGCCTTGACAGGTTGTACGTACGTGAGAATCCTGTTTGATCACCTCCATCCATTCATGTTCATTGTGCATTACGACGGACTTGGGCAATTCCAGCAGGACAATGCGACATTCCACAAGTCTACAGAGCGGCTCAAGGAACACTCTTCTGAGTTTAAGCATTTCCACTGGCCACCAAACTCCCCAGACATGAACATTATTGACTGTGGTGTCACCGCCAGACACCACACTTGCTAGGTGGTAGCTTTTAAATCGGCCGCGGTCCGCTAGTACACGACGGACCCGCGTGTCGCCAGTGATGGCAGACCGAGCGCCGCCACACGGCAGGTCTAGAGAGACGTACTAGCACTCGCCCCAGTTGTACAGCAGACTTTGCTAGCGATGCTACATTGACAAATACGCTCTCATTTGCCGAGACGATAGTTAGCATAGCCTTCAGCTACGTCATTTGCTACGACCTAGCAAGGCGCCATAGCATTTGATAATTATTATTGTGAAGCCTGTACAGTAACGAGAGATGTACAACAATTATGCATTAAAGTTACGTATTCCAGCAACTACGTTCTTTTCTTACTAGACTCATCTACTTTACTGTTCCAGACCTCACGCCACTCTGCGTGAGCTTAACGCGTGCTTTTCGGCACCCTCGCATAGTGACTTGGCTGTCTTGCCAAGTCACAACATTGACCATATCTGGGATTCTTTTCAACGTGCTGTTCAGAAGAAATCTCCAGCCTCTCGTACTCTTACAAAGTTATGGGCAGCCCTGCACGATTCATGGTGTCAGTTCCCTACAGCACTACTTCAGACATTAGTCGACTTCATGCCACGTCGTGTTGCGGCACTTCTGCGTGTTCGCGGGGCCCTACGCGATCTTAGGCAAGTGTAACACTTTCTTGGCTCTTCAGTGTCGGAACATGGAATGTAAGATCCACGTATCAAGGAAAATTAGACTTAGTCAAAAGAGAAATGGAGATGATTAACATCGACATTCTGGGAACAAATGAAATGAAGTCTCATGGGAAAATTTGCTCCAGATGGCCATATGGCATACTATTCTGAACAAAAGAACAACAGAAGTAATGGAGTAGCCTCCACAGCTAGTGACAAAGTAGCAAAAACTGTAATGGAATACAACTATGTAAGTGATAGAACGGTGCCCATCAGATTTCCAGGTCAGCCCTTTTAATATCACAGCCATTCAAGTTTATGTACCAACCATTGATGCTGGAAAGGAATTTATTGACCAGTTCTATGAAGATTTACAGCAATTACTGCTGTCGATACCAAAACACGATGTCGTCTTCATGGTTGGAGATTGGAACTTAAAAGTAGGAAATAAATTGTAGAGGGTGTAACGGGAAAATTTCATCTTGATACAGCAAATGAAGCAGGACAGAGATCCCTAGAATTCTGCCAAGACAATTCGTTGGTTACCACTAACACACTGCCCCAGCTATCCAAAAGATGCCTATATTCTTGGACTTCGCCAGACACCCAACCCCCCTAATCAAATACACTCCTGGAAATTGAAATAAGAACACCGTGAATTCATTGTCCCAGGAAGGGGAAACTTTATTGACACATTCCGGGGGTCAGATACATCACATGATCACACTGACAGAACCACAGGCACATAGACACAGGCAACAGAGCAGGCACAATGTCGGCACTAGTACAGCGTATATCCGCCTTTCGCAGCAATGCAGGCTGCTATTCTCCCATGGAGACGATCGTAGAGATGCTGGATGTAGTCCTGTGGAACGGCTTGCCATGCCATTTCCACCTGGCGCCTCAGTTGGACCAGCGTTCGTGCTGGACGTGCAGACCGCGTGAGACGACGCTTCATCCAGTCCCAAACATGCTCAATGGGGGACAGATCCGGAGATCTTGCTGGCCAGGGTAGTTGCCTTACACCTTCTAGAGCACGTTGGGTGGCACGGGATACATGCGGACGTGCATTGTCCTGTTGGAACAGCAAGTTCCCTTGCCGGTCTAGGAATGGTAGAACGATGGGTTCGATGACGCTTTGGATGTACCGTGCACTATTCAGTGTCCCCTCGACGATCACCAGTGGTGTACGGCCAGTGTAGGAGATCGCTCCCCACACCATGATGCCGGGTGTTGGCCCTGTGTGCCTCGGTCGTATGCAGTCCTGATTGTGGCGCTCACCTGCACGGCGCCAAACACGCATACGACCATCATTGGCACCAAGGCAGAAGCGACTCTCATCGCTGAAGACGACATGTCTCCATTCGTCCCTCCATTCACGCCTGTCGCGACACCACTGGAGGCGGGCTGCACGATGTTGGGGCGTGAGCGGAAGACGGCCTAACGGTGTGCGGGACCGTAGCCCAGCTTCATGGAGACGGTTGCGAATGGTCCTCGCCGATACCCCAGGAGCAACAGTGTCCCTAATTTGCTGGGAAGTGGCGGTGCGGTCCCCTACGGCACTGCGTAGGATCCTACGGTCTTGGCGTGCATCCGTGCGTCGCTGCGGTCCGGTCCCAGGTCGACGGGCACGTGCACCTTCCGCCGACCACTGGCGACAACATCGATGTACTGTGGAGACCTCACGCCCCACGTGTTGAGCAATTCGGCGGTACGTCCACCCGGCCTCCCGCATGCCCACTATACGCCCTCGCTCAAAGTCCGTCAACTGCACATACGGTTCACGTCCACGCTGTCGCGGCATGCTACCAGTGTTAAAGACTGCGATGGAGCTCCGTATGCCACGGCAAACTGGCTGACACTGACGGCGGCGGTGCACAAATGCTGCGCAGCTAGCGCCATTCGACGGCCAACACCGCGGTTCCTGGTGTGTCCGCTGTGCCGTGCGTGTGATCATTGCTTGTACAGCCCTCTCGCAGTGTCCGGAGCAAGTATGGTGGGTCTGACACATTGGTGTCAATGTGTTCTTTTTTCCATTTCCAGGAGTGTAGATCACATACTATGTAATCAGATGTGAAAAAGAGTGGTTCAGTAAACTACAACATGACCTGGAGCTGATTGCAGTTCAGATCACAAGCTCTTATTTGCAAAATTCCGGCTGAAACTGAGGAAAGTAGCAAAAGATGTTCCATCTTGTAGACACGACCTTAAGATCATACTCTTTGATTACACAGCAGAAGTCCTAGACAGATTTAATGTATCAGATCCAGAAGACAAAAGCCCACAAGAGTTGTTGACAGAAGTAGCCAATATCGTCAAGTAGGCAGCAGAGAAAGCAAGAAAAAGAATAATAAGAAGGCCAGATAGCTATCGGCTGAGACATTGCAAGTTGCAGATGAAAGAGGGAAAGCAAAAATCAAAGGGGATGGATTAGCAATGTTTAAATTAAATACAGAGTTTCAGAAATAAGCTAGAAGAGATAAAAATGGCACCTTAAACGAACAGTGAAAAGAACTTGAACATGATAACATAATGGGGAAGACAATACACGAAAATTAGAGACATCAAAGGAAAATTCCAGGCGAAAATTGGAACGATAAAAGATAGAAATGGTAAAGATTTAACAGAAGCAAATGACGTTAAGGGAAGATGGGCAGAATGTGTAGAACTGCATACTAGCAACGCTGACGATAATGAAGTTAATGTTATTTTCGAGCTAGAGCCAGATATTTTGGAGAGGGAAGTCAAATGGACTCTCGAAAATACGGCTAAAAACAAAACTAGTGGACATGATGGTATTACAGCAGAATCGTTCAATACCATTGCAAAGAACGTAGTGAAAGTACTACATTCAATGTGTCAGAAAATATGGAGCATGCACCAGTGGCCAGAAGAAGGAAAAGATCAGTATTCATCCCGATACCAAAGAAGGAATCCCTAAAGAATGCTCAGATCACCGAACAATCGCACTTACCTCACATGCTAGCAAAGTCATTTTGAAAATCTTACAAAATAAACTTCGCCGGTATCTAGAGCGAGAACTACAGGAAGATCAAGATGGATTTCGTAAAGGAAGGGGAACCAGAGATCAAATCGGCAACACTCGGTGGATTATGGAAAAGGCAAGAGAATTCCAGAAAGACGTAATTATGCCAAAGCCTTTGACTGTGTCGATCACAACAAATTATGGAAAGTACTAAAAAATGTGAGAGTATCAGGTCTCCTCATTCATCTCATACGGAGTTTATACTCTGACGACGAAGCCACGTTGAGCACTATGTATAAAACAACTAAATAGATCAAGATGCATAAATGGGCACGTCCAGGCAGCTTACTATCACTTTACTTATTAAATCTGTATGCAGAGCACGTTATGAGGAATGGCGCGCTATATGAAGAAGAAACCGCCGAGCGGTTCTAGGCGCTTCAGCTTGGAACCGCGCGACCGGTACGGTCGCAGGTTCGAATCCTGCCTCGGGCATGGATGTGTGTGATGTCCTTAGGTTGGTTAGGTTTAAGTAGTTCTGTGTT
Source organism: Schistocerca cancellata (assembly GCF_023864275.1). Classification (NCBI taxonomy): domain Eukaryota; kingdom Metazoa; phylum Arthropoda; class Insecta; order Orthoptera; family Acrididae; genus Schistocerca; species Schistocerca cancellata. Next base: position 115,110,174 of record NC_064633.1, on the reverse strand, counting down.
CTAGGGGACTGATGACCTCAGATGTTAAGTTCCATAGTGCTCAGAGCCATTGGAACCATTTTTTTGCAGAAGAAACCGGAATTAAAATAGCTGGGATAAATATAAACAACCTTGGAGGCGCACATGATACTATACTGCTGACAGAAAGTGAAGAAGAGTTAAAGACTCTTGGTGTAGGTGAAAGAAGGAAGTGAAGAAGTGGTCTTAGGCTGAATGTTAATAAAACGAAAATTGTGGCAACTACACCTATCATTTCATGGCATATAGGAGGAGAAACAATGGAGGTGGTATCTACGTTCAATCATCTCGGTTTTCCGCTGATTAGACTGCACTCACGAAATTAGGAGACACTTCTCGCTTGATAGAAAGGTAATGTCAAACGTCGACAAGGTTTTAGGGAGTAGAGCTGTAAATGTACCAACAAAGATCCATATTGTAAGGACCATGGTCTTTCTAGTTGTGATGTTTGGATGTGAGACCTGGATCATTAGAAAGGAGAAACGGCGAAGAATAGACTATTTGAATTGTTATGTTGGAGGAAAGTTCTTAGAGACCCATGGACTGCAAAGAGAAAGAATAGATCAGTATTAAGGTAAATAAAAGCAAAGTGTTCCCTGGAAGGTCTGATATTAAAACAAAAGCTGACCTACTTTGGACAAATCTAGAGAAGACACGTTTCATTAGAAAAAATTAATTCTGGGGAAGATCGAAGGCACTAGAAGAACAGGACGTCAGAGGTTGAGATCGATCGATGGCATCACAGAAGTAATGAGTTCCAACCTGGAAAGCTTACGGAAAAAGGGCAGGACAGAAAGGACAGAATACTAAAGAATTCTAATTACAGGAGAGGCAGTCGTATATCAGCGACTACAAACCATGTCAAGTATTGCATACAAGCTATCAAATTCTTACTTTAACAACACAGGCAAGGAATAACATAACCAAAGCAATCTGAATGCTAATAGTCGAGAAAGAGAGAGAAAGATAGATAGATAGATAGATAGAGAGAGAGAGAGAGAGAGAGAGAGACAGAGAGAGAGAGAGGGAGAGGCAGAGAGGAGACAGAGAGAGAGAGAGAGAGAGAGAGAGATTAAGTAGTTCGAAAGCTACACGCTTGGAGTGCAACTGAATATCATTTTCCAGGTGGACTCATGTTTCCGGACCGCTCGCAAGGTTAGAAAAGTTAGAAAAACTGCACGACGCGAATATACACTCCTGGAAATGGAAAAAAGAACACATTGACACCGGTGTGTCAGACCCACCATACTTGCTCCGGACACTGCGAGAGGGCTGTACAAGCAATGATCACACGCACGGCACAGCGGACACGCCAGGAACCGCGGTGTTGGCCGTCGAATGGCGCTAGCTGCGCAGCATTTGTGCACCGCCGCCGTCAGTGTCAGCCAGTTTGCCGTGGCATACGGAGCTCCATCGCAGTCTTTAACACTGGTAGCATGCCGCGACAGCGTGGACGTGAACCGTATGTGCAGTTGACGGACTTTGAGCGAGGGCATATAGTGGGCATGCGGGAGGCCGGGTGGACGTACCGCCGAATTGCTCAACACGTGGGGCGTGAGGTCTCCACAGTACATCGATGTTGTCGCCAGTGGTCGGCGGAAGGTGCACGTGCCCGTCGACCTGGGACCGGACCGCAGCGACGCACGGATGCACGCCAAGACCGTAGGATCCTACGCAGTGCCGTAGGGGACCGCACCGCCACTTCCCAGCAAATTAGGGACACTGTTGCTCCTGGGGTATCGGCGAGGACCATTCGCAACCGTCTCCATGAAGCTGGGCTACGGTCCCGCACACCGTTAGGCCGTCTTCCGCTCACGCCCCAACATCGTGCAGCCCGCCTCCAGTGGTGTCGCGACAGGCGTGAATGGAGGGACGAATGGAGACGTGTCGTCTTCAGCGATGAGAGTCGCTTCTGCCTTGGTGCCAATGATGGTCGTATGCGTGTTTGGCGCCGTGCAGGTGAGCGCCACAATCAGGACGGCATACGACCGAGGCACACAGGGCCAACACCCGGCATCATGGTGTGGGGAGCGATCTCCTACACTGGCCGTACACCACTGGTGATCGTCGAGGGGACACTGAATAGTGCACGGTACATCCAAAGCGTCATCGAACCCATCGTTCTACCATTCCTAGACCGGCAAGGGAACTTGCTGTTCCAATAGGACAATGCACGTCCGCATGTATCCCGTGCCACCCAACGTGCTCTAGAAGGTGTAAGGCAACTACCCTGGCCAGCAAGATCTCCGGATCTGTCCCCCATTGAGCATGTTTGGGACTGGATGAAGCGTCGTCTCACGCGGTCTGCACGTCCAGCACGAACGCTGGTCCAACTGAGGCGCCAGGTGGAAATGGCATGGCAAGCCGTTCCACAGGACTACATCCAGCATCTCTACGATCGTCTCCATGGGAGAATAGCAGCCTGCATTGCTGCGAAAGGTGGATATACACTGTACTAGTGCCGACATTGTGCATGCTCTGTTGCCTGTGTCTATGTGCCTGTGGTTCTGTCAGTGTGATCATGTGATGTATCTGACCCCAGGAATGTGTCAATAAAGTTTCCCCTTCCTGGGACAATGAATTCACGGTGTTCTTATTTCAATTTCCAGGAGTGTATATTCCGCGTGAACATGACTCCTGCATGAGATGTAAATGAAACATGCGTGGTAAGTGTTGTTTCCAAACAAAGAACATACAACAATCTTCGCAAATAAACGACGCAACACGATGAAACTGCACACCGGCGTTCGTAGAATACTAAATCTTAAGCCTCTGATCGGCTCTCACAAGGCAAAATGCATCACCTAAGCGAAATACAAAATTTGCAGCCCCTTAGAGATAATGAGGCAGTCAGTCGGGTATTGCTGCCTGTTAGAAATACGACACTTTGCAAAAATAGCTACGTGGCAAACTGGGCGCTGGTAAAGTAAGCCAATGGGAGTAGCGCACTGCAACCAAAACTAGTGTAAAAGACGTGATAGTGTGGCTGGTGGTAACAGCTAGAGAGTTCCACTGAAGAATGCACTCGGATATATTCAGCATCAGGCACGCATCACAGAATCCTAATTGCTCACTTTGCGTCTTCTAAAGTTATTATCCCTCTTCCAGAAGATCACGCACGATGGTATTTCCGTTTATGATCTGGCACGAAACCGTTGTGAGAAGACTGCCAAAAATGCTTTTCCACGGAATGTCATTAATTTATTGATCGTTAAATTTTTTGCCGCAACATTCTTAAAAACACAATCACAAAATATTACAGAACATTCAATTCAAGGCACTGTTTTGTGAGTCACTGACTTAACTCGCTAACTGTAGTGTAAATCACACTTTAATATTACTAAATAATTAATAACTATAAATAATATCCGCTACGAGCACTTCTATCCGAGTGTGAAATCTTATGGGACTTAACTGCTAAGGTCATCAGTCCCTAAGTTTACACACTACTTAACCTATATTATCCTCAGGACAAACACACACACCCATGCCCGAGGGAGGACTCGAACCTCCGCCGGGACCAGCCGCACAGTCCATGACTGCAGCGCCTTCCGACCGCTTGGCTAATCCCGCGCGGCTATCGCTCAACATTTCAGGTCGTCCTGGACAAACTTCCCACCAACGTTACACGACACGTTTCAAAAATGTAGCGTGATGTTAACATTCTACTGTAAATCTGGTGTGTATGTAATCGAACAGCATCTTTTAGTTCACGCCGAGAGCCAATGCAAGTGCTACTCGTAGTTATCTGCACCTTATAACTAAGCGAGAGGGATGTAGTGGTGAATGTAAGTGGCGGGGTTCTAAACCATGGCTGAATGTCAGTATAAGATGAAGAGAAACGACACAATATTGAGATTAGAGAAGGTTACGGGACGTCGAATTGAGAACGTTTTTTCCAGATTACTGTGTGTCGGAAGTGTACACGTTTCGCCACTTTGGTGGGGCTTCAGTTTTTACAAACCCACAAAATGAACTTGACCTCTGTCATTATTTTTATAAGGTCATGCATGGCATTATCGATAAAGTGAACTAATGACATCATCAGTAACAAAATCGTCCTATCACAAGGTAGCCACACCTCTCTTTCCCCTCCCCTCCTTATTTCCAGCCATTCATAGCGCAGTATTAAAAATTCCAAGATGACTGAAACAGCTCAATTACGTTAGTGGTAAATTAGTTAAAGTCTTCCCCTTCTATCATCACCAATCAGTGACAGAGCTGTACTCCTTGTCTCCAGCCAATTATAATGCAGTATTTGGATCCAAGATGATGGAATCAGATTAAGTGAATGCTTTCCAGCCCATGACCCTTCTCTCTGCCTCCAGCCTATCAGAGCATAGTATGAAAGTGATCTGTAAAAATGTGTCAAATTACTTAATTCCTGATATAGGAAGCAAGTCACACAAACTACCTCAACTAGTTTCCAGGAAATCATAGCGCAATAGTAAAAGAAAGTGCAATAGGTGGTGGAAACAGACTAATTGTGTGTTTTATACCCCACTCCCCCTCACCTTCCCAACGAATCGATGTGTTGTATTCGAAAATAGCCCTGTTGTGTTAACAGGAAATTAAAAACCATGCCCTCCCCTCTATCTCCAGTGAGTCATAGAGCAGTATGAAATATCCAAGATGACTGAAAAAGCCGGTTGTCCTACAATTATATTCTTAGCTCCCTCTCCTCCCTATCTCCAACCAACGAGTTTGCAGTGTTAGAAAATAGCACCAGATATGCTGTAAAGATTACGTAACCTCCACCTGAAGGTCTTATTAATTCCTGGAAAATCGAAGATATACTTTATTTCTGGAATAAAAGTAGTGTCAAGTTGTAATATATACATAAAGAACAACCGTGTCATTTATATCCTCTCCTCCCTTTTCCAAACCAATCAGAGCTTAACATTAGAAAACAGATTAGGAAATTAAAAAACTCTTTCTTTCTCCCCTCCCCATCTCTCTATCACCAACCAATCACAGGGCACCATTAAAATGAAACACCCAGTGAAGAATTCCAAGGAAACAAAACAATAGTGTGCTTTACACGCCAAATAATCGTCTATGTCTGCAACTAGTCAGAGTGTAGTATTTAAATGCCATCACACTACTAATTTTCGATGTATACTTCCTCTTCTCCTGTTCCACTATTTCCAATGTAATATTTAAATGAAGTATAAAAATGGTGTCAAATTACATATTTTGCAATGTATGCATCAAGTCACACCTCTTACCCCTTCTTATCTCCAGCAAATAATAATACAGTATTTAACTTCCATGATGATGCTAACAAACGATCTGTCCAAGATAGATCATGTACTCCATCCTCCATATCTTCAAACAGTCAGTTTGTATTAGTATTAGAAAAACCGCCGGACATGCTGTAAAGAGATAGGGGGGAGGGGGCAAGAAATAATTACTAGACAACATAGTTGGTCTAAGAAAGACGTAGATATGTGTGTACATAAATGATGCATAACGTTTTGATGCTGGAATCACTTTTTAATACTGTTAAGCCAGAGCTATGTAAGTGCATAACTTTGACAATGACATCACTTTTATATTACATCAGAGGTATGTCTACGTACATAAATAATGTTACATAAGTCTACTTTTATGCTGAAAACGACGCATACCATTGACTGTCAAGGAAATAATAACTTTAAAGAAGAGGTTACGTAATTTTATAATTTGTCTGGTGCCATTTCGTAATACTACAAACTGATTGGTCGGAGATAGGGAGGAGAGGCACATAGGATACGTAGGACAAATGTTTTGTTTCCATCAACTTGGATATTTATACTGCCCTATGACTGACTGGAGATATGGAGGAGGGCATGGTTTTTAATTTCCTGTTAACACAACGAGGCTAATTTGTAATACTACATTCTCTTTGCTTTGAAATATTACAAGGAGGGAGTATAAAGAACACAACTGGTCTGCTTCCGTCATCTCCTGCATCCTTCTTTCATATTGGTTGGAGCCAGAGAGGAGGGGTACAGGGTATTTGATCTGTTTCCATCTTCTCGGACTTGAAATACTGTGTTATGGTTGGCTAGAGTTAAGCGGTAGTGTGCTATGAATGGCTGGAGAAAGGGGGAGAGGCGGCGTTAATTAATTTTCGACTAATGCAACTGGACTATATGAACCATCATGGACTTTTAATACTACACTGTGACTGGCTGGAAATAAGGTGGGGAGGGGAGGGGGAGAAAGAAATGTGGCTTCCCACTGACGAGGATGGCGATGTCACTGATGGCATCATTAGGCCAAGTTCATCCATGAAATGATCTTACAAAATGTCAGTGACTGAGTTCACGTTTGGCAGTATGTCTGTAACGATTCCAGCAGCACCAGAGTAAAAGTTTCGAAGGTAGGGGACGAGGTACTGGCGGAAATACAGCCGTGAAGACGGGTAGGTCAGTTGGTAGAGCATTTGCCCTAGAAAGGCAAAGATCCCGAGTTCGAGTCTCGATCCGGCACAAAGTTTTAACCTGCCAGGAAGTTTCATAACAGCGCACACTCCGCTGCAGAGTGAAAATTTCATTGTTGAAGCAGCAGAGTAGCCATACCTATGCTACTGAAATCCGCCGTTGTGGAGATACGGCTGTAAAATGGCAGCCAATCGGCAGCGAGTGTCCTGAAATGTATGCATTTAAATTAACTTGATGGAAATAATACCTGTTATGCTAAAACTGCAGCTACAAAGTAGAAGATTTACAATATGTAACTGGAGTAAGAAGATGCACTGATCTCTGTGTCCTGTAGTCCTAGATCCAGTGAACGATGAGTAACATCGCTTATATAATGCTCAGTGCAGTTCTTGGAGGTGGCTGTCGATGCGTCTTGCAACACTAGCTGAGACACTGGTCTGAGGTATTAACTAACTTGAGACATTGAATAAGTGAAGCGGTGTTTGTCCTTATGGTCAGAATTTGTGGACAGATGGCCACTTGAGAGCTATTTGTGTGACGTTAGCTGGAAGCATATCATACTCATTCACGTGTACCCTCTTTTTGAGTCTAACTGTAACTAAGCTGCGCATGAATCGTATGTACCTAGGCATTTATTTATGGACATTAGTACGGGATGCCCACCCTTCACATTTACGGCAGATTCAACTCTGCTGGGGACACTTTCAATCGGCTGTCTGAATGTCTTCCTCAGGAACCGAAACCAGGAAGGATGTGACGTTTGACTTTGGAGTCTTGAGCGAGCTTTACGTTCTGACGCATTCCAAAAGTGTTCTACTTGTTCAGGTCGGGACCGGCTACGGGAGCACTTCAGCAATGCGCAGACAATACACACAGACACGTGTCGTATTTGGAGTAGTATCGTCCTGATGAGAAATTGTACCACGATACTGTCGCGTGAGCGGTAACACGTGAGGACTCATGACGTCTATGACGTATCGTTGTGCTGCGAGAGTTCCCTCAATTGCTACCAGCCGTGACCTCAATTCATATCGATGGCTCCACAGTTCAGGAATTACAACCGAAACTATAGAGAAATGGGACCTCTCCCCAGGTCGCCGCCACAGTTGCGACGATGGTCATCCAGGGCAGTGCAGAACTGAGAATCCATCATTGAACCCAGTGCGGCGCCATTTATCATTATTCCATGCTTTCCGGTCACGGTACCACTCCGAATACGGGCGTTTGAATTGTTGTGTTAAAGGCTGCTTACAAACAGGATGCTAATTCTCTTGTCTGGCTCATGCCAGTCTGCGACTGATTACATAATCCCGTATGTCAGGCGCAGATGTAAATAGGTTACGATATGCTCGGTACACAGTATGGAGGTCCCCCCCTGTTGTAATCAGACTTTGACGACGAGTGCGCCTGAGCACACTTTTCTATGCAGTCCTAACTTCGCACCACTGTCACCTCTGGCTGTCCATAAATCTGGGAACTGCACAATTCGATCAGCCGGTCAACTGGAGACCCACAATGGAGCTCCTTTCGAACTGTTAGGTGCTGATAACGCTTTCCCAACCAAGTACGCGACATCTCCGTGTTGTTCACAGTGATCATTCAACATCTGACTCTGTTCACGCCCCTTATACATCCAACTGGGCCTGGTAACAATATTACAAGCGAACAAAACAAGTGCACCTAGGTGGCTGTTCCACCTGTCGCAGAGAACTGCAGCTCTAATCGTTTGCATACCAGGCGCGGGTGTGTACGTGCAGGAAGTTACAGCGAACACTGAACAAATTTTCAGCTGCCAAGATCCCTAAAATCCTTTACTCATACACAGACCAGTTTCGGCAATTCTCCGGTGCTATTTTTTACGACATATGATGAGAAACCCCCCCCCCCCCCCATGAACGATGGACCTTGCCGTTGGTGGGGAGGCTTGCGTGCCTCAGCGATACAGATAGCCGTACCGTAGGTACAACCACAACGGAGGGGTATCTGTTGAGAGGCCAGACAAACGTGTGGTTCCTGAAGAGGGGCAGCAGCCTTTTCAGTAGTTGCAAGGGCAACAGTCTGGATGATTGACTGATCTGGCCTTGTAACAATAACCAAAACGGCCTTGCTGTGCTGGTACTGCGAACGATTGAAAGCAAGGGGAAAGTACAGCCGTAATTTTTCCCGAGGGCATGCAGCTTTACTGTATGGTTAAATGATGATGGCGTCCTCTTGGGTAAAATATTCCGGAGGTAAAATAGTCCCCCATTCGGATCTCCGGGCGGGGACTACTCAAGAGGATGTCGTTATCAGGAGAAAGAAAACTGGCGTTCTACGGATCGGAGCGTGGAATGTCAGATCCCTTAATCGGGCAGGTAGGTTAGAAAATTTAAAAAGGGAAATGGATAGGTTAAAGTTAGATATAGTGGGAATTAGTGAAGTTCGCTGGCAGGAGGAACAAGACTTCTGGTCAGGTGACTACAGGGTTATAAACACAAAGTCAAATAGGGGTAATGCAGGAGTAGGTTTAATAATGAATAGGAAAATAGGAGTGCGGGTAAGCTACTACAAACAGCATAGTGAACGCATTATTGTGGCCAAGACAGATACGAAGCCCACACTTACTACAGCACTACAAGTTTATATGCCAACTAGCTCTGCAGATGACGAAGAAATTGAAGAAATGTATGATGAAATAAAAGAAATTATTCAGATAGTGAAGGGAGACGAAAATTTAATAGTCATGGGTGACTGGAATTCGAGTGTAGGAAAAGGGAGACAAGGAAACGTAGTAGGTGAATATGGATTGGGGCTAAGAAATGAAAGAGGGAGCCGCCTGGTAGAATTTTGCACAGAGCACAACTTAATCTTAGCTAACACTTGGTTTAAGAATCATGATAGAAGGTTGTATACATGGAAGAACCCTGGAGATACTAAAAGGTATCAGATAGATTATATAATGGTAAGACAGAGATTTAGGAACCAGGTTTTAAATTGTAAGACATTTCCAGGGGCAGATGTGGACTCTGACCACAATCTATTGGTTATGACCTGTAGATTAAAACTGAAGAAACAGCAAAAAGGTGGCAATTTAAGGAGATGGGACCTGGATAAATTGAAAGAACCAGAGGTTGTACAGAGTTTCAGGGAGAGCATAAGGGAACAATTGACAGGAATGGGGGAAAGAAATACAGTAGAAGAAGAATGGGTAGCTTTGAGGGATGAAGTAGTGAAGGCAGCAGAGGATCAAGTAGGTAAAAAGACGAGGGCTAGTAGAAATCCTTGGGTAACAGAAGAAATATTGAATTTAATTGATGAAAGGAGAAAATATAAAAATGCAGTAAGTGAAGCAGGCAAAAAGGAATACAAACGTCTCAAAAATGAGATCGACAGGAAGTGCAAAATGGCTAAGCAGGGATGGCTGGAGGACAAATGTAAGGATGTAGAGGCTTATCTCACTAGGGGTAAGATAGATACTGCCTACAGGAAAATTAAAGAGACCTTTGGAGATAAGAGAACCACTTGTATGAACATCAAGAGCTCAGATGGAAACCCAGTTCTAAGCAAAGAAGGGAAAGCAGAAAGGTAGGAGTATATAGAGGGTCTATACAAGGGCGATGAACTTGAGGACAATATTATGGAAATGGAAGAGGATGTAGATGAAGACGAAATGGGAGATCCCAAAGAAAGCAGGTGTTGACAGATGTGAAAATTACCGAACAATCAGTTTAATAAGCCACAGCTGCAAAATACTAACACGAATTCTTTACAGACGAATGGAACAACTGGTAGAAGCCGACCTCGGGGAAGATCAGTTTGGATTCCGTAGAAATGTTGGAACACGTGAGGCAATACTGACCTTACGACTTATCTTAGAAGAAAGATTAAGGAAAGGCAAACCTACGTTTCTAGCATTTGTAGACTTAGAGAAAGCTTTTGACAATGTTGACTGGAATACTCTCTTTCAAATTCTAAAGGTGGCAGGGGTAAAATACAGGGAGCGAAAGGCTATTTACAATTTGTACAGAAACCAGATGGCAGTTATAAGAGTCGAGGGATATGAAAGGGAAGCAGTGGTTAAGAAGGGAGTAAGACAGGGTTGTAGCCTCTCCCCAATGTTATTCAATCTGTATATTGAGCAAGCAGTAAAGGAAACAAAAGAAAAATTCGGAGTAGGTATTAAAATCCATGGAGAAGAAATAAAAATTTTGAGGTTCGCCGATGACATTGTAATTCTGTCAGAGACAGCAAAAGGACTTGGAAGATCAGTTGAACGCAATGGACAGTGTCTTGAAAGAAGGATATAAGATGAACATTAACGAAAGCAAAACGAGGATGATGGAATGTAGTCGAATTAAGTCGGGTCATGCTGAGGGAATTAGATTTCGAAATGAGACATTCAAAGCAGCAAACGAGTTTTGCTATTTGGGGGGCAAAATAACTGATGATGGTCGAAGTAGAGAGGATATAAAATGTAGACTGGCAATGGCAAGGAAAGCGTTTCTGAAGAAGAGAAATTTGTTAACATCGAGTATAGATTTAAGTGTCAGGAAGTCATTTCTGAAAGTATTTGTATGGAGTGTAGCCATGTATGGAAGTGAAACGTGGACGGTAAATAGTTTGGACAAGAAGAGAATAGAAGCTTTCGAAATGTGGTGCTACAGAAGAATGCTGAAGATTAGATGGGTAGATCACGTAACTAATGAGGAAGTATTGAATAGGATTGGGGAGAAGAGAAGTTTGTGGCACAACTTGACCAGAAGAAGGGATCGGTTGGTAGGACATGTTCTGAGGCATCAAGGGATCATCAATTTAGTATTGGAGGGCAGCGTGGAGGGTAAAAATCGTAGGGGGAGACCAAGAGATGAATACACTAAGCAGATTCAGAAGGATGTAGGTTGCAGTAGGTACTGGGAGATGAAGAAGCTTGCACAGAATAGAGTAGCATGGAGAGCTGCATCAAACCAGTCTCAGGACTGAAGACCATAACAACAACAACAACATGATGAGAAAAAGAGTCAGAACAGCAGAAAGGTGGAAAGGGTGGACGGTACATGAAATAAATTGCACACTCCACGATGTTTCAGGAAATGGAAAGCTACAGAGACGAGCTACAAGATTTATGGAACACAATCTTCTAATTTAAGAGATAGGTTAAAAACTCGAGATTGTTGCAAAGCAAGTTTACGAAGAAAACCTAAATTTTCTAAAGAACAGGAATGTGCTTCTTTAGCAAAGATATTTTATCGAATATCTTCAGTGGAGCTGAGAAGATTAACGTATCAATATGAAGAAGCAAATAATATTTAGCATGATTTTAATAAAGCGTCCAAAACAGCTGGAAAGGATTGGCTCACTGGGTTTCTTACAAGAAATCCGTCAGTCAGCATTCGGAAACTTGAGGATACCAATCTCAATCGGATTTCACCTTTTAACACAAGTGAAGTTTAATTCTTTTCTTCGAACCTCACCGAAGTAATAGACGCCCCTAAGTTCGAAGCCTCTAGAATTTACTATTATGATGAGACAGGAATATCAACAGTTCAAAAGCTAGGAAAAATTTTAGCACCCAAAAGAGCTAAATATTGTTTGAACAATAAGCTGGAGGCGTGGGAAGAACATTATAGTGTGTTGTGTATTGAGTGCCAGTGGGGCATGTGCACCTCCCATGTTTATTTTTCCTCAGCTTACGTTGCTCCTGCCCTACAGAATGGGATGCCACAAAATTCAATACATGAATGAAGCATGAACGGTTGGATGACCGAGGTTCTCTTTCCATAGTGGCTGAAGCATCCTGCTAACTTTACCAAGACATTTAAGAAACATAAAATTCTTTTGATTTTAGCCAATTAAACTAGCCATGTGACCATAGAAACCGGGCGCCGGCCGGAGTGGCCGAGCGGTTAAAGGCGCTACAGCCTGGAACCGCACGACCGCTGCGGTCGCAGGTTCGAATCCTGCCTCGGGCATGGATGTGTGTGATGTCCTTAGGTTAGTTAGGTTTAAGTAGTTCTAAGTTCTAGGGGACTTATGACAACAGCAGTTGAGTCCCATAGTGCTCAGAGCCATTTGAACCATAGAAACCGGCCGGAGTGGCCGTGCGGTTCTAGGCGCTACAGTCTGGAACCGAGCGACCGCTAAGGTCGCAGGTTCGAATCCTGCCTCGGGCATGGATGTGTGTGATTTCCTTAGGTTATTTACGTTTAATTAGTTCTAAGTTCTAGGCGACTGATGACCTCAGAAGTTAAGTCACATGGAGCTCAGACCCATTTGAACCATTTTGACCCCAGAAGCCTACAACTTTTGCAAGGACAATGGAATAGTAGTGGTAACACTACCATCTCACTGTTTTCAAAGGCTAGAATCTTTAGATGTGGCCTTTTTCAGCAGCTTGAAGGCTTCATTTAATTAACAATGTGACAATTTTGTGAAGTCTGACCCTCACCAGAAAGTAACACCCTATGACTTTTGTTCTATCTTTAGCAAAGCCTTCACGAGAATTGGATATATTGTAAAGGATATCTGCCTTCAGCAAAATAGGATTTTTCCCTCTAGATCCTGTCGAATTTAGTGACGACGACTTCATGCTTTTGCACTCAGAAAAACGACAGCTTTAAGACTACCAATTGTTGAGGGTGGTAGAGCTGAAAAAAGGTGAAAGTAATGAGCCAGTTGTGCTTTGTTCCTAAAAGAAAGTGGTTGGTATCCTCGATGATGTAGACAAAGACAAGTTCAGCCTGCAGCTGGGCTACAATTCAGAGACATTTCTTCACTATCAGGCCCTGTTAAATTGAAGAAAAGTGCCAGACAATAGCATTCCTCAATTTTCACTTTGAAACCTAACAAAGTTAGTTTAGAAAAAGCGGCTTTAGAAAAGCGGACCTTTACGAAAATCAAAGTTAAAGCCTAAGAGAAAAAAACAAGTTCAGAAAGTTTGCATCGAAGTTAAGACCTCAGCAATCTGACGTAATGAAATGTTGACGGAACATTTCTTTGGAGTCTTTATCGGATGATGATTTAGAACCAGCGTAGTACAAACTCTGTAGTGATGATGAAATGGATGATACTGACCCTTTCGTAGAAACCCCTGTTACAAGAAACACTGGAGCGTTTACTAACAACGATTCCGTTTGACTACTCTGTGGAGAGTTTGGGAAAAACAGCAAGCGCCGGCCCTAGTGGCCGAGCGGTTGTAGGCGCTACAGTCTGGAACCGCGCGACCGCTACGGTCGCAGGGTCGAATCATGCCTCGGGCATGGATGTGTGTGATGTCCTTAGGTTAGTTAGGTTTAAGTAGTTCTAGGGGACTGATGATCTCAGACGTTAAGTCCCATAGTGCTCACAGCCATTGGAACCAAAAACAGCAAGCAGTAGATTCGAAGTGTGATTTGCAGTAGGTGGTTTCATTCAGAGTGTTGTGGATATGACACTATTGAAAAGCATGTTTGAGACTTCTGCCGTTCAAATAGGCCCTAAATGGGAACAGAGACAAGTTGAGTCCATTACGTTACAATGTTATTTCACCATTAAAAGGATTTTTGATTTTTTGCTCTCTGTCGGAAATTTAATAAGTCGTGAAATTAACATTTTTTAATTCTAAATAAAGTCTTAAGTCAGAATATTTTCAGTTGTTTTACATTTACAAAGTTTTTGCCATTTTATGTGCTATATCCTATTACACATCTACATTTTTATAAAACACCTGTAGAAGTGTAAATAGATTTAATACACCAAATACGGAATCATAAAGGAGTAGGGAACTGACTGCTTGACAAAATAAGATGTTCACCATTTCAGTTGAGTTCCAAAAATAAGAAATATTTTTAAAAAATGGCTGAAGTGTATGGTATTTCTCCACTCTCCTCTATGTTATACTGCGGCAATACGTACTTTTAATTTACGTGTTTTACGAGAATTCGAAATGCCGAACATGTTCATTTATTTAACAGCCATGTTATTAGATTAGTGAATTAGAGACATACTCATTTTCCATTCTCTCTGTATATGTTTGAGTAATTTTCTGCAAAATAAATAACTGAGCAGCGCCGGTGGTTATTTTTCCACCAAGCTGAATTTAATTCACAAAACGCGATAGACTGCTTACGCTGCACTCCAAATTCGTAATTATTATTATTTAATGATTCTAACCCGTAATTGAAGGAAACATAGTATTCGCTAAGTGTGGATGAAATGTGAGACAGATCTATCTTGTACCGTATTTGGAAAGAATCGCGGACTCACTGATTATGTCTCTTTCAAACGACTGATTTACATAAATAGCCATACATCCAAACCGTTCGAACGCAAAAAGTATTAAACACTTCATTTCTATTGAAGTGACATGCATGGACATCATAAGCATTATTTCATCAACTGTTTTTTTTCCTGTTACGAACGTCGAAACGTCATTTAAGACGAAATATAAGAGTTTACCGAACCTTAGAACATGGAGCAGCGAACGTATGTCTCTACAACTATATGAATGTGAGTCAACTTCAAATAGGGGTTTGGTTTGACAAACAGTTTCAAACATTTTGGATTCTTTCACCAATTGCTTTACTGTGGATTGAACGCTTCAAAAGACATGGTCATTTAAAAGGCACATATGAAATTACAAATAGATTGCTAATGAATTATGTACGACATATTTAATGTTAATAACGATTAATCGCTGGAGGTTTCGATTTTGACATGCATTCGCCAAAGTGAAAGGGGTAGGACTTATCACACACCATATTGATCACAGACTTTCTCGACGAATTTCATTGATGAAATCTTCTCGGTTATCAGCCGAGATACAGTGTCGTGTTGTTGCAACTTTTCGACGACTTTCCCTCTCGTCATCTTCAGGCGCCTGAAAATGACCTGTGGGACACTTGTCGAAACGCTGAGATAACACGAAGGAACGACTCGGCTGACAACCCGAGAAGATTTCATCACACGTAATGTCAAGGAAGCTAAAGGATGCTTAGGGTTTACCGTCCAGTTGAGAGCGAAGTCATTACAGACGGAGAGGAACTTCAGCTTTGGGAAGGGTGCGGAAGAAATCAGCCGTGTCCTTTCAGAGCAAGCATCCCAACATTTGTCCTACACGATTTGTGAAAACCTAAGAAAGACTAAACCACGACGGATGACTGTCTCTTTAGGGTTCTGCATCTAATCTGTAAAAACGTTGTCACTCCATCTGTTAAGACCCTGTTTGACTTTAAGTCAAATACTATGCTCTAGTGTTCCTCGGTGGTGTGAAAGATTTCTGCTTGTAGGTCAATGCAATCAAAGATACAGCCATTTACGTCACATATTTTGATACTCACAAAGTCACTCGCAGAACTATCTATATACACAACATACAACTATCTATACAGGGTGTTACAAAAAGGTACGGCCAAAATTTCAGAAAACATTCCTCACACACAAAGAAAGAAAATATGTTATGTGGACATGTGTCCGGAAACGCTTACTTTCCATGTTAGAACTCATTTTATTACTTCTCTTCAAATCACATTAATCATGGAATGGAAACACACAGCAACAGAACGAACCAGCGTGACTTCAAACACTTCGTTACAGGAAATGTTGAAAATGTCCTCCGTTAGCGAGGATATATACATCCACCCTCCGTCGCATGGAATCCCTGATGCGCTGATGTAGCCCTGGAGAATGGCGTATTGTATCACAGCCGTCCACAATATGGGCACGAAGAGTCTCTACATTTGGTACCGGGGTTGCGTAGACAAGAGCTTTCAAATGCCCCCATAAATGAAAGTCAAGAGGGTTGATGTCAGGTGAGCGTGGAGGCCATGGAATTGGTCCGCCTCTACCAATCCATCGGTCACCGAATCTGTTGTTGAGAAGCGTACGAACACTTCGACTGAAATGTGCAGGAGCTCCATCGTGCATGAACCACATGTTGCGTCGTACTTGTAAAGGCACATGTTCTAGCAGCACAAGTAAAGTATCCCGTATGAAATCATGATAACGTGCTCCATTGAGCGTAGGTGGAAGAACATGGGGCCCAATCAAGACATCACCAACAATGCCTGCCCAAACGTTCACAGAAAATCTGTGTTGATGACGTGATTGCACAATTGCGTGCGGATTCTCGTCAGCCCACACATGTTGATTGTGAAATTTTACAATTTGATCACGTTGGAATGAAGCCTCATCCGTAAAGAGAACATTTGCACTGAAATGAGGATTGACACATTTTTGGATGAACCATTGGCAGAAGTGTACGCGTGGAGACCAATCAGCTGCTGATAGTGCCTGCACACGCTGTACACGGTACGGAAACAACTGGTTCTTCCGTAGCACTCTCCATACAGTGACGTGGTCAACGTTACCTTGTACAGCAGCAACGTCTCTGACATTAGGGTTATCGTCAACTGCACGAAGAACTGCCTCGTCCATTGCAGGTGTCCTCGTCGTTCTAGGTCTTCCCCAGTCGCGAGTCATAGACTGTAATGTTCCGTGCTCCCTAAGACACCGATCAATTGCTTAGATTTTGTATTGTATTCACCTGACTGGTTGTTGGTTGTTTCGGGGAAGGAGACCAGACAGCGAGGTCATCGGTCTCATCGGATTCGGGAAGGACGGGGGAGGATGTCGGCCGTGCCCTTTCAAAGGAACCATCCCGGCATTTGCCTGGAGCGATTTAGGAAAATCACGGAAAACCTAAATCAGGATGTCCGGACGCGGGATTGAACCGTCGTCCTCCCGAATGCGAGTCCAGTGTCTAACCACTGCGCCACCTCGCTCGGTAATTGCTTCGAACGTCTTCCTGTCGGGACACCTTCGTTCTGGAAATCTGTCTCGATACAAACGTACCGCGCCACGGCTATTGCCCGTGCTAATCCATACATAAAATGGGCATCTGCCAACTCCGCATTTTAAGACATTGCACTGACTGCAAAACCACGTTCGTGATGAACACTGACCTGTTGATGCTAGTACTGTAGAGCAATGGGTCGCATGTCAACACAAGCACCGAAGTCAACATTACCTTCCTTCAATTGGGCCAACTGGCGGTGAATCGAGGAAGTACAGTACATACTGACGAAACTAACATGAGCTCTAACATGGAAATTAAGCGTTTCCGGACACATGTCGACATAACATCTTTTCTTTATTTGTGTGTGAGGAATGTTTCCTGAAGGTTTGGTCGTAACTTTTGTAACACCCCGTGTACGTAATCAAGTTTGTACGGGATTCACATTTGTCCTGTTTATCTTTTAACACTGCTGTCAGTGAATGCAGATCTATCTGAACCAGTTTCGAGCGAACATTACAAAGAGAACTGTTCGTTTTACACATTTGGAGACGGTTACGACTGTTCACGCAGACAATTTATACGTTCTCACTGGGTCAAACAACACACAACCAATTCAGCAACTGACAGGGGGCCTTTAGTTTTGACCGACGAGTCATCGCTTTGCCTCTGTCCAACTGATGCAGGTCATCAATTGCAGCCATGGCCCACTGAGGGGCTTGCCTCACAGACCGTGGAAGCTGTACTTCAGACAGGAGGCGGTTCTGTGACGTTTTCGGGCTGTTTCTCGTACCATGAACTAAACTCACTTATTTAAGTTACCGTGAACATGAATCGCTACTTTTATTTCTGCATTGTTTTGCCTATACACATTCCAGTGTTCCAAGATGACAAAAGACGTGTTTATTGAGCTGCACGCAGTCGTTCCTGGTTTGATGAACACTCGAGCACCCTACTGCACTTAGACCGGCTGGTTAAGTCACACGATGTTATCTCAATATAAAAAGTCTGAGACAATGATGAAAACTAGCACTCAAAATCCCCAGAGATCGATACCTCTATGGGATCTAATCATCAAGCAATGACTTAACGTGGATATGATATAGCTGAAGAAGTTCGTGAACTCTCTTCCTCACCGAATTAGTCCCATTAGAAAACATTAGAAGACACAGAGCTCTAATATTAGAGAAAGAATGTAACAGAGTATTGTAAAACTTGAGACAACTAAAGCACAAAGGACAGATAAGAGTCCTTCGGAATTTCTGTAACCATTGCGGGAAGTGGCAACCGAGGAGCTATTCAAGTTGATGTGTAGAATCTATCACAGATCATTAGATTTCCAGAAAAATATCATCCACGTAATTTCGAAGATTGCAAGAGCAGGTAAGTGCGAGAACTACCGCTCGGTCAGATTAACAGCTCATCCATCCAAGCTATTGCCAAGAATAAAGTACAGAAGGAAAAAGAAACTCGAAAATATGTTACACCAGATTTAACGAATCGAACTCCCAAGACGTACCAGCTTCAACCTTATGAGTACTTTACAAGTGAATTCACGTGTTCAATGTTTGGCGTTAAGTATGTAAATGACAAAAAGTTTAGGGAAATTTTGAAATTATGTGTAAAGTCCACTGCAAGTCAGTAAGCGCTCTCATTTGCAAATATTGGAATATATAGTCTGGCTATTTGTGCATTGTGAGTTACTCTGCCTCAAGACGTATAAAAAGCCTCTACGTTTAATTATTGTCTTACTCTGTTAGAACATTAACGTCAGATTATAGCTCTTAATAAGTACATGATGACAGCATTTTAAATTCGTTCAAAAACTGTTTGAAATATTGAAAGTTAAATATTGTTGCTCGTGGAAGGCATGAGAGAGCCATACTGCTGCTGACATTCTGAACCATGAGTCACGAACCAGGATACTAGTTTAGCAGTTCTGACGTTGCACTGATAATGGAAGCAAAACTGAAGAAAAATCAAGACACGTTCATAGGATTTGTAGACCCTGAAAACGCATTCTACAATGTAAAATGGTGCAAGATATTTGAAGTTCTGAGAAAAATACAAAGACTTCTCTACGTCGTTGGCCCCTTACTTGTTTGAGATTTATCGCGAATCTCTAGATTAGTACAAAGCGCCAAGCGACTGGAAAAAAGAGCAGGTTACTCGTGTATATAAGAAGGGTAAAAGAATGGTCCCGCAGAGTTACAGACCAATACCCTTGACACTGAGTTCGAATACAATAAAGCTGCTAGAGACTGATGTAAGTAGGCTGTTTAGGTTTTCACGTTGGTAACACCACGTAGCGCTCTGTATGAAAATCACTGACTGTGCTGTGCGCAGTCTGTGGCTCGTTTGCATTGTTGGAATTTTTGCTGTTGTAGTGTTGGGCAGTTATATGTGAACAGAGCGTAGCGTTGTGCAGTTGGAGGTGAGCCGCCAGCAGTGGTGGATGTAGGGAGAGAGATGGCAGAATGTTGAGAGCGGACGATCTGGACTTGTGTCCATCAGAAAGAGTGTATTTGTAATACTGGATATCATGAATGACTTTTGAACATTATTAAAGTAAATACATTGTTTGTTCTCTATCAAAATCGTTCATTTGCTAACAATGCCTATCAGTAGTTAGTGCCTTCAGGAGTTAGAACCTTTTGTTCAGCTGGCAGTATTGGCGCTCATTGTGTTGCAGTAGTTCGAGTAACGAAGTTTTTTGTGAGGTAAGTGATTCATGAAAGGTATAGGTTATTGTCAGTCACGGCCATTCCTTTGTAGTGATTATTGAATGTCAGATTGCGTTGGGCTAAAAAAATTGTGTGTCTGTTTAGTGTTGATCAGAATAAGTAAAGAGAGAAATGTCTGCGTACGTTCAGTTCTTCTCAGCTGTTTGAAAATCAAATAATGTAAGAGGTTTATCAGCACAGCAATTCATTAATTTTTGTAAGGGGATGTTTCACTGAGACGCTCAGTCCACGAATGAGGACTGGTTTAGAAAGCGTCGATCGTGTGAGACCCAGCTTACTCTTTTCTCAAAGGATGTATTGCGAACTAAGGACGGAGGGCGACAGACTGATTCCATATTTCTAGATTTCCGAAAAGCATTCGACACTGCAGACTGTTAACGACGGTACGTGCATACGGAACAGGCTATCAGATATGTGATTGGCACCAAGACTTCTTAAGTAATGGAACCCAGTGTGTTGTCTTCGACGGTGAGCGTTCATCGCAGACGGGGATAACATCAGGAGTGCCCCAGCGAAGTGCTATTTTCTATACACATAAATGATCTGGCAGACAGGGTGGGCAGTTATTGGCTGATGATGCTGTGGTGCACAGGAAGGTGTCGAAGGAAAAGTGACTGCAGGTTCATACAAGATGAGCTAGATAAAATTTATAGTTGGCTCTTAATGTAGAAAAATGTAATTTAACGCGGTTGAGGAGGAAAAACAAACCACTAATATTCGGATACAGCCTTAGTAGTGTTCTGCTTAACACAGCCACATCGTTTAAATATCTGGGCGTAAAGCTGTGAAGTGATATGAAGTGGAACAAGCATGTGAGTACTGTGGAACGGAGGGCGAATGGTCGACTTCGGTTTATTGGGAGAATTTTAGGAAAGTGTGGTTCCTATGTAGAGGAGACTGCATATAGGACGCTAGTGCGATCCGTTCTTGAGTACTGATCGAGTATTTTGGATCCGCTCCGGGTCGGGTTGAAAGAGAACTTCGAAGCAATTGAGAGGCGAGCTGCTACATTTAGTGCCTCTAGGTTCGACCAGTGTGCAGGTGTTACGAATATGCTTCGGGAGCTGAAGTGAGAGTCCCTGGAGGGAAGAAGACATTCATTTCGAAGAACACTGCTGAGAAAGTTCAGAAAACCGGCAATTGAAGTTGACTGCAGAACGAACCTACTGCAGCCAACATAAATTTCGCGTAGGGACCACGAGTAACAGATACGAGAAATTAGGGCTCATACGGTGGCATATACACTCCTGGAAATGGAAAAAAGAACACATTGACACAGGTGTGTCAGACCCACCATACTTGCTCCGGACACTGCGAGAGGGCTGTACAAGCAATGATCACACGCACGGCACAGCGGACACACCAGGAACCGCGGTGTTGGCCGTCGAATTGCGCTAGCTGCGCAGCATTTGTGCACCGCCGCCGTCAGTGTCAGCCAGTTTGCCGTGGCATACGGAGCTCCATCGCAGTCTTCAACACTGGTAGCATGCCGCGACAGCGTGGACGTGAACCGTATGTGCAGTTGACGGACTTTGAGCGAGGGCGTATAGTGGGCATGCGGGAGGCCGGGTGGACGTACCGCCGAATTGCTCAACACGTGGGGCGTGAGGTCTCCACAGTACATCGATGTTGTAGCCAGTGGTCGGCGGAAGGTGCACGTGCCCGTCGACCTGGGACCGGACCGCAGCGACGCACGGATGCACGCCAAGACCGTAGGATCCTACGCAGTGCCGTAGGGGACCGCACCGCCACTTCCCAGCAAATTAGGGACACTGTTGCTCCTGGGGTATCGGCGAGGACCATTCGCAACCGTCTCCATGAAGCTGGGCTACGGTCCCGCACACCGTTAGGCCGTCTTCCGCTCACGCCCCAACATCGTGCAGCCCGCCTCCAGTGGTGTCGCGACAGGCGTGAATGGAGGGACGAATGGAGACGTGTCGTCTTCAGCGATGAGAGTCGCTTCTGCCTTGGTGCCAATGATGGTCGTATGCGTGTTTGGCGCCGTGCAGGTGAGCGCCACAATCAGGACTGCATACGACCGAGGCACACAGGGCCAACACCCGGCATCATGGTGTGGGGAGCGATCTCCTACACTGGCCGTACACCACTGGTGATCGTCGAGGGGACACTGAATAGTGCACGGTACATCCAAACCGTCATCGAACCCATCGTTCTACCATTCCTAGACCGGCAAGGGAACTTGCTGTTCCAACAGGACAATGCACGTCCGCATGTATCCCGTGCCACCCAACGTGCTCTAGAAGGTGTAAGTCAACTACCCTGGCCAGCAAGATCTCCGGATCTGTCCCCCATTGAGCAAGTTTGGGACTGGATGAAGCGTCGTCTCACGCGGTCTGCACGTCCAGCACGAACGCTGGTCCAACTGAGGCGCCAGGTGGAAATGCCATGGCAAGCCGTTCCACAGGACTACATCCAGCATCTCTACGATCGTCTCCATGGGAGAATAGCAGCCTGCATTGCTGCGAAAGGTGGATATACACTGTACTAGTGCCGACATTGTGCATGCTCTCTTGCCTGTGTCTATGTGCCTGTGGTTCTGTCAGTGTGATCATGTGATGTATCTGACCTCAGGAATGTGTCAATAAAGTTTCCCCTTCCTGGGACAATGAATTCACAGTGTTCTTATTTCAAGTTCCAGGAGTGTAGTTAGTCGTTTCTCCCAAATGAACCGTGAATTTACTTTCCAAACCTTTTCATAAGAATTTACTCTATTTACTAGCGATTCATCAAGAACATTAACACATTTAATCACACTAAGCATAGAAGTAGTTGGCAGTGGGTAACTGATAAAAACAAATTAAATTTCTTTCAACAAATGGAAATTTTATTCCTAAAAGCCGTTTTTTTTTGACACAGAATTAAAACTATAATCAGAGAACACCCTCAAAATATCAAGTTACAATTTTATTCACAGGCAGAAAGAACAAATATTGACAGTATGAGCTTTCGGACTGAGAACCTTGCCGCTGCCTTTTGAGACGGCCGTAGTCACGACCGCTCACAACAACCTCTGACAGACTACACTGGTGCGAAATCTGCAACACACCAGATTACTTTAAACTAAAAATTTTAACAACTCACACAAGCACATAAACTATGCACCCCGTAGGAGGGATGGAAATGGTACAAAACACTAACATTAAAAAATTAACTCTTGCCAGCGAAGGTGCAACTTGTTAAAAAAAAAAAACTCTTGCGGTGGAAGGGTGGCAACTTTATACACTAAAATGACCGTTTAAATAAAAATCCATAAAATGCAGTCTTACATAAAATATACAAACATGCTCTACATTACAAATATACCGCCTCACAAGATGATAGGCATGATAAAAACATATTTCAGGAATTCAGCCGTTACACTTCAAGCAATAAATTCGTTAACACCGAATCCGACAAACATGACAGAGGAAGCTATTAACGTATGGCAGACCGACAGACAGACTAGTACCTGCCTAACAAATGGGGACGAGAGACAAACGAGCAAGCTGGGGACGAGAGACGGACCAAGAAAACAAGTAGGATTTAACAAGTAAATGAAATAACATATCACGAGTCACTTAACTTCTAATAAACTGCGATGCCTGACGAAGACCTGGCGCAGCACCCCCAAAACGCTCTCCCGAACCGTCCGCTGCCAGCCGCTGCAACGGACGCAGGAAGGCCGCCGATCTCCCGTCTCACGGCGTCGCAGGTCGGACCAGCCAGACCGATGTCGAGGGTTGACTCCTGTTGCTCTCGTGTCAGCCGCGAAGTCACTACCCCCTCGCTATGCTGGACTCACGAGGCGACCTCACATGCGCCGACGCTCACGGCGGACAAGTGATTTTGTGTCCCAGTGCGCGACCGACCAAGCGATCGATCCAACCGCCAATGACCATTGCCTGAACGACTCGAACAGACTGGCGGCCTAACACATACTAGCACTCCGGACGACAGACAGACGCTGACTGCGCCACACTGACCCGGCTGACCAACTGACCCGACTCGCCCCTAGCGAGCTCATAGCGCCCCTTAAATGCACGTGAACAGGCAACTTTTCCCCTTTCCCACCAGAGAGAGATACCAAAGCTGCGATAGCCACAGCGGCACCACCGCCAGAAACGGAGGGCGTCTGCTTCACACTACGCGCTGCGGCGCGCTCTTCAAAACAGCAAATTTTTACCACGGCTCAACTAGCTCTATCTGTGAGTGGAACAGGAAAGGAAATGACTAGTTGTGGTACAGGGTACCCTCCGCCACGCACTGTACGGTGGCTTGCGGAGTATCTATGTGGACGAAGATGCACATGTATGCTACACTCCTGGAAATGGAAAACAGAACACATTGACACCGGTGTGTCAGACCCACCATACTTGCTCCGGACACTGCGAGAGGGCTGTACAAGCAATGATCACACGCACGGCACAGCGGACACACCAGGAACCGCGGTGTTGGCCGTCGAATGGCGCTAGCTGCGCAGCATTTGTGCACCGCCGCCGTCAGTGTCAGCCAGTTTGCCGTGGCATACGGAGCTCCATCGCAGTCTTTAACACTGGTAGCATGCCGCGACAGCGTGGACGTGAACCGTATGTGCAGTTGACGGACTTTGAGCGAGGGCGTATAGTGGGCATGCGGGAGGCCGGGTGGACGTACCGCCGAATTGCTCAACACGTGGGGCGTGAGGTCTCCACAGTACACCGATGTTGTCGCCAGTGGTCGGCGGAAGGTGCACGTGCCCGTCGACCTGGGACCGGACCGCAGCGACGCACGGATGCACGCCAAGACCGTAGGATCCTACGCGGTGCTGTAGGGGACCGCACCGCCACTTCCCAGCAAATTAGGGACACTGTTGCTCCTGGGGTATCGGCGAGGACCATTCGCAACCGTCTCCATGAAGCTGGGCTACGGTCCCGCACACCGTTAGGCCGAATGGAGACGTGTCGTCTTCAGCGATGAGAGTCGCTTTTGCCTTGGTGCCAATGATGGTCGTATGCGTGTTTGGCGCCGTGCAGGTGAGCGCCACAATCAGGACTGCATACGACCGAGGCACACAGGGCCAACACCCGGCATCATGGTGTGGGGAGCGTTCTCCAACACTGGCCGTACACCACTGGTGATCGTCGAGGGGACACTGAATAGTGCACGGTACATCCAAACCGTCATCGAACCCATCGTTCTACCATTCCTAAACCGGCAAGGGAACTTGCTGTTCCAACAGGACAATGCACGTCCGCATATATCCCGTGCCACCCAATGTGCTCTAGAAGGTGTAAGTCAACTACCCTGGCCAGCAAGATCTCCGGATCTGTCCACCATTGAGCATGTTTGGGACTGGATGAAGCGTCGTCTCACGCGGTCTGCACGTCCAGCACGAACGCTGGTCCAACTGAGGCGCCAGGTGGAAATGGCATGGCAAGCCGTTCCACAGGACTACATCCAGCATCTCTACGATCGTCTCCATGGGAGAATAGCAGCCTGCATTGCTGCGAAAGGTGGATATACACTGTACTAGTGCCGACATTGTGCATGCTCTGTTGCCTGTGTCTATGTGCCTGTGGTTCTGTCAGTGTGATCATGTGACGTATCTGACCCCAGGAATGTGTCAATAAAGTTTCCCCTTCCTGGGACAATGAATTCACGGTGTTCTTATTTCAATTTCCAGGAGTGTATATGGAAAGACGAATGGTAAACAATATGTACAACAACCAGAAGGAACGTAAATATGGTAGACCAAGGACGGTTCGGAGTAACAGATGGTGTACAACAGGAATCTAGTCTTTCGTGCAGCTGTTCAATCCATACGTCGAAGAAAAAATCATGGAGATATTTCGAAATTATCGTGATCAGTTTATTAGAAATTGTTTATACTGTATTCTAATAAAAATTCACACAGACATAAGCAGTGTCTTTTTTAATTATATATGACATATAAATATGTGTATAAAACATAAAAGGAGAAAAGATGGATAGCAAAAATCTCGATAAGTTCCCGACCGACTGTTTGAAATGGTTACATCACACTCTAATATACATTACGTTTGATGGAGACTACATATGCCTTTAATATATATGGTGTATAAATGTGTATATAGTACATAAAGGGGAAAGGTTGTTAGCAAAAAGCTCAAAAAGCTCTTGACCGCTTTACTTACAATTGTTACACGACACTTTAATAATATGCAGACTCACATAGTCTATAACGCTTCCGCCTATGTTCGACAGAATGTTGATTAGAGTATTGTGTAAAAATTTGAAGTAAATTAGCTAGTACTGTTGGAGAATTTTGCTGACACCATTTCCCTTATATTTATCTATGTATATATGGGAAAATGTAGCGTATGTGTATGTGTGTGTTTACTAGAGTATAGTGCAAAAATCTGAAGTAAATTAATAGAGAACTTTTAGGGTTTTTGCTAACGATCTTTCTCATTTATATAGTGTATATACACTACTGGCCATTAAAATTGCTACACCACGAATATGATGTGCTACAGATGCGAAATTTAACCGACAGGAAGAAGATGCTGTGGTATGCAAATGATTAGCTCTTCAGAGCATTCACACAAGGTTGGCGCCGGTGGTGACACCTACAACGTGCTGACATAAGGACAGTTTCCAACCGATTTCTCATACACAAACAGCAGTTGATCGATGTTGCCTGGTGAAATGTTGTTGTGATGCCTCGTGTAAGGAGGAGAAATGCGTACCATCACGAATCCGACGTTGATAAAGGTCGGATTGTAGCCTATCGCGATTGCGGTTTATCGTATAGCGACATTGCTGCTCGCGTTGATCGAGATCCAATAACTGTTAGCAGAATATGGAATCGGTGGGTTCAGGAGAGTAATACGGAACGCCGTGCTGGATCCCAACGGCCTCGTATCACTAGCAGTCGAGATGACAGGCATCTTATCCACATGGCTGTAACGGATCGTGCAGCCACGTCTCTATCGCTGAGTCAACAGATGGGGACATTTACGAGACAACAACCATCTGCACGAACAGTTCGACGACCTTTGCAGCAGCAGGGACTATCACCTCGGAGACCATGGCTGCGGTTACCCTTGACGCTGCATCACAGACAGGAGCGCCTGCGATGGTGAACTCAACGACAAACCTGGGTGCACGAATGGCAAAACGTCATTTTTTTTTCGATGAATCCAGGTTCTGATTACAGCATGATGATGGTCGCATACGTGTTGGGCGACATCGTGGTGAACGCACATTGGAAGCGTGTATTCGTCATCGCCATACTGGCATATGACCCGGCGTGATGGTATCGGGTGCCATTGGTTACACGTCTCGGTCACTTCTTGTTCGCTCTGATGGCACTTTATGAAACGTCCCCTTAGAACAAATTATACAAGACTGTGCTTAAACTGACATACAATATTTTTAGCGCAACGCAATCTGACTTTCAAAAATCCCTACAAAAGAATGGCCCTGACTAACATTAACCTATACCTTTCACAAATCACTTACCTCACAAAAATCTTCGTTACTCAAGCTACAGCAAAACAGCGAGCGTCACTACTGCCAGCTAAATAACAGATTCAAACTACGGAAGGCACTAACTACTAGTAGGCATAGTTAGCAAATGAAAGATTTTAATAGAGAACAAACAATGTATTTACCTTAATATTCATCAAAAGTCATAATATATACAGCAGTTCATGACATCCATTTTTACAAATTTCAAAACTCCGCCATTTCTCTCCCCACATCCACCACTGCTGACGGCTCACCTCCAACTGCGCAACGCTACGCGCTGTTCACATCCAGCTGCCGCTGCCCAACACTACAATGGCAGACAACAATGCAAACTAGCTACAGACTGCACACAGCACAGCCAGTGATTTTCATACCGAGCGCTACGTAACGTTGCCGATAAGAAAACATAAACAGCCTAATTACATAGCCTACTTACAACTTTGAACAGTGGACGTTACATTTCAGATTTGTTACGACCAGTGGCTCTACCGTTCATTCGATCCCTGCGGAACCCTACATTTCAGCAGGATAATGCACGACCGCATGTTTGCAGGTCCTGTACGGGCCTTTCTGGATACAGAAAATGTTCGACTGCTGCCCTGGCCAGCACATCCTCCAGATCTCTTCTTGCTGTAGCAATTTTAATGGCCAGTAGTGTACAGGTATATCCACGTATATTTTAATAATGTGTAGTGTATGTCTCTCCAAACGTTTATTAAAGTTTCGTGTAAAAATTTGAAGTCAATCGGCGACCAACATTTCGAGGTTTTTGGTAACATCGATAAACTGCGACTTGTCGTTATACAGAAGTATAAATTTTCCATACATATGTGTATACCATATGTATTGAAAAGTATGTACCCCATATCTGCCATCATGTAAAAGGCAGAAATAAATCGGTCACGAATTTTTTGAGATTTTCGCTAACAGTGCTAAACTGCAACTAACCTCTGTAACTGGCAGGCCTAACCGCAGAAATGACTATTGCATTGAGACACCGTGAAGCGCAACCAGCTTGTACAGCAATGAATCCGCACTGCTTTCCTGCGTAGGTCCATGTCTGGAACAGACCCAGGGCCGAGGCTTCCGGTGGGCCCGTTCGCATGACCACGCCCCTGGCCGACAATGTTTACTCCCTGGTCTATTCTCGGCCGTCGCTGAGCTGCGGCCGCTAATGAAGACTCGCGCTGCACATAGCTGTCGGAAGCGGCGGCTGCGTGGCTTGAATGGAGGGAGTGGCTACGGCCAGCTTATCTGCCGTTAATCACCGCCTGGTTACCGCCGACTAATAACTGCACGCACCGGACGACGCTGCCATCAAAATCTGGATTATTACCTCGTCACTGACCAGATGTCTGCCTCAGCTGCTTTAATCGTCTTGTGACTGCACGTTAAGGCGCAAGACGAGCTTGTGACCGTTAATGGTGAGTGACACTATAAGGTATTTGAAATGCATGCAGTAGCCCGTTGCCTTTCCGACCTTGTACATATGCTTCTTTAGTCTCATCAAAATCCGTCAATCTAACCTTCTTCCAATACGTGATAAATAATTCTAACAGCTAATAGGGACGTAACACAACGCAATCGAATTTTCTTCTCCATTATTTCACTCTTATTTGCGATTAATAAAAATTCCGGTGATCAGTCTTTTTTATTATTGTGACCTAGGATCACATGCAAATTGGCAAGAAGTATGGCAAAATTGTCACAATGAATGGTCATAGAAGTTATCAAACATACTGTTAGGCGCTGACTGTCACATAGTATGTACACAATTAAACAATCCAGCCACGACTGCCTCTTGCGCGACGCCGTTTTATAGACGAGTATGTTAGAGATATTGCAAAATAGTATACTAAAGATTTAAGAAATAAATTGAGATTGGAAGTTTCTGGAACACGGAAATTCTGAATACGGATGACATTCGAAATATTAAGTTTCCAGAAACAGTAAAACTTTTTCTGTACAGAGGAGAACAATAGGTTTCAAATAAGCTATGTTAATGTATAGACAAATAATTTTTGGTGGGGTGAAATGTGGACGAGCATTTAGTTCACAGGTACAGTAAATTATAAATATTTCCTTAAGTAGCGAGATACTGCACGAATAACAATAGCCACTTTGTGTACAAACAATATTTGCATCAGTAACATACAGAGATCATAAAAGAGAAACTAGGAATTAATATTAGCCTAGGAACGGTACAAGAACAAGTTGGATATTGGTACCTTGTTCTGTTACAAGCTCTTCTCATAGATCTACTCCATAGCAGTGACGAAAGGTACGGATGTATTAAATGAAGTTATCTTCCGATTATGGCTGTATTTGTATAGAGTTACCCTTCGTTCCACATATACTCCCGCTTTTCCAGCCATTACCGAGTTTTAGCTAGAAGTATTTGCTATAGTTATGAAAATGAAGTCGTATTTACAGACGTTTCGTTCGTTTTGGACAGGACTGGAGCACCTAATAGAATACAATATGGTTTAAGCACAAACAGAGCAAAGACTCCAGACGCTCCAGAGGCTCCGTAGACAGAAGAGAAGTAACGTTTAAGGTTCGCTGACGACATACGAGTAGGCCTTCCGGTCTGATGTAAAGCAGGCTTAGACCTTTTGAAAGAAACAACTACGTACTGATTACGGAATAAGTATTGTGGATGTAAGGAGCAAAGACGAAAGTAATTGCCCGACCGCTACGGTCACATGTTCGAATCCTGCCTCGGTCATGGATGTGTGTGTTGTCCTTAGGTTAGTTAGGTTTACGTAGTTCTAAGTTCTAGGAGACTGATGACCTCAGACGTTAAGTCCCATAGTGCTCAGAGCCATTTGAACCATTTTAAAGTAATTAAGAAAAGTAGAATGATTAACCTCAAAAATGGATTCTATACAGCAGTGGAAAAAGTAAAAGAATCCTATTGACACATCGGTGCCTCGATATGAACACGAAAGCAGGGTATAATTTGTTTGCCTTAGTAGATACGCAACCGTCTCCTATACTGTATGAGCAATTGTTCGGAGCTGTCCGCTGCGTTGTAGGTTTTTTTTTTAGTTATGTGTGTAATACTGTTCTAGATTTGAGTTAACCCCGATTTCATTTGAAATTTCGCTTGTTCCTACTTGGCTAACTTACTTTGCTAAATTTGTCTATGCCAGAGCTATTCCGGACAGGTTGTCTACTTCCTTTCTATACGATTTGTGCCCTCTTGGCAGTTTATAAATATTATTTGTGCTCGTTACATGTAATATATTTGCCACTCAGAATTGCTGAATCTACATCTACATGATTACTCTGCAATTCACATTTAAGTGCTTGGCAGAGGGTTCATCGAACCACAATCATTGTATCTCTCTACCATTCCACTCCAGAACAGCGCGCGGGAAAAACGAACACCTAAACCTTTCTGTTCGAGCTCTGATTTCTCTTATTTTATTTTGATGATCATTCCTACCTATGTAGGTTGGGCTCAACAAAATATTTTCGCATTCGGAAGAGAAAGTTGGTGACTGAAATTTCGTAAATAGATCTCGCCGCGACGAAAAACGTCTTTGCCTTAATGACTTCCATCCCAACTCGCGTATCATATCTGCCACACTCTCTCTTCTATTACGTGATAATACAAAACGAGCTGCCCTTTTCTGCACACTTTCGATGTCCTCCGTCAGTCCTACCTGGTAAGGATCCCACACCGCGCAGCAATATTCTAACAGAGGACGAACGAGTGTAGTGTAAGCTGTCTCTTTAGTGGACTTGTTGCATCTTCTAAGTGTCCTGCCAATGAAACGCAGCCTTTGGCTCGCCTTCCCCACAATATTATCTATGTGGTCTTTCCAACTGAAGTTGTTCGTAATTTTTACACCTAGGTACTTAGTTGAATTGACAGCCTTGAGTATTGTACTATTTATCGAGTAATCGAATTCCAACGGATTTCTTTTGGAACTCATGTGGATCACCTCACACTTTTTGTTATTTAGCGTCAACTGCCACCTGACACACCATACAGTAATCTTTTCTAAATCACTTTGCAACTGATACTGGTCTTCGGATGACCTTACTAGACGGTAAATTACAGCATCATCTGCGAACAACCTAAGAGAACTGCTCAGATTGTCACCCAGGTCATTTATATAGATCAGAAACAGTAGAGGTCCCAGGACGCTTCACTGGGGAACACCTGATATCACTTCAGTTTTACTCGATGATTTGCCGTCTATTACTACGAACTGCGACCTTCCTGACAGGAAATCACAAATCCAATCGCACAACTGAGACTATACCCCATAGGCCCGCAGCTTGATTAGAAGTCCCTTGTGAGGAAATCTAGAAATACGGAATCAACTTGAGATCCCCTGTCGATGGCGGCCATTACTTCGTGCGAATAAAGAGGTAGCTGCGTTGCACAAGAACGATATTTTCTGAAACCATGCTGATTACGTATCAATAGATCGTTCCCTCCGAGGTGATTCATAATATTTGAATACAGTATATGCTCCAAAACCCTACTGCAAACCGACGTCAGTGATGTGCGAGCTGCGTAATTTTCCAATCTGTAGGTACAGATCTATCGGTGAGCGAGCGGTTGTGTATGATTGCTAAGTAGCGAGCTATTGAATCAGCGTAATCTGAAAGGATCCTAATCGGTACACAATCTGGACCTGAAGACTTGCCCGTATCAAGCGATTTGAGTTGCTTCGCAACCCCTAAGGTACCTACTTCTAAAAAACTCATGCTAGCAGTTGTTCGTGTTTCAAATTCTGGAATATTCCATTCGTCTTCCTGGTGAAGGAATTTCGGAAAACTGCGTTCAATAACTCCGCTTTAGCGGCACAGTCGTCGGTAACAGTACCATCGGCACTGCGCAGCGAAGGTATTGACTGCGTCTTGCCGCTTGTATACTTTACATACGACCAGAATTTCTTCGGATTTTCTACCAAATTTCGAGACAATGTTTCGTTGTGGAACTTATTAATGGCATCTCGCATTGAAGTCCGTGCCGAATTTCGCGCGTCTGTAAATTTTAGCCAATCTTCGGGATTTCGCGTTCTTCTGAACTTCTTTTGAATTTATGTAAGTTCAGTTTCTCTATCTGCCGTTTTCGTTCAAGCCATGTGGGGGTTGTTGTTTAACTTTTATTTATACATTCTTTTGCAGAAATAGCATGAGTTATCACAACTTAAAACGAAGCTATGTGCATTGGTACATCATATAGGCGCTCAGATTTGCGTTCTATCTAATTCCATGTTTGGCTATTTCTAATCTCAGGCTCTTTAAGGAAACAGCTACAATCTATTTATAAGAGTTCAAAATGTTCAACTGTGTATGAAATCTTATGGGACTTAACTGCTAAGGTCATCAGTCCCGAAGCTTACACACTACTTAACCTAAACTATCTTAAGGACAAACACACACACCCATGCCCGAGGGAGGAGTCGAACCTCCACCGGGACCAGCCGCACAGTCCATGACTGCAGCGCCTTGGACCGCTAGGCTAATCCCGCGCGGCATATAACAGTTCAATGGTGTTCCTTGGAATTATGTAAAAGTTATACTTCACATTGTTTTTACTGTTGCTAACTGACTGTTGGGGACTGGTGTGTTTAGAGGTGTTAACTGATGTGTTAAATAAGTGTTTATTCGTTCTTGATGTATTATTCTGGAACATTTGTTAATCGATTTGTTTTTCTGTCTGTTTTAGTAGTCCTTGAATTCGCACTGTGCTTTAGAATTTATTTCGAGACAGAATCACCTGAGTGAGGTGAAGTTCTACATGAGGTCACGAATTGAAATCGTCAGTATTCATTAAATTTGTAATACTAAATGCTTATTAGTGACTTTTTGGATTGTTATAAATAACTGCATTTATATGCGCTTTTCAAATTGCTAGTGATGAGAAGAATTCATAATAACAATTATCACAATATGTTAAATAAAATTAATTTATCTTTTCAGGTTAACGTGTTATGTTTTTGGTTGCTTAATGCTTTACTACGCCCAGCTCCTCCCTTGGTAACGTTTTCACCTATCCATGAACCAAGGTTAGCCGGCCGGAGTGGCCGAGCGGTTCTAGGCGCTACAGTCTGGAACCGAGCGAACACTGCGGTCGCAGGTTCGAATCCTGCCTCGGGCATGGATGTGTGTGATGTCCTTAGGTTTAAGTAGTTCTAAGTTCTAGGGGACTGATGACCACAGCAGTTAAGTCCCATAGTGCTCAGAGCCATTTTGAACCAAGGTTAGAGTGGCTCAAGGAAGGAACACTGCGCTGGAAGACTGGTGCAGATGAAGAAATCTTTCTTCGATAGGAAAGCTCCACTAATAGCAAACACTGATGCGGAACTGTGTAAGAAGTTACTGAAAGTGTACATGTAAGGTATACCACTGGATGGAAGTGAAAAATGTACCATCGCAAATCCTGTAAAGAAGAAAATAGTAGCATTTCATTTGTGATGCGAGTAAAGAACGTTAAAAATAAAATGGCCGTTGAAAAGCTTCTTCTTCTCGTTTCGACTCGTTTGACTGGTAACATTAACATGACGCTATCCTGTCTTATTCAAAGAGGCAAGGACCTAGACACTCTGGTTCAGCCGGCCGGGGTGACCGAGCGGTTCCAGGCGCTACATTCTGGAACCGCGTGACCGCTACGGTCCCAGGTTCGAATCCTGCCTCGGGCTTGTACGTGTGTGATGTCCTTAGGTTAGTTAGGTTTAAGTAGTTGTAAGTTCTAGGGGACTGGTGACCTCAGAAGTTAAGTCCCATGGTGCTCAGAGCCATTTGAACCATTTTGAACTCTGGTTCATGATGTACTGTCTCGTAAAGCTCTTTGCCCTAACAAAACCTCTCACCAGTCCTACGGGACAGGAGCTCTTTGGTTTGCAGCAGCTAATCAGACGCATTCCGCGACAGTTCTCTTGGAACTCGGGGTGGTAGCGTGGACACATTTACCCTTGTTCTTGTCTTAATTCTACTTGGCCAGCGGACGTCAACTGCTGTTCCACTTTCTGTTGCTGAGAATCTGTTTGTGAGATCGCTACATGCGACTGACTTAAGCAATGCATTGCAAATGAAATCAGTTGCTTTCATGTGGGATTAACTCGTTTTTTCAATACAGCCGTTAGGCTTTTTCTTGGCATTTAGATTTAAAACGGAGTTTAGTTCTTTGTAGACGAGACTAAGTCGTATGTCCACATGGACTGCTACAGCAATGAATTCTATTGCCATCCATGACCATGCTACAGAGTAACAAGTCAGTTCGATAACCAATAAATTAAGCTATTTCATTTTGATACTGATTAACGAGATTCAGTGTATAAGTGATTATTGTGTAGAAGTCATGGTTACCCAATAGTGCAAGTTATTATTAATTTCTCTGCCCATGTACCCATTTTTTAATATTTCTTTGCTTCTTTCCTTTAACGAATTGCTTACACAAGCTCACGGATCGCAAAATGCCGCACAACGATTCCATATCATGTTTATTTACTCTGACAATCAGAAATGTCTTGCATATTTCCCAACGCCACGAATATTATTATATGTTATTCAGCAATTTAGGTAAGTACTCGTACAACGGACAGACGATAAATACAGCAGCACAGTCTATACACGTTGCAGATCAGCTCACACCAAAGGCTATTTTTGTGTTTTAAACATATGTATCTTCTATAAGACGATCTCCATTACGCTCTGCGTTCACGATCCTTGCATCCCCTTAGTTTCACTCATCCTTGTAGTCTTTCTGAGACTGTTTTCCGTTAGTGCGAGAAGGTTAATTGTTCTCCCCGTATAAATATGTGCTTACACTATGGATTGTTGGAAATAAGGCTGAAATCATTTTAAAAAATGGTTCGAATGGCTCTGAGCACTATGGGACTTGACTTCTGAGGTCATCAGTCCCCTAGATTTAGATCTACTTAAACCGAATAACCTAAGGACATCACACACAACCATGCCCGAGGCTGGATTCGAACCTTCGACCGCAGCAGCAGCGCGGCTCCAGACTGAAGTGCCTAGAACCTCTCGGTCACAGCGGCCGGCTCATTTAAAAGTAAATCATATACTTTGTTTGTGTACTTAAAGGAAAGCAGACAACAGTTAGTGTCTGTTTACAACATACAGAGTACTGAAAAGAATAGGAGAGGAAAGAAGTCCGTGAAGAGAATTACTAGAAGAGAGGATAGGTACATAGTGGGTCTTCTGCTACGGCATCCTGCAACAGTCAATCTGCCGCAGAAAGGAGCAATCGGCGGAGAACAATGAAGGCAGATACACTCCTGGAAATTGAAATAAGAACACCGTGAATTCATGTCCCAGGAAGGGGAAACTTTATTGACACATTCCTGGGGTCAGATACATCACATGGTCACACTGACAGAACCACAGGCACATAGACACAGGCAACAGAGCATGCACAATGTCGGCACTAGTACAGTGTATATCCACCTTTCGCAGCAATGCAGGCTGCTATTCTCCCATGGAGACGATCGTAGAGATGCTGGATGTAGTCCTGTGGAACGGCTTGCCATGCCATTTCCACCTGGCGCCTCAGTTGGACCAGCGTTCGTGCTGGACGTGCAGACCGCGTGAGACGACGCTTCATCCAGTCCCAAACATGCTCAATGGGGGACAGATCCGGAGATCTTGCTGGCCAGGGTAGTTGACTTACACCTTCTAGAGCACGTTGGGTGGCACGGGATACATGCCGACGTGCATTGTCCTGTTGGAACAGCAAGTTCCCTTGCCGGTCTAGGAATGGTAGAACGATGGGTTCGATGACGGTTTGGATGTACCGTGCACTATTCAGTGTCCCCTCGACGATCACCAGTGGTGTACGGCCAGTGTAGGAGATCGCTCCCCACACCATGATGCCGGGTGTTGACCCTGTGTGCCTCGGTCGTATTGATTGTGGCGCTCACCTGCACGGTGCCAAACACGCATACGACCATCATTGGCACCAAGGCAGAAGCGACTCTCATCGCTGAAGACGACACGTCTCCATTCGTCCCTCCATTCACGCCTGTCGCGACACCACTGGAGGCGGGCTGCACGATGTTGGGGCGTGAGCGGAAGACGGCCTAACGGTGTGCGGGACCGTAGCCCAGCTTCATGGAGACGGTTGCGAATGGTCCTCGCCGATACCCCAGGAGCAACAGTGTCCCTAATTTGCTGGGAAGTGGCGGTGCGGTCCCCTACGGCACTGCGTAGGATCCTACGGTCTTGGCGTGCATCCGTGCGTCGCTGCGGTCCGGTCCCAGGTCGACGGGCACGTGCACCTTCCGCCGACCACTGGCGACAACATCGATGTACTGTGGAGACCTCACGCCCCACGTGTTGAGCAATTCGGCGGTACGTCCACCCGGCCTCTCGCATGCCCACTATACGCCCTCGCTCAAAGTCTGTCAACTGCACATACGGTTCACGTCCACGCTGTCGCGGCATGCTACCAGTGTTAAAGACTGCGATGGAGCTCCGTATGCCACGGCAAACTGGCTGACACTGACGGCGGCGGTGCACAAATGCTGCGCAGCTAGCGCCATTCGACGGCCAACACCGCGGTTCCTGGTGTGTCCGCTGTGCCGTGCTTGTGATCATTGCTTGTACAGCCCTCTCGCAGTGTCCGGAGCAAGTATTGTGGGTCTGACACACCGGTGTCAATGTGTTCTTTTTTCCATTTCCAGGAGTGTATACTGAAGAAATGCGGAGCAGGTAACAGACGGTGTTGGGCATAACAGCTTGATGAGCTTTTAAGATTGGTATGAAACAGTAGTAAATGAGGGACATTATTAGACTAGTCGGGAGATAGATGAATAACAAATGTGCAGAGTGTATCACACTAAAACTCCAGCACAAACATATTGGAATGCGTCTAGGCATTTCAGACGCGTCACATTTAGCGTGCTATTGGCTCCAGCTGCTGAATACATGCTGAGGCGACAAAAGTAATGAGATACTTCCGAATATCGTGTAGAACCTCCTTTTACCTGGCTTAGTGTAGCAGGTCGACGTGGCATAGTCTCTACAAGTCGTCTGACGTCCCCTGCAGAAATATTGATCCATGCTGCCTCTATAGCCGTCTATAACTGCGAAGGTGTTGTCGGTGCAGGACTTCGTGCACGAACAGACCTCTCGATTATCTCCCCTAAATGTACGGTGGGTTACATGTTGGGCGATCTGCGTGGCCAAATCATTCATTCGAATTGCCCAGAATGTTCTTCAAACCAGTCGCCAACAACTGTGGTCAGGAGACATGGCGCACTGTCATCCACAAAAATTACATCGTTCATGGGAACAGAAGGTTTATGAACGCTAAGTAGCCGAACATAACCATTTCCAGTCAATGGTCGGTTCAGTTTGACCGGAGGACCATGTTCATTGCATGTAGACACAGCCCGCACTGTTATTGAGCCACCATAGCGTGCACACTGCTTTGTTGACAACTTGGGTCCATGGCTTCGTGAGGTCTGCACCACACTCGAACCACACCATCAGCTCTTACCTAGTGGCTCAAATGGTTCTGAACACTACGCGACTTAACTTCTGAGGTCATCATTGGCCTAGAACTTAGAACTACTTAAACCTAAATAACCTAAGGACATCACACACATCCATGCCCGAGGCAGGATTCGAACCTGCGACCGTAGCGGTCGCTCGGTTCCAGACTGTAGCGCCTAGAACCGCACAGCCACTCCGGCCATCGCTTACCTACTGAAATCTACATCTACTTTTATACTCCGCAAGCCACCCGACGGTGTGTGGCGGAGGGCACTTTACGTGCCACTGTCATTATCTCCGTTCCCTGTTCCAGTCGCGTATGGTTAGCGGGAAGAACGACTGTCTGAAAGCCTCTGTGCGCGCTCTAATCTCTCTAATTTTACATTCGTGATCTCCTCGGGAGGTATAAGTAGGGGGAAGCAATATATTCGATACCTCATCCAGAAACGCACCCTCTCGAAACCTGGCGAGCAAGCTACACCGCGATGCAGAGCGCCTCTCTTGCAGAGTCTGCCACTTGAGTTTGTTAAACATCTCCGTAACGCTATCACGGTTACCAAATAACCCTGTGACGAAACGCGCCGCTCTTCTTTGGATCTTCTCTATCTCCTCCGTCAACCCGATCTGGTACGGATCCCACACTGATGAGCAATACTCAAGTATAGGTCGAACGAGTGTTTTGTAAGCCACCTCCTTTGTTGATGGACTACATTTTCTAAGGACTCTCCCAATGAATCTCAACCTGGTACCCGCCTTACCAACAATTAATTTTATATGATCATTCCACTTCAAATCGTTCCGCACACATACTCCCAGATATTTTACAGAAGTAACTGCTACCAGTGTTTGTTCCGCTATCATATAATCATACAATAAAGGATCCTTCTTTCTATGTATTCGCAATACATTACATTTGTCTATGTAAAGGGTCAGTTGCCACTCCCTGCACCAAGTGCCTATCCGCTGCAGATCTTCCTGCATTTCGCTAC
Source organism: Schistocerca cancellata (assembly GCF_023864275.1). NCBI lineage: Eukaryota > Metazoa > Arthropoda > Insecta > Orthoptera > Acrididae > Schistocerca > Schistocerca cancellata. The sequence goes on along the minus strand of NC_064633.1, from coordinate 115,071,272 downwards.
AATTTTCTAATGCTGCAACTTCTCTGTATACTACAGCATCATCCGCGAAAAGCCGCATGGAACTTCCGACACTATCTACTAGGTCATTTATATATATTGTGAAAAGCAATGGTCCCATAACACTCCCCTGTGGCACGCCAGAGGTTACTTTAGTGTCTGTAGACGCCTCTCCGTTGATAACAACATGCTGTGTTCTGTTTGCTAAAAACTCTTCAATCCAGCCACACAGCTGGTCTGATATTCCGTAGGCTCTTATTTTTTTTATCAGGCGACTGTGCGGAACTGTATCGAACGCCTTCCGGAAGTCAAGAAAAATAGCATCCACCAGGGAGCCTGTATCTAATATTTTCTGGGTCTCATGAACAAATAAAGCGAGTTGGGTCTCACACGATCGCTGTTTCCGGAATCCATGTTGATTCCTACATAGTAGATTCTGAGTTTCCAAAAACGACATGATACTCGAGCAAAACAATTGTTCTAAAATTCTACAACAGATCGACGTCAGAGATATAGGTCTATAGTTTTGCGCATCTGCTCGACGACCCTTCTTGAAGACTGGGACTACCTGTGCTCTTTTCCAATCATTTGGAACCTTCTGTTCCTCTAGAGACTTGCGGTACACGGCTGTTAGAAGGGGGGCAAGTTCTTTCGCGTACTCTGTGTAGAATCGAATTGGTATCCCGTCAGGTCCAGTGGACTTTCCTCTGTTGAGTGATTCCAGTTGCTTTTCTATTCCTTGGACACTTATTTCGATGTCAGCCATTTTTTCGTTTGTGCAAGGATTTAGAGAAGGAACTGCAGTGCGGTCTTCCTCTGTGAAACAGCTTTGGAAAAAGGTGTTTAGTATTTCACCTTTACGCTTGTCATCCTCTGTTTCAATGCCATCATCATCCCGGAGTGTCTGGACATTATGTTTCGAGCCACTTACTGATTTAACGTAAGACCAGAACTTCCTAGGATTTTCTGTCAAGTCGGTACCTAGTATTTTACTTTCGAATTCACTGAACGCTTCACGCATAGCCCTCCTTACGCTAACTTTGACATCGTTTAGCTTCTGTTTGTCTGAGAGGTTTTGGCTACGTTTAAACTTGGAGTGAAGCTCTCTTTGCTTTCGCAGTAGTTTCCTAACTTTGTTGTTGTACCACGGTGGGTTTTTCCCGTCCCTCACAGTTTTACTCGGCACGTACCTGTCTAAAACGCATTTTACGATTGCCTTGAACTTTTTCCATAAACACTCAACATTGTCAGTGTCGGAACAGAAATTTTCGTTTTGATCTGTTAGGTAGTCTGAAATCTGCCTTCTATTACTCTTGCTAAACAGATAAACCTTCCTCCCTTTTTTTATATTCCTATTAACTTCCATATTCAGGGATGCTGCAACGGCCTTATGATCACTGATTCCCTGTTCTGCACTTACAGAGTCGAAAAGTTCGGGTCTGTTTGTTATCAGTAGGTCCAAGATGTTATCTCCACGAGTCGGTTCTCTGTTTAATGTAAATCGGGGTCCAACCGGTATTGTCACTACCCCAGGAGAGGTGATGCAGGCGACGTCGTGCTGTTAGCAAAGGCACTCACGTCGGTCGTCTGCTGGTATAGCCCATAACGCCGAATTTCGCCCCTCTGCCCTACCATTGGGGCAGAGCGGCGAAATTCGGCGTTATGGGCTATTGATTTCTGCTGTTATTTCACGAAGTACTGCTTGTCTGTTAGAACTTACGATCTATGCAAACGCCGCTGCTCCTGGTCGTTCAGTAAAGGCCATCGGCCACTGCTTTGTCCATCGTGAAAGGTAATGCCGGAATTTTGGTATTCTTGGTACACAATTGACTATGTGAATCTCGAAATACTGAATTCCCTAACGATGCCCGAAATGGAATGTCTCATGTGTTAAGCTCCAACTACCTTTCCGTCTTGGAAACCTGTTAATTCCTGTTGGGTGGCCATAATTGTTCTGTCCAACTGAGAGGTTCCATGCCCTATTTTGCATGTCTCCTCTAAAAATTGTTCAAATGGCTCTGACCACTATGGGACTTAACTTCTGAGGCCATCAGTCCCCTAGAACTTAGAACTACTTAAACCTAACTAACATAAGGACATCACAAACATCCATGCCCGAGGCAGGATTCAAACATGCGACCGTAGCGGTCGCGCGGTTCCAGACTGTAGCGCCTAGAACCACTCGGCCACCCCGGCCGGGGCATGTCTCCTCTCATTTTACCCAATTTTAAAAATTTTCTATGTCATTGCACAGTAGTAACAGACCGAATAAGGTTATTGTAATGACAGTATTTGTACTGAAAGGTCAAAAAATACTTTTCAGTGGATTCCTAAACATGTCGTTTTACTTCCCTGGGTGGCCGGTGCGAGGCAAGCATCGAAGGACGCGTCACACCGCATTTCCGATTGGGGCATGCACTTCCCTGAATTCTGTGGGGTTCTTACAATAGGCTTTAGCGCCTTGCGGAAGGACTGAGGTCGGTCGAGTGTCGCTTATTGTATGCAGGGCGAAACGACCTGCGAGAGGTCTGAGTGTCGCCGCAGTTTATGTGTTTACTGTTCCAGCGGGTTCGGAACGAAGGTTACTGGCACCGACTGACTGCATTGTCCTCTTGATTCTGAGAATACTTGAGGACGGTGCCCTGCTGGGCGCTACTGTCTGGCCCCGGATGGCCGGTGGTCTAGGCAGGTTGTTTTCGTAGCCGGTCGAACGGCAAGTTCAGTGCCCTGCTGAATAGCAGAGGGATGATTGGTCTACTTAAACTGAGGCAGCTCGAAATTGGAGAGAACGGTCGCTATTGGCGCGAATGATGTTCTGAGACAGTGTGGGGGAATTTTGGAATCAGAACTGAATGCTGATTCGCGGTTTTCGAGGAGAGTAAGGAGTAGAGCAATGTTGGCTTCGCTCTTGTGTTGCGCGAGCATGGGATTCGGCATCTGATCACCCTCAGAGTCGGACGGTCTTGCGACTTGGTCGCTCGTTTTTCGGAAGAACTTGGAATTGTCGGGCAGCCTTCGCGGCCAGGGGCTGACACAGAGTTGCTGCACGGCAGAAGTCGACGCCTACATCATCAGGACGCTGCCTACCGACGACATGCTGCAGATTTCAGTACTGGTGCAGTATTTTGTGGCTCCGGCATTGTAGGACCTTATCAGTTTTATACTGAATCCCTCAGCAGCACGCGCGCCCGCTTTGCTACAAGTCCACCCTGCTTGTTTCTCCATGTGATCCCATTTGAGCTCTCACTACTAATTGCGATACTGCTATATAGTCGGGAGATCAATATTTGATTCATTAGGACCTTCAGTCATTATCGTCAATCTATTGCATCACAGAGAGCACGAGGACCTTGTTTTCGAGCCAACTCTTATTCTCATAATATTTCAGTATACCCTACCCTTCAGCCTACTGTGTGTGTCGACAATCATGGGCATTTAAGTTCTGATATATAATAAATCTCACTGTAATACTTAATCCGCATATCATAATCGCCATACGGTCTTAGCGCTTGGCGCGTTGGTATGGGATGGCTTGGTGTACACAATACTATCACTTTTTGTTCGTTCAGCCGCTATTATTGACGGCAGACGTTACGGCTATGGCGTTATAAGGCCAATAAGTATGTCTGTCTTTCATGTCTCCTTGAAGTTACCTTTCACGTACATCTACATTTATACTTCGCAAGCCACCCAACGGTTTGTGGCGGAGGGCACTTTACGTGCCACTGTCATTACCTCACTTTCCTGTTCCAGCCGCGTATGGTTCGCGGGAAGAACGACTCCCGGAAAGCCTCCGTGCGCGTTCGAATCTCTCTAATTTTACATTCGTGATCTCCTCGGGACGTATAAGTTATGGCAAGCAATATATTCGATACCTCATTCAGAAACGCACCCTCTCGAAATCTGGACATCAAGCTACACCGAGATGCAGAGCGCCTCTCTTGCAGAGTCTGCCATTTGAGTTTGCTAAACATCTCCGTAACGCTATCACGCTTACCAAATGACCCTGTGACGAAACGCGCCGCTCTTCTTTGGATCTTCTCTACCTCCTCTGTCAACCCGACCGGGTACGGATCCCACATTGATGAGCAATATTCAAGTATAGGTCGAACGAGTGTTTCGTAGGCCACCTCCTTTCTTCATGGACTACGTTTTCTAAGGACTCTCCCAATGAATCTCAACCTGGCACCCGCCTTGCCAACAATTAATTTTATATGATCATTCCACTCCAAATCGTTCCGTTCGCATACTCCCAGATATTTTGCAGAAGTAGCTGCTACCAGTGTTTGTTCCGCTATCATATAATCATACAATAAAGGATCCCTCTTTCTATGTATTCTCAATACATTACATTTTTCTATGTTAAGGGTCAGTTGCCACTCCCTGCACCAAATGCCTATCCGCTGCAGATATTCCTGCATTTCGTTGCAATTTTCTAATGCTGCAACTTCTCTGCATACTACAGCATCATCCGCGAAAAGCCGCATGGAACTGCCGACGCTATCTATTAGGTCATTTGTATATATTGTGAAAAGCAATGGTCCCATAAAACTCCCCTGTGGCACGCCAGAGGTTACTTTAACGTCTGTAGATGTCTCTCCATTGAGAACAACATGCTGTGTTCTGTTTGCTAAAAACTCCTCAATCCAGCGAAATAGCTGGTCTGATATTCCGTAGGCTCTTACTTTGTTTATCAGGCGACTGTGCGGAACTGTATCGAACGCCTTCCGGAAGTAAAGGAAAATGACATCTACCTGGGAGCCTGTATCTAATATTTTCTGGGTCTCATGAACAAATAAAGCGAGTTTGGTCTCACACGATCGCTGTTTCCGGAATCCATATTGATTCCTACAGAGTAGATTCTGGGTTTCCAGAAATGACAAATGGCATGATACGCGAGCAAAAAACATGTTCTAAACTTCTACAGCAGATAGATGTCAGAGATGTAGGCCTATAGTTTTGCGCATCTGCATCGACTACCCTTCCTGAAAACTGGAACTACCTGTGCTCTTTCCCAATCATTTGGAACCTTTCGTTCTTCTAGAGACTTGCGGTACGTGGCTGTTAGAAGGGGGGCAAGTTCTTTCGCAACAAGATAACGCAAAACGGTGTGCTATTTCGTGTTCGACTGTAGGCCTGTTTGGCACGTTAACCAGATCTCTCACCTATTGAATCTACCCCGTCATTCGTTGCCGTGAGACTGGCACACCACTGCTCGCGAGTCACTACGACAATGAACGCTGGCGTAGAGTGGAAACAACACCGAATGACGTACCCGCATTCGTTATCCGAGCCCAGTTCGACACGATACCCATATTGGTTGGGGTCACTTTTGCTGTCACAGCTGGAAGCTCTGAGTACTGAATTTTGCATCCCCTAAATCATTTACGAACTTAATTTTCGATTCTCGCTGTATTATTGTACACACGTCTTGCATTCCTCAGTTGCTCTACAGTTCGTTGTGAACCCTGGCTGCTTCAACATTCCTCCCTCAGTTATCACGGTCCAACGCTCGAGTTTATCATCCCCCACAGCCAATCTTCAGCAGATGCTTCTTGACTCTGTCTATTAGTACTGTTCTCGTTTGACTCCGTCCTCACTTACGCCCTTGGTCCCCATGTAATATCTCTTTAGCTACATCACAAAACGAACGAGCGCAATATCCTATTACTATAACATCAATGAGTCACAGTTGCAATCGGTAAACTCGAGCCAATACCTGCAGGTAACACTTCGTAGGGACACGAAATAGAATGATCACATAGGCTACGTTGTGGATAAAGCAAGTAGCAGATTCCGGGAAATGCAGTCAGTCTACAAAGGAGATTGCTTGGAGATCACTCGTGCGACCCTTGCAGAATATTGCTCCTGACCAAATGGGGCTAAAAGGGAAAACAGGGCTAACAGCGGTTCTTCAATGAATACAGAAAAATCAAGCACAAATTATCACATATTAGTTTGATCCAAAGGAGAGTGTTCCAGAGACAAGGAAACAACTGAATTGGCGGACTCTTGAAGATTGACGTGGAGAGTTTCTGTAAGGTTTGGAAGGTAGGAGACGAGATACTGGAAGAAGTAAAGCTGTGAGGACGGGGCGTGAGTCGTGCTTGGGCAGCTCAGTTGGTAGAGCACTTGCCCGCGAAAGGCAAAGGTCGCGAGTTCGAGTCTCGGTCCGGCACACAGTTTTAATCTGCCAGGAACTTTAATATCAGCGCACACTCCGCTGCAGAGTGAAAATTTCATTCTAAAGGTGAATATGTTCGCATGTGCCGAAGTTTTAGGGAAAATTTTTTAAAGGTGCTCAGGACAGCAGAATGAGGCAGTTGGTACATCTTTTCAATGAAGAGAAACATAACCACTTTTTTTGTGCTCCGATAGGAGCAGTTTCTCGCTGGTATATTCTGTTTTCTGTTGGTTGATATTCAGTCGGACAATGCTACCGGCTTACTCAAGTGCGATGAAAGACGCCCCCGCCGTCTTTCGAATTCTTGCGACTGTGTGTACGTCATCGACATAAGCGAAACTATACGTCTATGCATTTATGTACAAAAGGTCGTATTCCTGCTGAACAGCTTTGCGTCCCTCAAGACCAATTCGAAGCCAGCATTAAAAAAGAGAGCCAGGCCAGCTTATCTCTTTGCATTACACCATGTCGTTTATCTAAGCTGTTTACCCACAATAAGTAAAACTGAGTTATTTGCTATCGTGCCTGTTGCGGTTTCAATCGGCTGCAGTGTATCACGCAACCTCTATTTCCCTCAGGCACAATTAAGTCGCAAGAGAACCGCCTGAGGGCGTGCAGAGGCAGAGAAGCCGCAGGTAAGAGAGATATTCCGCCAGTGCTCATATTTCGCAGACGCGTATCCGCAGATTTCATTAGGGCTTTTCAATGAAATGGCGAAGCCCCGGGGACCGGCGCAGTCTCCGCCGCGGTGCGGACGGCGCGGGATTAGCGCCGGCTCGTTACGGCCTGATGTCGCCCTTATCCGCCGCCTTGCCGGCCGTTAACTTCTTCCCCGGGCGCGCTAAGGCCGCCTAAATAATGGATGCTTCAATTTCCTAAACTTGGCGGCGGGGCTTAGCAGCTGAGGGCGCGGTCGCCCGCGCCCCAATGAGGCCGAATTTGCCTCGGCGAACCGCCGGAACTGTTATCGCCGTCCCGGCCACAAGTCGGTCAGCTCGCCCCACCTTAACGCAGCCGCTACTGTCTTCCACTCCGCCTTCAGAAAAAAAAGGCAGTGCTATTATCTTATATTCTAGGCCCTTACTTCGTAATCCCACAGAAAGTACGCAGTTTTACCGCGAGAGATCTCCCAGAAACAGATTTTTGTGGAATTTCCTCCATCGTTGGTTGGCTCAATGTTAACTCTCACGTATTTCGGCCGCAGCTGAACAAAAATTTCGTCTGAGAACGAACATTTAAACTGCGAAAATTCTTTACCCCCGAACACTGATCCATCTACAACCAGTAACCGATTCTTTAAAGAACCAAACTCCTATGTATAAAAAGATCTGAAACTATTGAGAGTCTCTAGAGCTCTTGTTAACACACACTGAATGCATGTACCATGGTAATTTTCGCTCCGTTTTAAGAAGTTCTTGTTTTTCACTCGTCTCAATGTCTATGACGTCATATCTCCTGAACAATGTGTCCTACAATGACATAATTTTGCAGGTACGTTCAGTATTTTACAAGATGTTTTACAATTCACATTACGCACTTCTAGAGGTTGTAAAGTGGACTTAGTAGATCAAATTTAACGTAGGAACCCAAATCCGGAAACGTCATCCAACACCACCTACTAGGCGTGCAAGTTACAGGCGCCGGCGCGCATGAATACATGTACAGGACTATTACAAATGATTGAAGCGATTTCATAAATTCACTGTAGCTCCATTCACACACTACAGATACGTAGAAAAACTCATAAAGTTTTGTTCGGCTGAAGCCGCACTTCTGGTTTCTGCCGCCAGAGCGCTCGAGAGCGCAGTGAGACAAAATGGCGACAGGAGCCGAGAAAGCGTATGTCGTGCTTGAAATGCACTCACATCAGTGAGTCGTAACAGTGCAACGACACTTCAGGACGAAGTTCAACAAAAATCCACCAACTGCTAACTCCATTCGGCGATTGTATGCGCAGTTTAAAGCTTCTGGATGCCTCTGTAAGGGGAAATCAACGGGTCGGCCTGCAGTGAGCGAAGAAACGGTTGAACGCGTGCGGGCAAGTTTCACGCGTAGCCCGCGGAAGTCGACGAATAAAGCAAGCAGGGAACTAAACGTACCACAGCCGACGGTTTGGAAAATCTTACCGAAAAGGCTAAAGCAGAAGTCTTACCGTTTACAATTGCTACAAGCCCTGACACCCGATGACAAAGTCAAACGCTTTGAATTTTCGGCGCGGTTGCAACAGCTCATGGAAGAGGATGCGTTCAGTGCGAAACTTGTTTTCAGTGAAGAAGCAACATTTTTTCTTAATCGTGAAGTGAACAGACACAATGTGCGAATCTGGGCGGTAGAGAATCCTCACGCACTCGTGCAGCAAATTCGCAATTCACCAAAAGTTAACGTGTTTTGTGCAATCTCAAGGTTTAAAGATTACGGCCCCTTTTTCTTCTGCGAACAAAACGTTACAGGACACGTGTATCCGGACATGCTGGAAAATTGGCTCATGCCACAACTGGAGACCGACAGCGCCGACTTCATCTTTCAACAGGATGGTGCTCCACCGCACTTCCATCACGATGTTCGGCATTTATTAAACAGGAGATTGGAAAACCGATGGATCGGTCGTGGTGGAGATCATGATCAGCAAGCAATTCATGTCATGGTCTCCACGCTCTCCCGACTTAGCCCCATGCAATTTCTTTCTGTGGGATTATGTGAAAGATTCAGTGTTCAAACCTCCTCTACCAAGAAACGTGCCAGAACTGCGAGCTCGCATCAACGATGCTTTCGAACTCATTGATGGGGACATGCTGTGCCGAGTGTGGGAGGAACTAGATTATCGGCTTGATGTCTGCCGAATCACTAAAGGGGCACATATAGAACATTTGTGAATGCCTAAAAAAACTTTTTGAGTTTTTGTATGTGTGTGCAAAGCATTGTGAAAATATCCCAAATAATAAAGTTATTGTAGAGCCGTGAAATCGCTTCAATCATTTGTAATAATCCTGTATATACAGAATGGTTCCGTGACGATGTTACAGACTTTCAAGGATGATGGAGAAGGATAAATGAATCAATTTGAGATTAAGGGTCCCTGTACAGCAAACGAACGAGTCGAAAGTTATAAGAAAAAACCGTTCTGGTGCCCCTGACAGTATAATACATGTACCGGTACTTATGTTGCGAAGAAGGCTTTGCAACTTTCAGAGGTGGTAGTATGGGTCGAGACAACAAAAAATGTCGAATACACATAGGTTCCAATATGCGTACCTGAGGAGCTGTAAGCACCTGTTCATCTTCGCTAGTGCGAAACACGTCTCCTCTACTGAACAAGAGCTCATTACCCCTGAGGTATGCATTTTAGAATCTACGTCCACTGCACACTTTTTTCTTGTTTCGGTCCATAATACTACCTCTGAAAGTTGCATACTCTACTTTCTTAGTAGCAACAGTACTGGTACATGTACTCCACTACCTCAAATTGATACATTTATCCGTCTCTATTATCCTTCAAAGTATTATCATCACGGAATCACCATGTACGAGGATGAGTCAAATGAAAACCTTAAATTTGTAATAATAAATCGAAATTTCGTGCCGATATCCTGTAAGTTGGTAAGCGTGCTACAAACAGCGTGGAACTGGCCTGTAGGTGGCAGCATAGTGCAGATGCAGACATACCGTTGCAGTATCAGTATAAAGATGGCCGTCCCACTTGCAACTTGCACCAGGGAAGAACAGTGCTCTGTTATTCGGTTTTTGCGTAGTGAAGGTGTGAGAACTATTGAAATTCATCGACGAATGAAGGTTCAGTACAGTGATGCATGTTTGTCACAGCAGCAAGTCTGCGAATGAAGTAGGAAGTTCGCGAATGGTGTGACTTCAATGCAAGATGCACCTCGTCCAGGTCAGGCACAACGAGTTGTGACTCCACAGAACATTGCAGCAGCTGAAGCCATAGTGAAGGGAAACCGCCGAGTGACACTGAGTGACAATGCAGCATGTTTACAGATTAGTCATGTATCAGCACACCACATTGTGCATGATGTGCTCCAGTTTCACCAATTGTCTGCAAGATGGGTGCCACGGCATCTGACTCCTGAAATGAGAGAACAACGTGTTGAGGCTTGTGAAGAATTTTGAACGAGAAGGTGCAAGAATCGTTACTTGGGACGAAACCTGGATGCACTTCCACCAACCGGATACGAAAAGGGCGAGCAAGGAATGGCGCCATTCCTCATCACTAAAACCAAAGAAGTGCATAAATTCCTTTAGAAAAAAATTCTTTTGGTAGTCCGCGCAAGCACTCATGCGCCGCGTGGCGCACCTCCTCATCAGAACGGAACTTCTTTCCTCACATTGCGTCTTTGGGTGGTCCATACACATGGAAATCACTTGGAACAAGGTCTGGTAGTATGGTGGATGAGGAAGACACTCAAAATGCAGGTCTATGATTGTTGCAACTTTTGTACGATTCTAAAATAATTTCCTTAGGTACATCATTATACATTACTATACATTGAGTTCATCACAATTAAAATATTTAAATGTTGGAAGCATTTCAGATCACATGCACACCGTAAGAAAAGGTATGTTTGACACATTGTAGGTGATGCCGGTACATGTGGTCTAACTTAAGACATATCATTATGGATTACGGGAAAAAGCTGTGCATCTACATCTACATCTACATTTATACTCCGCAAGCCATCCAACGGTGAGTGGCGGAGGGCACTTTACGTGCCACTGTCATTATCTCCCTTTCCTGTTCCAGTCGCGTATGGTTCGCGGGAAGAACGACTGTCTGAAAGCCTCTGTGCGCGCTCTAATATCTCTAATTTTACATTCGTGATCTCCTCGGGAGGTATAGGTAGGGGGAAGCAATATATTCGATACCTCATCCAGAAACGCACCCTCTCGAAACCTGGCGAGCAAGCTACACCGCGATGCAGAGCGCCTCTCTTGCAGAGTCTGCCACTTGAGTTTGTTAAACATCTCCGTAACGCTATCACGGTTACCAAATAACCCTGTGACGAAACGCGCCGCTCTTCTTTGGATCTTCTCTATCTCCTCCGTCAACCCGTTCTGGTACGGATCCCACACTGATGAGCAATACTCAAGTATAGGTCGAACGAGTGTTTTGTAAGCCACCTCCTACGTTGATAGACTACATTTTCTAAGGACTCTCCCAATGAATCTGAACCTGGTACCCGCCTTACCAACAATTAATTTTATATGATCATTCCACTTCAAATCGTTCCGCACGCATACTCCCAGATATTTTACAGAAGTAACTGCTACCAGTGTTTGTTCCGCTATCATATAATCATACAATAAAGGATCCTTCTTTCTATGTATTCGCAATACATTACATTTGTCTACATTAAGGGTCAGTTGCCACTCCCTGCACCAAGTGCCTATCCGCTGCAGATCTTCCTGCATTTCGCTACAATTTTCTAATGCTGCAACTTCTCTGTATACTACAGCATCATCCGCGAAAAGCCGCATGGAACTTCCGACACTATCTACTAGCTCATTTGTATATATTGTGAAAAGCAATGGTCCCATAACACTCCCCTGTGGCACGCCAGAGGTTACTTTAACGTCTGTAGACGTCTCTCCGTTGATAACAACATGCTGTGTTCTCTTTGCTAAAAACTCTTCAATCCAGCCACACAGCTGGTCTGATATTCCGTAGGCTCTTACTTTGTTTATCAGGCGACAGTGCGGAACTGTATCGAACGCCTTCCGGAAGTCAAGAAAAATAGCATCTACCTGGGAGCCCATATCTAATATTTTCTGGGTCTCATGAACAAATAAAGCGAGTTGGGTTTCACACGATCGCTGTTTCCGGAATCCATGTTGATTCCTACATAGTAGATTCTGAGTTTCCAAAAACGACATGATACTCGAGCAAAAGACATGTTCTAAAATTCTACAACAGATCGACGTCAGAGATATAGGTCTATAGTTTTGCGCATCTGCTCGACGACCCTTCTTGAAGACTGGGACTACCTGTGCTCTTTTCCAATCATTTGGAACCTTCTGTTCCTCTAGAGACTTGCGGTACACAGCTGTTAGAAGGGGGGCAAGTTCTTTAGCGTACTCTGTGTAGAATCGAATTGGTATCCCGTCAGGTCCAGTGGACTTTCCTCTGTTGAGTGATTCCAGTTGCTTTTCTATTCCTTGGACACTTATTTCGATGTCAGCCATTTTTTCGTTGGTGCGAGGATTTAGAGAAGGAACTGCAGTGCGGTCTTCCTCTGTGAAACAGCTTTGGAAAAAGGTGTTTAGTATTTCAGCTTTACGCTTGTCATCCTCTGTTTCAATGCCATCATCATCCCGGAGTGTCTGGACATGATGTTTCGAGCCACTTACTGATTTAACGTAAGACCAGAACTTCCTAGGATTTTCTGTCAAGTCGGTACCTAGTATTTTACTTTCGAATTCACTGAACGCTTCACGCATAGCCCTCCTTACGCTAACTTTGACATCGTTTAGCTTCTGTTTGTCTGAGAGGTTTTGGCTGCGTTTAAACTTGGAGTGAAGCTCTCTTTGCTTTCGCAGTAGTTTCCTAACTTTGTTGTTGTACCACGGTGGGTTTTCCCCGTCCCTCACAGTTTTACTCGGCACGTACCTGTCTAAAACGCATTTTACGATTGCCTTGAACTTTTTCCATAAACACTCAACATTGTCAGTGTCGGAACAGAAATTTTCGTTTGCGGTGCTGTGCGGTGCTGTGCCCGAACCAACTTCTTAATCAAGTGCTGTAACTGTGTTGTTATGATGGAGTCTCGCAAAACATTGCAACATTCTAAAGCAGAAGATGATATCGCCTTCATTCCAACTGGAAATCGCAGACTCTGTCACGATATTGCTGGCTAATTCAAGATGCTTATCATCGATGACGTAATCTAATAGAATTGTAATTTTTCTAACGTTCATGTATCCCACTGTTGACCACATTTTGTGATGCAGCCCTTAGCGAAATCAGATGATTACTTTTTTACATGTAAATATTTATTATTTTTATTTTCTGCATAACTGTGTTATTCAACATGTTCGCTTTGTTCCTGTGCTTGTTTGAAGTACCCTTGGTGTTGTTCTCAAAGGTCAAATTCGAAAGTTTAAGAGTGTCTAACTAAAAATGCTGCAGCGAGAGTATTGCACAGAACTATAAATAATGATATTCAACGGAAACTGAAAAGACCCTATCTGTTGTACCCCCTGCAGTTTCCGATCTCTGGTTCGCTCTATACGATCTAAGTTATTCCTCTCATCTTTTCCTTTTCTATTCAGTGTTTTCAGCATATTATTTGCCTCGTCCGTTCTCTATAAAAGCTCCTCATGACTTATCTCAGTATTGCACTACCTTTCACTGTCGTTCTGTAACACCACATCTGAGCTGTTTCGCTTTTCTTTTTTCCACGGTTCCCTCGAATTCCATGTTTCACTTCCATATAATTTTGCGCTCCAGACGTACATTCTCCGTACGTTTAAGTGTTATAATCTCGGCTCAAATACCTATCTACAGAGTAAAAAACACTAGAATCGACGCGTTTAGATGGTGAAGCATTGATCTTCAGAATTACTGTACCAGAAATCTCTAAGAGCGAGCAATATAAAATATTAGAAAGATCAATAAAAGTAATAAAATGAAGTGGCTACCTCCCATGCAGCTGTGTCTATTGAAAACGTGTATACACAACACTGTCAGTTGATAAAATAGATTGAAATGTAATGATATGTGGTGTCCACAGGCATTGGCAGCGTCGCAGTAACAGCCCTAAGCGTTGAGCTGAGGTTCTATCATCCAGTTTAACAACCACGACTTCATATCCATTTTCGACAAAATCAATGCTCAGAAGTTTTATTCGAATGTACTCGTGACAAGTGCGAGAATTATCGCACAATCAGCTTAACAGCTCATGCATCGAAGCTGCTTACAAGAATAATATACAGAAGAATGGAAAAGAAAATTGATAATGCGCCAGGTGACGATCAGTTTGGCTTTAGGAAAAGTAAAGGGACGAGACAGGCAATTCTCTCGTTACGGCTAATAATGGAAGAAAGGCTAAAGAAAAATCAAGGCACTTTCATAGGATTTGTCGACCTGGAAAAAGCGTTCGACAATATAAAATGGTGCAAGCTGTTCGAGATTCTGAAAAAAGTAAGGGTAAGCTATAGGGAGAGACGGGTCGTATACAATATGTACAACAACCAAGAGGGAATAATAAGAGTGGACGATCAAGAACGAAGTGCTCGTATTAAGAAGGGTGTAAGACAAGGCTGTAGTCTTTCGCCCCTACTCTTCAATCTGTACATCGAGGAAGCAATGATGGAAATAAAAGAAAGGTTCAGGAGTGGAATTAAAATACAAGGTGAAAGGATATCAATGTTACGATTCGCTGATGATATTGCTATCCTGAGTGAAAGTGAAGAAGAATTAAATGATGTGCTGAACGGAATGAACAGTCTAATGAGTACACAGTATGGTTTGAGAGTAAATCGGAGAAAGACGAAGGTAATGAGAAGTAGTAGAAATGAGAACAGCGAGAAACTTAACATCAGGATTGATGGTCACGAAGTCAATGAAGTTAAGGAATTCTGCTACCTAGGCAGTAAAATAACCAATGACGGACGGAGCAAGGAGGACATCAAAAGCAGACTCGCTATGGCAAAAAAGGCATTTCTGGCCAAGAGAAGTCTACTAATATCAAATACCGGCCTTAATTTGAGGAAGAAATTTCTGAGGATGTTCGTCTGGAGTACAGCATTGTATGGTAGTGAAACATGGACTGTGGGAAAACCGGAACAGAAGAGAATCGAAGCATTTGAGATGTGGTGCTATAGACGAATGTTGAAAATTAGGTGGACTGATAAGGTAAGGAATGAGGAGGTTCTACGCAGAATCGGAGAGGAAACGAATATGTGGAAAACACTGATAAGGAGAAGGGACAGGATGATAGGACATCTGCTAAGACATGAGGGAATGACTTCCATGGTACTAGAGGGAGCTGTAGAGGGCAAAAATTGTAGAGGAAGACAGAGATTGGAATACGTCAAGCAAATAATTGAGGACGTAGGTTGCAAGTGCTACTCGGAGATGAAGAGGTTAGCACAGGAAAGGAATTCGTGGCGGGCCGCATCAAACCAGTCAGTAGACTGATAACCAAAAAAAAAAAAAAAAAAAAAAAAACTCCTATCTTCGGTACTGTTAAACTCATCTTCACGACGAGTGCTAGTTTGCTTCTTGTAACAACATTCCTTCGCACGTCAGGCGTTTTTGTTTACAAGGTTTAAGAATTCCTTCACCTCGTCGTAACTACGTGATCCTTAGATTACAGAAAACTTGTACATCTATTTTATGAATAAAAGTCTGTTGACTGTCTGAAAATTCCGTTTCAGATTTTTATTTTCATCATAAGCGTTTTCAACATTCTGACGAGGCTATACGTCTTGAACTGGCGAAGTAGTTGCACCTGCAACTTAGGAGGAACTGTTTCACAGGTGGCCCATGACGAAATTACTCAAGATTGTTTTATTTTTATTGTGCACATGTCGTAACATACGTTCTTCACTATATGTGTACAATAAAAAGCAGTAAGTTAGTGATAACACTTAGTCCTGTGCAGATACTGGGCGTGAGAATTTAATTACCTTACAATATTAACTAAATTTTATATATTTATTTATTGATTTATTTAACCTGGCAAGATTAGGGCCATCAGGCCGTCTCTTACATCTAACCAGGTATTCTACTTATTTTACATTCATATGTTTTAATAGGCATGTTAAACTACATCTAGTACAAAAAGTGAAATAAATAATTACTAAGGCACACTTGGAAAAATGCATACATATAGAGTTTATATTCGTAGATGATAAGCACTGTTATAATTAGACATTATGAAAGAGACAGATTTTTCATAGGAGTGCTAGCAGCAGTAAGTATGAGGGAGACTGGTGGTGAAGGGAGGAGAAGAATAGAGACATGATGTAACATAATTAAGGAAATGTAAATGAAAAGAAAATTGCGTGGTTAATAGAGATAGATGAAGAGGAAGAAGAGAAAGGAGCAAGATAGGAGACACTAGCTTTGCTATTTGACAGAGGAGAGGATTGGCCTTGTACATTAATTTTGTGGAAAATGTTATGAGGATGATAGTAGGAAATGCTTCAACTTCTTCTTCAAAACAGCAGGGGATTGAATTTTGCGCAAGGTAAGGGGCAGTTTGTTCCAGAGGCGGACAGCGGTAACTGAGAAGGTGTTTGCAAAAGTTTTTGTTTTCTGAGTAGGCACAGTTAGGATGCCAAATAAGAGTGACCTCGTGTTTGGATTATGATGGCATGAAAGGTGTTTAATCCCTGAAGCAAGATACTGTGGTGCTTGCGCGACGAGGAGTCGGTGAAGTAGACACTGAGTGTGGTAGTTACGCAATTTGTCCGGCCGCAGCTACCCTAGCTGGGAGTATGAAGCACTAACATGATCATATCGGCGAATGTTGCAGGTGTAACGCACAAAGGCATTCATACTTAGTTCTAGCCGTCGATTGTTTTCACTACTCATGCCTTGTTGAATTACATCGCAATAGTCGAGGTTCGGTAGAACGCGTGCTTGCACGAGCTGGCGTTTCAAGTCCTGTGGAAATACGTTCCGAAACTTTTTGAGAGCATAGAGACAAGCGGACGTCTTCCGGCACACTGTGACTATATTCTCCGCCCAGCTGAGATGCTCATCCAAAGTTATACCCAAGTTCTTGACTGTTTTCTGATATGGTACTGGAATACCGTCGAGCAGAATAGGAGGCAGCCGTTCGCGGAAATCTGAACTTATTAATTTCTGATGCGCTATTAAGATTCCTTGTGTTTTTTTTGCATTTAGTTTAAGCCCCAGGGTTTTCGCCTTTTTCGCCCATGTCACTGCTGAAGACACGATCCTCATTCATCTGAGCGATTGCAGTGTTTATATCTTCAGGTCTGACGCTTAGGTAGAGCTGGAGGTCGTCGGCATAGAAATAATATTTATAGTAGTTTTAATTTCTATTTTTAGATTTTAAGATGGATATTCAAGATGTACAAATCGATCGTTCGTAAAAGTAATTGTGAGTTTTTTTTGGAAAATAAACAAAACAACATTTTAACTATTTTTAGCAGGCAGAGTTTTCTCCAGATGATAAAGGTAATGTCGTACGTTGCGAACCCTTAATGAATCTAGTCGAATCCATGATAAAATCACAAATCTCCCAGTTGCGGAGCTACTCTCTTAACCATTGCATCATCCCGAGTATTTTAGGTGGCAGAGATATGAACATTAGGATAGTCAAAATATATATAAAAATCTAGATAAGCTGGACGATAAGTAAGTGAGGTGTAAAACTGCAAAGTATGTGCAAAGAATCTTTCACTGTTCCGAAGACAATTTGATCTTCATCGTTTAATTTTGACAAAGAAAACACACACTAGTGTTCAGTAAGAAAATCGCTATAATTATTTAATAATGGAAACGTACTAAATCTCTCCAAGAGTGGGCTTGTTACCGTCCATGCTGTGAAACAGTTTTTAGAAACGAAACTTCTTCAACGCATTCCTGTAGACGAGAAGATATTGAGAATAACGACAAGTTAAAATATTCTTAATATATTACCGCGTATATCGTATCATATATATGGATCACGCGTGTACACCATATCTCATTATTTTATCTATACAAGGTTTTTCATTAGGAATTTTAATTAAGTGTTTAGCGTTCCTTCGTTAACAACACGTCAATTCCGATATTTTAAATATATTTACATATCTTCCATCTGCTCATAAGTCGTTGTAAGCCGTTTCCCGAATCCCAAAAGTCTCGAAAGGCCTCCCTCTAGTTCCTGGGCGGTAATTTCGGAATGTGGTTTCACGGGTCCCGCATCGTTGCTGTTCAGACCAGATCTACGAGCTCATCCTACAGAGGTATCGCCCCAGGTCTATCTCGTTGCCCCAGATGAAGCACGCTGTCCCGGCAGGCGGCCAATTAGATGCACGCTTCTGCCCTCTGAGGAAGTACCGGACGAGGGCGAGTGGCGTATCTAGCTCCTTATCTCATCTGCGAACCGAGCGGACATCAATACACAGTAGTGTCCGCGTTCGGCCAACAAATTATCGTTCAACTAAGACCCAAATGAGCCTGCTGAAGTCTCTGATTGTGTATCGAATTTACGACTCCCGTATCGGTAGCAACTTGTTAACAAAGTAAAAAGTAGTGTGAAACAAGAACCGTACTAATTCTCTCTACGATATGTAAACAGGTCACGAAAAACAGGCATTGCGATACTTTTCTGAGCTAGAGCGAGTCTAGGGGACGGTCACACACCTGTCGCATCATCACACGATAAATGTTTTTGTTACCATCTTTATCAATATATATTATAAACGTAAGAGTACAGTGTGCGAGCTGCTAAAATTCAGAAACAACGTAAGAGTACAGTGTGCGAGCTGCTAAAATTCAGAAACAAGTCCCAGTACGCTCAATGGAGGTACATGGTGCGGTAGCTCTGTCTCCCATCAACGATAAAGGTTCCCGTTTTTGCCCGAAGGGCTTGATTTTGAAAATATATGTTATGGGGAGTTTCTATCTCTAGAAATTTCTAGAACATTCCACAACATTCGAAAGTATTCGGGAACATTCCAGAGTAATCGAGAGCATTCCACAACTTCCCCGAATATTCCGGAGCATTCCACAATGAACCGAGATGTTCTGGAATGTTCGGGAATAGTCTGGAACATTTGGGAATATTCCAGAATGTTCGGGAACGTACTGGACTATCTCAGATAATTCTGGAACATTCCAGGACACTCTCGAATGTCGTGGAATGTTTTGGAACATTGTGGATCATTTGAAGCCTTTCTGGTATATTCTGGAATTCGCCACTGGTGGGGTTACCCATTGGTAAGGGTACATAAAGCAAGACCCGTCGTGGGAACGAATGTCAATTTCTCATCAGTGACCAAGTGAGTAAAAACGAAATAGTGGAGTGTGAGTAGTCAAATGATACAACGACTGAATATAAACAGAAAATAAACTGCGGAAAGTGTGTAAAAAGTGTTCTTAGTGTATTTGTTAACAAAATGTTGATTTGATTTACGTTTTAGACAATGAAGAAACGTGAAAGAGAAGGATGTCTTGGAAGTTCTGAAGCAAAACGGCGAAAACAAAAAAAAGCGGACAAACGAAACAGATTAAGAGCGAGAACCACGTTTATGTTCCCAACGAACGAGAATGAGCACCTTGAGAAGCAGAGAAACCGAAGAACAACGAAATGAACGGACGGAAGAATCAAGAATTGCGTCAAAATCTTATACTGAAAAACCGCGAACTCGAGTCAGCCACGAAAATATCACCCCACGAGTAGCGTGGACAAGTAAACAGTACAACCTAAGAAATGACGCATTCCACTACAACCCGACGAAAGAGTGTAAGAAACACAAACACATCGGTGTCGGAGAAATGGATAACATCTGCCAATTTTGCATGAACAGAAGAATCTGATTACCACCACTGCAAGCACCACTACAGGAATTTTTCATTACATGACTGGGGAAACTCCGGAATCAAAATAATTTCTTCAAACCACTAAAAGCCTATAACGCCTGCTTCCAAATGACTTCTTTCGGTGTCATTTCGATAAAAACTGGCAGAGATGAAAGATTATGTTTCTTCCCTACAACGAAAAATCTATCACAACATGGGATCATTAATGCCACTAACAAATGAAGATCAAAGATTTCTGCAAGTACATTTCATCGGACAGGAAGAAATAGAAATTGATCAGTGATGCACAGATATCAGTGGACTGAGACTAGAAGTTGTCGAAGATGTACACAGAATCTTACACAAATACAATAAACTGATTCACGTATTCAAAACAGCAAGAAACCGAATCCCTTCTGATTGCCATAAAGTTATAATTTGAGCCGTCAAAAGACCACATGGAGAAGAAGAACGTCGATTTAATGGACTTCAGATGGACGAAGTCGCCATCTTTACTGAGAAGGATGAAAACACAAGTCGTGACATAATTGTAAAATGAAGAAGGGAAGGACTGCAACGCACCACAGGGACACACAGTTCATATGATGCCCTCCAACATCCAGTAATGTTTCTGCACGGAGTGGACGGATATCTAAAATGAAACAGGCGTAGAAAAAAATAATAATTCGCTTCCAAGGAGTTCTATACTTGCCGCTTAAAGATCTGAGACAAAGAAATATACAGTCACATTCTCAGCACTCGCCGTATTCATATCTAACAGTTCCTGTTAGATATGAATTCAAACACAGAAGCGGAACGGATGCTTCACGTAAAACTGATTCAGAAGAAACTACGTACGGAAGAATACAACCACTTCCAATAACGGAAATACTGACGACATTGGAACAATGGTAATCTTACCCTCATTATTTATAGGAAGTCAGAGACAAATGCACGAATACACTTACGATGCCATAACCGACATAAGAAAATATTGGCGACCTGGCCAGAAATCAAAGAACAAGTAAGATACGGACAAGCCCCAATGCATCGAAACTACATAACAGAGAGTGTTTTCAGACAAAAACAAATGACATTTATTGAATCATCACCAAGTAACACAACCCTGGAACCGTTAGATGCTGGTTGTACAAAATCGAATGGCAAAAACGAGAACTTCCTCACTCACTCAACAGAATTCAGTCCATAGGTATCGACAAAATCATCCAAGCTGAATTTCCTAATCCATAAGATGATCCGGAACTGTGCGACACAGTAGTGAAAATTGTGATTCACGGACTATGCAGGCCATTGCACCCCAGTTCGCCATGTATCAGTGATGGAAAACGTACAAAAAAAGTACCCAAAACCATACGGTACACAAACAGGAGTTGACGGCTATCCCAAATACAGACGATGATCAGCCAAAAACAGTGGCTTCACAGCAAAAATACGAATGCGAGGCAGCGACGAACTGGAAAATAGATAATCAGTGGGTAGTACCATATAACACACTACTTTCCAAAATGTCCAAGCGCACATAAACGTACAGTACTGCAGTTCAGTGAAATCCATCAAATGTATCTGTAAGTATGTGAATAAAGGCAGTGACATGACAGTATTTCAAATAGCCACAGACGGCGAACAACAAAAAAGAAACGGCGTGACTCTTGTACAAAATGGAGAGATACATCAGTAGTAATGAAGCAGCGTGGTGGATTTTCGGTTTTCCCATACACGAACGCAAACCACCTGTGCAACATCTACAGCACATTTGGAGAACAGACAGGGAGTTTACTTCACAAAAGACACCGCCAGAAAAACTGCAATCGAACCACCTCAGAACAGAACAAAAAAAGCTTTTTATACAACTGTGCCAAACGGATCCATTGGCGAAAACACCACTATATGTCGACGTACGTACCTATTACACGAAGAAAAATCTTTCAACGACGAAAACAAGAAATTCCTATAGGAGAACATCCAGGAACCAAGAAAACCGCGCACAAGGTTGAGTAACACTCCGTACATCCGAGCAACGCCGAATGTTTCTACTTCCGGAAGTTGCAACGCGACCAACAAATTTCCCAGACCTCAAGACTGTTGACGGCTACCTTTGATAGACGTACAGAGAAGCCTGCCAACGCTTAGGACTACTGTAAAAAGACAACCACTGGGAATTAACACTACAAGAGGCCTCATTCACAGCTTCAGCTGAACAAATGACATTTTCACAATAATGCTAACAACATGTAACCCATCGAATCAAAAACATCTTTGGGATTCCTTCAGAGATAGTATGAGTGACGACATTCTGTACGAAATTTGACAAGATTATCCTTTAACTGCCCATCGAATTCAACGACGACATCTTCAATAAAACACTAATTAAACCAGAGGATAGATGTTTAACAATACACAACAAGACCTTAGTACAACTTGGGATGCAAGCACCACGAAAAGATGCTATCAGTGTGCTAAACTTGGAAATTACGAGGGTGAATCAAATGGAAACCTTAAATTTGTAATAGCAAATCGAAATTTCGTGGCCGTTATCCTGTAAGTTGCTAAGCGTGCCACAAACAGCGTGCAGAATGGCCTGTAGGTGGCGACATAGTGCAGATGCACACATACCGTCGCAGTTTCATATAAAGATGGCCGCCCAACATGTGACTTGCACCAAGGAAGAACAGCGTTCTGTTATTCGGTTTTTGCGTAGTGAATGAGTGAAACCTATTGAAATTCAAAGACGAATGAAGGTTCAGTACGATGATGCATGTTTGTCACAGCAGCAAGTCTACGAATGGAGTAGGAAGTTCGCAAATGGTGTGACTTCAGTGGAAGATGCTCCTCGTCCACGTCAGGCACAAAGAGATGTGATTTCACAGAACATTGCAGCAGTTGAAGCCATAGTGAAGGAAAACCGACGAGCGACACTGAATGACATTGCAGCATGTTTACAGATTAGTCATGGGTCAGCACACCACATTGTGCATGATGTGCTCCAGTTTCACAAAGGGTCTGCAAGGTGGGTGCCACGGCATCTGACTCCTGAAATGAGAGCACAACATTTGATGCTTGTGAAGAACTTTGAACGAGAAGGTGCAAGAATCGTTACTTGGGACGAAACCTGGGTGCACTTCCACCAACCGGATATGAAAAGGGCGAGCAAGAAATGGCGCCATTCCTCATCACCAAAACCAAAGAAGTTTCGAACAGAACCATCAGCAGGGAAGGTTATGCTGACTCTCTTTTGGGACGAGAAAGGCGTCATTTTGGTGCATTACATGCCTAGAGGGACCACTGTCACCAGTGCATCATACACAGATCTCCTAAAAATCATCTGCAACCTGCAATCAAATCAATGTGACGTGGACTGCTGTAGGCAGGTGTCCTTTTGCAACATGACAATGCAAGGCCCCATACTGCTCGAACAACAATTGCAACTATCACAGACCTGCATTTTGAGTGACTTCCTCATCCACCATACTCACCAGACCTTGTCCCAAGTGACTTCCATGTGTATGGACCACTCAAAGACGCAATGTGAGGAAACAAGTTCCGTTCTGATGAAGAGGTACGCCACGCGGCGCATGAGTGCTTGCGCGGACTATCAAAAGAATTTTTTCTAAAGGAATTGCACTGTGTAAGCGCTGGAGGATTTGCATTGGGGGGGGGGGGATTATGTTGAAAAGTGATACAGCTTTGTACCACTTCTGCACAATTAATAATACTTTAAAAAAATTTAAGGTTTTCATTTGATTCATCCTCGTACAAAGGGAAAAAGCTACATCAACGAACTACTTCAATACATTGCTCACAACAAGCCACTCCTCAATTATTATCAAAAGCAAATTTACAATGTTATCATAGATGGGATCGAGGCATTTGGAAGCACCAGGCGGCACCGGGAAAACGTTTCTAATAAATCTGTTGCTGGCGGAAATACGTGCTAAACAACACATCACACTTGCACTGGCATCATCCGGCATTGCACTCACACGTATGGAAGGAGGACGAACTGCCCATTCCGCCCTACAGCTACCGTTGAACATAGCCGAAGAACAATTCAAAAGATGGTTCAAATGGCTCTAAGCACTATGGGACTTAACACCTGAGGTCATCAGTCCCCTAAACTTAGATCTACTTAAACCTAACTAACCTAAAGACATCACACACATCCATGTCCGAGGTAGAATTCGAACCTGCGACCGTAGCAGCCGCGTGGTTCCGGACTAAAGCGCCTAGAACCGCTCGGCCACAGCTGCTGGCTGAAGAACAATTCCCGGTACGTAAAATCTCACGAGCATCTGGACGGAGTGAACTACTAAAGCAAGCTAAAAGTTACGTTTGGGAACGAATGCTGCAAGGCACATAAAAATCATTCGAAGCCATGGACAGAGCATTACAAGACTTGAGAGGAAACTCTGACGTGATGTGAGGGGCTCAACTCATATTCTCAGGAGAAACACTTCCAGTTACCCTCAAGTCAACACCAGCAGACTAGATCAACGCATGCTTAAAAAAAATCTCATCTTTCGCGACACATAAAATACTGCGACTAACAAAAAATATGACAGTTGAACTATCGAAGAACGAAACAACAACACATTTTGCTCAGCAAATTTTCCAAATAGGCGAAGGCACGTGTCCTACAGACCAGGCGACTGGCTTCATTAAAGTGAACAGTGTTTTCAACTTTAATGTTCGAAAGTAAAATTTCCGTTCAGGAGAGGATACACAAATCGATCTACAAGATGGTAAACATTGAAGAAAGTGTGAACTTTCCTACAGAATTTCTAAATTCTTTGCAAGTACCAGGAATGCCATTTGAACAATGGCTCTGAGCACTATGGGACTTAACACCTGAGGTCATCAGTCCCCTAGAACTTACAACTACTTAAACCTAACTAACGTAAGGACACCACACACATCCATGCCCGAGGCAGGATTCGAACCTGCGACCGTAGCAGTCGCGCGGTTCCGGACTGAAGCGCCTAGAACCTCTCGCCCACCGCGGCCGGCAATGGAACAAGGATGATCGTTAAACAGCTATCGAATATCCCATCATCGGAGCCGAACTTATGACGGGAAAGTACAAAGGACACACACTATTTGTCCCTAGAATATCACTGATCTCTACTGAAATGCCAGACCAATTTAAAAAGCTACAATTTCCAATCAAATCAGCCTACAGTTTTACAATTAATTTTGAAAATTTGTGGTAAGTTCCTATGGGACCAAACTGCTGAGGTCATCTGTCCCTAGGCTTACACTACTTAATCTAACTTCAAGTAACTTTCGCTAAGGACAACACACACACCATTGCCCGAGGGAGGACTCGAACCTCCGACTGCGAGGAGGGGGGAGGGGCGAACCGTGGCAACGCCCCTAGACCGCGCAGCTTTACAATTAACAAAGGCCAAGGACAAACTTTAAAATATTAACCACAAAGACTCCTGCTTCTGTCACGGTTAACTATACGTAGCTTGCTCTCGAGTAGGAAATTCGAAAAATTTGTACATATATACCACAGACAACAAAATGAAAACTGTTGTTTATAAACAAGTATTGTAAATAGTTGGAATAAGTTTTCAATAAAAAATTTTCATTTCTTGTACTTTAAGGTTTAATCATTTATTCCATTTATCACCGGCCGGGGTGGCTGAGCGTTCTAGTCGCTACAGTCTGAAACCGCGCGACCGCTATGGTCGCATGTTCGAATCCTGCCTCGGGCATGGATGTGTGTGATGTCCTTAGGTTAGTTAGGTTTAAGTGGTTCTAAGTTCTAGGGGACTGCTGACCTTAGCAGTTAAGTCCCATAGTGCTCAGAGGCATTTCTGAACCAATTATCACATAATCTCTTATCCACTCCCTGAGCGAACCTGTGTACCCAAGGTAGAAATTTGTAATTGCCGGGAGGAGTGTAATCAGTGGTGAAAACGAACATACTGTAAACACTAGCTGGTTTACATTTAAAAATAAAATGTTTACTATATTTTCAAGTTGGTGAACTAACACGAGGTCAGATGGTCCATCGCAACAACGAAAACCGCTTATGGCAGTACATCATGACTCTTCTCAGTATTAAAATTCTTGTGACAAACTCTCGAAAAATTTTCCAAGTCCCGCCTTTCTGCTGAAACGTTAAAGTATTCCAGCAAACTAACGTGAAGATTGTTTAAGTGCAGCGCTTGTGCTCAGAAGTTAGTTCAGCATTAACTATCGAAACGTTTCTAAGTTTTGCAGGACACCTGCGCTAAATTTCACATGTTCACGTAACTGTTGCCGTAAAAATTTTTAAGTTCTCGGTACTACTGTGCGAATTTTTTTTACAAGTCCACGAAATGTCCTCCGACAATTTCCAGTCACCTAAATATTGCCACCAACACCTCGCTCATAAACCCATTTGTCCGTGCTTAGACATATCTCAAAGCGAACTGTTCCTGAGCCAAGCTGGGGGCTCCGTCTCGATCCGTAGTCGTGAAAATTCTCAATTATATTATTTAATTTACAACTACAGTATATATTACTCATCATTACCGAACAGGGTTTCACCAGCTTTCCCATCGCGTCTTTAGACTTCAGCTGGGATTGTCAGTTTCTGAGTTATTTACATTTTTATCAGTGACATGGTTAATTTGCTGCAATTTGCTAGCAGTAACTGTCAAACACAACGGGATTTCCACGCTTGTGCATATCTACTGTAGTCTAGTTATTCTTACTGACGTCACAATTACTGAACTACAACGCATTTTAGGCAAAATTACGTCTGTAATTCTCGGAATGACCGTTGTGGTTTTGTAATACAAAATATACTACACTGATAAAAATTCTAGTACTTTATTTATAACTATGAAGTCTTGGCATTTAGTCGCATCTGTATGAAACGTCTCGACAAGGACTGAATTCACTTATCCTCTTTCCGCGGTCGTTATATGGGATGTATATTGATGGCAGCCGAATCGTTCTGCAGTCTGTCGCAAATGCTCTTACTGTTGTGTCTAGACAAGACAGCCTAGACACAATGAGAGGAAGCCGAAAGGCACGCGCTTAAGCTCACGCAGGCTGGCATGAGGTCTGAAACAGGATACGTAATGAATGCTATAAAGAAAAGTACGTAGCTTCTGGAATACTTAACTTTAATCCACATTTGTAGAACATCGCTCTTGATGATACATTAATAGAATCTCAATATCAATTGAATACGGCGCCTTGCTAGGTCGTAGCAAATGTAGCTGAAGGCTATGCTAACTATCGTCTCAGCAAATGAGAGCGTGGTTGTCAGTGAACCGTTCCTTGCAAAGTCGGCTGTACAACTGGTGCGAGTGCTAGTACGTCTCTCTAGACCTGCCGTGTGGCGGCGCTCAGTCTGCAATCACGGACAGTGTACTAGCGGACCGCGGCCGATTTAAAAGCTACCACCTAGCAAGTGTGGTGTCTGGCGGTGACACCACACTTACTCTAAACTTTCTCTACAACTTTTCGCGAAAGGAACGTTTTCTCCCTTCCACGTATTCCCATTTGAGTTCACAGAGCATTTTTCCATAATATTCGCTTGTTTATCGAATCTACCAGTCACAAATATAAGAGCAAGCATATGAACTGCTTCGATATGTTTAATCCGACCTGGTAGGAATCCCAAACTCTCCATCAGACTGAACCGAAATCAATGAACACAGCAAAAAAGGAGCAGAAGTTTCATATACACCACAATCGTCTCGTTACCACTAAAAATGCAAATAAAATGGCCAAGTAGAAAATACTGAAGCTACTATTTTGGTCTCTTCATACATCACTGGCAGCGTTGTAACGACTTCAAGGGATACACCAGATGAAAATCCAGCTACAATAATTACTTTCTAAGCTAATCAACGATTCATCTGTTAAAAGGAAATTACTATATCTGTGCCTTGGAAAGTAGTGGCAGTTGGGAAGCATATCACTTTTCGCCGATGCTACAGCCTGTACTACAAAACTGGCCCACTTACCTCACCAATAACGAGATGACCGACGTTTGCAGTTGTAGTCGAGTCGGCGGTGTAACATTGCTGACATATGTGCTCAGTTGGGTGCGGCTGCTTCGCTCGCCTGCCTCATCCAGTTACGTAACGCAGTTTTGTTAACGTCTCTGCGGAAACGCTTCATTGTTGTCGGTACTCTTTACACGAGTATTGTTTACGCCTCCAGCCGTCGGCCCTTCGCAGTTGAGCCGTTGAACGCTGTCAGGGACCATCTTACGCCGACTTGACTAGAGGACGTCGCTACTCATGCTGCGCGGGCACACACGGCACTTTCAATCTATCATGCCCCTTGCCCCTTTGTCTCTTTTCTCGTAAGTACTTTCTTTCATATCTTCGACTCTACAGGGTTATTACAAATGATTGAAGCGATTTCACAGCTCTACAATAACTTTATTATTTGACATATTTTCACAATGCTTTGCACACACATACAAAAACTCAAAAAGTTTTTTTAGGCATTCACAAATGTTCGATATGTGCCCCTTTAGTGATTCGGCAGACATCTAGCCGATAATCAAGTTCCTCCCACACTCGGCGCAGCATGTCCCCATCAATGAGTTCGAAAGCATCGTTGATGCGAGCTCGCAGTTCTGGCACGTTTCTTGGTAGAGGAGGTTTAAACACTGGATCTTTCACATAACCCCACAGAAAGAAATCGCATGGGGTTAAGTCGGGAGAGCGTGGAGGCCATGACATGAATTGCTGATCATGATCTCCACCATGACCGATTCATCGGTTTTCCAATCTCCTGTTTAAGAAATGCCGAACATTATGATGGAAGTGCGGTGGAGCACCATCCTGTTGAAAGATGAAGTCGGCGCTGTCGGTCTCCAGTTGTGGCATGAGCCAGTTTTCCAGCATGTCCAGATACACGGGTCCTGTAACGTTTTTTTCGCAAAAGAAAAAGGGGCCGTAAACTTTAAACCGTGAGATTGCACAAAACACGTTAACTTTTGGTGAATTGCGAATTTGCTGCACGAATCCGTGAGGATTCTCTACCGCCCAGATTCGCACATTGTGTCTGTTTACTTCACCATTAAGAAAAAATGTTGCTTCATCACTGAAAACAAGTTTCGCACTGAACGCATCCTCTTCCATGAGCTGTTGCAACCGCGCCGAAAATTAAAAGCGTTTGACTTTGTCATCGGGTGTCAGGGCTTGTAGCAATTGTAAACGGTAAGGCTTCTGCTTTAGCCTTTTCCGTAAGATTTTCCAAACCGTCGGCTGTGGTACGTTTAGCTCCCTGCTTGCTTTATTCGTCGACTTCCGCGCGCTACGCGTGTAACTTGCCCGCACGCGTTCAACCGTTTCTTCGCTCACTGCAGGCCGACCCGTTGATTTCCCCTTACAGACGCATCCAGAAGCTTTAAACTGCGCATACCATCGCCGAATGGAGTTAGCAGTTGGTGGATCTTTGTTGAACTTCGTCCTAAAGTGTCGTTGCACTGTTATGACTGACTGATGTGAGTGCATTTCAAGCACGACATACGCTTTGTCGGCTCCTGTTGCCATTTTGCCTCACTGCGCTCTCGAGCGCTCTGGCAGCAGAAACCTGAAGTGCGGCTTCAGCCGAACAAAACTTTGAGATTTTCTACGTATCTGTAGTGTGTCGTGACCATATGTCAGTGAATTTATGAAATCGCTTCAATCATTTGTAATAGCCCTGTACAGTCTGTATTCTGTACAAGTTGTGGATAGTTCTTTGCTACCCGTAATTCATTCATGCTATATTCGGAATTTCAAAGAACACATCCAGTCGCTATTGTCAAAAACTGTATCTAAATCTACGAGTGTTATAATGTTGGTTTACCTCCTTTCAGTGTGTCTTCTAAGACAAATCGCTGGGACAATATTACCTCCGTGTTCCTATACTTATTCAGAACCAAAACTGATCTTAGTCCAAGTAGGCCTCGACCACTCTTTCCGTTCTTCTGTCTAAAGTTTCGTGTCAGTGTTTTGCAACCAAGTCTCATTAAACTCTTGGTTCTGTAGTATTCACTTCTGCCAGCACCTCAATTTTTTATTGAAATTACTACACTCTTCTCAAAATATGAGGGTATTAACATGTTGCATACATCTTGCACGCCAGGTGGAATAGTTTTGTCATGTCCCGTGCACGCAAAGTTCTCAGTAATTTTGCGGGAATATCATATACTCCAATGGCACTGTTTCTAATTAGATCTCTCAGTGCTTTGTCAAATTCTCATATCTTCCATCTTATCTTCATTTACTCACTATTCTGTTTCTTGATTTCCCTGGTGTAGCCCCCCTATGCATTCCCTCCTGCTTTCCTTTCTTTGCCTGGTACTGACTTCCCTTCTGTGCTTCTGTGTTGTCCAAAAGTCTCTTTAATTAACCGTCTTTTTCGTTTACAGTGGAACTGTTTTGTTGCCCTAGGGAGATATCTGCGATTAGTTATAGAGATCCCTTGAATGGCTGGTTCAAATGGCTCTGAGCACTATGGGACTTAACATCTATGGTCATCAGTCCCCTAGAACTTGGAACTACTTAAACCTAACTAACCTAAGGACAGCACACAACACCCAGTCATCACGAGGCAGAGAAAATCCCTGACCCCGCCGGGAATCGAACCCGGGCGTGGGAAGCAAGAACGCTACCGCACGACCACGAGCTGCGGACGATCCCTTGAATCATTTGACGTTTGCAGAGAAATTCTTTCAGTATTCGTTTAAGACGATCTCATTTGATATGTTCTGGTTGGGGTGAAATTGCCGTGTCGTGGTTTCGGAATACGAAGTTACGTAAACCACATCCATATTTGTATGTTGATACGAATCTTGAGAAGTCTACTTGTCAGAAAGTTGTAGGTCGTTCACAAAATATGCTTTTGCTCAGTACACGTATGATAACGCTAATAAAACCATATTAAAAAGTAGCGTTATGCGTGCTTGTACAGCTTTGCATTTCTCCTCTAGCCGTACCAGCTTAGAAGTGATACATTTCTCGTGTGGAGCACTAAGATCTTTTAGTTTGTGAATGTAGAACAAGATAACTTGGAGATTTGAACCCTGTCTAAAGGGAGTCCTTTTTATCTTGACCAGCATAATTGACTTCTTCTCCGTAAGCTAAACAAAAAAAAAAAAAAAAGTTAGTGCTGTTTGCCTTCCAGGGGACATTAACTGGAGTGGCTGCGTTCCTTGTAACTTCCTTCGTTACGGAGATATGAACAACAGTACGCCTGTTTTAAAGAGCACCTTGTATTTTTTATTCACCTCAAGACCTGCTGAATAATGTAAAACAGTGCGCCATTCACGTTAACGTGATGTTATTAAAACGTAACCCCAAGCCGGCCTTGGCTCTCCTGTACTAGGACACAGCAGATAACTTAATATGCACTTCTTGGAGGTGACAGTAAATAATGCAAATGCAAGCAAAGTGCACACTGTTCATTCAGTGATCTGTCTTTAGTTGAAGGTTGTCTGAGTACAATGCACACCAATGAAGAGAAGACAGAAATGCTGCTCATGTATGCAGAATTAAAGTTAGCAGAAAAGTAACTGAAATAATGCTTTCTTATTTACAATGCAGACACGTGTCGTACAGTACTGCAGTACTTTTAAACGACGTGTAGCATTTCTACCTTCTCTTCAGAGGTGTGATTTATACTCACAAAATCCTTAAACTGGAGACAGTTGACTGGACTACCACTATGCACTATCGTGTTTCCACCTGCTTACTCTCAGCACCAGTAATGGGTCGAGTTGCGTTACTCCGGAAACCTCCAATTTGTGCTATTATACTACGGTCATTCTCTACTTTTAATTACTTTCTAATAACTGCATATTTACGTGAAAATGGCCAATGGGACAGCTTGCGTAAGATAATGAGTAAACCATAGAGTCACACCGCACCAAGAAACGGACCCACTAGAAGCCCTGTGAGTCCGTCTGCGGCTGTTGCCTTATGGTCTCCATGAATATCCCTGGCGCCATCCAAAGTCGCGTCAGGTTACAATGACGCTGCAAGGTCCGGCACTCAAGTATCATGTGACTTGGACCTCTGCTATAGCCAAGGGGAGTCTGAACACTGGCCAAAAGTATGCGGGAACCCACTTGTAATATGGAACTGACGATTAGATGCCACGAAAGTCGGACTCGTCAGTATAATAGGAGGCGAAGTTGCTATGATGTCAGTGAAAAAGCAGTAACAGCAGACTGGAGAAGTCTAGAGAATTTAGTGGCTTAGAACGTGGACTAGACATTGGATGTCATCTGAGCAACAAATACATCAGTTACTTTTCAACGCTCCCACAGCTTCCCAATTCGACTATTGGTTCAAATGGTTCAAATGGCTCTGAGCACTATGGGACTCAACATCTGAGGCCATCAGTCCCCAAGAACTTATAACTACTTAAACCTAACTAACCTAAGGACGTCATACACATCCATGCCCGAGGCAGGATTCGAACCTGCGACCGTAGCGGTCGCGCGGTTCCAGACTGAAGCGCCTAGAACCGCTCGGCCACACCGGCTGGCCGACTATTGGCAATATGATTAGAAGTAGAAATGTACTGAAGATGTGGGCCGTCGAGATTTGCAGAGGGTGGTTGTAAAAAAAAAAAATAAAATAAAAAAAGGCGCATGAAGCCAGCGACAGGAATCACCTGTGCTTTCCAAAGTGTTACCAGGCATAATGACTGGTAGGGGTATACAATGTAAAAGGCATATTGCTATATACATAACTAGGTCTAGATTGGGACTTAGCATCTATTCCACAATGCCAGGTCTTATAGGCGATGACAGCCGACCATCTATTCCACAATGCCAGGTCTTATAGGCGATGACAGCCGACCATCTATTCCACAATGCCAGGTCTTATAGGCGATGACATCTCGGTCGGCGAATGGTTCCAATCCAGGTAGAGAGGCATTCTCAAATCGGACGATTGCTAGAGTAAACCATCCACTTCCAGTGCTCCCTGTGCCAGCATGGAGACTGAAATTAACTCGACATCCACGGAAGAAAATTGGTCCATTTAATATGACACTTTGTGCAGTGCCATTAGTGCCAAGTTTATTTTCGAGGCTTATTTATTTATTTTATGCATTTTATTTATGCATTTATTTTACCTGGCAAGATTAGGGCCTTCAGGCCCTCTCTTACACCTAACCAGGCATACTCAGATTCAACAAATTTCAGTTTCTACAGAACATCAAGGACATATAACATGTTATACAGTATTAATGTTAAAGAAAAAAATAGAGATTATAAAAGTAGTACAATGATAATTATAACAATCAAGAATAATAATAATAATAATAATAATAATGACTATGTATATGAAAGTAAACATTTTTCTTTTATGAATGTCAGTCCTATTGCTAGTTGGGAATTTTCTCGTTATATTCTTGCAGATTGTGAGTTATTCTCATCAAGCAGAGACATAAGACGATGGAATGGGGTGAAAGAGATATAGAAGAGGTAGATAGGTTAGAGGAAGAGAAATATAATGGTAAAATTCGAAGCTATGATGGAGAGGAGAAAGAAAAAGATGAGAGGGGCACAACAATGGTGGCTATACCGTCCCTAATATGTAAGTCTTGAGTTCCCTCTTGAATGTTGAGTGGTTCTGGATAAGACGCAGATCACAGGGGAGCGCGTTCCATAGTCGTATGGCTGAGATGGAGAATGACACGGAGAAAGATTTTGTGTTATGTAAAGGTACAGCCAAGATGCTAGACGTATCCGATCTGGTATTGCGGTTGTGGAATGATGACAGGTGTTTAATGTGAGAAGATAAGTATTGGGGGCACCAGTGGCTAAGAAATCGATGAAGTAAGCACATCGTGTGGAGATCGCGTGCCTTATGTAGGCGTATCCAACCTAGCTGGGAGTATGAAGGACTGATATGATCATACAACCGTATATTGCATACGTACCTAACGCAAGCATTCATCACTAGCTCGAGGCATCTCGAATTTTCACTATTTGTGCCGTGTTGAACTACATCACAGTAGTAAAGATTAGGCAAGACTAGTGTTTGGACTAATTTTTGTTTAACATGGGTTGGAAATATTTTTCTAAATTTTTGAATTGCATGTAGGGAGGAGAGCGATTTCCGGCAAGCTGTGACTGTTTGTTCTTCCCAGTTTAGGTGTTCATCCAAGATTATTCCAAGGGCTTTTACTGTTTTTTGGTATGGTAATTGGGTACCATTGAGTTTATGTGTTTGTAGACGGACATGCGATGGCGACGTTGACGATAGAGACGTCGACAACGCGTAGTGCTTCAATGCTGCTGCAGATAGAGCTCACAGCGGAATGATTCCGCTGGCGTGCACTGGCCGCTTATATACGGAGCGAACGACCTTGGTTATGTATCGCGGATGATAAGGGCCTTTGACTCTGCAGGCGCCAGCAGGCGGGCGTTATCCCGTACACGCGCTGTAGTTGTTCTAGAAGCGCGCGTCTGCTGGTGCGCCGGCCTCGCGCCTGCAGAGTCTAAGTCCCTTATCATCCGCGATACATAACCAAGGTCGTTCGCTCCGTATATAAGCGGGCAGTGCACGCCAGCGGAATCATTCCGCTGTGAGCTCTATCTGCAGCAGCATTGAAGCACTACGCGTCGTCGACGTCTCTATCGTCAACGTCGCCATCGCCTGCCAGTCTACAAACACATAATAAGAGCTGATGGTGGAGCAGCTCTGCATAAGCCACACATTTCTGTACTCAGTGTTAGGTGATTCTTGAGATGATGTAAAGAGGGACGCTGAAGTACAGTGGGTGACTGGAAAAAAGACTTATTTGATTTGATGAATCACGCCATACCATGTGGTATTCTGACGGAATTCTGTTTGGCGAATGCCTGGAGAGCGTTATCAGGCATCATCAGCAGTGACAACAGCGAAGTACGTAGGAGGAGGTGTTACGGTTTGGGGGCGATTGTCGTAATTGTGGTGTGGCACCCTTATTAACTTGAGAAAGTGCTAAATGCGGGAAGATACGAACACATTTCACAGCACTGTACACTGTGTACAGTAGAGGATCTGTTCGGGGAAGATGATTATTTGTAGCAGCTTGACCATACACCCTGTCATAATACCGCATGTGTGAAGTATTGGTTTTTCGACAATAACATTCGTGAAAACGACTGGCCTGTCTCAAGTCCCGTCTTAAATTGAATGGCACACCTTTGGGATCAATTAGAACTTCGCTCCAGATCCCACAATCCGACATTACTGTCTCCTCTGGTTTCGGATCTTCAGGAAGAACAGACTGCCATTTTCTCACAGACATTCAGAAACTTCATTAACAGGGTCCCCAGGAGACTTCACGCCGTCATAAAGGCGAAAGGTAGACACACTCATATTAATGTTCACTAATAGTTGTGCAGATACTTCTGATCAGATATTTTATGTATCTATTATGAATCCGACAATATGTTACACATGAACAACGAAGCACAACGTATTACATATAAATTGAAAAAAATAAAGACAGCTGATTAGAATATGGAAAACGAATATTATTAACAAAGACATGTGAACACCCGAAATTACCTATGAGAACATGGATGACACAAAAAAGGGAAAATAAACGATTACTGCAAACGTTGAAGCTGTCTCCAAGGAACGATTACCCTGTAAGTGCATCTTCCAATACTACAGCTGTAATATGAACTTTAAGTCAGAAACGAAGTAAAAAGCGTCTCGTGTTCAAGTAGTTACTTGGTGTCTACTTGTCATTCACGACGTATTCCGTTTTTTTAAAGAAAAACTTGATGAGCTATGTGTACTTTCAAACATATCCATATTCACTGTTTGGCCTGTGTGGCACTTTTCGTCTTGTACTGAGTGTTTTGAAGTCTTTGCATCAAACCTGTAGGAGTGATAGATCGCGTCATGGGGAACAACGTTTCTTAGAGGCAAAATGTTCGCTGACACTTCGCGAAAATGCTATAATTCTTCTCATTGTATTCGTCGGCCCTGGGACGAGGAGGTTTCACCGTACTAGCAGGGCCTACTAACTAAGAGTGCTGCATCTGCATACGACCAACATCAGTAAATTAATAGCGTTTCTCGACAAGAATACCAGAAGAATGTATGTCTCTAAGCGGAGAAAAGTATTTGAGAAGCTCAGCCTACTCATTTGAAGTAAAGCAGATGACTGGATTACAGAAAACACATACTGCATACGAACACCGCAAAACGCGTACGCCCTGTCGTCTCTCAGGGGTATAACCAGTCATGAAAGACACCTACTGTGGCCGGAGTGTACGCTGATATGAAACTTCTTGGCAGATTAAAACTGTGTGCCAGACCGAGATCCGAACTTGCCCGCGAAAGGCAAAGGTTCCGAATTCGAGTCTCGGTCCGGTACACATTTTTAATCTGCCAGGAAGTTTCAGAATCTTTCCTCATGACATCATCACCCCCTGGCGTTTCATGCAAAGATTTTGAAACAACCTGTATTTAATACACTTCTAAAATATGATTACATAAAAATCCACCATTAGTCACCAGCCCAATTTATAACAACGATTATTGTTATTTTTAGCATTTGCGCAAAAACTCGATATCGTCAACCCCGGTTAGAAATATGAATGCCGCTAACATAAACTCTTCAGATATCAGGATAGCTGGACTTTTCCCCCTCCTGGATACAAATGGTAACATTATTAAGAAATAGAAAAGCAAAACTTATATAGGGTGTTCAGGGATGATGGAGAAGGGTAAATATATTAATCTGAGATAAGGGACACTGCTCGAGAAACGAACGAATCGAAAGTTGCAGCCGGCCGAAGTGGCCGTGCGGTTCTAGGCGCTGCAGTCTGGAACCGCGAGACCGCTACTGTCGCAGGTTCGAATCCTGCCTCGGGCATGGATGTGTGTGATGTCCTCAGGTTAGTTAGGTTTAAGTAGTTCTAAGTTCTAGGGGACTAATGACCTGAGAAGTTGAGTCCCATACTGGTCAGAGCCATTTTTTTTTCGAAAGTTGCAAGCGAATGTCGTTCTGATATCTCTGGCATTGGAGCACATGTACCAGTACGGTTGTTGCTAAGATTTTAGGGTAATAGGCAACTTTCAGAGATGGTAATATGGGGCAAAACAAGAAGGTAATGTCTAGTATGTATAGGCTCTAAGACGCACACCTGAAGAGCTATGATCACGTTTTCACCTCCTATACTGTGAAACGCGGCTCGTCAACTCCACGCCCTTTTGTTCCTAATTTTTTCGGGAGGTAGTACTGACCAAATTAAGAAAATAATGTCCAGTAAACGTGGGGTCTGAAATTCATACCTCAAAAGCTATGGGTAGCTGAGTAGAAAATATGTGTTTCGCAGTAATGAAGATAAGTAAGTACCCACAGCTGTTAAGGTATGCATCTTAAAGCCCACGTTTAATACGAAGTGAAACTTGGACGACAAAAATTCCAGACAAACAGACAACAGCAGTTGTTTTTGAAATGTTGCGCTTCAGAAGAATGTTCACGAGATGGTAAGTACAGGGTGATTCAAAAAGAATACCACAACTTTAGGAATTTAAAACTCTGCAACGACAAAAGGCAGAGCTAAGCACTATCTGTCGGCGAATTAAGGGAGCTATAAAGTTTCATTTAGTTGTACATTTGTTCGCTTGAGGCGCTGTTGACTAGGCGTCAGCGTCAGTTGATGCTAAGATGGCGACTGCTCAACAGAAAGCTTTTTGTGTTATTGAGTACGGCAGAAGTGAATCGACGACAGTTGTTCAGCGTGCATTTCGAACTAAGTATGGTGTTAAACCTCCTGATAGGTGTTGTATTAAACGTTGGTATAAACAGTTTACAGAGAATGGGTGTTTGTGCAAAGGGAAAAGTTCTGGACGGCCGAGAACGAGTGATGAAAATGTAGCACGCATCCAGCAAGCATTTGTTCGCAGCCCAGGAAAATCGACTCGCAGAGCTAGCAGCACAATCAACAGCATGGAGAGTCCTACGAAAAAGGTTAGTTATGAAACCTTATCGTCTGAAATTGGTTCAAGCACTGTCTGCAGCTGATAAGATTAAAAGAATCGATTTCTGTGATTTTATCCGTGCTCAAACGGAAACAGATGAATCTTTCGTTTCAAAGATTGTGTTTAGTGATGAAGCAACTTTCCACACTAACGGGAAAGTCAACCGTCACAATGTCTGTATATGGGGCACTGAGAATCCGCGGGAAACAACTCAGTATGAACGTGACTCGCCTAAGGTGAGCGTTTTCTGTGCCATTTCAGCCAATAAAGTTTTTGGTCCCTTTTTCTTCGAAAGTGCTACTGTAACTGGACTACAGTATCTGGAGATGTTAGAGAATTGGCTGTTCCCTCAGCTCGAACAAGAAGCACAACAATTCATATTTCAGCAGGATGGAGCGCCACCACATTGGCACTTATCTGTCCGTAACTACCTGAACGTCAACTACCCGGGGCGATGGATCGGCCGCCAGGCAGCCCGTGACAGAGCACTTCATCACTGGCCTCCAAGGAGGCCTGATCTTACCCCCTGCGATTTTTTCTTATGGGGGTATGTTAAGGATATGGTGTTTCGGCCACCTCTCCCAGCCACCATTGATGATTTGAAACGAGAAATAACAGCAGCTATCCAAACTGTTACGCCTGATATGCTACAGAGAGTGTGGAACAAGTTGGAGTATCGGGTTGATATTGCTCGAGTGTCTGGAGGGGGCCATATTGAACATCTCTGGACTTGTTTTTGAGTGAAAAAAAACCTTTTTGAATACTCTTTGTAATGATGTATAACAGAAGGTTATATTATGTTTCTTTCATTAAATACACATTTTTAAAGTTGTGGTATTCTTTTTGAATCAACCTGTATATCGAATAATTAACGATGAGGTAATGTTTCGAACTGGTAAACGTATGGTACTTGACTAAATGATGGGAAACATCCTGAACCATCAATCAACTGTCAGTTTGGTAATGGAGTTGAGTGTGTACGGGGGGGGGGGGGTGGAGGGGGGGGGAAGGGCTAACAATTGTAGAGGGAGATCAATGCTTGAATACAGTAAGCAAGTTTCAAATGGATGTAGCTTGCAATAGTTACGCGCCGCGCGGGGTAACCGAGCGGTCTGTGGCGCCTTGTCTCGGTCCGCGCGGCTCCCCCCGGAGGTTCGAATACTCGCTCAGGCATGGTGTGTGTGTGTGTTGTCCTTAGCGTAAGTTAGTTTAAGTTAGGTTAAGTAGTATGTAAGGTTAGGGACCGATGACCTCAGCGGTTTGGTCCCATAAGACCTTACCACAAATTTCCAACCAATAGTTACGCGCAGATGAAGAGACTTGCGCAAGATAGACTGGAGAGTTGCAGTCCTAGTGTTGAAGAAGGCAGCAGAAGTCAAATGCCCAGCTCATTTTCGGTTCAGTTTCGCAGTACAAATCTTGTATTGTAAGACAAACGTGATAGCGATTCTGATACGCTATTATTGTAACCTCCATTTCACATTGTACGGTGGGTTACAGAGAACAGACCTAGATATAAATTAATGAAGGACTTATAATGTTCGACAGCAGCTACAGACAGAATTTTTCTCTCCACCGCCTCGAATATTTTGTGGAGCGTTGCTACAACGCGGCAAGAAAGCGTCAACTGAGTTCGATTTTCGTTCCGAAGAACATTATTACCCTGTCGTCACTATTTTAGAACACTTCTCATTACCGAGTGCGGGCTATTCACTCGGAACAGCGCAGCACAATCGTTCCCTAACAATAAGGAATGGGAAATCGTTGTCCGCACGTGTTCCACCGCCTTAGGCACTCGAAGAAAAAGACAGAGCGCCGAAGCAGCCGCCGTGAATTGGCCGCTCGGCTTTTGAATACCCGCTCGCACAAGGCGCACATTCTTATCGTATTTTAAACCTGTCCGTGGCGCATTGTTAACGGCTGCTGCGCGCGTGTGGATCCGTGACAGAGGAACGGAATCGCCACCTCCGCTTTTGTTGAAGGCCCAAGTCGCCGCGCTAGCCCCGGGCGCTCGTTACGGCTGGTGCCACAGCTCACCGCGCGCCCGCCGCCCCCAGGCGCTACCACGGAGTCCCACGTGTGGACCACGCCTCCCTCTGCATTCGTCGCCAGAGCCAGCGGCGACCACGGCAACGTATGTACGTCCCACGCTCCGACGTCGGGCGTCTGTAGTGTCCCTTTTGCAATATTCACCCTTATCGAGGTGAAACATAAATAAAAATGTCTGTATGTGACCGAAAATGAACTGCTTCTTCTTCTTCTTCTTCTTCTTCTGTAGTGGTCAATCCAAGGATTGGTTTGCAACAGCTACAATGGCAGCTTGTCTCCATTCTGTGCGTCTTTCAGCTTTTCTCTTCATTTCTTTATAGGTGTCACATCCCACATCTTTCACGATTTGATCCATGTACCTCAGTCGTGGTCTTCCTCTTGGTCTTTTTCCCTCGACATATCCCTCTATGATTGTGTTCAGGAGTCCTTTATGTCGTAATAGATGGCCTGTAAATTGCACTCTTCTTTTAACAATGAAACTCCGGAAGCTTCTCTTCTCACCTGCTCTTTCCAGAACCACTTCGTTGGTGACCTTGTCAATCCATTTTATTTTGAGCATGCGTCTATAGCACCACATTTCAAAAGAATTTAGCTTCTGCTGTTCCTCTGTCCCGAGAGTCCATGTTTCACACCTATAGCATGCCACACTCCACACATATGATTTCAAAAACCTTTTCCTGGTTTCAAGGCTGATGCTCTAAGACGTTAATATGTTTTTCTTCTTGTTAAAAGCAGCCTTTGCTTGAGCTATTCTACTTCTCACTTCTGCCTTGCTCCTTCCATCCCTGGTAATATTACTGCCCAGATAAGTAAATTTATCAACTTGTTCAAGCAGTTCATTGCCTACATGAACTTGGACTTTCACTTGATCTTCTTTGTCGCATGCCATTACTTTTGTTTTTGCTTTATTAATTCTCATATTATATTCTTCACCCATAACTTTATCCATTCTATTCAGTAGGACTACAAGATCTTCTTCACTTTCAGCCAGGACAGCTATATCATCGGCATATCTTATCATATCTATTCGTTGGCCATGAATTACTACACCTGTCTGTGAATTTTCCCTTACTTTTTTCAGCGCCTCTTCAATGTATACGTTAAAGATAACAGGGGATAGTGCGCAACCTTGTCGGACACCTTTCCTTATCTGCACCTCTTCTTGTTTTGTCCGTCCACGGATAACTGCTGTCTCGTTTTTGTACAGGTTCCATATCATTTTTCTATCTTTATGGTCTAGTCCTACTTTTTTGAGTACCTCAAACATCTTATCCCACTTAACATTATCAAAGGCTTTCTCTACATCTACGAAAGCTATGTATGTTTTCAGGTTCTTATCTAGTCGTTTCTCTATTATTAGTTTTAGAGCAAATATTGCTTCTCTGGTTCCTCTATCTTTCCGGAATCCAAACTGGTCTTCGGAGAGTGTAGCTTCGACTTTTTGTTCTATGCGTTTTAGGATAATTGAGGTTAATATTTTAGAGGCGTGAGTAACTAGGCTGAGTGTCCTATAATTTTCACATCTTGTAGCATTTGCCTTCTTTGGAATGGGGATCATAACGTTTTTCTCAAAGTCTGTAGGAATTTTACCCTGCTCGTACATGTTGAAAACAAGATTATACAACTCCTGATTAAGTTTTGCTCCTCCAGATTTCAGAAGTTCGGCTGGGATATTGTCTATACCAGGCGATTTGTTGTTTTTCAATTTTTTCAGAGCTAGTTCAAACTCTACCTTTAATATAGTTTCACCTATGTTGTGTGCATCTACTTCTGTTTCTTCTTCCATGATGTTTTCAGACAGGTCTGGTCCGCTGTACAGTTTTCCTATATATTGTTTCCATCTTCTTGCAACTTCATCATCGTCATCCAACATATTGCCATTTTCATCCATCACAGCCCTACACTTGTTTCTTCTGTCTCCAAAGCAATGTCTCACACATTTATAGGCCTTGTCGATATTTCCCTTGCTCATGTTGTCGTCAACTGAAATACAGAGATCAACAAGGTATTTTTCTCTTGCTTGTTTTGCCTCTCTGTTGATTCTGTTTTTCAGACTCTTGTATTTCTCTTGGTCTTCCTTCTTCACAGAATTTTTTAATTTCCTTCTTTCTTCCATCATGTTTAGTAGGTCATTAGTGATCCATTCCTTCCTTTTCTCTGTCCTTTCTTTTCCTATTACTTTTTCTGCTGCTTCTAAAATACCAGTTTTTATTTTTTCCCAGCTGCTTTGGATGTCATTGCAGCCCTGTGTATTTGTTTTCTTGTCTGTTTCTAGTTGATAGTGCTTCAGTGTATTTTCGTTTTTCAGGTTTGTCAGATCCCATTTACATGTACTTCTTCTTTTAATGTTCTTGAACTTTAGTTCAGTCGTCATCATAACGAGTATGTGGTCACTTTCCACATCACAGCCTGGATATGATCTGCTGTCCTTAACTTGGTTTTTAAATCTTTGCTTCACTAATATGAAGTCAATTTGGTATCTGTTAATGTCACCAGGCATTTTACAAGTATATCTTCTTCTTGGATGATGATTAAAGAAGGTATTTGTAATGCAAAGTTTATTTCTTTGGCAGAATTCTACAAGTTTATCCCCTCTTTCATTTCTTAATCCTAATCCAAAATTCCCTGCCACATCCTCTTCTTTACCTTCCCCGACAACGGCATTCATATCTCCCATGATGACAAGGTTTTCAGTTCCTTTAATTCTGCCAATTACTTCTTCAAGGTGGTCATACATCATGTCGATTTCATCATCTTCGTGCCTCGTAGTTGGCATGTATACTTGGATTATGATTGTGTCTCTTGGTTTAGTTTCCAATCGGACATAAATTATCCTCTCACTATGTTGAACAAATCCTTTTACTCTTAACCCCATCTCTTTATTGAGGATAATTCCCACTCCTGCAATCCCGGGACTGTCTTGTGCTGTTCCAGTGTGTATGATTCTGTAATCCCCTGACCAGAAGTCGCCAGCGTTTGGCCATCTCATTTCTGAGACTCCCAGTACATCAATATCCATTCGTTTCATTTCCATTTTCAAGTTTTCCAGTCTACCACATTTAAGAAGTGAGTTGACGTTCCATGTTGCTATCCTTCTTACATTATTGCTTTTGGGTTTTGGTATCTCTTTAGTTGTCCCCGCCCGGAGATCCGAATGGGGGACTATTTTACCTCCGGAGAATTTAACCAAAGAGCTTTCCATCATAAGCTGTTGATACTTGGGATACCCGCCCGGGTCTTTAATGGAGTGGTTTCCCGTTGCCTTCTCCATTCTATGCCGTTGGCCACCTTGTGGCTCCTCCGCCTTTAGGAGCAGTTTCCCACCCCAAGGGCAAGAGAGTGCCCTTCCTTCTAGCCGCTCATCCGCCCTCCTAGAAGGCCGTTGGCACTTGATAGAAGGTAATCTCCTTATCCCGGGAGATATTCGGCTCTACGAAAGGTAATAACACTAACTGTATAAATATGCAATATAGATCGATAGATGCAGAAAAGACATTATTTTTAGTGTATGAGATTATAATGTGGAAGTAAGTAAAACAAGTATTATCATCTCTGTAAGAGTATAAAACACAATGCAATGTTCATTCTTCTGTCTAGTCTGTTTTGTTCTGTTCGTTCTGGTGTTAGCTGGAATAAGGTACGCAAGCTATTGTGCTGCGCTAGCATTTGTTTCTGTCGTAACGTAATTGCAAATATTCAATGGTGTAAACTGTGTCCTAGTAAGAATATATTAGTATAAAGTGATCTCCGCGTGTTATTTCAAGAACATACGCCACATTTATCTTATGAAAAGAATATTTAATGAAAATTATTTAGCATGTTTCCAGCTGCTGCGGAGCGAGTAACAGTGATCTCTGGTTGTTAACAATTAGCCGCCATTACGCGGTACATTTAAAAATATTTTTTCACAGCACAATGTCTGATAGCCGGAGCGGAAGAAATTATGTAAAGATGTTCAGTGAGATTTATTGAAGTAATCCAGTGAAATAATTTTATTAAAACTTGTCTATTTTCTATGATAGTGAACTGGAGCTGAGTAATACTACGCTATTGCATTTACAGTAATTTGTAGGGAGCCTGGCGCTCGATAAAACCAGATATAATACGTAATCGGCAACCTACGAAATTCATTATTTTGCTTATTATATCTCTTTTGTATTTTTTTGAAAGCTAAAAGTAAAAACTAACTCCACTAAAAATCAGTAACAGATCACGATAAATCAAAGGACAAACAAATTTACTAGGAGAGTGTTTCCTCTAAATAAATAGTTACATTATTTTTTAAGAGATATAGTACGTCCCCTCCATCCAGATAAGTATGAGCGTGAAGTAGTCTGAGAGATGGAGGCAGCGCTCTACACGGGCGGAAATGGAAAGTGTTGTGCTACATCATAAAGCACCAGTCCCACGTTT
This sequence comes from Schistocerca cancellata, assembly GCF_023864275.1. Taxonomy (NCBI): domain Eukaryota; kingdom Metazoa; phylum Arthropoda; class Insecta; order Orthoptera; family Acrididae; genus Schistocerca; species Schistocerca cancellata. The sequence goes on along the minus strand of NC_064633.1, from coordinate 115,027,159 downwards.
ATCCAGTCAGTGGGGGTGTAGCTGATATTAAACAATTAAACTTTTATTCCATTCGGAACTACTGTCCGCCGTCAGCATAACTACATGGTGGGACCCCTATACTCTCAAATACATTGTGCTGTTCGTTGTGTCGAATACTGAAGTACTTAAATGCTGAGATGCGTTCGAAGGCACTCTGTAAATAACTGCGGTAATGAATAAAACAGTAGCCACAAGTTTGTTTGCGTGGCCAGCTGCCGCAGAAATAACAGAAATACTTGTTTTGTAAATAAAACCGACTTTTCCCGCTACGACTTAATTTATTTTTCCCAGACTCGTTTCGCCTTTTTCTTGCTCTAAGACATCATCAGTGGGATCTATAACGATACAGTTTTGTTACTCTTAGATTATCAAACAGTTCATGTGACGATTTTTTATTTAAAAAAGTAATTACTTATGATTTGCTGCGATCTCCGTTTCCTCTCATGTGCTCTGGAGGTCGCACTTACTTAGTTTTTTACATATAAAATCGCGAAGTGAACTGTTTATTCCCCTTCTTCCTTTGCGGTTCCTAACTTGTCCGAGATGCATTCAAGTTCTAAGGCCTCCGATTTTTTTTATAATTAACTACTCACCCGAAATCGATGAAACTGGCGTTACTTCTCGACGTAATCGCCCTGCAGACGTACACATTTTTCACATGAATTCCATGGCAGCGGCGAAGGCTTCTTTAGGAGTCTGTTTTGACCACTGGAAAATCGCTGAGGCAATAGCAGCACGGCTGGTGAATGTGCGGCCACGGAGAGTGTCTTTCATTGTTGGAAAAAGCCAAAAGTCACTAGGAGCCAGGTCAGGTGAGTAGGGAGCATGAGGAATCACTTCCAAGTTGTTATCACGAAGAAACTGTTGCGTAACGTTAGCATGTGCGGGTGCGTTGTCTTGGTGAAACAGCACACGCGCAGCCCTTCCCAGACGTTTTTGTTGCAGTGCAAGAAGGAATTTGTTCTTCGAAACATTTTCGTAGGATGCACCTGTTACTGTAGTGCCCTTTGGAACGCAATGGGTAAGGATTACGCCCTCGCTGTCCCAGAACATGGACACCATCATTTTTTCAGCACTGGCGGTTACCCGAAATTTTTTTAGTGGCGGTGAATCTGTGTGCTTCCATTGAGCTGACTGGCGCTTTGTTTCTGGATTGAAAAATGGCATCCACGTCTCATCCATTGTCACAACCGACGAAAAGAAAGTCCCATTCATGGTGTCGTTGCACGTCAACATTGCTTGGCAACATGCCACACGGGCAGCCATGTGGTCGTCCGTCAGCATTCGTGGCACCCACCTAGATGACACTTTTCGAATTTTCAGGTCGTCATGCTGGATTGTGTGCACAGAACCCACAGAAATGCCAACTCTGGAGGCGATCTGTTCAACAGTCATTCGGCGATCCCCCAAAACAATTCTCTCCACTTTCTCGATCATGTCGTCAGACCGGCTTGTGCGAGCCCGAGGTTGTTTCGGTTTGTTGTCACACGATGTTCTGCCTTCATTAAACTGTCGCACCCACGAACGCACTTTCGACACATCCATAACTCCATCACCACATGTCACCTTCAACTGTCGATGACTTTCAATTGGTTTCACACCACGCAAATTCAGAAAACGAATGACTGCACGCTATTCAAGTAAGGAAAACGTCGCAATTTTAAGTATTTAAAACAGTTCTCATTCTCGCCGCTGGCTGTAAAATTCCATCTGCCGTACGGTGCTGCCATCTCTGGGACGTATTGACAATGACCGCGGCCTCATTTTAAAACAATCCGCATGTTTCTATCTCTTTCCAGTCCGGAGAAAAAAAATCGGAGGCCTTAGAACTTGAATGCACCTCGTAGTAATCCAACTTCTCCCCATGTCGCGTTTTGTTCCCTTTTGTCCATGTTGTTTCCGATTTATCATTTGTTTGGACGTAAAATTCTCATAAGTTTAATATTTTATTCTTAAAAAGATATCTTCTGTTATTTCCGATTCTTTAATGACGTTTTCCCCAGTTGTTCTCCTATCTCTGCAATACATGCTATTATAGATATCTGCAAGGACCCACCATTTGTACTAATCCAGTCCGCCCCAGTTAGCTGAGTGGTAGAACACAGTTATGTACATATGGAACTACCGACTACCAGGACGGCAACGGCACGTGATACATATCACATCTTCGCTCGACGACGGCCGAATAATGCCGTAGAGCGCCGCCAACCAACAGTTAACGTGGTCAGTGGTATGGTGTACAGTGCACCACCCATACCTCGATATGGGAACGCGCGCATTGTGGTATCAGGTTGTAAATGGGAAATACGTGACTCGTTCCAGGTTGCATACAATTCATATGGCGGACGAGTCACTGTGTCCGCAGTGCAATGTTATAGACACTGAGGAGCATCGCCTGATATGCGGTCCTTCGGCCGACGTATGGTGTTTGGTCAAAAAAATGATCGCCTTCCTCCTTCGGGTGGGGCCGCAAACAATAGAACCACGCACACTACTTCTCCCAGATAGGACATATTATCCCCGAACGAAGACAAACGCAGTGACTTGGATTCGAGGTTTGACTGTGCGTTATCTTTTCCGAGACGGCAGTAAGAATGTGCTTGACTTTTGGGCCTTACTACAGGAACATCACTCACAGCTTATGAGACATCCGAGATATCGAACATATTACGCAAATTTTTTAGGGAGTGCCTTGCTTGATCCCCCACCCAGTTGGGGTGTCCCGGGTAGGAGAATGTAATTATTGTCTATAAGTATCAGAACAAGAAAGGACCAGGACAGTGGAGAGGATCCACAAACACACGTGAAGACGTACCCGACACCAACGCGAGGTGTGACGGGATTAGCGAGGTACGCGCCTAAAAGAGGAACGTAGACCGTTATTGTTTGTACTGACAGAAGCAGGATATTTTATTTTATTTTTTTTCACTATTATGTTAAATAATCCACTTATTTACGATTTCCAGAAAAATTTTATTTTATAAAGTCATCGTCTTAAAAAAAATGCTAGAAGCAGTTTGTTTGTTATTGCAAAAAAAAAAAAGTGACAAGGGAGCGAGGCTCCCGTCCGGGTGGCCCTGGTTCGAGACCCGTATACCCTACTATTTGTTTCCTTTTTTATCAAATGCCTCTTTTGATTTATAATTTATCATCAAAATTCCGCAAGGAATTGATTAGAAGGAGTTGCAGGCCTCTATAAATCAAAATTACACATTGAAAAAAAAAAGATGGATAGAGCGTCTGCCATTCGCTTAAAAAAAAAAAAAAAAAAAAAAAAAAAAAAAAAAAAAAAAAAAAGTGGCCAGCGCGGTGAAATGCCAAGCCAAGAGGCCCGAGTTCGATTCCCGGATGGGGCAGGAGATTTTCTCCGCTCAGCGACTGGGTGCTGTATTATCCTCATCATCATTTCATCTCCATCTCTGACGCACAAGTTGCCCCACGTCGAATGCAATAAGTACTTGCCCTCGGCGGACGAACTCCCCACACTGGAGGACTCCAAGCCCACAATGCCTTGCGCTCATTTCCATGTACTAAACCTCCAGAAACGTCTCAGTCTAGCTAGTGAATCCGTAGAGGAAAGTACAAGGGGTCTGCAGTGTGACTTGTGCTTTTCCACACAATTTTTGCGGAGATTAAGACAATGCGTGCTTGGGCTATGTTAGTGCGTCGTCGTGTAGGATTTTTTCTACCTGTTTTTCCCAGAAGCTCTCGAAGTTTATGTCCCTCGAAGAAGCAGTATTAGTGGCGTCGTATTCTCTGTAAAGTACAATAGTACTTCCTCTGATTCTGAGTGATGAAGCGGGAAGCTATATTATTTGCAATAACGTTGAAAAGGAATGTTATTATAATGTATTTATTTATTAAACACCATAAGCTGGCAATATCGACAAAAATAATAACGATTAACTGAAAACCATCAATTTCCTGAGAGCATTGTCTTACGACAGAACTAGGTTGGAAGGCTTCCTATCGGCGACTGCGGGCTACAGCGCGCAGCCTGCATTTCGTACGTACACTCGTGATATGTCGCAGCCTTTCGTACATTTTCCTTAGCTTAAACATTATTCATTATTTATTACGGTGATCGTTTTCTGGCATTGTAATACTGTTGCAAGAAAGTACTTATGACCTGCAGGCTTCTCCTAATATCGTAACGGAAAAAGCGACTTTTATTAACAGCTGTTCATTAAGCAAGATTACTTCCTTTGCACCAGAATAGCTATGATTTCCCTTCGTACCTCGGTGCTGACGTAATCGGAGTTCTCATGCTAGCCACAGCGCATCAGACAACCGTCCACTGGCAACACCATAAGGTTCACCAAATCCTCCACCGAGCGTGCGTTTGTAAAACTGAAAAAGAAGGAAATGAAATGTGACTTGAAAAGAAGGGGCACATTATATACTTTTTTCCAGAAATACAACAGTATTTGTTTCGGTAGCCTGATATCATCCATTGGGCAAATGTGGTCAAATACCAATCTTCGCTTTACCATCACTTTTGATATTTGATTCAAAATTGGTACATCCCTTCATTACCTCTAGTTTCCCAACCATCTGTTTTGCATCCGTTATCCGTCATTTTTCTAATAAACCGTGTTTGTTTATTTAGGTTACATTAATACTAATAACAATACGTGTTTAGGTCCATATTCTTAACAAATGCGAACGTAACAAGAGACGCTACGTCGGAGTACTTAAGTAATTTGTGTTAGCCGGCCGTGGTGGCCGAGCGGTTCTAGGCGCTTCAGTCCGGACCCGCGCGACTGCTAAGGTCGCAGGTTCGAATCCTGCCTCGGGCATGGATGTGTGTGATGTCTTTAGGTTAGTTAGGTTTAAGTAGTTCTAAGTCTAGGGGACTGAGGACCTCAGATGTTAAGTCCCATAGTGCTCAGAGCCATTTGAACCATTTTAATTTGTGTTACGTAAACGTAAATATTTTTCATCTGGAGACGTGGCATTATTCACTAGTCTAGCGAGCGGAATACGGTGCTTCAGTGCCCCTGGACAGCGAGTTACGAGTAATGTAACTCAGCAGTAGCGGCCCCTCATCCGCAACTCCACACGCCATTCCCCAGAGTTACAGGCGCCATATTGCACGGTGCTGGTGGCGGCCGCGATATGCATCTGTAATAAAGGAACCCTGCGCTGCCGAGGTTCAGACGTAAGGTTGGCTGGTTGGCGTGGTGGCGGGGGAGGGGTAGCGGAGTGGGTGGAGGTTGGCAAGGTCAGGAAGGGGGAGGGGAGCGGGGCAGCTCGACGAGAAAAGACCTGGGCCAGAGAGCGGGAGAACTTCTGGCGAACGAGTGTGGCAACCGTGTCCGGGAAGATACACTTTTAGTACGAATTCGCATTGCTTTACTCTGCTCCATCTTTTAATTATTTCGGCAGCTTCTGGAGATGGTTTCGCGAAATGCAGACTGAAGCATAATTCGTGCATTATGACTTCATGAAGCGACTCCTTGTCTGCTGGCAATTCTAAATTGCCTACAGCAAAATTTCGTCGCGTTCATGTTTTCGACAGAAACTTGATGCCAATGCATGGTAATTTTACATCAGTAAAATGTACCCTACTAGTATCTGCACTCGAGGCAGTGTAAGATTACCGATCAGAGAACTTTTCTAATTTCTCAGTTCTGTTCTGCCCAATATGATCCACCTGAATAGCTACGCTGGAAACCCCCCTTCCCAGATTCGCGGAGGTAACTCGCCCCTGTTCATATTTAACGACGAGGGCTGGTGGGCTGAGCCGTCTGGATGTGGTTTTTAGGCTGTTTCTCACATCCAACTAGGTAAATACCAGACTGGGACTCACCTACCATCTGAGATACATGCTACGCAAACATTTAGAAAATTGTTCACACGATGGATTACACAGACAGATGGGGTACGCTGATTCTGTCCCTGAGAGAGCGGGGTCCTCAGGAAGGGCACCTGGCCACCCACCGTCACTGACAATGCCACAACTCATATAATAAGTTTCCGACGGCGCTGAGCCACAGTAATGCAGTACTTTCTAAAATAGTAAACAGTATTTCACTCTTTGTTAATGCTGTTCACGGGTAGGCTGCCGGATATGATCGTCTTCACAACACGATATTTCGCCGATCGCTGAGTACAAAATCTACCGGATCACAGCATTTCACTCTGTACTATAATATTTGTCTTTTTTTACTATCCTGATTATGGCTTTCTAAAGGTTGTTAGGCCATTATTAAGGCAAATTTGCTAACTAAGTCCCACACCGGTGAGCAGTGTTCAAGCAGTGGGCGAACAAGTGTACTGTAACCTACTTCCTTTGTTTTCGGACTGCATTTCCTTAGGATTCTGCCAATGGCGGAGCGCCCCTAAAGGTCACTCTGCTATTCCCAGAGGGGGAGTGAGACGAGGGATCCTACTAACCATCGAAGGCTGTACTGCTACAGCTGTAACTCTGTCAGTTCCCCGTAAGAGTTAGGCTGGCAGCAGAAAGTAAGTAAAGCATGCATCTCCGTCCTACAGTTGTTGAAAGGTGGCTACACTGAGTCACAGAGCCAGAGATTGCGCCAAGGATTATTATTCCGCCGCCTCCACTGGGGCAGTACTGGTTCTGAGGTTGTCGTGGGAGTGCTTGTTCAGAGGATGTCGAGAGCAGTACCAGTTCACAGAATGTCGTGTGCAATTGTTGTTCTGTTGGGCGAGAGAGTAGATGCTGTTCAGTTGGTGTAATGTATAGATGGAAGATGTTGCAGTGATCACAGTGCATTTTTCGTCAATATATATAGAGAGGTAACAAAAAAATTTTATTTCACATTTCCTTAATGACAATGCCTCTTGGTCACAGGTTCAGTCAACAATGCATCTGGCTCGTGCTCATGTGTTAGACTTGTAATTCTGGTTTCTATGTGCAATTATAGTATTTCTGATTTTTCAATTAGTTCATTGTAAATGGTGTTTAAAATTTCTTGTCGTATTGAGAAAAAACCGTGCCAGATACATGTACGTTGAATCACACTACCACACACAGAACAGTTACACTTGTGCTTTGTTGTTTCGTAGCTTTTATAGTTGCAGGGGACTTAATTAATCAATTGCGTTAACAGAAATTTCCTTTCATTCTTTATTGTTATTTTATGCAGTCAGATTGCGTACTAATACTAGTCAGGGCCAACCGGTTACGAGACTTCGTAACCGGATACACAGCTACCAAAATTATTGCATTTTAATTAAGCCCCCATGCACTGTTCTGGAGACGAACCCACAACCAAAACCAACATTCATTCCATAATTTACAGAAACTTAGTAAAGATAAGGGAAACGATGTACATAATGAAATAATTAAATAAATGAACACAGTGGCGTCAATCTCTTTTCTAGAGGCTCATTGTGCCATTACTATACTTCAAATGGCTCTGAGCACTATGCGACTTAACTTCTGAGGTCATCAGTCGCCTAGAACTTAGAACTAATTAAACCTAACTAACCTAAGGACATCACACACATCCATGCCCAAGGCAGGATTCGAACCTGCGACCGTAGCGGTCACGCGGTTCCAGACTGAAGCGCCTTTGCCCGCATCTCGTGGTCGTGCGGTAGCGTTCTCGCTTCCCACGCCCGGGTTCCCGGGTTCGATTCCCGGCGGGGTCAGGGATTTTCTCTGCCTCGTGATGGCTGGGTGTTGTGTGCTGTCCTTAGGTTAGTTAGGTTTGAGTAGTTCTAGGTTCTAGGGGACTTATGACCACAGTAGTTGAGTCCCATAGTGCTCAGAGCCATTTGAAGCGCCTTTAACCGCACGGCCACACCGGCCGGCTAGCATACTTCAAGAATGAATAATGCGTCATGTAAAATCACTGTCACAGGGTACAATGTGACACAGTAATGAGGCGGAACCACTAGTGCCGTCTCAACATGACTGTATTTTGTACAGCTGGTGCGTAGTAATCATAATAATGAAATCGTGATACACTTCTACGTTGTCTTCAGAGAGGATAACTATGGTATAGTATGTGGTTGATAAGATGTATTGCCTATAGTTACCGCAGAAATTATGTTTCCATTACTTTATCGTAGACTTAAGCTAGTTAAGCTTGGCTTATACCGGACATGTTGTATACCAGATTGATAAAAGCTGCCCCACCAGACTGACATAATAAACGCCAGTGATAACGCCTCTGCAACTGTTCCTTTGCTCATAGCTATTATCTCGTGACGTTTCAGTGCTGCCTGGTCTTAATGTGTATTGTGCTTCTGGATCGATCCTCAGAGGTGCTGAGACCGAAATAAAGGAACGTATCGACGAGGCATTGCGTGATGTGGGGCACGGACGTCTTAAATTTCCCTTTGCAAACTCATGGACGATAGCTGCGGTAAACAGAAGACTGTTCATTTAAAGTTGTCCTTGTGAACAGTAACTGAGTTTATAACCGCACCTCGGATTGGCTGCGGAACACTGCTGTACTAGGCGGACAGGAGCGCTGACCGGGCAGCGATACGGAGGCGGTACAAGTAATCCGCTGCAAATCCGCGCCAGGAGGAAGGCGAGCAGATGCGAGACAGGCGATCGCCGACGTGTTTGTACACAGGCCCGGCAAACAGCGGCCGGTATCTGGCTGGCGGGCGCCCGGGCGCAGCTGCGGCGCGGGCCGCTCGGCTAATAACGTTACCTCATCGCCGGAGCAAATTGGGAGGTTGTTCCAGCGCCTGCAAGCCGCTCTATCGGCCGGCGATCGCGGACTAACGGCGTGTGAAAAGTGGCTGCTGCCCGTCTTCCCACGAACTCCGACTGCGGTAGCACTTACCAGTGGGCTGGTAAACAGTGATGCTCTCTCTCGCCCGATACCCCAAATTCGCTGAGGAAGTTTGCCTGAGTCGTGTTTCTCTTCGCATTAATCATTTCATTCCGAATAGTACGTGTACTCATATGGAACGATTTGTTAGTCACGCCCTTAAATGAGCGTAGGAGCCAGATATCGAGAGAGATGGCTTCTTACGACTTCTGTGAAATTAGATAGGGGTCCGAAAACAGGTGTACGAGGCCTATAGCATTAACAGACACGCTGGTCGCGTAAAGTCTGTCAGTATCCTTTACACACTATGCTAAACGTCAGTACTGCGATTTTGAACGCTATGGAAATGAAGTAAAACGCTCGATTGCACTGTTTCGCGGAAATATACAGGGTGAACATTCATGTTGTTGTTGTTGTTGTTGTGATCTTCAGTCCTCAGGCTGGTTTGATGCAGCTCTGCATCCTACTCTATCCTGTGCAAGCTTCTTCATCTCCCAGTACATACTGCAATCTCCAAATGGCTCTGAAGACTATGGGACTTAACATCTGTGGTCATCAGTCCCTAGAACTCAGAACTACTTAAACCTAACCAACCTAAGGACATCACACACATCCATGCCGTCCGCAGCTCGTGGTCGTGCGGTAGCGTTCTCGCTTCCCGCGCTCGCGTTCCCGGGTTCGATTCCCGGCGGGGTCAGGGATTTTCTCTGCCTCGTGATGACTGGGTGTTGTGTGATGTCCTTAGGTTAGTTAGGTTTAAGTAGTTCTAAGTTCTAGGGGACTGATGACCATAGATGTTAAGTCCATAGTTCTCAGAACCATTTGAACATCCATGCCCGAGGCAGGATTCGAACCTGCGACCGTAGCGGTCACGCGGTTCCAGACTGAAGCGCCTAGAACCGCACGGCCACACCGGCCGGCCTGCAACCTACATCCCTCTGAATCTGCTTAGTGTATTCATCTCTTGGTCTCCCTCTACGATTTTTACCCTCCACGCTGCCCACCAATGCTAAATTTGTGACCCCTTGATGCCTCAGAGTATGCCCCACCAACCGTCCCTTCTTCTGGTCAAGTTGTGCCACAAATTTCTCTTCTCTCCAATTCTGTTCAATACCTCCTCATTAGTTATGTGATCTACCCATCTAATCTTCAGCATTCTTCTGTAGCACCACATTTCGAAAGCTACTATTATCTTCTTGTCCAAACTATTTATCGTCCACGTTTCACTTCCATACAAGGCTACACTCCATACAAATACTTTCAGGAACGACTTCCAGACTCTTAAATCTATACTCGATGTTAACAAATTTATCTTTCCTTGCCATTGCCTGTCTACATTTTATATCCTCTCTACTTCGACCATCATCAGTTATTTTGCTCCCCAAATAGCAAAACTCCTTTACTACTTTAAGCGTCTCATTTCCTAATCTAATTCCTACAGCATCACCCGATTTAATTCCACTACATTCCATTATCCTCGTTTTGCTTTTGTTGATGTTTATCTTATATCCTTCTTTCAAGACACTATCCATTCCGTTCAACTGCTCTTCCAAGTCCTTTGCTGTCTCTGACAGAATTACAATGTCATCGGCGAACCTCAAAGTTTTTATTTCTTCTCCATGGATTTTAATACCTGCTCCGAATTTTTCTTTTGTTTCCTTCGCTGCATGCTCAATATACAGATTGAATAACATCGGGGAGAGGCTACAACCCTGTCTCACTCCCTACCCAACCACTGCTTCCCTTTCATGCCCCTCGACTCTTATAACTGCCATCTGGTTTCTGTACAAATTGTAAATAGCCTTTCGCTCCCTGTATTTTACCCCTGCCACCTTCAGAGTTTGAAAGAGAGTATTCCAGTCAATATTGTCAAAAGCTTTCTATAAGTCTACAAATGCTAGAAATGTAGGTTTGCATTTTCTTAATCTATTTCCTATCATAAGCCGTAGGGTCAATATTGCCTTACGTGTTCCAACATTTCTACGGAATCCCAAGTGATCTTCCCCGAGGTTGGCTTCTACCACTTTTTCCAATTGTCTGTAAAGAATTCGTGTTAGTATTTTGCAGCCGTGGCTTATTAAACTGATAGTTCGGCAATTTTCACATCTGTCAACACTTACTTTCTTTGGGGTTGGTATTATTATATTCTTCTTGAACATTCATAAAACCGGCAAACTGAAGGGACGGATTCTTGACATGAAATGGAGGAAGAAAAGGTCGTATGAACATGTGTCGAGAACTGCATTGTTGGCATGTCAGATGGAGGCGCTGTCGAATGACACGTCCTCTGACCATGTGTCGAGTGTTCCTTGTTACCTTTGCCTGAAGTGGCGTCGTTAATCTGTACAATCCTCATACGAGGGCTACAGACAATCCCCAGGGAATGGTTGATGCGTCTCATCAGCTTCGGCTCGGCATCAATGTGTGGGCAAGGATTCTTGGCGACCATGTACTTGGATCGGTTATAATTCCACAACTCCCCGACGGATGGGAATACTCTGCCTGGCCTGCGTGAAACTGGGTCTTGGCCAATGCGACAGGTTATGTGGTTCCTGCGTGACGGAGCCCCAACCCACTTCCACTTTACAGTTCGCTTTACGCCTCAACACCTTCCCAGGATGGTGGGTACGATGCCGAGGCCTATAGCAAGACCTGATAGATCACGGGACTTAACCCCCATGAATTTTTTCCCTCTGGAGGCACCTGAAAAGCGTGTTGTATGCTGAACCTGTTCCTGATACGCATACCCTCTAAACATTCTGCGTGGTGTCTGTTTGTTCTACACTCCTGGAAATTGAAATAAAAACACCGTGAATTCATTGTCCCAGGAAGGGGAAACTTTATTGACACATTCCTGGGTCAGATACATCACATGATCACACTGACAGAACCACAGGCACATAGACACAGGCAACAGAGCATGCACAATGTCGGCACTAGTACAGTATATATCCACCTTTCGCAGCAATGCAGGCTGCTATTCTCCCATGGAGACGATCGTAGAGATGCTGGATGTAGTCCTGTGGAATGGCTTGCCATGCCATTTCCACCTGGCGTCTCAGTTGGACCAGCGTTCGTGCTGGACGTGCAGACCGCGTGAGACGACGCTTCATCCAGTCCCAAACATGCTCAATGGGGGACAGATCCGGAGATCTTGCTGGCCAGGGTAGTTGACTTACACCTTCTAGAGCACGTTGGGTGGCACGGGATACATGCGGACGTGCATTGTCCTGTTGGAACAGCAAGTTCCCTTGCCGGTCTAGGAATGGTAGAACGATGGGTTCGATGACGGTTTGGATGTACCGTGCACTATTCAGTGTCCCCTCGACGATCACCAGTGGTGTCCGGCCAGTGTAGGAGATCGCTCCCCATACCATGATGCCGGGTGTTGGCCCTGTGTGCCTCGGTCGTATGCAGTCCTGATTGTGGCGCTCACCTGCACGGCGCCAAACACGCATACGACCATCATTGGCACCAAGGCAGAAGCGACTCTCATCGCTGAAGACGACACGTCTCCATTCGTCCCTCCATTCACGCCTGTCGCGACACCACTGGAGGCGGGCTGCACGATGTTGGGGCGTGAGCGGAAGACGGCCTAACGGTGTGCGGGACCGTAGCCCAGCTTCATGGAGACGGTTGCGAATGGTCCTCGCCGATACCCCAGGAGCAACAGTGTCCCTAATTTGCTGGGAAGTGGCGGTGCGGTCCCCTACGGCACTGCGTAGGATCCTACGGTCTTGGCGTGCATCCGTGCGTCGCTGGGGTCCGGTCCCAGGTCGACGGGCACGTGCACCTTCCGCCGACCACTGGCGACAACACCGATGTACTGTGGAGACCTCACGCCCCACGTGTTGAGCAATTCGGCGGTATGTCCAACCGGCCTCCCGCATGCCCACTATACGCCCTCGCTCAAAGTCCGTCAACTGCACATACGGTTCACGTCCACGCTGTCGCGGCATGCTACCAGTGTTAAAGACTGCGATGGAGCTCCGTATGCCACGGCAAACTGGCTGACACTGACGGCGGCGGTGCACAAATGCTGCGCAGCTAGCGCCATTCGACGGCCAACACCGCGGTTCCTGGTGTGTCCGCTGTGCCGTGCGTGTGATCATTGCTTGTACAGCCCTCTCGCAGTGTCCGGAGCAAGTATGGTGGGTCTGACACACCGGTGTCAATGTGTTCTTTTTTCCATTTCCAGGAGTGTATATCGTGTCTCCCTACCACTTTCGCGCAACGACGCTCTGAGCGTGTTTTTTAGGGAATTGACTAGTTCGAACCTGGGACCTATTGCTGGTAAGGAGACGCCAGACCACACATGACATGTAGAATTCAGAAGAGTTCAGTGAGACTAGCGATGATATAACCAAATACTTAATGAATTCAGCGTCAGCTCCACTGCACTCCCTGTAAAAGAATCTTAATACTAACTAAATTTAGTGGAAGGGGTTCAAGGCTTTCCTATTTTTAGTTAGCTGGTAAAATAACGTCGAAAAAGCAGTTAAGTTTACCATTGGAAATTTTATTCTACTCACAAAACATTGTTTATAAATTGCACTATTGATAAAAGGAAATGTTTTAATACAGGATGGTAAAAACCAACTGCGTTCAACAAAAATGTGAACGAATATTCCCTGATGATGATGATGATGATGTTTGGTTTGTGGGACGCTCAACTGCGTGGTTATCAGTGCCCATACAATTACCCAATCTTTGCTCAGTCCAATTTCGCCACTTTCCTGGATGATTTATATTCCCTGAATGGGTTTCCAAGTTCTACAATGGATCGAAGGATGACCTATGCCATATCACATCTATAATCTAGTTTTAAATTAAGTTTCACAAAAGAGAAAACTATCAAAATGGTCTACAGTGACCCTCAATTATCTTTAGTTACTTATCTAATTTGTCGTAAATTACAGTGGCTGATGTGGCTTCTCAATAACTATATAACAGAAAAATCATCGCGTTTCAGATTTTTACTTCAAGTGCCAAATGTGAACATCATGAGCTTTAATTGACGATCGACACTAGTATTACGTAAAGGGGATGTAACAGATGAGACTTCTGCAGTTCTGAGTGAAGCCTTATGCGCTCAAAAATGCGGCATCGCGTGCGTTCATTACCTCGTCGGTGTTCGTCAGGGGGCGGCGTGCAGCACAGCTCCGCTCACCTCGCTGTCTCGGAAGCAACTCCCCGGCAACTCTCTCCTAACTTCTCCTTACTATAATTTACCGAAGTTGGTTTAAAAAAAACTATCTGGCTGTGTTTTCATCTGACCAATCAGGGTCTCAATGTTAACCTTAAGCTCTGCCTACAAAAATTCTGTCTATCCAATGAGAAACGTTATACTTTTCGTGGTGGGGCAATGTTTTTAAAGTTTGCAACGTAACAGAGAAGCGAAAAAGTCTCACGCTAAAACTTGCAGCTGGTGTCGTCCTTTTAGCGTTATCGTAAGAGCTATACTGTTCTTCTGGAGGGCTCCATCTTTTAACATGGTCTGGGGGGTGGTCTTAACGTAACAGAGACGCGAAAAAGTTCTCACGCTAAAACTTGCGAGTGGTGTAGCCCTTTTTGTGTTATCGTAAGATCTATACTGTTCTTCTGGAGGGCTCTAGCTTTTAACATGGGCTGGGGGGTGGTCTTGACGTAACAGAGACGCGAAAAAGTCTCACGCTAAAACTTGCGGGTGGTGTCGTCCTAGCGGTTAGCTGGCGACGTGGGTGTGCGTCCGTCCCTTGTCGTAGGGCCTTCCAGCTTAACACGGTTCTGTTCTCGGCTTCTGTTCTCGCTTCTCCCCTCGGAACTGCGTCTGTCTCACGGTGGGAAGGTATGACATGCATTTAGGCATTCTTGTGTTAGTCTGTAGTATTCCATTTGCTCACTCGTTATTCGTATTACTTTGGTTAATTTAATGTCACGATTTATTCGGAGCTATGTGACACACTACTGGATTTGCTTATCATGTCAGGGTTTTCATGGAAGGTGTTGGATTTGCCTGACACCTTACAACCCTTCAACAAGGTGTTCACATTGCCTGTGGTGCTATCCAGACAGAGGCCGAAACGTGCAAAAGACTGCGGCAAACCATGATGCGACGTGTGAACGCGTGCATTGCACCCCATGGAGGCTACTTCGAACACCTGTTGCGATGTGGATGTGCTGTAGCTCTGTACTGTATTGCAGGATGATTTGTTGTCATTGCACGCACACTGTCCATTTCTGGACACATGTTCATAGCACCTTCTTCTCCAGATCCATTCAGGTATCTGTCCCTTCATTTTGTCGTTTTATTAATGTTCACCCTGTCACTGATAAAACTATCTCAGGATTCCATCCATGTCAAGTGGTTTGAAATCCTCAAGCTTTCGACCAAGTACTCCTCGGCCATCGTCAGGTGACGGCTATTGTGTGGATGGCTGCTGCTGCCGTCCTTATGCAGGACGATTCAGTTGCCCCTACTGATGGGTTTTATGAAATCCGCAATGGTTTCAAACACCACATGCAAGATTTTAATACGCTCTTTCTCACTTCGCACAAACTGTTAGTCCTTCTGATAAAATGAAAAGGACCTTTTTATGGGAAATTTAATGTATTTCAAATTTTGGACTGGAATACGTTTTTGCTACAGGCTGTAGTTTTCGAATTATTTAAGAATAATGTACGAAAGTGACTCACATTTTTTTATTTTTTCATTTTTATTTTTATTTTTTTAACATCTCGAAAACTATGGCTTCCAGCAAAAACGTATCCCGTACATTAAATTTCCTACAAAACGTTCCTCGTCATTTTTCTGTGGGATTAGTAGTTTGCACTGAAAAAAGGATATCTAACTGCATTTCACGAAACGTCTATTATTACGCAGACAAATGGTTTCTGGGATAGCATGATGAAAGAAGCGATCAAGACAAAACTTAATGATAACGCTCTCAAGAAAGATGGAGCACAGCTTGGGAGCCGGTCATGGCGAAGCTGAAGCGGGCACGGCGGTCTTGCAATCAAGCAACACCATATACGGCATCTTGACGAGCCACCTGTGACATCACAGCCGATCGCTCCGCTATATAAGAACGACAGCATCAACCGATTGTCATCATTTGAGGCGACCAAGAAGTAGTCTATCGAAACCTCGTAGATTTTAAAACACTTGACACCGCTGGAAGACCGAGAGAATTTTATCAAAAATAAATAGCCGTATCTCACCCTTATTCCAACGGCCTTGCCTCAGTGGTAACGCCGGTTCCCGTCAGATTACCGAAGTTATGCACTCGGGCTTGGATGGGTCACCATCCGGGTTTGCCGAGTGCTGTCGGCAACTGAATCCTTGTGAAGTCAGTTGTGGAGTTACTTGATTGAGAAATAGCGGCACCTGTCACGAAAACTGACGACGGCCGGGAGAGCGATGTGCTGACCACATACCCCTCCGTATCTGCATTCTATGATGTCTTAGGACTAAGAATGACACTGATACCGAGGTCGGTTGGTACCGTTGAGCCTTCAAGGCCTCCTCGCACGGCGATTGTTTTCTCCCTGACGCTGACCACAGCCAGTAGTGACCAAAGCGTTGCTCTCATTTCCACACATTCTGTAGCCAACACTTTTGCCATCACTGACTGGAGGGCAATGAGTATTTCAGCCGGACTAACTTAAAAGTTTTCTTAGCGAGTGTATGAGTATGCACAGATATAGTTTTCTGTTGTGTTTTTGCAGTTATTACTGGGATGTAAAGGTGAATGGTAAAACCTTTACCGACCATAAATTTCATTTTTATTATGACTTGGTCTCATCTACGCTTTACATACTATTTCTCCCCATCTATACTTTCTGATTTCGATCAATCCTTCCAAAACACGTAAACTCACCAGATCAATACCAGTCACGTCCTCAAATGAACACGTGGGTCGCTTACGAGCCCTGCACGTAGGTACCAGGTGATCATGTGGGCCTCTACTACTGACGCTTCATGACAATCAAGTGGTCGGTACAGCCACGTCGGCTGTATGGAAGCAGCGCAGTTGAGTCGGGTTGACATGACAGAATGGTAAAAAGGACCAGTCATATGTCGTGAATATTAAATTTGTGGAAGTCTCAATGCAGATTGTCCAACGTGTCTACAAGGTATGGTATGCCACTTGCAGTGATGAAAGACATCGTAAAAACAGTGGTCGAAAGAACTTGGTAACTGATGGGGACTGTATAAGAGTGTAACGTCCATAACGATCAGATTCAGATCTAACAGGAATTGCTGGTATCAGTGTACGAAAGTTCATCTCAACTAGTTTCCGGGCGAGCACTGCGAAGGGATCTGCATGGATTAGCTATACTGGGTGTCTCTTCCATGGGCCGTCAGGCGCATTTTCTCTGGTGTTTCGGCAGTTATTTTTAATTTCGTTTTTGCAGCGTTTAGCTTGTGCCAGCTTAGCGAAATACTGCGCGCCACGTCTTCCACACGACGCCCAGAGAAAGCTTTGGTTTGTTTCCCTTCAGAAACAAAATTATTTTTAATATAGTATTTACGTGGCCATTTGATAGAGCGGTCCCAAATTAGTTTAGTGCCTCATTCGTTTCATTGATACGGATTAACAGTAACAGTAAAACACAAAGAATAATCAGTACACGAGTAGCGAGTGTGGCTATCGCTATTGAAGTCCTGGTTATTCTTCGTGTTTTACTTTTCTTATTAATACACATCGGCAAAAAGAATATCGCAGTAAACTAATTTGAGGTCGCTCTATCCAACGGGCATGTAAAATTCCTTTTTAAAAATAATACTGTCTGTAATGAGGAAAAAACCGACGTTCTCCGTCGACGCTGAGCGTCACATGAAAGATTTGATTGAAAGATTGGTATTTATTTGGGCTGATCGCAGCTACAAGCTGCGTACAGAGAATTTCAAATATCTGCCGAAGAAAGAGAGAAAATGCGGCTGACGTCTCTTACAAGGGAACCTCCCCATCGCACCCCTTCAGATTTACTTATTATAAGTTGGCACAGTGGATAGGCCGTGACAAACTGAACACAGATCAATCGAGAAAACAGAAGAAGTGTGGAACTATGAAAAAATAAACAAAATATACAAACTGAGTAGTCCATGCGCAAGATAGGCAACATCAAGGACCGAGTGAGGTAAGGAGCGCCGTGGTCCCGTGGTGAGCGTGAGCAGCTGCGGAACTAGAGGTCCTTGGTTCAAGTCTTCCCTCGAGTGAAAAATTTACTTTCTTTATTTTCGCAAAGTTATGATCTGTTCATTCGTTCATTGACGTCTCTGTTCACTGTAATAAGTTTAGTGTCTGTGTTTTTCTATCGCACCGCAAAACCGTGCGATTGTTATTGAAGTCGCGAGCTATATTTGCTGTATTCATATTGCCCACGGAATACATCTCACGTATTTAATGCACTCTCGTCCAAAGTAACGAACAGTCAACTGCCAGCCAGGGAGCCTCGTTAGGAGGAATACTCTCTCTTCCGTGCGCTGTAGTCGACTGACGTCGTGTGTTTCGATGTTTGTTTAGGTGTAGCGTCCCCATACTACGGCGCAGTTACCTCGCATTGGACGGACGGACGGACAAATAATAATTGTCTGAAAATAAAAAATTAGAATTTTGAAAGACTTGAACCAAGGACCTCTCGCTCCGCAGGTGCTCACGCTAACCACGGGACCACGGCGCTCCATAGCTCAGACTATCCTTCATGTTGGCTATCTTGCGCATGGACTACTCAGTTTGTATATTTAGCTTATTTTTTTCATAGTTCCACACAACTTCTTCCTGTTTTCTCGATTGATCTGTGTTCAGTTTTTCAAGGCCTATCCACTGTGCCAACTTATAACCAAATCTGAGGGGGGTGCGATGGGGAGGTTCCGTAGTTAGGAGAGAGGACACCCTGTATATGGCGTCACCTCTCTCGCAAAAAGCTATTGCTCAGTGCGGTGCAGTAAGCAGCATATCTTCAATGGGTTACACAACACTAAATGTACAGTAGTTGCCAAAAGGCCAGCAATGTAGTTCGATGTGTCGCATTTTGCCTCTTGTCATGAAAGCTATCGACTGTGTTACCTGATGTACTGCGTGGCCTGACACAGGGCGGAGAGCCAAAAGTACTATCGCGAAGTTCCATGCGAAGTTCGAGAAAGATAGAGTGATAGAAAAAAATGGCTCTGAGCACTATGGGACTTAACATCTATGGTCATCAGTCCCCTATAACTTAGAACTACTTAAACCTAACTAACCTAAGGACATCACACACATCCATGCCCGAGGCAGGATTCGAACCTGCGACCGTAGCAGTCGCGCGGCTCCGGACTGAGCGCCTGGAACCGCTACACCACCGCGGCCGGCTAGAATGATAGAGCGAGGCTGGATTAGTATGGCGACGAAACCAATAAAGGCCAAGGTGAACACGGGCCGCCACACGAAGTCCTGGTGCTGAAGGGTTCACACCTACTGGGAAGGTGGTAGGTAGCGCGAAGTTAAGCTGCCAGAGCAATGACAAAAAGCGAACTGCAGGAGGTAACACAGAAGGGGGACGCGCCTCATACTGGCGATCAAAGGAGTCATCGAAGAAGAAAGCATAGGATGGGCGGTTAGGCATGGCCGACGAACGGCACGGTATCTGCTGAGCAGAACATCACGTCGGTATGACATCGTTGGTTCGGCGGCCTCTGCATACAGTCTCTCAACCGGGCTAGTGTAAAAGGCGCCAGTGGTTAAACGCATACGACGATAGTGGATAGTGTTGAGAGGTGGAAGAGGAACGGACGTACAGATGCATAAACTAAACACTCCTAGTACCCCAGGAAATACCGCTGAGGACACTTAGGACACTGAGGGACCGCATGCAGCGGGCGGCCAGGTAAAACACGTGGGAAGACCAAGAAAGTTTCCTATCAAGCGTGAACCTCAGGAATTCCATAGTTTCGGCGACCCGAAGAGCAACAGGCCTACTTGTAAAGACGGTGGAAGAAATCAGCTACGCTACCAGAAATCCATACAAACGGTTGCCGACTTATCAGTTGGTGATAATCCAGACGACGTGTAGACTCCCCCCCCCTCCCCCCCTCACCCCACGCACCTCTTATGGGCTCAGGCCTCGGGAGTATTCCGGCACCAAATGAATATTGGCTCCATTGACTTGTCTCAGCCTGCTTTCATAATCTTACCTATCAGCCTGCCCTGGCTGACTCTTGGTGTTTCCGACCCCGATGGTATTCAGTTTCGTGACGCGAGGATGTCCAATTTAGATTTTGCACTCTTGGTAAGTTTATTAGGATGGCTAAATGTTACAGCCTGAAACGCCCTGCTAAACCCGCGGGACAGGACAGGTAGTTGGAATTGTGGAAAGGGGTCAAAATGAGCCGCTGCCAGTTACACTCGAACACATATAATTTTATTTATTTGACCAAACATTACAGTAAAACTTCTTGAACTTAGTTATCGGCTGCATACGCCACACTATCTTAAGCCATTAACTCAAAATTCAGACGCCAAAGAGAATATTTAGAGGGCAGTTCTACAATTTGGCTGAAGGCCCAGAATCTAACACTTGAAAAGCAACAACCTTAATTTAAAGACGGCTGAAGGCCCATGATTTAAGACCCAAGGCAAATTTAAATAAGAATGGGCCTTATCTTCAATTAGGCTGAAGGCCCCAAACAGTCCGATGCTCGAAAGACAAAGATCCTTAATTTAAAAACGGCTGAAGGCCCCATGACTTAAAACTCAAGATAAAATAACTTTAAACAACAAAGCCTTATCTTAAATTAGGCTGAAGGACCCAAACAATGTAACACTTGACAAACAAGGAACTTCAGTTTTAAAGTGGCTTAAGGCCCATGGCTTAAAACACCACTATAAACAATTCAACTTTAATTCAAAACCATCGGCTATGAGCCATACAAATACACACAACAGAAAATATGAAACGGCATTCAGTTAACGGCGCTCAGAAATTTCGGGGATCGGCCAGCACTTGAAATACTAACGATCACTTAGGTGAGACAGGCAGTCGGCCCAGCCATTCTCGATCCGACTACAACCCAACCAACAGACAGTCAACGGACCCACCGACAAGCTAACTTGCGCTCCACTGGACCAGCACACAACTGGGAGTTCAATGCAAAAACGCATGGACGCCCACAACCATGCATACAATAAGCTGTCAAACTACCTTCCGTGCTGGACAGCGACAACATGGTGAGGAAGGACTCAGCCTGAATTTACGTCAACGGCCAGGGCAGATAAACGGAACGTCAACAGCCACAAGGCAGAAAATTCCGCTGGTGCACTTCAATTGCAAATAACCAAATACAGTTACACGGCACCAGTAGGTAGCTAAACCTTCGCCTCCTGGAACACATACGAGGTGCATTCAAGTTCTAAGGCCTCCGATTTTTTTCTAATTAACTACTCACCCGAAATCGATGAAACTGGCGTTACTTCTCGACGTAATCGCCCTGCAGACGTACACATTTTTCACAACGCTGACGCCATGATTCCATGGCAGCGGCGAAGGCTTCTTTAGGAGTCTGTTTTGACCACTGGAAAATCGCTGAGGCAATAGCAGCACGGGTGGTGAATGTGCGGCCACGGAGAGTGTCTTTCATTGTTGGAAAAAGCCAAAAGTCACTAGGAGCCAGGTCAGGTGAGTAGGGAGCATGAGGAATCACTTCAAAGTTGTTATCACGAAGAAACTGTTGCGTAACGTTAGCTCGATGTGCGTGTGCGTTGTCTTGGTGAAACAGCACACACGCAGCCCTTCCCGGACGTTTTTGTTGCAGTGCAGGAAGGAATTTGTTCTTCAAAACATTTTCGTAGGATGCACCTGTTACCGTAGTGCCCTTTGGAACGCAATGGGTGAGGATTACGCCCTCGCTGTCCCAGAACATGGACACCATCATTTTTTCAGAACTGGCGGTTACCCGAAAGTTTTTTGGTGGCGGTGAATCTGTGTGCTTCCATTGAGCTGACTGGCGATTTGTTTCTGGATTGAAAAATGGCATCCACGTCTCATCCATTGTCACAACCGACGAAAAGAAAGTCCCATTCATGCTGTCGTTGCGCGTCAACATTGCTTGGCAACATGCCACATGGGCAGCCATGTGGTCGTCCGTCAGCATTCGTGGCACCCACCTGGATGACACTTTCCGCTTTTTCAGGTCATCATGCAGGATTGTGTGACAAAACCCACAGAAATGCCAACTCTGGAGGCGATCTGTTCAACAGTCATTCGGCGATCCCCCAAAACAGTTCTCTCCACTTTCTCGATCATGTCGTCAGACCGGCTTGTGCCAGCCCAAGGTTGTTTCGGTTTGTTGTCACACGATGTTCTGCCTTCATTAAACTGTCACACCCACGAACGCACTTTCGACACATCCATAACTCCATCACCACATGTCTCCTTCAACTGTCGATGAATTTCAATTGGTTTCACACCACGCAAATTCAGAAAACGAATGATTGCACGCTGTTCACGTAAGGAAAACGTCGCCATTTTAAGTATTTAAAACAGTTCTCATTCTCGCCGCTGGCGGTAAAATTCCATCTGCCGTACGGTGCTGCCATCTCTGGGACGTATTGACAATGAACGCGGCCTCATTTTAAAACAATGCGCATGTTTCTATCTCTTTCCAGTCCGGAGAAAAAAAATCGGAGGCCTTAGAACTTGAATGCACCTCGTATGTTGTTGCTTACGGGAATGTCCCAACAGCCGACAACAAGAACCAGAAGGCACAATGTGAACAGTCTTGACTTGCTGACAAATTAAATCCCAACTCAACTTTAGTGTCCAGGGTTGGTGAGCCACGGACCTTGTAGCGGCAGGAACAGCTCTCACACTCCAACACTGCTGAGAGACCGCTAGCCGTCCCAGCCAAACTACGCCCCGCGGAGATTTCAAAAATGGTTCAAATGGCTCTGAGCACTATGGGACTTATCTTCTGTGGTCATCAGTCCCCTAGAACTTAGAACTACTTAAGCCTAACTAACCTAAGGACATCACACACAGCGCCGGCCGCGGTGGTCTCGCGGTTCTAGGCGCGCAGTCCGGAACCGCGCGACTGCTACGTCGCAGGTTCGAATCCTGCATCGGGCATGGATGTGTGTGATGTCCTTAGGTTAGTTAGGTTTAAGTAGTTCTAAGTTCTAGGGGACTGATGACCACAGCTGTTAAGTCCCATAGTGCTCAGAGCCATTTGAACCATTTGACATCACACACATCCATGCCCAAGGCAGGATTCGAATCTGCGTAGTGGTCGCTCGGTTCCAGACTGTAGCGCCAAGAACCGCTCGGCCACTCCGGCCGGCGCGGAGATTTCCTCGCTGCTCCACTCCAACCGACCGACTGCCACATATCAGCACAGAGACAGCACTAAAACAACTGAGCATTCGACATCACAAGCTACACACAGTTTCACGAACACTTGCACGAAGGACTAGACAATACTAACGGCAGCGACTGTGCAATAACAAAGACGAATCACGAGTCGGCACATACAGGCAACCCATAAGCGATCGCCGGCCAACATACACGTCGTCCCACAAGGCGACTGACCGACAGCCAACGAAGTGGTCCCCACTCAAGTGATATGTATCAGCAACCGTCGGGGAGTCGTGGCTGTCTGGACCTCACTGCAGCCGCGCCCTGACTGAACCTCTGCCGCGTCTTAAGTCAAACACTGCCAGGTCCGAACTGCACTGCTAGCGCCTTCCAACTCACTGGCAGATCCGAACTAACTCCGAACACGTGACAATCGGGAAGTAATAGCAGTCAGCAAAGATAATACACCAGGTCTTATACCGATAAGCGCCGCTGCTGCCGCTCATGGGGAGGGAAAGCACCAACTCAGTGACAACAGAAATTGAAACTAACAAACGACGTGGCAGTATGGTGAAAAAAAAAAAAACAAAAAAAAACAGGATGTAAAATAAGAGATGGCACGAACACGAGCCACGCACGGGTCACAGCCTCACCATTTAGCTACTGGCTACAAGTCGGTAACCTGTAACAGCGGAAATTGACGTATCCGTATTTTGAAATTATTTTTATTCAGTTCTGGTGTACTACCCTTGTTAGTTATGTTTCTCCACCTTCAAAAAATGGTTCAAATGGCTCTGAGTACTATGGGACTTAACTTCTGAGGTCATCAGTCCCCTACAACTTAGAACTACTTAAACCTAACTAAACTAAGGACACCACACACATCCATGCCCGAGGCAGGATTCGAGCCTGCGACCGTAGCGGTCGCGCGGTTCCAGACTGTAGTGCCTACAACCGCTCGGCCACCCTGGCCGGCTCCCCACCTTCCGCATGATCTATTCCGACTTCAGGCCTGCATCGTTTTAGTCATATTTCGTCCACAACTTTTTGTTCTGTTTGGTGTTACTGGAGTAATGTTTCAAGTATTCTTTCATAGGACGTCGTATGTACTCATTTCCACAATTAATTTACAAACTTTTCCTCTAATCTCTAGATGTTCAGCCCATGGCATACGTACACGTTATTCACATTGGCTCATCATCTTACCCCTATGTACAATCTCAAAAAAATTATCCCCGCTGCCTGAATTCAGCTTTTTCCCTTTAGTTATAATGATGATTGCTCACTATAATAGAAACAACTCTTAGACACATCGACACTGGAATTGTATGAGGAAATTCGTAACTGTTTCATTCCAAGTTCTTTAGTGAACATTCTTCTAACAGCTCGACACCTCGACATATGCAGCAGAAAGACTTTAGCTTAAGTCAGTATCTTTTTTGTATATGTGTGATATCTATAAATCTAGATTCACGGATCCAGGTAATAATAATAATAATTACTATTACCTTACATCGAACTTATGAGAATCCTGCAATTGACATTACGTTGTATTTAGGTGTGGAGATCATCGTATTATTTGTTTATCTACCCATGAACTAAATTTCGGGAGTAAAACATATATGTTAATATTGCCACGGTCCCCTGACAAAAAGGAACATATTTGATATGAGTTCCTTCTTCGAGACACAGAGGCATCCGCTAGACCTGTGTGTGTGTGTGTGTGTGTGTGTGTGTGTGTGTGTGTGTCTGGAGTGCGCGCGTTACAATATCACATTCAAAAAACTCGTAACTCACCCACTACCCCGAAACAGTATATATCTGAATGACTCTCTTCGGAGAGAATGTTAATTTAGCCAATTGCAAAGGAATGTAATATGTCTATTGGCATCGCTGACTACATACGCAGATATCAGACACTCAAACTGACCTAACGGTCTATCTCGCAAATACGTGATTGATCACGACTGCGTAAGTTTCATGGAGTATCTAGAGTTGCAGCTCTTTGACTACTCTGGAGATTTCAGAGATATTTTGTTGATATGATTTCAATGAACAACTTAAAAGTAAGTTGTGTGTAATGTTGGTTTATATCTTATTAGCAAAACGAATATTATATACTATAAGAAGCTATGTACCCGGCGTTGCCCAGGTATTCATATTCTTCTAGTCCTTTATCTTCCGGCTCTCTCTGTTTGTCTCCACCGCGCCCATATGTCCGTCCACCATCTACAGTCCCTACTCCCTTTCCACTTTCTACTCCTCCTCCCCCATATCCGAGTCCACGTTCTCTTTCCTCCTCTCTGTCTATCGATCCCTTCCTCTCCCTTCCTCTACACGTCTTACCGCCACCCCAAAAGGAGGTTGCCGGTTCTCACTTCCCCAGTATTCATTTCCAGACAGTAAGTAATACGTTAACGAAGTTTGGTTGAAATCGATCCAGAGATTTAGGAGTTTTTTACCCCCAGATTTGATTCCATAAGCACATGTCAGATATATTTCACACATACACTATGTGATCAAAAGTATCCGGACAGCCTCAAAAACAAACGTTTTTCATATTAAGTGCATTTTGCTGCCACCTGCTGCCAGGAGCTTCATATCAGCGACCTCAGTACTCATTAGACATCGTAAGAGAGCAGAATGGGACGCTCCGCGGAACTCACGGACTTCGAAAGTAGTCAGGTGATTGGGTGTCACTTGTGTCATACGTCTGTATGCGTGATTTCCACACTCCTAAGCATCCCTAGGTCTACTGTTTCCGATATGATGGTGAAGTGGAAACGTGAAGGGACACGTGCAGGACAAAAGCGTACAGGCCGACCTCGTCTGTTGACTGACAGAGACCGCCGACAGTTGAAGAGGATCGTATTGTGTAATAGGCAGACATCCAGCCAGACCATCACACAGGAATTCCAAACTGCATCAGGATCCACTGTAAGTACTCTGACAGTTACGCGGGAGTTGAGAAAACTTGGATTACATTGTCGAACGGCTGTTCATAAGCCACACATCACGGCGGTAAATGCAAACGACGCCTCGCTTGGTATAAGAAGCGTAAACATTGGACGATTGACCAGTGGAAATACATTGTGTGGAGTGAAGAATCACGATACACAATGTGGCGATCCGATAGCAGGGTGAGTGTATGACGCATGCCCTGTGAACGTCATCTGCCAGCGTGTGTAGTGCCGACAGTAAAAATCGGAGGCGCTCTTTCATCATTTTGTGGGGTTTTTCAGCGAGAAAAAATTTCATAAACACTTTAAATTAGTTTACAATTTTTGACGTCACTTTCATTCACAAATACTGTATGAATAAACTCCGGGTATTCGCTCGTAGGGGCTACACTTCTTTGTCACCGCCGCCCCTACCCATTTCATAGGTATGTGGTTCTTATCCCCACAGCTATTCTTTCCCGGAAAGTAAGTGATATGTATGCCAGTTGTGGTTAAATTAGTCCAGTTGCTGGGAACGATATGTGGAACATACGTACTGCCATTTTTATAATGCCTGTTGAGACTAATGCAGAAGGTGAGATTAAACAAAAGGCTAACCTCACGTGTCTCACCAATGTAGTACCTGTCACGTGACCACAGTGTTATCTAGAGAAATGGCACATTTGCTGTACAAGTTGTGTGTACCTACAACAAGCACATAATGCCCCTTTCAGCTGATGACGCTTCCTTTATATTGACCCGTGATGACACTGTTACGGAGTCAATGCAACCACATATGATAACGAAATGCCTGTAGTTTAATTTATACTCCGTATATTGTTACGTTTAGTTGAAGGTGAGTTTTCTCTATGCTTCAGTGCACCATTATAGATACAGTAATTGCTCACAAGGTGCTGGTTTTGCGTACACAGAAATCATAAATAATGCACTGATTACACTGGAATGTTAAATTACTAGAACAAAAACTGAATGAAATTTCAGAGTTAAGCTGGTCAACCTATGGCATTTGAGTTGAAGGACAGGATTTTGTCAAGGCAATGAATTTATAAAGGAATCGATTTTTTATTACTGATGCTTCAAATAACACAAGTGACTTAAAAGACTGTGCTGTGTGAACTGGGGTATCTTGATTGGCTACGACTGACAATTGATAATTTTTCAAAATATTGTTTCTAAGCGTTGAGAACGTGTGGTGTACCGTTTACACATCGGGCGTGGTGTGCTTAATTCCTGAAAACTATCTGCGAAACAAGGTATTATGTGAGAATAAGACGCGGGTTCTGATTCTCAAAAATGTTACCAGCACTAGGCATAATTAAAATAAACTAAAATCTAACTGTGTACATGGTGATAAGAACTTGTACATGTAAAATATTGGTATGAATAGCTGAAATTTCAAAGAATTCTGTATTAAAGTCGAAATTGTATTTTAAGTTATATCAGGACCACTTTTAAAATTTTAAAATTTATCTCGTAGGAAGAAAGAGTTTCTAGCAGCAAACAATCCATCACATACCAAGTGAATGACAGCTATGGATCTTTGATTGCTAATAACGAGTGATGAGTTGAACAGACTTATACAACACAAGGTCCCAATCAGCTGTACGTCGCAGGAAGCGCAGTTATTTCTCCATTTTCTTCACCATATTCTCTGGGACACGACTATAGTCACCGAATACAAGGAAAAAATTCGCAGAGTGAGTCTTTCAGAAGCACAGTTCTCAAAGAAAGCAAGTCGCCCGGAGTGAAGACGTCACTCCGGCGGCTTCGAAGTGGAAGACGTGGAACGGTTGGGCAGGCGTCACTGATTGGCGTAGCCGGAGGTCGGGGAGAGATTTCAGGGGGCTGCCGGAACAGTGGGCGCCCGAAATATTGACAGAGGCCGAATTGAATAAATCAAGCGGCAGCAACGTGCGGCCCGATGGCTGGGGGTGGGGTGGGTTGGGGGTGCGGGCGGGGGTGGGTGGTGAGGGGCGCAGCCGTCAAATAAATCTGCGCATCGCAGTGCCACACCCGCCGCCTGCGGGGGTGGACGCAGGTGGAGGGCGAGGGGTGCAGCGGCGCCGAGCGCTCATCTGCATACACCGTCAGCCACCAGCCACCCCCGCCACCAGGGCCGCGAATTAAATATCACCCCCTACTCTCCTTCCAGTTTCTGCGCGTCGAGTCCAAACTGCGTCGCCGATCTGATAAGACAGTAGTTTAAATCTGTCTCCCTTACTGGACAATCTGGTCGTAAATAAATACGATACCCTTTATTTGTTACGGTTTGCACATCTGTTCCTTGCTCTCCACTTAACTGCTTCTTTCTTCTCTTTCCCAGTGCACACCTTGAGCTGTAATGACAGCCAAATTTATTTCATGATATATCGCTTAGCTACCAAAAAATTAGCTTATTATGTAATAAAGCGGGAAGCCGACTCTGGAATAACCTCCCTCGTTATGTTAGAGAACTTAAAAACATGTCTGGCTTCAAAAAACAGTTAATGACGTACCTACTTAAGCAACAGTAATGCTTTCCTCTGTACATGAATGCACTTCACCTCATTACCTCCCTCTTTAAATCTCCCTTCCCCAAAACTCGCTATACTAGTAAACATCTACTTTACATCCCAAGATACTACTGTACATCTACACAAATCTTCATTACTATTGCCTATTTTTCTCATGTTTATCATTATTATTTGATTTTTTTAGGCCTAACTGTTATTATTATTGCTTTTACCATAATCTGTATGTATAGCACCTGTTGTAAAAATACTGCCAGCATTTACTTTATTAGGTCTTAGTCACTACTCTTTATTCATATTGTCACTAGGCTAATCTAATTTTCTTATTCAAACTATTGTCATGATGTAACTCTCATGTGTGAAATGCTGCATGTGTGGAAAACTGGTCCGATGTAAGAGAGGGCCTGATGGCCCTAATCTGATCAGGTTAAATAAATAAATACATAAATAAAATAATAAAGTATCGTGATGGCAGATAAGGTAGAAGAGATACATCATCATGTTTTAATCTCACAATACCGTGGTGAGGTGGCGGGGGAGGGGAGAGGTTACCATTGAAATGGAACTTGTTGTCCCGTTCCACATTTTCTTGAATAAATCCTGACACATGAGAACTATTGCGAGCGCTTTTTGTACAGCAGAAGTAATTACTACGGTAATGTACAGAAGAGAATGGACCAAGTGTTTATTTATTTATTTGTTCAGTCATTCATTTTATGTGTGCCACATTTCCTAGTTGCCATTCCTTTATGCGACCTGGTTTGTGTGATTGAGGTTGTTAATGATGTAGCAGAAATCTTGGTCAAAGGTCGTAGCTGTGCATGTGTAGAAAGGTTCTGTGGTAGGATAGTACCAACCCAACAAACGTGAACAAGTTTAGCAAAGATGGTGGGCAAGTCTGGTCAAAGAGCTCGCGAAGTCTCGCGGTTCGGCTCTGTTAGGTTGGCGAATCTTCCCCTCCACCACCTTTTGAACGAAGTTGGGTTAGGCAAGGTGTGCGGTCGTCTCTTGCTCCTGGGAGCCGGCACTGAACAGACGTGGAGACGCAGCTCTCGATTTGGTAAAGTAACAAAGGTATTACACTGTGTGAAATCTGTTCAGTAATGAAGTCCAGTTGCTCAAATCAGATTCAAGATGACCACTTAACCCCTATAAGGGAGTTTATTTTCACAGTTTATTCAGATTTCAGTTGAACTTTTACGTTTGGACTCTGGTCAAGCCAACACCATGGGCCTTAAGCTCACGGTCATTATTATTGCTCTCCGCTTAACGGAAATCCACTCATTAAATGTGTTTTAATCTGCTCTTTCATTTTCAGTAATATTTAGGGGACTTTTTATTTATTTTATACGTGTTTCCTTTGTGGAACTGTTTTCGCGCCACGTGGTAGGTCGGAGCAACCGCCACATTGATTCTGTGTAGTTTCGAAGTGAAAATGTATTGTGCACGCTGGATAACCATACGATGCTGGGCGAGTGTCAAAAGCGAAAGAATAATCTTGTGTTTCCGTATTTTTCTGGATTTTTTGTTTCCCACTCCAACCTGGCCACGTGTGAAGTGATGTTTCGCATGCTCACCCATAACTATTTGATATGTTGGCACTGTTGTGCATTACGGAATATACACGGTTTAAGCTCGTACATTTAGCAAAGGATTTTTATACCCTTTGACTTGACAAAGACTTCTGAAATTCTGTTCCACCCTGACTTAGTTCACTTGTAGCGTCTTTGCTCAACTTTTCTTGCGTGCCCAATAACAATTTAATACAGTAGGCATGGGTTTCGGTGTAATTGTGTGTTTTTAGAAAATTAAGTTCAAGCCAAGTCTGCGCTCCAGTCTCCCATTCCATAATTACGTGGCGGAACTGAACGATGTTAACTAGCGAGACCAATTGTGATCATGTTCATTGTAACAGAAATAAGTCCAGTGGCTTAAACGCCATTGATGCTGAATAAATATCTTTTAAGCCATATCTTTTGCTAATTATTTGCTCCCTCATCATAGAGAATAGTTCAAAATCAGTATTTCAGTCGAATCCTGGGTCACGATATTAAGAAAATGAAAGCTATATATATTGCCTAGTAAGCTCTGTATAGATACCTTCTGCAGTCGTTTAAAAAAAAGAAATATTCCGTTATCTGATGCGTGCTAATTTTTACTGGTTGGTCAAAACCTTCCATTAGAAATTATTAATACCCAGCAATAAATTT
This sequence comes from Schistocerca cancellata, assembly GCF_023864275.1. Lineage (NCBI taxonomy): Eukaryota > Metazoa > Arthropoda > Insecta > Orthoptera > Acrididae > Schistocerca > Schistocerca cancellata. The sequence goes on along the minus strand of NC_064633.1, from coordinate 114,996,386 downwards.
AAGGGCCAGTAATTTCGTGGACCACACGAACTTGAGAATCTTTTTACTACAGACGGTAGCTTACAGGAGCTGTACGACAGAAAAGCAACGACAACTATCCTTCTAACAGGTCCAGTCGTACCACCCACACCTAAAAGAGAAGTTCACAACATATCTCCACGATTAGTTGTCACATTGCACCATACGCTCGCTTTTCGAAAAAATAAAAATGTAATGAGTTATTTTACATAGTAAGATTGCGAAAAAAATATTTAGTGTCTTTAATCAATTCTTCTATCAGATTTACATATGTTTTAAATTTTGCATTTAAATTCAGACCAAAAATTTAAGTCCCTGTTGCAGATGTCACTTTCCCCAGTGAACGTCTAATTCAGTATTTCGAGATTCAGAGTCTTACTTGCACCTCAATATGTCCTTAGAAAGTATGTTGGGAGTAAAAGCCAACAACAATGAACGAAACTGGCATTTTTAATTTTTTTTCAATGGTCATGAAGACAGTGAAACTTATTACTGACAGTGCGTTACTATCGCCAAGGTTACGCTGAAGGGTATTTTCAGCTTCTGAGCCCTACCTACACACCAGTACCTATTTAAAAAATATCTTGTTAATATAATTCAACAAACAGGGTATAAATACTCGCCCCACCCCGCATCTTCTACCTCATTGGTAAGGTGCGTTATGGAAAATGCCTTCGTGCAGCTACGAGTAAAATCTGCTTTTGATAACTGTTTACCAGGCGCAGATCCTAGAGTGATAATGGGAGTCACGACATCTCCCTCCACCCTAAAACTCTGCCCAGTACTGCTAGAACATGAAGATTTATTTTTCGCTTTATACGATGATTTAACGCTCGGTTCTTTGTTACTTTGCAATGTCAGTTTTTGCATCAGCTTGTGTATTTTTATTATTACATGATATTGTATTAAATCATATTATGTTTTACTGTCAGTACTCTGTCATAGTAGTTGCCATTTATGACACAGTAGAAATAGGGTCGCCGTCTAGTTGTATTTGGAGAGGGTGGCGGGGGGGGGGGGGGGGAGGGGAGGAGACAGACAGTAACGGAGTGTGACCCATACAACCATACGAACACCAACATTTCTCCTGCGTTAGATGTCACTTTGCTCCGACATAATGCACGCACAACTACGTAGACCAGTGTTCCTGACACTTGCAACGTTTTGAGGACATTGCAAAGGTGCTTCACGTGTTCAAACACAACAGCGCAACTTGCAGGCTTGGCTTGCATCTGCATTTACGTTTAAACATGCATTTCGCTCGGTGTCTCCATATTTTTGTCCAAACGTTGTGGTAAGAGTGTACATCTCTACAAGTCTACTAGAGTCTACCAGATACTGATACAGCCATCAGTTATGAAGTCACATGGGCTACTGAGAGTGCTACAAGTGCGAAAATCGGTGTAGCACCTAACAGAAAACACGCACGTGCATGGACTATTCATTCTTACGGAGTAGTTTCAAGTTGGCTGCAAATATTATTAAAATCGATAATGTCCTTCCAAATACGCTTATTTCCAGATAATCCGGTTGGAAGAGACCTGCACTTCTATGACAAATAATGTTTGAGAATTAAAATAGTTTTGGGTGTATGTTATTGAGAGCGAATAAACATTAAAAACGAAATTTTCAGAACCTCAAGTCATCGTCTTTACTGCCAACGAACTCTTTAGCTGTCGGTTTCCGCTTTCATTTGACACGTGATGCCCACATACTTTAAGACTCTTTTGGTGTGATGACGGTTTACAAGGTGGTGACACGTTGAAAGATATCGCTGTATCATAGCATATGCATCGTTAACTAATGGGATATTACCAATGAAAAACCAAAAATCAACGCAAATGAAGCTATATAGGGTGGTCCATTGATCGTGACCGGGCTAAATATCTCACGAAATAAACGTCAAACGAGAAAACTACAAAGAACGAAACTTGCCTAGCTTGAATTGGGAAATCAGATGGCATTATGGTTGTCCCGGTAGATGGCACTATCATAGGTAAAACGGATAACAACTGCGTTTTTTTAAATAGGAACACCCATTTCTTATTACATATTCGTGTAGTACGTAAAAAAATATGAATGTTTTAGTTGGGCCACTTTTTTCGCTTTGTGATAGATGGCGCTGTAGTAGTCGCAAACATATGGCCCACAATTTTAGACGAACAGTTGGTAACAGGTAGGTTTTTCAAATTAAAATACAGAACGAAGGTACGTTTGAACATTTTATTTCGGTTGTTCCAATGTGATACATGTACCTTTGTGAACGTATCACTTTTGAGAACGCATGCTGTTACAGCGTGATTACCTGTAAATACCACATTAATGCAATAAATGATCACAATGACGTCCGTCAACCTCAATGCATTTGGCAATACGTGTAACGACATTCCTCTCAACAGCGAGTAGTTCGCCTTCCGTAATGTTCGCACATGCAGTGACAACGTGCTGAAGCATGTTGTTAGGCGTTGTCGGTGGATCATTGTCGGTGGATCACGATGGCAAATATCCATCAACTTTACCCACAGAAAGAAATCCGGGGACGTCAGATCCGGTGAACGTGTGGGCCATGGTATGGTGCTTCGACGACCAATCCACCTGTCATGAAATATGCTATTCAATACCGTTTGATCCGCACGTAAGATATGTGCCGGACATCCATCATGTTGGAAGTACATCGCCATTCTGTCACGCAGTGAAATATCTTGTAGTACCATCGGTAGAACATTACATAGGAAATCAGCATACATTGCACCATTTAGATTGCCATCGATAAAATGGGGGCCAATTATCCCTCTTCCCATAATGTCCCACCATACATTAACCCGCCAAGGTCGCTGATGTTCCACTTGTCGCAGCCATCGTGGATTTTCCGTTGCCCAATAGTGCATATTATGCCGGTTTACGTTACCGCTGTTGGTCGCTGTTCGTCGCTAAATAAAACGTGTGCAAAAAATCTGTCATCGTCTCGTAATTTCTCTTGTACCCAGTGGCAGAAATGTACACGACGTTCAAAGTCGTCGCCATGCAATTCCTGGTGCATAGAAATATGGCACGGGTGCAACCGATGTTGATGTAGTATTCTCAAAATATGGTTCAAATGGCTCTGAGCACTATGGGACTCAACTTCTGAGGTCATCAGTCCCCTAGAACTGAGAACTACTTAAACCTAACTAACCTAAGGACATCACACACATCCATGCCCGAGGCAGGATTCTAACCTGCGACCGTAGCAGTCTCGCGGTTCCAGACTGTAGCGGCTAGAACCTCACGGCCACTCCGGCCGGCTAGTATTCTCAACACCGACGTTTTTGAGATTCCCGATTCTCGATCAATTTGTCTGCTACTGATGTGCGGATTACTCGCGACAGCAGCTAGAACACCTACTTAGGCATCATCATTCGTTGCGGGTGGTGGTTGACGTTTCACATGTGGCTGACCACTTCCTGTTTCCTTAAATAACGGAACTATCCGGCGAACGGTCCGGACACTTGGATGATGTCGTCCAGGATACCGCGCAGCATACATAGCACACGCCCGTTGGGCATTTTGATCACAATAGCCGTACATCAACATGATATCGAAATTTTCCGCAATTAGTAAACGGTCCATTTTAACACGGGTAATGTATCACGAAGCAAATACCGTCCGCACTGGCGAAATGTTACGTGATATCACGTAGTTATACATTTGTAACAATTACAGCGCCATCTATCAGAAAGCGAAAAAACTTGCCCAACTAAAATATTCATAATTATTTAGTACTACTCGAATATGTAATAAAAAACGTGGGTTCCTATTAAAAAAAAACCGCAGTTGATATCCGTTTGTACTATGGCAGCTCCACCTAGCGGGCCAACCATAGCGCTATCTGGTTATCTGGTTTCTTTCTTTGTAGTTTTTTCGTTTTATGCTTATTTGGTGAGATATTTGGCCCGGTCACTATCAACGGACCACCCTGTATAAGCTGATGACACTGAGGAAGCAGTGTGGGACACCTAAGACAAATTACAAAAGGAAATAAAATTTTAGGGATAAGAACTAAAATTTTTAAAGTTTGCTAATGGCATTGTAGCTCTATTGAAAACAGCGAAACCGAGCGAGGTGACGCAGTGGTTAGCGCACTGGACTCGCATTCGGGAGGACGACGGTTCAAACCCACGTTCGGCGATTCAGTTTAGATTTACCGTGATTCACCTAAATCGATAATGTGAATGCTGAGATGGTTTCTTTGAGAGGGCACGACCGATCCATTCGTCCACCCTGCCCCAATAAGGCTCCCAACACCAAGATAGTCCGACCCACTATGGCAAACGACTTTTTCCGGTAAACAAAGCAGATACTCATCTCCCTGGTGATCTTCAGCTTTCTTATTCCTAGCAGTTACCTATCATTTGTTCTTTTTGCTTTCCTGAATCGAAAACCTCCCCTGTACGTGATAAAAATTTCAAGATCTCATGACGATTGCCACGTGCCGCTGTACATTGCTGCACTGTCGAGCAGTAGAATGACAGTTCTCTTTTCGGTGTTCCTTTTCCTTTTATAAATCGAAAACGTGCCCTATGTTAACTGTGCGTGATCCAAGTTTCCAGAGCTCTAGCCGATTGCAAATTGCCGATGTACATTGTTGCACCGTCGAGCAGTACAATGACTCTTAGTTCTCTTTTCGGTGTTCCTTTTCCTTTTATAAATCGAAAACGTCCCCTATATTAACTGTGCGTGATCCAAGTTTCCAGATCTCTGGTCGATTGCAACTTGCCACTGTACATTGTTGCATTGCCGAGCAGTACAGTGAACTAGAGATGGGCAAACTGAAACACGTAACTCTTTCGAAACAAATGAAACAGTACAATGTAATGTTTAGATACGCAGTTTCGAAACAGTGAAACAGTTCGTATTTTGTAATCTAATAAACCTAGATATTTTATCATCTTGAATGTCTACTGTATAAGTATGTCCATATAAGCACAAATGAGGTACGAGAGCGATAATCATATCGCAGAAAGTGTGAAACTATCATTTAGGCGTCTTGGCAGTTTCATATTTCCTGCAGCAAATGCGCTGCTTTCGTGTCCTGTGACTTTCATACTTTTCAATTGGCTGAAGACAGGCATAGCTGAAGACAGAAGAGCCACCACGAACGGAACTTGAGATGGGAGCAAACTGCAGAAACAATGCATATGCTACTGGGGTTCCCACATTCCGTTAGTATGGGTAATATATCCATCCTGCTAATTTACATGCACACAAGGGAATCATTGTGGATAATAGGCACAGTGACTGTAGACTCACAAATAACGCAAAATAATTCGAATAAATAACAAAATATAACAAAAAATTTTGGTCTTTCAAGGTGTTTCGAACCGTTCCTATAAATTCATCATGCTTCCCAGCCCTTCCCGTTCACCATCGCACTATCAGTGATATGTCAAACAGATTGCTTGCAATTATACCTACATCAAATTTATGTATATGTCTAATAACTGTAACTCTACGCCTTTTTTTAAATTCAGAATGTTGTAGGCTTACTTGCGTTTCTTAATATGATTACTGTACATGAACAGAGAAGCGTATGTTATAAAAAAAGTATAATTTAACTGAATGATTTTCACATATTCATTATTTTGAATGTGAATAGTATGCGTTGTTTTATTGTTGGTTAGTGTTTATAAAGTAGATGTTACGCCATTTCTAAATAGGACAGTCAGCTAGAAACGAAGCTTTATTTTCGGATATCTTAAGCTTCATGCTATTGCTTGTCAAAAAGATTTCGACACTCTTGAAAGTGTTTTATGAAGTGGTATGTTGTGTTTCAGTACCTGTGCCGAGCCCGAATCTCGTCCGACACAGAGCGGAATGAAACATCACTGTTTCGACACAATCAGTCCGTTCCAAGCACAGGTGGACTGAAACAGCCTTATTTTGAAACAACGATACAGTATCTGTGTTTGGCTCGAGATCGACCCTGGTCCGAGACAGGGGCGGAATGAAACACCACTGTTTCGAAACAGTGAACTACAGCCGTTCCGAAACACTGAAACAGTTCCACGTATCGATACACTGTATCGAAACATACACTCCTGGAAATGGAAAAAAGAACACATTGACACCGGTGTGTCAGACCCACCATACTTGCTCCGGACACTGCGAGAGGGCTGTACAAGCAATATCACACGCACGGCACAGCGGACACACCAGGAACCGCGGTGTTGGCCGTCGAATGGCGCTAGCTGCGCAGCATTTGTGCATCGCCGCCGTCAGTGTCAGACAGTTTGCCGTGGCATACGGAGCTCCATCGCAGTCTTTAACACTGGTAGCATGCCGCGACAGCGTGGACGTGAACCGTATATGCAGTTGACGGACTTTGAGCGAGGGCGTATAGTGGGCATGCGGGAGGCCGGGTGGACGTACCGCCGAATTGCTCAACACGTGGGGCGTGAGGTCTCCACAGTACATCGATGTTGTCGCCAGTGGTCGGCGGAAGGTGCACGTGCCCGTCGACCTGGGACCGGACCGCAGCGACGCACGGATGCACGCCAAGACCGTAGGATCCTACGCAGTGCCGTTGGGGACCGCACCGCCACTTCCCAGCAAATTAGGGACACTGTTGCTCCTGGGGTATCGGCGAGGACCATTCGCAACCGTCTCCCATGAAGCTGGGCTACGGTCCCGCACACCGTTAGGCCGTCTTCCGCTCACGCCCCAACATCGTGCAGCCCGCCTCCAGTGGTGTCGCGACAGGCGTGAATGGAGGGACGAATGGAGACGTGTCGTCTTCAGCGATGAGAGTCGCTTCTGCCTTGGTGCCAATGATGGTCGTATGCGTGTTTGGCGCCGTGCAGGTGAGCGCCACAATCAGGACTGCATACGACCGAGGCACACAGGGCCAACACCCGGCATCATGGTGTGGGGAGCGATCTCCTACACTGACCGTACACCACTGGTGATCGTCGAGGGGACACTGAATAGTGCACGGTACATCCAAACCGTCATCGAACCCATCGTTCTACCATTCCTAAACCGGCAAGGGAACTTGCTGTTCCAACAGGACAATGCACGTCCGCATGTATCCCGTGCCACCCGACGTGCTCTAGAAGGTGTAAGTCAACTACCCTGGCCAGCAAGATCTCCGGATCTGTCCCCCATTGAGCATGTTTGGGACTGGATGAAGCGTCGTCTCACGGGGTCTGCACGTCCAGCACGAACGCTGGTCCAACTGAGGCGCCAGGTGGAAATGGCATGGCAAGCCGTTCCACAGGACTACATCCAGCATCTCTACGATCGTCACCATGGGAGAATAGCAGCCTGCATTGCTGCGAAAGGTGGATATACACTGTACAAGTGCCGACATTGTGCATGCTCTGTTGCCTGTGTCTATGTGCCTGTGGTTCTGTCAGTGTGATCATGTGATGTATCTGACCCCAGGAATGTGTCAATAAAGTTTCCCCTTCCTGGGACAATGAATTCTCGGTGTTCTTATTTCAATTTCCAGGAGTGTATTAGGAAAAGAGCAAGTAACTGACCCGCGCGGAGGGTAGAGTAGCTAAGGATAGGCGTACCGCGGAGATTTGTCGACGTCAGCCCTGTCAGGGAGAGGCCTTTCGGCTGCAGAGGTGGCGGGCGGGGCGGAGCTGACGCGGCCGTTCGACTGCTCGCATCACACTCGGAACAGCGCTGATTAGCCGCGCGTTTTATGGGCGTGTATTTAATTGGCAATTACATCCGGCGGACAAAGGACGCCCTGCGCCCCCTGTACTCGCGCCACGCGTGGCGGCCACTGTTAATTAGATTTCAGTGGAGCGTTGTTTATGCTGGCGCCATTGTTAGTTAAGTGCGGTGCTTAGTGTTCTCTGTTCGTCGTAAAAGCGCCGGAAATTTCTGAAGCCCCGCATTCATTCCTGAGTGGAGGAGGAAATCGACTTCCTGGAAGTAGACAGCATGTGTTGTTCTGCTGTACCACTGTACCGTGTCGGGTAAAACAGCATTCCTCTAATCGCTTTCACCGTATATAATTATCTGGAATACTGCTTGATGATAGCCGAAATGATCTATTCTTGCAGTGGAAGACGCATCTATTTCATTGCACGAAGAAAGCCTCGCCGTACCACAAACATTTTTCGGTGGAAACGATAATTTTATCAACATTTACATCATTACTTCTACCTCAACACTACTGGCCATTAAAATTGCTACAACAAGAAGGTATGCAGATGATAAACGGGTATTCATTGGACAAGTATATTACACTAGAACTGACATGTGATTACATTTTCACGTTAATTTGGGTGTATAGATCCTGAGAAATCAGTGCCCAGAACAACCACCTCTGGCCGTAATAACGGCCTTGATACGACTGGGCATTGAGTCAGAGCTTGGATGGCGTGTACAGGTACAGCTGCCCATGCAGCTTCAACACGATACCATAGTTCATCAACAGTAGTGACTGGCGTATTGTGACGAGCCAGTTGCTCGTCCACCATTGACCAGACATTTTCAGTTGGTGAGAGATCTGGAGAATGTGCTGGCCAGGGCAGTAGTCGAACATTTTCTGTATCCAGAAAGGCCCGTACACGACCTGCAACATGCGGTCGTGCATTATTCTGCTGAAGTGTAGGGTTTCGCAGGGATCGAATGAAGGGTAGCGTCACGGGTCGTAACACATCTGAAATCTAACGTCCACTGTTCAGGGTGTCGTCAATGCGAACAAGACGTGACCGAGACGTGTAACCAATAGCACCCAATACCATCACGCCGGGTGATACGCCAGTATGGCGATGACGAATACACGCTTCCAATGTGCGTTCGACGCTATGTCGCCTAACACGGATGCGACCATCATGATGCTGACGTTTTGCCATTCGTGCGCCCAGGTTCGTCGTTGAGTACACCATCGCAGGCGCTACTGTCTGAGATGCAGCGTCAAGGGTAACCGCAGCCATGGTCTCCGAGCTGATAATCCATGCTCCTGCAAACGTCGTCGAACTGTTCGTCTTGCAAACGTCCCCATCTGTTGACTCAGGTATCGCGACGTGGCTGCACGATCCGTTACATCCATGCGGATAAGATGCCTGTCATCTCGACTGCTAGTGATAGAGGCCGTTGGGATCCAGTACGGTGTTCCGTATTACCCTCTTAAACCCACCGATTCCATACTCTGCTAACAGTCATTGGATCTCGACTAACACGAGCAGCAATGTCGCGATACGATAAACCCAAATCGCGATAGGCTACAATCCGACCTTTATCAAAGTCGGAAACGTGATGGTACGCATTTCTTCTCTTTACATGAGGCATCACAACAACATTTCACCAGGCAACGCCGGTGAACTGCTGTTTGTGTATGAGAAATCGGTTGGAAACTCTCCTCATGTCAGCACGTTGTAGGCGTCGCCAACGGCGCCAACCTCGTGTGAATGCTCTGAAAAGCTATTCATTTGCATATCACAGCATCTTCTTCCTGTCGGTTAAATTTCACGTCTGTAGCAAGTCATCTTTGTGGTGTAGCAATTTTAATGGCCATATACTTACTCTATTTTGTCGAAAGTCGACATGTTAAGAAACGTGGCTGTTGTACTTAAGGTTTATAATTTATATAAAAAACAGCTACCAGCCACATCTATGGTTTAAAAAGGTTTATTATCTGAAGATAATAAACCTTTTTAAACCATACATGTGGCTGGTAGCTGTTTTTTATATAAATTATAAACCTCATATACTTACTGCCGAAAAAAATACACCACCTTCAAGGACAAGGTCATTTTATTGACAAGTGAGATGACACGTAGTCCATCGTTGTAGAAATATATCATAAACACGTCGCAGCAAAGGCTGCCCGAACTGTAGCACCAGCACACAGTGTATCCCAGTCTGGTGGCAATGCTGGCGTGCATTCTCAAATGGCATCCTGCGATAGATTGTCCCAAGCACCTTGTGCCTATTTTTACAGTTCGGCAATACTTACTGCAGGCCCTCGAGAACGAGTACATTCCCACTTAATTATGTCCGTTACGTGTTCAATTGCCCAGGGATCTGGTAAACCTGCTGCCCAAAACAGTTTTTGTGCACCACGAAGAACACTTTGCGTCACAGCAGCCCCATGTAAATTCGCATTTTCTTTTGAAAAAGCATATCATCTTCCTACTGAAGGAATGAGAACAAAATGGCGATATCAGAATGTAAAATGTAGCGGGCACTTGTTACTTCACCCTGCAGTTACACCAAATGTGACTGAGATGGAACTGATGACTCCCCCCACGCCGGAAAGGCTGGGGTGGGACACGCATGTCATGGACGATGCGTTCTGGGGCAGATGGCTCACCATGTATACGCTACGAACGTGAACGCTCGTCACATGCACACAGGCAGAAACTCCAATCAACTCTTTCACGACACCGAAGTGAGAATGCTTGGGTGTGTCGTGATGTCATTGCAAGCCTGGCCGGAGGCACACGTGATCTTAATACTTCTGCAAGCAAACAGTTCCCAATGGTCTCTGATGAAGCAACAGATGCAACATGTGCCTGTATTTCGGCCCTGCATGATGATCGGTTAACCAATGCAGTTCTCTCAATGCGTCTATCTTGATGTGTGCCTGTACTACGTCGACCACCAGAAACTGGTCTAGGGGTGTGAGATGTTCCACAGACCACTGTTGGAAGCAGGGACACGCCACAAATACACTGCGCCCAAAATGTGAAGCAATCCGTCTATATGTCCATTCAGAATCCTACAGGCCCTTAGTGGGACACCATTCAAATGGCTGAAACTGTTCAACAGCAGCGCGTTCTCGTCTTTGAATGAGTGTTGGAAACACTGTTGCCCCCTAAACTTAGCGCAGTTACTGGCAGCAGAGTCAAAACAGAGGGTGAACACACACGCCTCATGACTGCCTTACGATCGCCGATGACCGTGGCAAATGAACACTAACAGTAAAACCCCTCAGTATTGACATACTACACCCTGGTGCAACTGAAAATAGGCCTATTGGCAGTTGCATTTTTTCCGGCAGTGAACTTCACAAGCCGCTAAATGACGGGATAAATCGTACCAATATTACCCATTTTATGCGCTGCTGTGTTCCACATCTGAATAGTTGAAACATAACTAATAGGCCTATGCCTCCGTCGTGCCCTAATGTGTCTTGCCGTGCTCCCTGCACTATAAATACAATGTCGGTAGCAGAATGGTCACTCGGTGTTCTTAGAATATACTCTGAACCGTCAAGAAAAATTGGTATAGGCAAGCGTATTCAATTACAGAGATATGTAAACCGTTAGAATACGGCGCTGCTGTCGTCAACGCCTATATTTGTCAGGCGCAGTTGTCAGATCGGTTAATGCTGCGAAATGCCATGTTATCAAGATTTAAGTGAGTTTCAATGTGGTGTTGTAGTCGGTGCGTGAGCGATGGGACACAGCATCTTCGAGGTAGCGATGAAGTGGGAATTTTCCCGTACGATCATTTCACGCGTGTACCGTGACTATCAAGAATCCAGTAAAACATCAAATCTCCGACATCGCTGCATCGGCCGAGGTGGCCGAGCGGTTCTAGGCGCTACAGTCTGGAACCGCGCGACCGCTACGGTCGCATGTTAGAATCCTGCGTCGGGCATGGATGTGTGTGATGTCCTTAGGTTAGTTAGGTTTAAGTAGTTCTAAGTTCTAGGGGTCTGATGACCTCAGAAGTTAAGTCCCACAGTGCTCAGAGCCATTTGAACCATTTGAACATCGCTGCGGTCAGAAAAAGATCCTGCAAGAACGGTGCCAACGACGACTGAAGAGAATCGTTCAACGCAACAGAAATGCGACCCTTCCGCAATTTGTTGCCGTCAACATGTATCAGCGTGCTAACCGTTCAACGAAACATCATCGATATGGGTTTTCGGAGCCGAAGGCCTACCCGTGTACCCTTGATGATTGCACAATACGAACCTTTACGCCTCGCCTGAGCCTGTCAGTACCGTCATAGGACTGTTGATGACTGTAAACATGTTGACTGTTCGGACGAGTCTCGTTTCAAATTGTATTGAGCAGACGGATGTGTACGGGTATAGAGACAACCTGATGAATCCATGGACCCTGCATGTCAGCAGGGAACTGTTCAAGCTAATGGAGGATCTGTATTGGTGTGGGGTGTGTGCAGTTGGAGTAATATTTAGTCCCTGATACGTCTAGATCCGACTCTGATAGGTGACACGTATGTAAGCATCCTGTTTGATCACCTGCAGCCATTCATGTCCATTGTGCATTCCGACGGACTTGACAGTCCCAGCAAGACAATGCGACACACCACACGTCCAGAATTGCTACAGAGTGGCTCCAGGAACGCTCTTCTGTGTTTGTACATTTACGCTGGTCACCAAACTCCTCAGATATGAACATTATTGAATATATCTCGGATGGCTTGCAACGTGCTGTTCAGAAGAGATCTCCACCACTTAGTAATCCTACGGATTTATAGGCAGCCCTGCAGTATTCATGGTGCCAGTTCCCTCCAAACGTACTTCAGACATTAGTCGAGTCCTTGGTACGTCGTGTTGTGGCACTTCTGCGTTCCCAAGGGACCCTACCGACTTTAGGCACAGGTGCCACCGCCTTTGGCTCTTCAGTGTATTATGTTACCAAGTTCCGCAATTGTAAGCAGATACAAATTGTCAAGGTCTTATGGAAACAATGGAAACAAGGCATCAGGCTCGTTTCAGTATAAATGCATGAAGTGGAATTGCCAGTGACACATTCATGGGGCCATGCACGTTACCAGAAAGATTAATAGGTGACGCATATCGCCGACTTCTGCGCGAATAATTACCAGAGCTCTTGAGAAACGTTACTCCTAAACAAAACTACAACTGTGGTTTGTGCAGGACGGGGCACAACCCCATTTGTGCAGGACCGGGCACAATCCCATTTCCTAGGTAATGTGCGACAGTACCTCTTCGCGACTTTTAATGGGCAATAAGACGGTCGAGGAGGTCGAATAGCATTGCCTCCTAGTTCAACTGACATGGTTGGTTTGTTGGTTGATTCGGGGGACGAAAACAAACAGCGAGGTCATCGGTCCCATGGATTTGGGAAGGATGGAGAAGGAAGTCAGCCGTGCTCTTTCAAAGGGACCATCCCGGGATTTACCGCAAGCAATTTTAGGGAGATGACGGAAAACCTAAATCAGGCCAGTGTACTAACCACTGCGCCACCTCGGTCGGTCAACGGACATGAATCCATTGAATTTCTGGTTACGGGAACATTTAAAGTCATCTGTCTATGCCCAATCCATCGATAACGTACATACGTTAGAGGCGCGTCTGAACAATGCAAGTGACGCAGTTCCATTGGAGCAAGTCATATCTGAATGAGTGCGAAGTTCACTGCGAAGAAGAGCTGAAGGGTGTATCAGGATGTGTCGTAACAACATAGAGCATTGCCTGTAATGTGTACGTCCTCGAAAATAACAGATCAGAATCAGAAGGCAGACTGGCCCGTATCTCAACCGGTATCAATTTCCAGACATATCGTTATAGGAATTTTCTTCTAGTTTGGGTCACTACTGACTCCTGTTCGAGTGCGTGACAGTTTTAAACACCCTGTACTGTTCAAAAACTGATAACATGAGAGGTCCTATTTCGGTTCCTGGTTGCATACACGATGTTACTTTTCTTTCTGTGCAACATTGCCGTCTAGTATAACTTATAGCGTTACATTAGTCAAATATTCATCGAGCCAATCACGTATCTCTGAAGACATTCCGCAACAGACAATCTGGGACAATATCGAAAGCCGGCCGGGGTGGCCGAGAGGTTCTAGGCGCTACAGTCTGGAACCGCGCGACCGCTACGGTAGCAGGTTCGAATGTGTGTGATGTCCTTAGGTTAGTTAGGTTTAAGTAGTTCTAAGTTCTAGGGGACTGATGACCTCAGCAGTTAAGTCCCATAGTGCTCAGAGCCATTTGAACCATTATGACCAATATCGAAAAACTTTCGGAAATCTAGGAAGACGAAATCTAGGAAGACCTCATCTGTTGTTTGCAAGACGTCGGGCATGAACGTAGCAAGCCACGTTCCAACGCAGCCGTTTCTGTTGAATCCAAACTGATTGTTAAGGGAGGCTTTTGTTACTCAACTAACGTAATGTCATTTGGGCTTAGAATATGATTCTCGAGTAACTGCTCTACGTAGGGCAGAGAATATGTCTTACCGAAATTAATAACTAATTTCCAACTTCAGTTGCAGGCGAAGGCCAAATATAACTCGTTTCAGTGTCTTCTCATGCCTCGAATATTCCTCTTCTCTTATCCTAGCTATGAAAAAAAATATTTGAAGTAAAAATTTTCTGCAGATAGCAGAACTTGAGTTCGACAGTAACAATTCTCGTTCGAAATGGTCGAAAGGGAATATGACGGTAGCCCTAACCTGTCTACCAGTCCGTCTAAGAAGTGGAGTCCAAAGGTACTGATTCTGTTATCTGTAGTCTCAAAAGGATTATGTTCGAGCCTACATACTGGTACGAATCACGCAGTGAGTAACTACACTGAGTAATCAAGGTTAACTATGGCGGAGTGAGTGAACAGCAAAGAACAAACCGCTACTATCGCAAAGATCCCAGATTTCATCCGATAGACGAAATGTATTGTGCACTTGCATGTACTTAAAAAAAAACCGCAGATGAAAAATATACACTAGCATTGATCTCAAATTTTCAAATGACAGCAAAGGTATAAATCGATAAAGTTAAGGTCATCTCTTATGAACACTGTAAGACACACTATGTGTTAAATGAAATATAAACTCAGACAGTATTTCCAGAAAGAGATTTTCACTCCGCAGCGGAGTGTGCGCTGATAGGAAACGTCCTGGCAGATTAAAACTGTGTACCGGACCGAGACTCGAACTCGGGAACTTGCCTTTCGCGGGCAAGTGCTCTACCAACTGAGCTACCCAAGCACGACTCACCACCCGTCCTCACAGCTCCAATTCTGCCAGTACCTCGTCTCCTACCTTCCAAACTTTACAGAAGCTCTCCTGCGAACCTTTCAGGAGTGCTAGTTCTGCAAGGTTCGCAGGAGAGCTTCTGTAAAGTTCGGAAGGTAGGAGACGAGATAGTATTGTTAGTACTATACACTAGCTGTGAAGCAACCAGTGCCCAGTTATGCTACAAATGTGAATAGGTAACCTTCTGCAATTCTTATCCGAAAATGGGTCAGAGAAGGCTCAACAAAACGAATTTCAGTTTGCTGCAGTGTGGGGGCTGATTAGAAACTTCCTGACAAATTTAAACTGTGTGCCGGGCCGGGACTCTAATCGGGAACTTTTATTTTCCTGTCGCGGGCATGTTATCTACCAATATAACTGTTGAAGTAATTCTCACAACTTTTGTTCGGTGAAAGCCGCCCGAGGTCGCCGAGTGGTTCTAGGCGCTACAGTCTGGAACCGCGCGACCGCTACGGTCGCAGGTTCGAATACTGCCTCGGGCATGGATGTGTGTGGTGTCCTTAGGTTAGTTAGGTTTATGTAGTTCTAAGTTCTAGGGGACTGATGACCTCAGAAGTTAAGTCCCATAGTGCTCAGAGCCATTTGTTCAGTGAAAACATAGTAGGCGAGAAACTTTTTCTCCTTACATCATTTTGTGATGGGTGTCAGCGAGAAAAGTTTGAAATTATGAATAAAGTTTATTGGAAGTCGCTAAGTGCCCTTAGTCTCAAATACTGGATGTATATACTTCAGAAAAAATATATTAGGAAAATATATTAGGCGATAATTTTTTTCCCTTTCATCATTTTGTGCTGGGTGTCAGCGAGAAAATATTTCGCAAACGTTTGAAATTATGAGTAAAGTTTGTTGGAATTCGTTAAGTGATCTCATTCTCAAATACTAGATGAATATAATCTGGATGATATTCACGCCTTTAGTTACGCTGATGACAGTATTTCAGATTATTAAATTTGTTGAGCAATTAAATGAAGTACTGAAAATCAAATTTTTACTGCCCCCAGATGACGTTACATAGGCAACCTTTGAGTGTCACCATCCCCCACGAATCGGGTTAGGCCCTTAGTGATACCGAATGGTCGTGCAGAATCATATTCAGTCCAGACATGACCGAAAATAGCTCTGTAATAAAAGCAAGAACCACCCTCCTGACAGAGGCCAACAAACGTATAAAAAATACAATAGCTTCGTTAGTTTAATTTTATGACCACTGGACCACAGTAACAAATAACTGGACAGGTTACTAAGAAGGTCAGTATATTACTTGTTGGAGCATCGAAGTTCCAAAACTTTTTCTTGGGTTGTTTCAGGACTATAACGCAACTGACGTTTTTTGGAATCATAAAACTAAGAGAGTATACCTGTGAGGTATGAAGATGTGTTCAGCCCATTGTTAGCATCCGTAGGTCCAAATACAATTGAAAATTTTCATTTGTTGTTTATCATCGAAAAACGGTGCTGTTGTCCTTTCGTTTTGTTGCTTGTATGAAGACGACAGCGGTCACCGTGAGCACGTCCGTGTAATCCGTACCCCAGTTACGCTTTCAGAGTGTTTCTGTTTCGTCCAGAAGCGCATCAGGTCACTCTTTGTCGAGTGGCGTCCACACTGTCTGGCGTCGACACGCAGTGCTAATGGTCTGGCCTTGTACTCGCAGAATAATTCCAGGCCGCTCCCTGGTAAATCGAACTTCAGTGCAAAACCTCATTCAGTATTACTGAACCGACGCAGTGGTTTTTCTGCATGTTCCCGATACACTGCAATGAATTTCGAATTAGAACCATCTAGAGACGTGGCCCGCATTCCGGCAGTAGCATCAAGTGTCTTCGGAGTTTTTGGCTGATGGGCCGCTGCGTATAGTTATGAACAGAGTTCAGGAAACAACGGTAAGTGAATGATTATGAGCACTTTCATGTAACTTAAACGATGTAAGCAGCGAACACCAGGAAGTTACCTGACGGTATGAACGTTATGTGTTAAATATAGAATTGGCGTTTGCAGTGACACGTCATGGCAATGATAGGTGAACATCGTGATGTGTAATATGTTCATAACCAACGTAAATAATGTATGCGAATCAAGGATGTAAGTCTGTGTGAATGATTCAGTACGTGTCGGAAGCTGGTTGAGGCGGCACAAGTAAGAGGAAACACAAAAAAAGCATGTATATTCTACTTGTTTGTCGCGCGGGATTAGCCGTGCGGTCTAGGACGCTGCAGTCATGGACTGAGCGGCTGGTCCCGGCGGAGGTTCGAGTCCTCCCTCGGACATGGGTGTGTGTGTTTGTCCTTAGGATAATTTAGGTTAAGTAGTGTGTAAGCTTAAGGAATAATGACCTTAGCAGTTAAGTCCCATAAGATTTCACACACATTTGAACATTTTTTTCTAGTTCTTAAGCTTGTGTTGCAGATCACCTCTTGTGAAGATTGTGATGCATTGTTGAGACTCATTGCCACAGTACCTTGTCTGGAATTCTTTATGACAGAATCTTCTCAGTGTGTCGCAAACAATCGTGTCCACGTCTAGATTTGGTTCAAGGAAGGCAGAATGTTGAAAGCTGAATCATCTACAGCGCTGACGAAAGAACATACTGTATGTAAATGAAGCAAAGTTGCTGAAGTAATTTTTCGGAAAAGTCTTACTTTTAGGATAAAAAAATAAAACAACACATTTTCGACTGGCGTGTTTTTTCTCTATGCAACTCTTCTCAAACGACTATGGGAAACCAATTTGTTAGAATTATTTGATTACATTTAACTATAAGTTTCACGTCGCAATCTGATGATAAGATCGTTGTCTCTTGAAACTTCCTGGCAGATTAAAACTGTGTGCCGGACCGAAACTCGAACTCGGGACCTTTGCCTTACGAGGGCAAGTGCTCTACCGTCTGAGCTACCCAAGCACGACTCACGCCCCTTCCTCACAGCTTCACTTCCGCCAGTACCTCTTCTCCTACTTTCCAAACTTTACAGAAGCTGTCCTGCGAAACTTGCAGAACTAGCACTCCTGGAAGAAGGATATTGCGGAGACTTGGCATTGCCACAGCCTGGGGGATGTTTCCAGAATGAGTTTTTCCCTCTGCAGCGGAGTGTAGCTGTGAGGCCGGGGCGTGAGTCGTGCTTGGGTAGCTCAGACGGTAGACCACTTGCCCGCGAAAGGCAAAGGTCCCGAGTTCGAGTCTCGGTCCGACATAAAGTTTTAATCTGCCAGGAAGTTTCATATCAGCGCACACTCCGCTGCAGAGTGAAAATCTCATTCTGGAAACATCCCCCAGGCTGTGGCTAAGCCATGTCTACGCAATATCCTTTCTTCCAGGAGTGCTAGTTCTGCAAGGTTCGCAGGAGAGCTTCCGTAAAGTTTGGAAGGTAGGACACAAGGTACTGGCGGAAGTAAAGCTGTGAGGACGGGGCGTGAGTCGTGCTTGGGTAGCTCAGTTGGTAGAGCACTTGTCCGCGAAAGGCAAAGGTCCCGAGTTCGAGTCTCGGTCCGGCACACAGATTTAATCAGCCAGGAAGTTTCATATCAGTGCTCATTCCGCTGCAGAGTGAAAATCTCATTTTGCTGTCTTTTCGTTACCTGTCATATTTATTACGATACCTTAAATGTGAGTAACTTTCTGCCCATTGTTCGAAGAATTTTCAGTGAATTAAAAGTGAGAACTGTGATTGCTAATCTGAGGGAAGCTGAAACTGACAGTCTGAAACTGTCAACATATTTCGAAATGTGTCCCTCAACAATCTGGAGAAATATTTTGAAATATTGTGCATTCATCCGCAAGAAATTTCTAAAGCCCATTCAAGGAGACTGTCCCAATGTCTATATGATCTCTAAAAGGCCTAAATCTCTTTCTCGCGAGTGTAGGCTCGTTTACCAGTCTTCTGAATAATTTGGAATGTCCAAACAAATAATATCTTTCATCTCACAACGCAAATAATTGTGTTCGCATCTGTATTTGACTCAAGGCAAGTAGAAAGTTTAACGTTGAGTCATTTGCTGCGCTGCAGTGCCAAGCTCTTTTAATATGAACGAAGGAAAGCTGAAACAGATTTTCGGAAGACGTTTTAGTTTACACATAAAGAATTAGAAATAAAACAGGTTTTGGATTCGTAGGTTTTTGCGGTATGTATTTCTGATACAAGTAGCTTACAGTTAAGTGACTTGTACGTCCTTAAAAATTATCCAACCAGGGAAAGGTGAACTACAATCTAACGTGGATTCCAAGCGACGTTTAAATTATGGTGAATCTTCACGCCATTGAGAGATGAATTCTAGGTTAAAAAGCTGAGTAAAAAAGAATGATCCAGCCGGGATTCTATCCTACAGCCTCTGAGTTTCCATCCACATGCTCTACCGCTGGACCACCACACAAAAAGCGTATTCGTTGAACTTACTGCACTCTCGAGTCGCTGAGAGATTAATCTGACGGTGGTATGGTCTGCAAGAATAATACAGATCTGAACTATGCTGTGTAGCTCTTTGGCCAAGCGGCCATGTCGTGAAATGAAATGAAAAGTCAATGTAACGAAAAAACAGGCGAAGTTGCAAATTTCACTTGAAGACTAGTTTCGAGTCGGAACCCATTTTCAAATCATCCAGATAGTTCATATGATATTTCCCAAAATATAAGAACCACGTCAAGATAACAAACATATGCGCGTAACAATGTGGAAATAACAGCTACAAAGTATATCTGTATGGTCTGTAACAGCTTATTTGCACTTCGTTATACGTACTTGTTTGTTATCTTGACATGATTCTTGTATTTTTGGAAATACCATTTTGACTAGCTGGATGATTTGAAAATAGGTCCAGACCCGAAGGTAGTCATCAAGTAAATAAAAAAGAAATTTACAACTTTGGCTGTTTTTCCGTTCTACACAAGTTGCTGCCCTGCAGTTACTCCAGCATGCTGGAAGTTCGGAAATGGATGGTAATGTTGTCGTGAATGACAAAAGAACATCCGATATTTTTAAAGCATTCTCATTCCTAACAGTTCTGTGTTTTTCCGGTGTTAGATGAAGTACTGGGCGTTATAACGCAGGCTCAAAGTAGCAAGAAAAGTGTATCTCAAACAGGGAAATATGTTACGATTTAACACAAATTTAGGTTTTCGGAAATATTTCTTGAAAGTATTTTTAACGAGAGTAGTCTTTGTGCGGAAGTGAGACGTGGACCATATAGAGTTCAGACAACAAGAGAAAATAAGCTTATGAAACCTGGAACTACACAAGACTGTTGAAGGTTAGATGGGGAAACTGAATAGCCTATGAAGGAGTACTGAATCGAATAGGGTAGAAAAGAAATATATAATACAACTAGACTAAAAGAAGGGATCGGTTGATGGGAAGAGGAATTCCAAATAGAGGCAAGTGCAGAGTGTAAAAATAAAGGAGTTATTAATCGAATGGGGTAGAAAAGAACGATACGGTACAACTTGACTAAAAGAAGGGACCGGTTGATAGGAAGTGGAATTCCAAATAGAGGGCAGCGCAGGGGGTAAAATTTTGTAGCGGAAGACCACGGCTTGTTGCAGCAATTACGCGGAAATGAAGAAGGTGGCACAGGATAAACCGACGTGGAGACTCGAATGAAACCAGTCTTCGGGCGATCATACCGATTGTTTTCGCTTACAAACTTGAACACTGAGAGCTTCTGAGCATATGTTGAGAAAGACATGGTGCAAAGAGAATACTGGAGCCACTCGTTGGCCCAACAGAAATTTTATTTGTAAAGATCGTTACCTTTTTCCTTTCTCTTACAGTATACCAGTTTGCTGTTATTTAAGAAACCATACTTCGTAGTAGGTCTATTCATAAGGAACGTCTTATGATATACTATGTCAAAGCGAATCATATTACGTGCTTACCGAAAATATACGTCAGTGTCACAGTCGAATACTTCCATATTGTTTGTAACATAAATCACAATCGTTAATTGTTAAGAATATATTTTAATCAAAATGATAGACATTCTATTTTCTTCACAGTTCTGAATGGAAGATACGGCTGTATTCGCAAAGGTAACGCATAGCTGGATTGAGATACTGTTTCATTTTACGGCCTTAGCCTTTTCTACCGGTATCTGGATTCTGATATAAGCATTCTTTTCTAGGAGTTTCAATACGTTTTTATAACATCCCTTAACTGTCGATTATTCTAGTATTGTCCAATACTAGTTCATATTATTCAAACTCGTTTACATGGTGAGACATTTACCGAAGCAGTAGTATTTTTTGAGTGCCTGTAGGGAACACCAAAGACGCATGAGAGAACAGAATCAGTTGCTACCGGAAACGCTGTCACAATAGAAATATTTATTTAATTGAGATCTTTGTCTTTATTCCAGCCACCAGCACATCAAAGGTTATCGAGCTTAGGGAAACGTATCTCATCGATAAAACACGTAATATTTGAGATAAAGTTATTTATGGAGCTATCAGAAAAGAGGAAGTTTATTTCTGTAAAAACACGACTGCTATTCCCGGGATAACATTCTACAAACAGTTGCCATGCGAAAGTAAATTGAATTGCGCGGCAATTTACATTTTTTCAATTTTCCTCTTGTATCAAGAGAACACGCAGAAAAGTCGTCTCTGTTATGTTCCACTACAATGGACGTTTGAAATATTTATTACTCTTGTTTTAATGGAAAATCGATTTACGTATGTTCCAGCCCCTTGCGCTTGCGTCACGCTTCTAAGCTTCCGATAATAATGTAAGGAATAGAGTACATCTGTAAACAACGCTAAATATTACAACAGCTACCATCAAATTGCCTGTTATTTCACACGGGAGGAAGATTAGAGTTTGTCGTCACAGCGACAAAGAAGCCACTGCAGACGGACTTTCACCAGGAGAACGACTTAACGTCTGACAGCGATGTATGAAGTGGCACAGTGTACTGGGACCACGTATTTCACCCAAATAACCCTCTAGAGCGTTACACGGTTTGCACATTCGCAAACGCCAACCAGTCGCTCCTTATAGCTGGTTGTGTGGTTTCCTTTGGAATTGACGTTTTAGAACTCATTGAATGTTTAAATTTATTTTTTTATGAAAACAGTCACAGAGCATTTCATGGTATAGTAACAGCGGGCAGCCAATGATCATCATCAGATGAAAGCACTTACTACAGGTGGTGGCATGACGTACCCGTTGCTTTGTCACTGCAAGTGACAGCGCAATAGGAACAACTCGTCACCACTTGCAGCATGTGATTTTAACCTTATGACGAGTACTACCACTTGGCGGTCGTAGCCTGTTACTGTTTTTCCAAATGCTTTTGTCATTGTCGTCATAAGGCAATAAAAGAAGGTAATAAATGGACCACAAATCTCGTCTCCAGTTTCTCTTTTCCTTTTTTTCTATTCACCTCTGACGGAGAGTGGCGGCTGTTTGAGGTCTTACTTGTTCACCCTATTCAGCCAATTTGTACCGTTAATGTTAATTATGTTTCGACTCGTATTATACATTTTGTTTAAAAAATGCTAAGGGGATATGTTGCTATTCCTAACTAGGAATTATGTTCTGGGGCTCAGAGACAATTCCGACGTTAGCATTACAGCCAGGGGAACCTCCAGTAGCTAGATGAGATCAGGTCTAAATGAACTGTGGCCGACCGCTGTGGCCGAGCCGTTCTAGGCGCTTCAGTCTGGAACCGCGCGACCGCTACGGTCGCAGGTTCGAATCGTGCCTCGGGCATGGATGTGTGTGATGTCCTTAGATTAGTTAGGATCAAGTAGTTCTAAGTTCTAGAGGACTGTTGACCTCAGATGTTAAGTCCAATCGTGCTTAGAGCCATTTGAACCATTTTTTAAATGAACTGTAAGCAGCCGTTTCTCCGATGTGGCGTATTCATGGACTGATGCAAATATCTCCAGTATCTTATAATAATTCTCAAAGCATTAAGATACAGTTCGGGGGAGGTTTAGTGGTACCCTGACTTGCAGAAGCTTCAGTTTGTCTACAAAGTCTTGTAAATAAATAAATAGATATACCTAACTGCATAGTAGTTATCTGCTTTTTTCGCTCGCTCAGATTCATCAGTTTACTATATCGTAGCAGCGCCAAGTTGTCAGCAGCGGAAATTATAACGTCCGAAGAGCAAAGACCAGTCGAGACCAGAACGTCAATCACGTACGTAATCAGGAGATCACACAAGAAGAGGTTCCCTTAAACACACAAACGTCTAATGAGGAGGACGCGGCAAGTGCCATAATCTGATTTCCCACAAACTTCGCTCAGTGGGAGAAGAGCCAAAATAAGCGAACACGTGTCTGGGCTTATCTGTAGATACTCCACCGTTCCAAGGAAACGACCGTCAAAGTTTTCGACGTAATGTAGATGCCTTTTAGCTCGCGATAAACCCAGGTAAACTGGTGACGAAGTGGCTAGCGGCTTGGCCTATCATTTTTGTACCCCATGTTCCAAACCCGATTCTTGATTTTATTTATTTTACTTTATTTTAATATTTTCATGTATCTACCTATACGCATACAAGGTTACACGAATGGTTCTTATCAAGTTAGGGGATTCGAGAGCGTTACATTTATTGTAAAATTACAACTGGGTTTCAGAATAAGTGTCGTAAATTTATTATATATATGAAAATGATTTTTCGGGGCTTACAAAGTTTTTAAATTCTAATGTACTTATATTTCAGTGTTATAGCAATTCTTAGTTACTATATTAAATTTTTATGTTTATTCTTTAGAAAAATTTGTTACGTTTCCTTGGATGACACCGATCGTGGAAATATTCCGAAGATACAACATCCGAACAGTACGAGCATCTCACGATGCTAGTTTGCCACAGCGACAATTTCACCGTATGACTCTCACATGAATTTCCGAAAACTGGCTGTTGCAGATGATTACAAATCAAGGTACACTACATGAATTTCACCGAAAACGATTGTAAATAATTTTCCATTCATGTATTTTTTTAATTTATTCACCAGGCATACAATTAGTAGACGAATAAGAACAACATTGTTTCATTATAAATTGAAAATCATTCGTGTAGAGGTCTTCAACGGACCTGGGAAGATAAATGAAAAACAAAATCAAAAGCACCCCCCCCCCCCCCCCCAATGAACCCCGGACCTTGCCGTTGGTGGGGAGGCTGAGGCTTGCGTGCCTCAGCGATACACCCATAGCCGTACCGTAGGTGCAACCACAACGGAGGGGTATCTGTTGAGAGGCGAGACAAGCGTGTGGTTCCTGAAGAGAGGCAGCAGCCTTTTCAGTAGTTGCAGGGGCAACAGTCTGGATAATGGACTGATCTGGTCTTGTAACACTAACCAAAACGGCCTTGCTGTGCTGGTACTGCGAACGGTTGAAAGCAAGGGGAAACTACAGCCGTAATTTTTCCCGAGGGCATGCAGCTTTACTGTATGGTTAATGATGATGGCGTCCTCTTGGGTAAAATATTCCGGAGGTAAAATAGTCCCCCATTCGGATCTCCGGGCGGGGACTACTCAAGAGGACGTCGTTATCAGGAGAAAGAAAACTGGCGTTCTACGGATCGGAGCGTGGAATGTCAGATCCCTTAATCGGGCAGGTAGGTTATAAAATTTAAAAACGGAAATGGATAAGTTAAAGTTAGATACAGTGGGAATTAGTGAAGTTCGGTGGCAGGAGGAACAAGACTTTTGGTCAGGCGAATACAGGGTTATAAATACAAAGTCAAATAGGGGTAATGCAGAAGTAGGTTTAATAATGAATAAAAAAATAGGAATGCGGGTAGGCTACTACAAACAGCATAGTGAACGCATTATTGTGGCCAAGATAGACACGAAGCCCACACCTACTACAGTTGTACAATTCCAAAGAAAGCAGGTTTGACAGATGTGAAAATTACCGAACTATCAGTTTAATAAGTCACGGCTGCAAAATACTAACGCGGATTCTTTACAGACTAATGGAAAAACTAGTAGAAGCCGACCTTGGGGAAGATGAGTTTGGATTCCGTAGAAATATTGCAACACGTGAGGCAATACTGACCCTACGGCTTATCTTAGAAGCTAGATTAAGGAAAGGCAAACATACGTTTCTAGCATTTGTAGACTTAGAGAAAGCTTTTGACAATGTTGACTGGAATACTCTCTTTCAAATTTTGAAGGTGGCAGGGGTAAAATATAGGGAGCGAAAGGCTGTTTACAATTTGTATAGAAACCAAATGGCAATTATAAGAACTGAGGGGCATGAAAGAGAAGCAGTGGTTGGGAAGGGAGTGAGACAGGATTGTAGCATCTCTCCGAAGTTACTCAATCTGTATATTGAGCATGCAGTGAAGGAAACAAAAGAAAAATTCGGAGTAGGTATTAAAATCCACGGAGAGGAAATAAAAACTTTGAGGTTCGCCGATGACATTGTAATTATGTCAGAGACAGCAAAGGACTTGGAAGAGCAGTTGAACGGATTGGATAGTGTCTTGAAGGGAGGATATAAGATGAAAATCAACAAAAGCAAAACGAGGATAATGGAATGTAGTCGAATTAAGTTGGGTGATGTTGAGGGTATTAGATTAGGAAATGAGACATTTAAAGTAGTAAAGGAGTTTTGCTATTTGGGAAGCAAAATAACTGATGATGGTCGAAGTAGAGAGGATACAAAATGTAGACTGGCAATGGGAAGGAAAGCGTTTCTGAAGAAGAGAAATTTGTTAACATCGAGAATTGATTTAAATGTCAGGAAGTCGTTTCTGAAAGTATTTGTATGGAGTGTAGCCATGGATGAAAGTGAAACATGGGCGATAAATAGTTTAGATAAGAAGAGAATAGAAACTTTCGAAATGTGGTGCTACAGAAGAATGCTGAAGATTATATGGGTAGATCACATAACTAATGAGGAGGTGCTGAATAGGATTGGGGAGAAGAGAAGTTTGTGGTACAACTTCACTAGAAGAAGGGATCGGTTGATAGGACATGTTATGAGGCATAGAGGGATCACCAATTTAGTACTGGAGGGCAGCGTGGAGGGTAAAAATCGTAGAGGGAAACCAAGAGATGAATACACTAAGCAGATTCAGAAGGATGTAGGTTGCAGTAGGTACTGGGAGATGAAGAAGCTTGCACACGATAGAGTAGCATGGAGAGCTGCATCAAATCAGTCTCAGGACTGAAGACCACAACAACAACAATCAAAAGTAAAAGTAACAATCGGGTTTCGAACTTGGAGCGAAAAAGTGTAAAGCCACGACGCTAGCCACTGTGCCACCGCTTCGGTCGGATTGTTTACTCGCTAATAAGCACATTAAGTACCTCGAAAACTGTCGCTTATCTATGGATACGCCGAGACACGTGGTCGTTTATTTTGACGCCTCTTTCACTGAGCGAAATTTCTGGGAAATCGTGTTATGGCACTTACGCGTGTTCTCCTTGAAAGGACCAAATACCCGCACGTGAAGCTGCTAAGCTAGTCAACACACAGCTAACTTTAGTTGGCAGCCGCCTTTAACTTGGCGCCTCTGAAACCGCAGACTACCTCCAGCATACGTGGCGCTGGCGGCCTCTGTCGAAGACATTCGCACCCAGTTCGCTGGTTGCGCGTGCTCCGTTGCCACTGGATTATTGCGAGGCGCTGTTACCAAAGCAGGCCTTATTTAATCCCATACAATTATCAACCTCACGACAATACATCCATCATCTGCCTGCCTCCTTGTTGCTAAGTAGATGCATCCACATATGTAACCTTCGATGTACTCGCATCTGGCCGTTGTCAGGAACGAACGCTTACGTTATTTCAGGAAACCGTCCTAAGGACGTATTGTTCATCAATATTTAGACAGTTATACTCAACACTTCCTCAAGTGGATTTTCAGTGATATATACAGGGTGTTACAAAAAGGTACGGCCAAACTTTCAGCAAACATTCCTCACACACAAATAAAGAACATGTGTCCGGAAACGCTTAATTTCCATGTTAAAGCTCATTTTAGTTTGTTCTTCCACCTACGCTCAATGGAGCACGTTATCATGATTTCATACGGGATACTCTCTACCTGTGCTGCTAGAACATGTGTACGACACAACATGTGGTTCATGCACGATGGATCTCCTGCACATTTCAGTCGAAGTGTTCGTACGCTTCTCAACAACAGATTCGGTGACCGATGGATTGGTAGAGGCGGATCAATTCCGTGGCCTCCACGCTCTCCTGACCTCAACCCTCTTGACTTTCATTTATGGGGGCATTTGAAAGCTCTTGTCTACGCTACCCCGGTACCAAATGTAGAGACTCTTCGTGCTCGTATTGTGGACGGCTGTGATACAATACGCTATTCTCCAGATCTGCATCAGCGCATCAGGGATTCCATGCGACGGAGGGTGGATGCATGCATCCTCGCTAAAGGAGGACATTTTGAACATTTCCTGTAACAAAGTGTTTGAAGTCACGATGATACGTTCTGTTGCTGTGTGTTTCCATTCCATGATTAATGTGATTTGAAGAGAAGTAATAAAATGAGCGCTAACATGGAAAGCAAGCGTTTCCAGACACATGTCCACATAACATATTTTCTTTCTTTGTGTGTGAGGAATGTTTGCTGAAAGTTTGGCCGTACCTGTTTGTAACACCCTGTATATAGGGTGGTCCATTGATCGTGACCGGGCCAAATATCTCACGAAAAAAGCATCAAACGAAAAAACTACAAAGAACGAAGCTTGTCTAGCTTGAAGGGGAAACCAGATGGCGCTATTGTTGGCCCGCTAGATGGCGCTGCCATAGGTCAAACGGATATCAACTGCGTTTTTTTTCAATAGGAACCCCCATTTTTTATTACATATTCGTGTAGTACTTAAGGAAATATGAATGTTTTAGTTGAACCACTAAGTACGTGGTATCACGAAAAATTACGCGAGTGCCGCCGGTATTTGCTTCGTGATACATTACCCTTGTTAAAATGGACCGTTTACTAATTGCGGAAAAGGTCGATATCGTGTAGATGTTCGGCTATTGTGATCAAAATGCCCAACTGGCATGTACTATGTATGCTGCTCGGTATCCTGGACGACACCATCCAAGTATCCCGACCGTTTGCCGGATAGTTACGTTATTTAAGGAAATAGGAAGTGTTCAGCCACATGTGAAACGTCAGCCACGACCTGCAACAAATGATGATGCACCTGTGTTCTTACGAACAATCCGCTGCAGTACGATAGCGACTTCTGCAATCAACACGTGGTTGCCTACGGAAGTTGAATATGGCGGCAGTGGTTTTCCCTGAATTGAGATACACACAGTACACTACTGACAGGGTGGTATGTGAACGCACTGCCCGCACGACTTTTTTGGTGGAAATTTAGCACCAGTCACGCTGTAAGCACTGACCCAGTTAGACAATGTACTCGCTTCCACAACCGGCGGTGCCACAAAAGTTTACCCGGCAGCGAGCACACCGCATCGAGCCGAAAGCACGTCCCCCTCAACGAAGTCACGTACTGTGGTATGATTCCTCCATCTCCAGAGCGGTATAAAGCTGCCTGCAGAGCCGGTACAAGCCAGTGTCGTATTCAATCTACATGCTTATACCAAATGAGCTGCTGTCCTCCCGTTGAAGACCCATGCTGCGAACTGGAAATGTGTTATGGGTTTGAATACTGCTCGATTTTCCATAACAGTATGACGTACTTGTAATTTATTCACATACTTGCAATATTTCACAGTGGTAAGTCTTTTCTTAACCGTAGCCAGCCACAAGTTTGGACTTTGTAGCACCCTCTCAACCTATACCGACTATATAACTATTGCTTTTGGTCAATTATAGGAACCGTTCCATCACGTAGGATTCCCACGATCTGCCGTGACAGAATACGATGATGTCATGTTACAGGTCAACCCAAGCTGTAGCCACATCTCAGATTCTATGGACAATTACTCCACCGACCGTCCTCTATGTTCTCTCCCTGTGTCCGATGCGGCAGCTTGTCTAATTCACCTGCTCGTGACTGCTCATCAGGCAAATAAAGTCTTCTACCATGTTCGAAGTTCAAAAATGGTTCAAATGGCTCTGAACACTATGGGACTTAACATCTGTGGTCATCAGTCCCCTAGAACTTATAACTACTTAAACCTAACTAACCTAAGGACATCAAACGCATCAATGCCCGAGGCAGGATTCGAACCTGCGACCGTAGCGGTCACGCGGTTCCAGACTGAAGCGCCTAGAACCGCACGACCACACCGGTCGGCATGTTCGAGGTATTGTTAACCAACTGTAACGAATCAACAAAGTGATAAGCACACTGGTGAAAGAATTATTGATCCTGAGAACACGCCACCACCATCCCCGATAATGGCCTCAATTCGGCGAGGGACAGTTCACAAGTTTGCTTAGGTATGCGATATACACCTGAAGCGATTCATTGATGATTACATGCCGTAAAGGTACCAACCTGTGGAGACGTTGACGGATGCGTTTCAATTGCTATTCCAAACGGTTCCAGGCATTTTCTGAAGATCGGTGAATTTAGCGAGCCATTTGAGCTGTTAAAGGGTGCTACAGAGTAAGTCAAACCAAAGTGTGTACAGTCCAGTGGGCACTGCCGTCCTCGTCTAAGAACAGTGATTTTTCGCAGCATACTAATCATTAGGATGTAGAAGAAAATGTCAATAGTTTCTTATGGAGAACGTTGAAACAAACATCCTTCTTCATGTTCACGGTAGTCCGAATAAGTTCACCAAAGTGATGGTTCGAAAACCACGACTGGCGCGAACTATATCCTACATTCACTGCAGGTTCGACGCTTCATTTGCCCAACGGTGGACTCGAAGCTTTACAGCGATTCAAAAAAAGCAGAACTGCCACTCATCGGAAGACATTACACACCTCCAGTCATATACTGTCCAGGTTATGAGTTCTTCTCTCGATTGAAGACGAGCAGCGGCCTTTCGCAATGCACTCGTCTCAAAATGTCAATCGCACGCAATTCCTTTCGCAGTGTTTGTTATGATTCTCGTCGTCAGTTGTTATGGTGACAGGTGGCCAATGCTAAATACACTCCTGGAAGTTGAAATAAGAACACCGTGAATTCATTGTCCCAGGAAGGGGAAACTTTATTGACACATTCCTGGGGTCAGGTACATCACATGATCACACTGACAGAACCACAGGCACATAGACACAGGCAACAGAGCATGCACAATGTCGGCACTAGTACAGTTTATATCCACCTTTCGCAGCAATGCAGGCTGCTATTCTCCCATGGAGACGATCGTAATGCTGGATGTAGTCCTGTGGAACGGCTTGCCATGCCATTTCCACCTGGCGCCTCAGTTGGACCAGCGTTCGTGCTGGACGTGCAGACCGCGTGAGACGACGCTTCATCCAGTCCCAAACATGCTCAATGGGGGACAGATCCGGAGATCTTGCTGGCCAGGGTAGTTGACTTACACCTTCTAGAGCACGTTGGGTGGCACGGGATACATGCGGACGTGCATTGTCCTGTTGGAACAGCAAGTTCCCTTGCCGGTCTAGGAATGGTAGAACGATGGGTTCGATGACGGTTTGGATGTACCGTGCACTATTCAGTGTCCCCTCGACGATCACCAGTGGTGTACGGCCAGTGTAGGAGATCGCTCCCCACACCATGATGCCGGGTGTTGGCCCTGTGTGCCTCGGTCGTATGCAGTCCTGATTGTGGCGCTCACCTGCACGGCGCCAAACACGCATACGACCATCATTGGCACCAAGGCAGAAGCGACTCTCATCGCTGAAGACGACACGTCTCCATTCGTCCCTCCATTCACGCCTGTCGCGACACCACTGGAGGCGGGCTGCACGATGTTGGGGCGTGAGCGGAAGACGGCCTAACGGTGTGCGGGACCGTAGCCCAGCTTCATGGAGACGGTTGCGAATGGTCCTCGCCGATACCCCAGGAGCAACAGTGTCCCTAATTTGCTGGGAAGTGACGGTGCGGTCCCCTACGGCACTGCGTAGGATCCTACGGTCTTGGCGTGCATCCGTGCGTCGCTGCGGTCCGGTCCCAGGTCGACGGGCACGTGCACCTTCCGCCGACCACTGGCGACAACATCGATGTACTGTGGAGACCTCACGCCCCACGTGTTGAGCAATTCGGCGGTACGTCCACCCGGCCTCCCGCATGCCCACTATACGCCCTCGCTCAAAGTCCGTCAACTGCACATACGGTTCACGTCCACGCTGTCGCGGCATGCTACCAGTGTTAAAGACTGCGATAGAGCTCCGTATGCCGCGGCAAACTGGCTGACACTGACGGCGGCGGTGCACAAATGCTGCGCAGCTAGCGCCATTCGACGGCCAACACCGCGGTTCCTGGTGTGTCCGCTGTGCCGTGCGTGTGATCATTGCTTGTACAGCCCTCTCGCAGTGTCCGGAGCAAGTATGGTTGGTCTGACACACCAGTGTCAATGTGTTCTTTTTTCCATTTCCAGGAGTGTAGAAACACATAGTGCAGGTTTGGCAGTGAAGTCGGTAAGGAGCTGGCTGCGTAGTCGGTATCTGCAACGACTGAAATAATTAGTAGTCGTTGGTAAAAATAATATATATTGTACTTCACTTGTGTTACAGGCTTCTTCATATGCTGCATACATAATATTACAAACATATCTAGAGAGGCATTACTTATGCCATACTTGACTAAGCGCCTTGTTAGAGGTTGCTTCCTATCAACTGAAGGCTATGCTACATTCCTAGTTGACGTCCCGAGCAAGAGTGGACGAGAGCTCGCTGGAAACTTGATACAAGCCGCGGAGCGGCGCTAGTGGCGCTGGTCGCGACTCGCGGGTCTAGCGATGTCTATTACAGACCGCGGTCGATATCTGCAACCCCTAACAAGTGTGGTATCGAACGTTGATACCACAGTGTTCACGTGCAAAATCGATGAGAATGACCTGCATTCTCTAACAGCAGCAATTCCTATCGGATTTTAAACCGATTTTCATTAGTAAGTCGGGAATGTTTTCTTCAGTTTCTCTTGGTTAGGATATTTTTCCGCTCCTGTTCTTATGCCTTATTCCGGTGATATGGAACGTTATCCCTTGTAGACAAACTAAACAGTCCCCACCCACAGACTAAGGAATCGGACAACTTGTAAGTAGGCTGTTTAGATTTTTATATTGGTAATGCCACGTAGCGCTCTGTATGAAAATCACTGGCTGTGCTGTGTGCAGTATGTGGCTAGTTTGCATTGTTGTCTGCCATTGTAGTGTTGGGCAGCGGCAGCTGGATGTGAACAGCGCGTAGCGTTGCGCAGTTAGAGGTGAGCCGCCAGCAGTGGTGGATGTGTGGAAGGAAATGGCGGAGTTTTGAAATTACATATATTATGACTTTTGATGATATTAAGGTAAATACAATGTTTGTTCTCTATTAATATCTTTCATTTGCTAACTATCCCTATCGGTAGTTAGTGCCTTCAGTAGTTTGAATCTTTTATTTAGCTGGCAGTAGTGGCGCTCGCTGTATTGCAGTAGTTCGAGTAATGAAGATTTTTGTGAGGTAAGTGATTTCTGAAAGGTATAGTTTAATGTTACTCAGGGCCATTCTTTTGTAGGGATTTTTGAAAGTCAGATTGCGTTGCGCTAAAAATATTGTGTGTCAGTTTAAGCACAGTCGTGTACAATTGTTCTAAGGGGACGTTTCAAACTTAAATCACGGCGTGGTCATGGGCACGTCCAGCTATGATAGTTCCTTCCTGCCGTTCTGTCACTTATGTTAAACTACATCCTACTGCATGATTTTCATACAACCGGTTGGCAAACAGACAACTCTTTACTGACGTCACACGCGTCAGCGATAGAGGGTCACAAGAATGCCTGGTAGACAACAGTCGTACATTAGTACTACTGAAATTACCATGGACGTCTGTTATCAGTTCTACACTATCTGCAAAGCCCCAAAGCGACCGGTGCGATCATTTTAAGAGGTGACTAATATTTTGTGCAGCGATGTACTTCCAATACTCTTAATCGGTGATTGCCTCGGGGAAAAAAAATCAGAATGAGTTTTATATTCCTTTCAGAGAAAATTCAGGTACTTATCGACGTGTGATCCGAACGTAGTGTATATATGTAACAGTCATTTACGCGAAGTGTGTGGTCCATGGGGCGAAACAAAATTACGTTAAACCATCGCTCTGGTACACACAGCCATGCAAACATTCGATAAAAAAAAGCCGGTGAAATCGCTTGCATTTCCCGGTGCGTTCAGTTTGCCGCTGTGTGCTTTACGCAGCGTAAACAAATACCTCGCTATTGATCGGCTCTCTACACCGGTGTTACGGAGAGGATTGAAGTGCGCAGTCAGTAAAGACCGAAAAAAACCATAGTTCCGCTGCTTCGAAAGAAAATGAAGTATTATGGATTTCCGGGGTATTATTGACTGTTTTAGCTTACAGTATATTTTTTGAAGTTGCGTCCTTTGATCGAGAAGAAACCGACTTTTGAATTCAATAACAGTTTAAACATAATTTATCAGATTTTAGCCTTTGGGAGGCTTCAAAACAAGGTTTGGGACGTTAGCAAAAAAATGGTCCAAATGGCTCTGAGCACTATGGGACTCAACATTTGAGGTCATCAGCCCCCTAGACTTAGAACTACTTAAACGTAAGGACAGCACACACATCCATGCCCGAGGCAGGATTCGAACCTGGGACCGCAGCAGCAGCGCGGTTCCTGACTGGAGCGCCTAGCCGGCCGGAGTGGCCGAGCGGTTCTAGGCGCTTCAGTCTGGAACCGCGCGACCGCTACGGTCGCAGGTTCGAATCCTGCCTCGGGCATGGATGTGTGTGATGTCCTTAAGTTAGTTAGGTTTAAGTAATTCTAAGTTCTAGGGGACTGATGACCTCAGATGTTAAGTCCCATAGTGTTCAGAGCCATTTGAACCATTTGGAGCGCCTAGAACCGCTCGGCCACCGCGGCCGGCTGACGTTAGCAAGCATAAAAATGAAGTGAATACAAAACAGTGAGGACGAGGGCACTGTTTTCGAAAATTTCTTCTGCTCAATTTTGCCACCACAAATAGTCGAAACTTCATCCGCTGAAACGTGACAATCCAGTGATGGAGCTTAGCGAAATAAATAAAACTTCACGCGTTCTTTACTGTCCTCAGCACCTTCAAGTTTAAGATACACCGATTCACATTCACTTCAGAGGGCCATCATATTGAGAAAACACGGCTACGGCCGCAATAAAACACTTCAGATAATATCCCTCGCACGTAAGCTTCGGCATCACAGGATCGCAGAGAAGCGCGACATTTAAAGTAACTATCAAAATAACACTTTTACTGACGTAAATATTAAGAAAATTCATATGGAAAATTTTGCAAAAATGTGGTAAGTTCCTATGCGACCAAACTGCTGAGGTCATCAGTCCCTAGGCTTACAAATTACTTAATCTAACTTAAACTAGCTTATGCTAAGGACAACACACACACAAACACATGCCCGAGGGAGGATTCGAACCTTCTACGTGGGGAGCCGCGCGAACTTCGGCAAGGCGCCTCAAACCACGCAGCTACACCATGGGGCAAAATTAATACACTAATGACCAATAAATTTGCTACACCACGAAGATGATGTGCTACAGATGCGAAATTTAACCGACGTGAAGAACATGCTGTGATATGCAAATGATTAGCTTTCCAGAGCATTCACACAAGGTTGGCGGCGTCGGCGACACCTACAACGTGGTGACACGAGGAAAATTTCCAACCGTTTTCTCATACACAAACAGCAGTTGACCGGCGTTGCCTGGTGAAACGTTGTTGTGATGCCTCGTGTAAGGAGGAGAAATGCTTACCATCACGTTTCCGACCTTGATAAATGTCGGATTGTAGCCCATCGCGATTGCGGTTCATCGTATCGCGACATTGCTGCTCGCGTTGGTCGAGATCCAACGACTGTTAGCAGAATACGGAATCGGTGGGTTCAGGAGGGTAATACGAGACGCAGTGCTGGATCCCAACAACCTCGTATCACTATTAGTCGAGATGACAGGCATCTTATCCGCATGGCTGTAACGGATCGTGCAGCCACGTCTCGATCCCTGAGTCAAGAGGTGGGGACGTTTGGAAGACAACTACCATCTGCACGAACAGTTCTACGACGTTTGCAGCAGCATGGACTGTCAGCTCGGAGACCATGGCTGCGGTTACCCTTGACGCTGCATCACAGGCAGGAGCGTCTGCGATAGTGTACTCAATGACGAACCTGGGTGCACGTATGGGAAAATGTCATTTTTTCCGATGAATCCAGGTTTTGTTTACAGCATCATCATGGTCGCATCTGTGTTTGGCGACATCGCAGCGAACGCACATTGGAAGCGTATATTCGTCATCGCCGTACTGGCGTATCATCATCCGGCGTGATGGTATGCGGTGCCATTGGTTACACGTCTTGGTCATCTCACTGACGGAACTTTGAACAGTGGACGTTACATTTCAGATGTGTTACGGCCCTTCATTTGATCCTTGCGAAACCCTAAATTTCAGCACGATAATGCACGACCGCATGTTGCACGCCTTTCTGGATACAGAAAATGCTCGACTGCTGCCCTGGCCAGCACATTCTCCAGATCTCTCACGAATTGAAAACGTCTGGTCAATGGTGGCCGAGCAACTGGCTCGTCACAATACGCCAGTCACTACTCTTGATGAACTGTGGTATCGTGTTGAAGCTGCATGGGCAGCTGTACCCGTACACACCATCCAAGCTCTGTTTGACTCAATGCCCAGGCGTATGAAGGCCGTTATTACGGCCAGAGGTGGTTGTTCTGGGTATTGATTTCTCAGGGTCTATGCACCCTAATTGCGTGAAAATGTAATCACATGTCAGTTCTAGTATAATATATTTGTCAAATGAATACCCGTTTATCATCTGCATTTGTTCTTGGTGTAGCAATTTTAATGACCACTAGTGTGCGTTCCACGCAGACACCTAATAAAATTTTAATGGACAGTACTGACCCCCACCAAGACGAATTTTGACCATTCACCACATTTTTGGATGGAGAAGAGGAAGCTATTCAATTTTTATTATAAAGATTTTATTGTTTGTCAAAATTTCAGTAATTTAAAACTAATTAATGTATTTTTCCTGTAACTGGCAGCTTACGAGTTTTGTCTTGCAAGCATTACACAAAAATAGCTCCATGCTGTCTTGGTGTTACTCGCTTTCTTTCAACGTCTTGGTTTCCTCATCGTAGCCTGCAGTCCGTTAGTGCAATATGTTGGTTGGTTGATTTGGGGGAGTTGACTAAACAGCGAGGACAGCATTCCCATCGGATTAGGGAAGGGTGGGGTAAGAAATCATCCCGGCATTTGCCTGAAGCGATTTAGGAAAATCACGGAAGACTTAATTCAGGATGCCCGGATGCGGGTTTGAACCGTCGTTCTCCCGAATGCGAGTCTAGTATGCTGACCACTGAACCACCTCTCTCGGTGGCAAGTTGTCACTCAAAGGCTGGGACCTTCCGTAACAACTAACAGGTGTGCGGAATCGTCCACAGGCGTGCGCTACCACTGTTCCAACGTGGGAGCCGCGACACTTTTACAGTTCCAAGGGTGTCGGGCGTTCTCGATTGCAGTTTTGAGCTCGCATGATATAGAAATATAATATACGAGAGGAGACTTAAGCACAGAAATTTTATGGTTATTTGTGCGCGAAGCTGCGCGTGTATATCAACAACGAAGAGAAGTCAGAATCTAGTTCTTTGGAGCAATAAATTTGTACAAGGACGGATTAACAAAACTGAGCAGTGTGATATTTGTAGTCAAACATTACATTTGAAATTGACTGTGAGTAACCTCAAAAAATTTTTAGAGCGAAGACATAAAACTTTTGTTTATATTTCAGAGACAATGTGAACTGCTTTTTACTTCACGGTCTACATGGAGCCTGATAATTCGTTCTGTACCCCTTTACCTGACAAACTGGGTCTTTGTAACCTGTTACTAATACACTACTGGCCATTAAAATTGCTACACCAAGAACAAAGGCAGATGATAAACGGGTATTCATTTGACAAATATATTATACTAGAACTGACATGTGATTACATTTTCACGCAATTTCGGTGCATAGATCCTGAGAAATCAGTACCCAGAACAACCACCTCTGGCTGTAATAACGGCATTGATACTACTGGGCATTGGGTCAAAGAGAGCTTGGATGGCGTGTACAGGTACAGCTGCCCATGCAGCTTCAACGCGATATCACAGTTCATCAAGAGTAGTGACTGACGTATTGTGACGAGCCAGTTGCTCGGCCAACATTGACCAGACGTTTTCATTTGGTGTGAGATGTGGAGAATGTGGTGGACAGTGCAGCAGTCGAACATATTCTGTATCCACAAAGGGCCGTACAGGACTTGCAACATGCGGTCGTGCATTATCCTGCTGAAACCATTCTAGGAAAGATCCTTCGACGACGTTGCAGGACCATGGACTATCAGCTCGGAGACCATGGCTGCTGTTACACTTGACGCTGCATCACAGACAGTAGTGCCTGCGATGGTGTACTCGACGACGAACCTGGGTGCACGAATGGCAAAACATTTTTTCGGGTGAATCGAGGTTCTGTTTACAGGATTATGATGGTCGCATCCGTGTTTGTCGATATCGCGGTGAAAAACTCACATTGGAAGCGTGTATACGTCATCGCCATACTGGTGTATCATCTTCCGGCGTGATGGTATGGGGTGCCATTGGTTACACGTGCCATGAAAGACGTAGTTCTCCTTCAGATCAATACTTTTCA
Source organism: Schistocerca cancellata (assembly GCF_023864275.1). NCBI lineage: Eukaryota > Metazoa > Arthropoda > Insecta > Orthoptera > Acrididae > Schistocerca > Schistocerca cancellata. The sequence goes on along the minus strand of NC_064633.1, from coordinate 114,958,659 downwards.
TCCAAAGAATTTCCAATGAGTACTGTCCATCCTTAAAATGCGATTATGAAAAGATGAGCGTAACATCCGCCTACAGCTGTCATACGCTCACCAACCGAGAAAAACCATTTTGCAACAGATTTCTACAGATGTGATAGTAGGTGAAAGTTTGAAGGAATCAACTCAGGTGAGTTGAGTAGATGACGTACCTATTAGAACTTCGAATCCTTCAGTTTCCCATTTCTGCGGGAAGTTGCAGCACCCCGAATAATGACTGTTTATTTTATTCTGTAATCGAGGCCTCTAAAAGGTATTTTCTTTTTAGTCTAGTAGGATGGGTAGATTTCTGGGTAACTCCTTTTCATATTTTTTAGAAAACATTCTACAAATGGCGCACATATCTTCGAAACCAATCTCTCATACCACATACGTCGTCTAAAATAAACCTTGCTTTTCCTTATGATATGTCTACCCTATCAGCTATTTCACGAATATTTGCTCCTATAACGCTCAGTACTATCTTGTGCATTTCCTGGATAATTTCGTGGGTGGTTAGTTTCAAAAAGACCATTACTCGCGTAATTTTATAAGCAACCAACGTCATTTCTGAATTCAACCTCGCAGTTCGGTGTGGCGGAGTGGTTCTAGGCGATACAGTCCGGAACCGCGCGGCCGATACGGTCGCAGGTTCGAATCCTGCCTCGGGCATGGATGTGTATAATATACTTAGGTTAGTTAGGTTTAAATAGTTCTAAGTTCTAGGGTACTGATGACCTCAGCAGTTAAGTCCCATAGTGCTCATAGGCATTTGAACCATTTTTAGAATTCAACCGCACACTTTTTAATTGTTGAAAGTGAAGGAATAGACGGCTTGTAATTACAAACAAACTGTAGATGAATAGCCGTCGGCGATAAATCGCACAGAATACGAAAAAGCACGGTAGCAGTTTATCAATTTTGAAAGAACTACGGATACCACAATTACTTTAAAAATCGGCCTAAGCCAAAATAAGGAGTGACTGATAAAACTAAAGGAGTGAGAAAGAGACCTAAACGTTACTGTTCTTTTAAGTGTGCTTTGATACACAGAAAAGTGCAGTATGTTGATTTAAGATCCAAGGACGTGTCAGATTAAGTCTGCATGTTGATTGGTGGTCGTTTGTCTGGTATACCGAACTTAATACGATATGCCATACCTTCTTAGACGAAAGAGAGAATCGATATTATCGCCCTCTCAGAGACACAAAATGAATAATACCTGCCAAAATATGCTCTTCCGAACATCGTACTACAAATGGTTCAAATGGCTCTGATCACTATGGGGCTTAACTTCTGCGGTGATCAGTCCCCTAGAACTTAGAACTACTTAAACCTAACTAACCTAAGGACATCACACACATCCATGCCCGACGCAGGATTCGAACCTGCGACCGTAGCGGTCGCGCGGTTCCAGACTGAAGCGCCTAGAACCGCTCGGCCACCACAGCCGTCATCATGCTACACCACACCAGTATTTCAAGATATAATCTTAAAATGATTTCCACTTCATAGTGTGCTGGTACACCAATCAGTGCGTAGAATGCGGTGAAACAACAGTCTTGGTTGCAGAATCGATTTTTTTGCTTTATTTATTCATGGCAAGCATCTTGCCTCATACAAGGCATCTTGAGAATCAACTACAGTTATTACAACTGTATCAGAAAGGCTACATCCTAACCTACATCTGGAAAGACCAAAAATTTAAAAACACTATGAAACTTACCAGTATAGTGTTGGTAAGTAGGTTTTGGGTGCCACAATTACGAGATCGGCGAAAATATACTGCCCCGTCGTATACAGCAAAATAAACCGAAGAAAGTACGTGCTCACGTCACATGTTAAGCGCGTAACACCTGAAAACCTGCGGCTCCCCCCGTCGGAGGTTCGACTCCTCCCTGGAGAGTGGGTGTCTGTGTGTTGTCCTTAATGTAAGTTACTTTACATTAGATTAAATGGTGTGTAAGCCTAGGCACCGGTGACCTCAGCAGTTTGTACCCATAGGAACTTACCACCACCACCACCACCACCATCACCCCACCACCACCACCATCACCACCACCATTACCACCACCTGATAACCCACGGATGAACAAAATTGGGAAAATTTGAAGCTGTTGACTTTACGATGGCTGCGATCCGCATGCATAAGAAAACAGAAGAAGATGTAAGTTCATTACCTTGCAGGTCTATGTGGCCTAAACCAGTGGATACAAGGGCGGCTCAGGCTTCCAGATATTCCGTCACATGGTCAATACGCTGGAGGCATCGTTCTCTGTTCTCAGGTCTGACACACTATACTGAGCCCCGCAGCATATCGTGCCTACAGCAAGTACCAGTTTTTGACGGTAGGTGCCTTTGGTACACTGTTATTTAAGCTGTACAGTTTTACGGTTGTTATTTTGAAACTATTTTAGATAAAGTTAAATTTTGAGTATAGGCAGTAGTATAGGAAAATTATACTATTTTATAGTAAGACTCAGATACACTTTCAGACCAGACCAGGCTGCATGTCCAGTCCGTTGCAATATAAATTGACAGGTTTCCGTTAACATAGTGCAAAATACGTTTAGCTGTAATAACAAAATTGTTTGCGTCATACGTGCACAAGTCTTGTAGAGAGATTATAGGCGATCTAAAAGTTGGCTTTTCCATTTTATGTACAATATTTCAGCTTCTGGTTGGAATCCAGGCAGTGAGTACACATAAAACAAAACTTATAGCTCGTGGAGAAGATGGCTGGGTCGGTTGTCGAAATATTGTGCATAAAAAGGAAACAACAACTCGGCAGATCAATCGCGCCGATAAAACCTGAGAGATAACTTACCAGTCTAGTTCGCAAGGATTCTGCCACTTGTGCAGGTATCTAGGAATTAACTTTGCACGTCTGTGTTTGTATGTACGTGTACCAGATGTACTTTTCCTCTCAGTTTTGTTCTACCATCAACAAGCCTAGCAGTTCCTTTAGTGAACAAATAATTTTTCTTTGTATGGGTTTACTCTTTCCTATTATCACGCTAAACACTACTACGAGTAGACTGTCGCTCGTCCGTCAGGGTAAAAAAATTTGAACTTACCGCAATCTCACTTTAAACATAGCTGTTTCAGATCTGTTATCAGACTTACAAAATATAAGACATGTAGTGTAGAAAATTTGGGTGGTGACTGGTCACACTTTACTGTTGTTATTAACTATTTCACTCCCAATATTAGGAGAATTAGGTTGTTCCTGTTTTTCAGGGATCCTACGAAAGTACGGACGTTTTTGTTAACCATGATACCCATTTCTTCGTTTCTCTATCCTCCGTATCGTAATACCATCAGGACCAGACCTTCGCCGCACACCAAACCCCGTTTTTTCGTAATATTCCGTCATTAATGTCGTTTACGAAGTCGTTGATGCATCCATTTCGCTCTGTTCCGCCTGTTGTGTGCATATTGAAATCTTGTTTGTGGTGTCATACTACCTACAGTAACTGAAGGGTGAGCGGGGAGGGCCTGATGTTTACATTTTTTGGACTTGGTACTATGCTCATACGTCTGGGAATTTGAATGTTTCAGTGCGTGTTACGTACTGTTCCGTGCTATTTTTTAAATGTTTATTGCTTGGTTGTAACGGCGGTAGGGAGGGGGGGGGGGAGGGGGCTCCAACCTTTCCTGGTTGCATGTAGATACGCTGGATAAGGTTAATCTATTGCTAGTCCCACCTCACGGTGGCACTTGCAACCTCGGTCGCACCGCAAGCGCTGTGGCTTGAGTACCAGTGCTATGCTGAGCGCTCAGTGTGGCTGGTGTGTTGTTACTGTTCGTGCGAGTTCTCACTAGGACGTGATGAGTAATTTGTAAGTGTTCTGACTTGTAGTTTGGTACGGGCAATTGTCCAGAGCCCCTCTATCCCATATATTTTGTTGTTGGCTGCAGTTTCTTCCTCGATTTCATGAAGAATGATGTACACATCAATAGACCGCTTTTCTAACTAACCATCTGCGTTTGGTGGGCGATTCCGTTTTACCAGTGAACTTTGTCTCCCTTCCTTCTTACATCTATTTCTTAAATGAGTTAAACTGTTGTGAGTACATTTAGGTGACTTTCGTTATTAAGAGTATGATGACTGTAATGTTACGACGTCGGTTCGCTGGGCTATATGGACAGCCATTACTTTTTCTTCTGTTTAAATTTACACATGAGGCTGTGGCCGTAGACCACGAAACCTGTCTCGTCCCATTAAAGATTATCATAGAGGTGTACGCGGTGTTATTTTTGCCAGATGAGACGTATTACCACAGACGTGGATGCCGGGAGCACAGGGCTGTTTGCAACTTTTTAATTCACCCTACCTGCAATACGTCAGATGATAATACCATAGGAAAGTGCAGAATGAAAATATGCCTAGTGTGCTAGTCCATACCTACAGATCAACACAAAGTGAGAGCTAACCGCAACGCAAGCAGAACTGAGCTTTTGGTCGACTTATCCACGATGGTTCCATCTAAGTCTGTTATTTTTCGGGAAGCCAGTGTCTCATCCGATGTGTTCCCATTCATCTCTACTTCTAGTACCCTCTATATCATTTTTATGTGTTTGGAAACATATTAGCCTTTTAAGATTAAGAGTTAAGGCGTGAACCAGTTGTTCCATTATTCTCCTGGGTGTATCTTGTATGAATTTGTTTGATCCCCCTACGAATATACCAGTGTCATAAGCAACATCACAGTTTTTGAAGAGTTCCCATATGATACAGGGAAATCATTTACGTAGGCCAAGAGTAGGAGCAATGAAGCACCGATCATTGTTGGACGCCATATTTAACGCTCCCTCGCTGTTACTTTATTCTTTTTCATGCCGTATCGCTACTCAATGTGACACGCTTTTCAGACTGTCATAATATGACTTCATACATGTATACATTTAACGGGAACGCCCTTAACGGCATTCTATTTTAGTTTCTGCTGTAAGATTTGTGGTACACACAATCGATGGTCTAGGAAAGATCGCCCGAAATGTCAAAAGGGTTATTTTTCATTTCTGTTGGAGCGAAGTTGTTGGGATCATATATTGTAGATAGCCCTTGCGGAAGTTGAACTGACTTGCTATGAAACTGTGGTGATCCACAGTTTTTGTCGTTCCCAACAAGTGCGTAGTGTAAAACGACGTGGTGGGGTCATAGTTGTGTAACTCTAACCGTACTGGTTAGGAAATGGTTTCTAAACACATACCACACCCAGATTTGAATTTATTGTTCTTTCCTCGAATCACTGCATGTTGATATCGCTCATTTCCTGTATACTCCTTCAACATATTTAGCACTCAGTTGACCGATAACCTGTTGATCTCCACCCTGCCTTCCTTTATTGGCTGCGAATCATGAGAATTACTCACAAAGTTAAAAGTTGTTGGTGATTCAAACTGGCGGTTTAGATTGCATATCATAACCGGAAAATTTGGTTGTAATGAAGCAGTAATGTCTTAATACAAAGTATCCAACGCATCTGTCACTGTCACTTGCTCATCAGACAGTGATTCATCGCAAATCATTTGTCTAATTGCAGTGTAAATTCGAAACTGTCACGCAGAAACAATGAAATGAGATCTGGACCATGTATACATTGTGTACATTGGCCGTCTCTCTTCATTTGAAGGCATGTATAACAATATAGACATGAATACAGTGATGGAATGCTCGCACATGAATGAAGATTTATTATGAGAATCACACTTTTTTAAACTGTATATGACCACACAATAACGTAGCGACGGTCTTGGACAGTAAATGCAGCGTCTTGCATAGCTGCCGTAGCTGCAACGCAATTCTGTAGACGATCGTACATATGTGAACATAAAACCTGTTCACAATACTTTATCTGGGAACTTGAAGTTTCCACTGAAGGAGTCAACATCGATTGAATGAACAATGGTTCACGGAAGCACAGTACGCTCTCTGCAGCAGCCGGAAAGCAGTAGATACCTCACCCAAGGTGATGACGTGTTCTTTTTCTTTTGGAAGTAGTTTCATAAATGTTGGCTCTTTCACCTAATGAATAATATATGAGCCTTCGGAATATAAGAATACCTTTTGTATATAGCAAACAGAGCAATACACGCAAAAAATGGCTCTGAGCACTATGGGACTTAACTTCTGAGGTCATCAGTTCCCTAGAACTTAGGTTTAAGTAGTTCTAACTAACCTAAGGACATCACACACATCCATGCCCGCGGCAGGATTCGAACCTGCGACCGTAGCGGTCGCTCGGTTCCAGACTGTAGCGCCTAAAACCACTCGGTCACTCCGACCGGCAACAATACACGCATATTGGAAAGTAATGTATGTTTTCACCCTGCGTTGAATAGTCTTCCCATAAATATGTCTCAGACTTTACGATATCATTATTTTGGTACGTCCACGCTTCCGCACTTGAACTCCTGACCTACTGTCCAGTAGAAAATAAGTATTAATGGCTTGCTCCTGTCACATTTACTTGGAGGTACTACTCAACGTGAAAACACGTGACTCGTAATAGCTATAATTATTAATCTGCAGATAACGTAACTACTGAGATAACGTTGTTCAATACATACAAATGCATTACACAATACATATATAGGCATTTATATGCATAAAAGCATATAAATGACGTAGTGGATGACGTCATAAGCTTCATTAGCTTGCTCGCAGATGTATCTAGTGGTACAGAAAGAAATCGCACCCTACAAAATTATACCGGAATGCAGAAAGAAAGGCAAAATGACACTTGGTAAAGGGGTTGGCAGTTGACCCAAAATTTGAACAAAAGTAACGTTTCGCGTAGAGATGGTTGTAAAAAGCTGTTGCTGTTGTGTGAATTATCGCGGAACAGTCAGTGGAAACAGTCACATTTATCAAGTCTCAGGCAGTATGCATACGAAGTGATGTAAGCGGGACGTGGTCTATGCCCAGGTTATCGCCTGCGACTACCACTGCTTGGCAATGCAGCCACGATTTGCGGGTTGCCGCGCTATAGATCCACACAGGTCAGGAGGCAAGGCTGAAACACTATGATCGTGTACACACACTGGCCAGCCGAAGTGTTTACAAAATAAACTATAGCGCGCTCTACAGTGACGGAAGGCCCCAGTATAGTCAAGCGTGGCACTCGTATCTCCGCCAGCCACGCTGCATTCTGGGCTCTATCTCACCTACGTAAAGCACGTGTCCGCCGAGCGGGGAGCGGGTATTAGTCCCCCGGGTATGTACTAACGATGCCTGCGCCCCCTAGCGAAGCAGCTCTGTTCGTTGCGGCACAATGGGATTTCCTCGTCGCAGTGTCCAGTTGCAGCCGGGGCACCAACCACAAAGGAGCTACATGGCAACACTGTAACGAGCAGCTCCAACGATAAAGTTGTCATTGGACACTATTCTTCTGAAATGGTACACGCTTGTTCGTGCTAGTGTCAAGGAACTGTCTTCGGAGACAGTCTCATCGGACTCATAATAATTAAACTGTTGCTCATGATAACGAGCTAACCTGTAGTCCCAGTAACTTATAATTTTCTTGCGACTTCTCGTTCTGGAAGACTGGTCTCGTATTGTGTGTGTCCACCAGACTTACATAGACCAGCGTCTCTGTCTGCATTATACTGTGAATTATTTTCATTTCTTTTTGTGTTAGAAACGAAGTGATCCCGGCGGAGGTTCGAGTCCTCATTCGGGCATGGGTGTATGTGTTTGTCCTTAGGATAATTTAGGTTAAGTAGTGTGTAAGCTTAGGGACTGATGACCTTAGCAGTTAAGTCCCATAAGACTTCACACAAATTTGAACAGTTTTTTAGAAACGAAATGTATTTTTATTTTACTGCCTAGAAATCATAATTTACGTCTGTGGTCGCAATCAGGACACTAGAAAATAAATATGTAAAATTAATCACAGGTAAGGAAGATGCAAGGCTGGCAGTCATATAGAGAATCCTCACGAAGCATTTTCCGCCAACGAGTAAGAGTTCGTTTACGGAAACGAACATATTGCTTTCTTTTCTATTTATCTGACAAAATGTTCTTGAAATTAAAAAGAAAGACATCCAAACTCATCCGGAGACTTACCAAATTTCATTGTTGCCGAACACCATTCTGTGGTGGAACTGGAGGGGAGGGACGTGATAGTAAGCGTTTATAAATTTTATTTAAGGAACTTGTCGTTTTGGAGCTGATAGTGATACCGCCTCCCTAAAATCACTAGGTGGCCTGCCTGCAGCAGGTAAATCCTTTTGCAAAGGCCAGATGATGTCTTGGGAGATAACACCGCATGCTTCTGTCACTTGTTGTCGCATTGTGTTAAGAAATATTGCAAATAATGTAGATCGGAAAAAAGTCCCCTCACACATGTCAAATGATGGAAATATTGGCTGATCGTAGCACTCAGAAGACTTGGGAGTTGACGCTCACAGGTCTTATGATGTCACTGGTGATATCGAGCAACTCCTGCGGTTTGATTAACGCCAGAAGTTTGGAATCAGCCATTGTCCTGACGGAAAATCAAATCTCCCGACATGACAACAAAAGAGCACACGGGGAAATTCGCTGGGTATACCCTGGCATTTCCAGTATTTCCACAACAAAAAACAGGATTATATACTCAAAGTTGATACGTCTTCTCGCACTGTATGACCGAATTAATTATTTACGTCACTTCATTGTGTATTCCGTTAGTTGCCTCTAATTTGGTTGCCGTTCCAAACTACTACAACTGACATCAAGGAGGAATATGTACGCTTCCGTGTCAGTTCATGAAGATCGCTGACTGGATGTTTGCATTAATGTATATGGCTTCCTATCGTTTCCAAAATACGGGGCAACAATAAAGCGGAAACCTGATAGCTAAGGAGCTGCACGTTCTTCCAGGGGTTTATGGTGTGAAGTGTGGACTGTAGCATATTCGTGCTGCAATATACCATTTGGTAATGTGGTCATGGGGGGGTCAAGTAACAGGTGTCACAAACTGAGAAGCATTCAGGCTCGTTCAATGAAATATCAAATCAGTCCTAAGGTAATGTCCAGTAATTCATCGCACAGTGATTCCAGGAGCTGTATGTGTCTCGAGAATCGCTATTTTCTGTGTCTCTTCACGATATGGATTACGAACACGTTAGCATCGTCTTGATCGCCACAAATAGAGCGTGACTCATGGCTAAAGACGACTGAATACGACTCAATATTCCAACTGAGTCTGGCTCTACAACGCACTAGTCAATGTTTTCTGTGGTACAGTGTCAGCGGTAAGAGAAGCATGGCAGCACAAGATCTTAACCCTGATTCCTGTTCTCGATGGTTCGTTGTTGACACTCTGCTTGTGACATATTCCCCGATTTCAGCTGTTGTCACCTGTCTCTTCATCGGAGTCCATTTCACATTCCTACTATTTTCTTCTTGTGTAGTCTTTCCGGAGAATAGCCTTTGCATATTCTGTCTACAATGTTCTCTTGAGAATATCTCGTCACCATTCGTTCTACAATCACTGACTCCAAGTAACGGTCCCTCAAAGGCTGATAAATGGCGATTAACTTCATTTCTTCTGGGCATAATGTGTAGTGATCTCAGTTCCAGTAACGTTAGAAACACGCAGTAGCTATTTTTCATAAGTGTGATAGATACTGATGAGGTTTTTATCTACCCTTTGACACAGAAATGTAATTACTGGAATACAGTTTTGGTAGTATTTGCTCATTGTGTTCATAATGTAAGAGTTTCCACTTCCGTCAAGGTGACCAATATGCTGGCTCTCCAACAATAGGGAGAGAGACTCAGAGAGCAGCGTAAATACGAGTATTAATTGTACGTCACGTAGTTCCATGCGACGAGCGGCGGTACATAACGCGGAATAATGGCCTTCAGCCATCCATGGGAAGCGAGTACTTTGACCGGCGGCGGATAGACATTTCGTATCACGTCACTGACAACATCGCTACGCCGATTCTCGAATACAGCTGTTACCTCGCAGGAAGAAAGCCCCTTATCCTCGAAATAGTTGCCGACACACAGGGTGGACAAGAATATGGAAACGTCAAAAACACAAGACATTATCATGCTTAATACTGTGTACGAAATCCGGTGGTATTCAAAGCGGCAGATTTGTACAGGCCTTGCATGGTTTTCAGGGGAGTTGTACACATTCTTCTTGTGAAGAAGTGTTAAGTTCACGTTATGATGATCGAGCTGGATAGCAATCATGTACCCTTCTCTCCAAAGTAGACCACAAAAGCTCAATAATATTGAGATCGGTGACTTTGATGGCCAGAGGAGATGCGGGGTTTCACTCTCGTGCTTACAAGACCAGTGGTGGACGCTCCGAGCTGTGTGAAAAGCGGTCCAATCGTCTTGGAAAATAGATTCCTCAACGGGGAACAGACATTATGCCATAGGACGGACCTGATCAGGCAAAATGCTCACATAATCTGTGGCAGTAATGCGATGTTGCACAGTTACCATGGGGACCCTGGAATAACGCTATAGGGCTGCCCAAATCATCACCGATTCACCCACCACGTTTCATTCTTGAGATATAAACTCGGCCAGAAGTTGGAAACAGTGAGAAACAAGACTCAAAAGACCAAATGACTCTTTATCATTACTTCGTAGTACGGGTTTTGTGGCCTCCCCCCCCCCCCCCCCCCCCCACGTTTCCCTGTTTCGGTCAGTTGCATCACTGTTGAGTGGTTTTGACATTCAAATTTGCACTGCAATTCCTTGCTTGTGGCACAAGCTCCCCTCGTGCTTTTTTGGCGACAGCAGGTTTCGCGAGTGCGACATTCAATTCTTCAGTGACTTTTGCAGCCGTACCTACTCTTTATTTTTCGTCAAATTTCTCTTCACTGACCGTCCTTCACGGTCTCTCATCACACACTTTCATCCACGATGTGACTTCACGGAAAATGTTTTTCCGCTTTTCCAGGGTGAGGTATAAATCTTCGATACGGTGCCTCTTGAAACACCCGAACACTTCGTCTACCTTGTGGTCCCGTGTCTTCAACGAATGTTTTAAGAAACATTGTTGTTGTTGTGGTCTTCAGTCCTGAGACTGGTTTGAAGCAGCTCTCCATGCTACTCTATCCTGTGCAAGCTTCTTCATCTCCTAGTACCTACTGCAGCCTACATCCTTCTGAATCTGCTTAGTGTATTCATCTCTTGGTCTCCCTCTACGATTTTTACCATCCACGCTGCCCTCCAATACTAAATTGGTGATCCCTCGATGTCTCAAAACATGTCCTACCAACCGATCCCTTCTTCTAGTCAAGTTGTGCCACAAGCTCCTCTTCTCCCCAATTCTATTCAATACCTCCTCATTAGTTATGTGATCTACTCATCTAATGTCCAGCATTCTTCTGTATCACCACATTTCGAAAGCTTCTATTCTCTTCTTGTCTAAACTATTTATTGTCCACGTTTCAATTCCATACATGGCTACACTCCATACAAATATGACACTTAAATCTATACTCGATGTTATTAATTATTATATTAATTGTTAATAATATTAATTAATAATAGTTTCGACCAGACGATCAATTCCAAGCTTGTGGAGCAGGAGAGATGCTAGGACAAGAAATACTGAACTACTATTTTAAAGAACTTATTTATCTTACTGAACAGCAAAGACCATGATCTCATTATTACAACATCCTGAAGTCTCTAGAAATGTAGGCAACGCATTCATTCAGTTCTACTACAAAACTTTTTATTAAAATTTAAGTAATATCTTATAATGAATCAAATCAGCGACAGCTTTCGTAACATCAAAATTCTTTAAAAAAACATCATAATAAATTTAAAAAAGTCCACCAAGACATTCGAAAATCCAAAGGAATAAAATCCTCTGAAGGGTAATCAATGAAATTTCAAATATAGGGTCACCAATTTGACAGTAAGCTAAAGTAAGCCACCTCGCATCCTAATTGAGTCCGTTTACATGGCAGCACACTGAGCCCCTGCTCACATCACTTACACACGGCACCTCTATAGCTGCCAGTTGGTCCATGCATCACTTTAATAGTACAGATTTCAGCACACAACAATAGCTCCAATAATAAAACTCTCACTGCGTCCTTCGGCATTAGTGCAGTAATTCTATTCCCACATATATCAGGCTCTTCCAAAGATATTCGCGTTTCACCCACTGTCGGCAGTAGCGTATTCCACAACCTACAGCTTGAGCGGTGCCTCCGATAAATAAGTAACAACAGCTACATTTGCTGAGAACCGCGATCCACTGTTCGAACTGAGCCAAGGTAAGACAGCGCCGAGTGCAGACACGAAGACGCAGAGAAAGTCACCGGCACATACAACCGTGAGTCCACACAGAAGAGGAAACATAGCTCTTTGACGTGCTGCTAGTCGCTCGGTATTTTAACCTCTACTCTCAGCAGGGAAGACGGTTTGCTGTCCGGTCGCGCGACGTGCGGATTGGACGGAGGATTGGAGAATCCTGTACACTCAGTGTATCACTCGAAGGCGCCAATCTCACTGACTCTCCCAGCGCGTTCCAGTTCACTTAGTTTCGGCATAAAGCACTCACAACTACAGCGCAGCCTGCAGGATAGGCTAGCATCTGCGTTTGTGTTTAACCACGCATTTTTCGAGGTGTTTTCACATTTTTGTCCAACCCTTTAACGAGGTAGCCCGCTTGCACGCAGCAACTACACAAATTCTTCACAATGTAAAATAGGTTTTGGAAACAGCTATGGGCCTCATAGATGGCAACACAAATTAGCAAGATTTTACAATGACTTATTGACAGAAGCGTTACAGTACATAACTGGAATACGAAGATTCTGCATGGCAATGTAGTTCATTGTTGACTGTTAACCTGCACTGATCTGCCTTTAAGGACAGCTATAGTACTAAATCCAGTGAACGAAGGCTAACTGCACACCACGAAGATGACTTGCTACAGACCCGAAATTTAACCGACAGGAAGAAGATGCTGTGATATGCAAATCATTAGCTTTTCAGAGCATTCACACAAGGTTGGCGCCGGTGGCGTGCTGACATCAGGAAAGTTTCCAGTCGATTTCTCATACACAAACAGCAGTTTACCGGCGTTGCCTGGTGAAACGTTGTTGTGATGCCTCGTGTAAGGAGGATAAATGCGTACCATCACGTTTCCGACTTTGATAAAGGTCGGATTGTAGCCTATCGCGATTGCGGTTTATCGTATCACGACATTGCTGCTCGCGTTGGTCGAGATCCAACGACTGTTAGCAGAATACGGAATCGGTCGGTTCAGGAGGGTAATACGTAACGCCGTACTGGATCCCAATGGCCTCGTATCACTAGCAGTCGAGATCACAGGCATCTTATCCGCATGGCTGTAACGGATCGTGCCGCCACGTCTTGATCCCTGAGTCAACAGATAGGGACGTTTGTAAGACAACCATCTGCACGAACAGTTCGACGACGTTTGCAGCAGCATGGACTATCAGCTCGGAGACCATGTCTGCGGTTACCCTTCACGCTGCACCACAGTCAGGAGCGCCTGCGATGGTGTACTCAACGACGAACCTGGGTGCACGATTGGAAAAACGTCATTTTTTCGGATGAATCCAGTTTCTGTTTACAGCATCATGATGTTCTCATCTGTGTTTGGCGACATCGCGGTGAGCGTACATTGGAAGCGCGTATTCGTCATCGCCATACTGGTGTATCACCCGATGTGATGGTATGGGGTGCCATTGGTTACACGTCTCGGTCACCTCTTGTTCGCATTGACGGCACTTTGAACAATGGACGTTACATTTCAGATGTGTTACGACCCGCAGCTAGACCCTTCATTGGATCCCTACGAATACATTTCAGCAGAATAATGCACGACCGCATGTTACAGGTCCTATACGGGCCTTTCTGGATACAGAAAACGTTCGAATGCTGCCCTGGCCAGCACATTCTCCAGATCTCTCACCAACTGAAAACGTCTGGTCAATGATGGCGGAGCAACTGAGTCGTCACAATACGCCAGTCACTTTTCTTGATGAATTGTGGTATCGTGTTGAAGTTGCATGGGCAGCTGTACCTGTACACGCCATCCAAGCTCTGTTTGACTCAATTTCCAGGCGTATCAAGGCCGTTATTACGGCTAGAGGTGGTTGGTCTGGGTACTGATTTCTCAGTATCTATGCACCCAAATTGCGTGAAAATGTAATCGCATGTCAGTTCTAGTATAATATATTTGTCCAATGTATACCCGTTTATCATCTGCATTTGTTATTGGTGTAGCAATTTTAATGGCCAGTAGTGTATAATAAAAAGAGCAGTTTGACTCTTCTTGGCGGCGTCTGTATTACATGAGTCCTCAGGTACGGTCCTGACACTGTCAGCGGGCGCTGCCTGCTCGCTGGAGCCGTGTGTTTCCTTATATTCACGTTCGGTGAATGGCTGTCCACTTGGTACAATACAGTCCGTTTTTTGTGCGTCTTCTCTGGAGTCCAACGTTAACTATGTTGCGCCTGTGTCTTAGACAGCCAGGTGCTCTTATATTTAGGCTGTGTGTCTTCTGGAGTACCCCGCAGGAATAATGTCTAGTTCTGGGCTGTTGTGTAGGACGATTCCTTGTTCATTTGTGCAGATTTGGTGTCACGTTGTAACCGAACTCTGCGACACTTTAGGGCATCTGCATAGCGCCAATCTTGGTTCCCACTCTCTACCTGATTTGCGGCAGTGCCCTCCTCAGTTCAGTGTCAGGCTATAGGACAAATGGAGTAGAAAAAGTAAGCGCCAAATCCAATATCCGAAAAATTAAAATGGTATTTTGATACCATATAATTATTGCGCGAATGTTCTGAAAAGCTAATCATTTGTGCATCACAGCATCTTCTTCCTATCGGTTAAATTTCGCGTCTGTAGCACGTCATCTTCGTGGTTTAGCAATTTTAATGGCCAGTAGTGTATTTGATGTACAGTTGCATGTAATTGACTTGAATTACACTCCTGGAAACCAGCGGACACACCAGGAACCGCGGTGTCGGCCGTCGAATGGCGCTAGCTGCGCAGCATTTGTGCACCGCCGCCGTCAGTGTCAGCCAGTTTGCCGTGGCGTACGGAGCTCCATCGCAGTCTTTAACACTGGTAGCATGCCGCGACAGCGTGGACGTGAACCGTATGTGCAGTTGACGGACTTTGAGCGAGGGCGTATAGTGGGCATGCGGGAGGCCGGGTGGACGTACCGCCGAATTGCTCAACACGTGGGGCGTGAGGTCTCCACAGTACATCGATGTTGTCGCCAGTGGTCGGCGGAAGGTGCACGTACCCGTCGACCTGGGACCGGACCGCAGCGACGCACGGATGCACGCCAAGACCGTAGGATCCTACGCAGTGCCGTAGGGGACCGCACCGCCACTTCCCAGCAAATTAGGGACACTGTTGCTCCTGGGGTATCGGCGAGGACCATTCGCAACCGTCTCCATGAAGCTTGGCTACGGTCCCGCACACCGTTAGGCCGTCTTCCGCTCACGCCCCAACATCGTGCAGCCCGCCTCCAGTGGTGTCGCGACAGGCGTGAATGGAGGGATGAATGGAGACGTGTCGTCTTCAGCGATGAGAGTCGCTTCTGCCTTGGTGCCAATGATGGTCGTATGCGTGTTTGGCGCCGTGCAGGTGAGCGCCACAATCAGGACTGCATACGACCGAGGCACACAGGACCAACACCGGCATCATGGTGTGGGGAGCGATCTCCTACACTGGCCGTACACCACTGGTGATCGTCGAGGGGACACTGAATAGTGCACGGTACATCCAAACCGTCACCGAACCCATCGTTCTACCATTCCTAGACCGGCAAGGGAACTTGCTGTTCCAACAGGACAATGCAAGTCCGCATGTATCCCGTGCCACCCAACGTGCTCTAGAAGGTGTAAGTCAACTACCCTGGCCAGCAAGATCTCCGGATCTGTCCCCCATTGAGCATGTTTGGGACTGGATGAAGGGTCGTCTCACGCGGTCTGCACGTCCAGCACGAACGCTGGTCCAACTGAGGCGCCAGGTGGAAATGGCATGGCAAGCCGTTCCACAGGACTACATCCAGCATCTCTACGATCGTCTCCATGGGAGAATAGCAGCCTGCATTGCTGCGAAAGGTGGATATACACTGTACTAGTGCCGACATTGTGCATGCTCTGTTGCCTGTGTCTATGTGCCTGTGGTTCTGTCAGTGTGATCATGTGATGTATCTGACCCCAGGAATGTGTCAATAAAGTTTCCCCTTCCTGGGACAATGAATTCACGGTGTTCTTATTTCAATTTCCAGGAGTGTATATGTGTGAGTGCCACATCTTCAATTAAAATGATTCTCTTATGTGCGAAGGATGTTAAATAAACACTGGTGCAAACTCAACTGCGTGCAGTGAGGAGGAGAGTTGGCTCACACCAATGGTAGTGCCGGCCGGAGTGGCCGAGCGGTTCTAGGCGCTACAATCTGGACCCGCGCGACCGCTAGGTCGCAGGTTCGAATACTGCCTCGGGCATGGAGGTTTGTGATATCCTTAGGTTAGTTAGGTTCGCGTAGTTCTAAGTTCTAGGGGGACTGATGACGTCAGAAGTTAAGTCCCATAGTGCTCAAAGCCATTTTTGAACCAATGGCAGTGGAAGACACGGCGGTCGGTCGGTTCCCATGAGATCGCCAGGTTCTGTAGACGGAGTGGAGTAGGTGCATCCAAAATGATGCTAAGTATTACATGCAAATCGCCACATGTACGGTGTTGGGATTAACTTTAATGATGTAATCACGCGGAAAGCCTGTTGTGTTAATATGAAATATGTGTCTTTTTGTCTTCCACTAATTCTTACTGTACGGCATGAATTGAAAACAGACTCAACTAAATTGATATGTTTGATTCATTCATTATTATCTGCACTAGGGAATGTATTTAGTGTATCTGGTGCCAAATAAATCGGAAGACCACTAGTTACGTATGATTTGAAAACTAGATGCCGTGTGCAGTCAAAATGTAATGGAAATAACTCGTGAATATAGAACACACACCACTCAAAAAAAGACAGTTATGGTCCTTATAAGAGCAGTCGTGCTTTTATAAACAAAAGTAAGCAGAAAACTGATGATGGGCAGGATTATGCGTTTAAAGGGACTGAGTAGCAGTCACGTGTTTCACTGGAAATTCGCATAAAATGATGTGAAACGGAGAAAGGAAAATTTTCCGCTCCAAGTTGATTCATGTCACTGAGACTGAAAATTTGCGTTACATTAAACACTCAGATAAAATACGTACATAAAAAATTAAAAATGGACGATAGTGCAGAGGGAGGAAGTTGTTAGAGGCCTCTCGGAGCACAAGCTTGACATCAGGAAACTTATGACTTGTTAGCTGTTATCCAATTGCCCGCAAGTTTTTGAGGCAGAGAGGTAGACGAAATGATGGCGCCTCTCAGAGTGCACACTATGAGATTGTGGGCTATCGTGAGGTGACACAACTGCATTCAGGGCAGCCCCGTTGATGTAAAAGCTGCTGATGAGCAAGCCTGGTGCGGCCGATACATAGTCGGCGCAGTAAGATGGCAGTTTGGAGAGTAGTATTTCACCCCTTGGCCGTCCCCTTGATTGATTTCAACTTGTTCAGTTTCGTGGTGGCCTGTCATTATATATCCCAGGTTTAGCTGATATCGTAAGTATGTGGACGATACTCCAAGTTTTTCTCCTGTGGTCGCTTCTTTAGGTAATTTGTCAGCGAGTTCATTTCCGGAGTACCCACGTGTCTCGGTTTCAGAGCAATCTGATGGTTGTTCTGGTGCAATGAAGGTCAACTAATCAGTCTTGGATGTCAGTGACCAAAAAATTCTCAGATAGCTCTGAGGAAGGCCTTGTACGTAGCTCATATAGTCGCTACAAACCGGGAAGTCCTTTCTTTCGAGGGTTTGAATGTAATCAGTGCCCACGATACGGCGACAAACTCTGCAGTGCATATACTGAATAGCCAAACCATTATGACTATGTGCTTAATATTATGTTGGTATTCCTCTGGAACTTAATACAGCCGCGGTTCTGTGTGGCATGGACTGTAAAAGTCCTTGGTAGGTTTCCAGAGGTATGAGGTATTATATGTGGACACACAGTTCAGGCAATCCCGTAAATTATTGTCCAGTGGTTCGTGACCTGACGTTCGATAACGTCCCTGATGTGTTGCACCAGGATCAGATCAAAGGGATTTACTGGACAAGAAATCAACGCTAATTCACTGCAGTACGATTCTAGCCTTGTTACGTCGACAGTTATCCTCCTGAAAGATGTCATCCGTTTGGGAGAAGAGAGCAAGCAAGAAGTGGTATAAGTGTAGGCAATAATATTCACATGCTCCACAGCTGACATAGTGCCTTCGGTTACTGACCAGGCTTCATGGAAAGCCGTGTAATCATGGAATAGTGCAAGTTTCCAGCAGCTATTAGCCTGGATGACGGCCTATCGGTACACGACCATCGAACTACTGTAACAAGATACTTGATTCATCCGACCAGGCGACACGATTTCATTGCTCCGCGGCTCAAACTCAATGATCCCATTCCCCACTGCAATCGTAATTGACGATGTTGATAGGTCGACGTGGGAAGACGATGCGGTCTCTGTTGCAGAGGACAATGTTCAACAATGCGCGCCGAACAGTGTTCTCTGAAACACATGCGCCTGCATCGGAATTGTACCCAGTTAGAAAATCCGGCGCAGACCGTTACCTACCCTGCTTTATGGAGTGCTGAAGCCTCAGACCTCCACGTTCTGTACTGAGGCTGAAGCTTCCAACATACTGCCACTCACTCGTGCCTTCATCGTCCTTCAGATGCTTCCCATAGTCGCTCACGTCAGTAGCACGCGAACAGCCGACGAAATTCGTCGTTTCCGAAACTCTTGTTTCCAGGCGACAGACCGTAATAATCTGTCCTTTGTTAAAGTCACTTATGTCAGCTGATTTCCCAATTTGCCACCCTTATCGTCGCTAGAATGATTCCCTATTCATCTATGGTCCGCTTACATATGTCTCTTAAAGCGTCACATCCCCGAGCGCTACCAGGCAGCACTAAATCTTGCGGTGGGCAGTGATCATAATGTTTCGGCTCATCAGTGTACTCTGCATACACTTGGCAGACTCACGTCTCGTGACCCCTTGACTGTACACAAACATAAACACATCTGTTGAGAGCCGGCCGCGGTGGTCTAGCGGTTCTAGGCGCTCAGTCCGGAGCCGCGTGACTGCTACGGTCGCAGGTTCGAATCCCGCCTCGGGCATGGATGTGTGTGACGTCCTTAGGTTAGTTAGGTTTAAGTAGTTCTAAGTTCTAGGGGACTGATGACCATAGATGTTAAGTCCCATAGTGCTCAGAGCCATTTTTTGAGCCACATCTGTTGAAGTCTTTCGATTCAATTTTTGTAGATGCCTGTCGAATTTGGGTAATCAGGTACAACTGAATGGAACAGAAGTCTGAGAATGAAGGGCCATCCATTTCATAGGTCCATCTAAACCACAGGACTGGGTGCTGAGAGGGAACTCTTGCACACAGCCACGATGGGGCAGTTGGAGGTACATGCACAGAGCCTTCAATCATATCCCACCTCAGTGCCCAGTTTTGGGCGATTCTTAGTCTGAACTGTTAACTGTGAAACACGGTCGAGTAACATGGATGGCTGGGCATCTACAAACTGTGACGACACAGTTCGCTAAGTGTTATTGGCGGCTGATCCTCAGCCGTAGAACAGAAGGTTCCTCCAGGAAGCTGTCAACTGAGCTCTTATGGAAGGCTCTACTTGCCAAACACACTCTACTGTGGAGGGCAAGCTCATTATTGTTGCTGCTGCCGACTCGCAGGCAACACTTCCATGGTCCAGACGGGATAAAATCAAAACTTAGTAAAATCGCCGAAGAACCGTGCAGTCCATGTTCCAGGAAGTGCTGCTGGGAAATTTGAGGGTATTAAGTTGTCCTATGCAATTTGTATTGAGATGGCGTACATGTAGCAACTGTGGTGTTAACCTGCTGCCAAGTAATGGACCTAAAAACCTGAAAGTTCCAATGACTTAAAGTAATTGATTCCTGACGTAAACTTCTGCGTGAAGGTGCACAATCTTGGGTCAATCGAAGTTCATAATGAGAGTTTTCATTGGAGAAAATTTATGTCCATGATTCAGGGCCCAGTTATGCACTTTCCGGGTGGATCCCTGAAGTTTTCACTCTTTGGTGCGCTATCGTGTAGAGCTATAATACAAGCAGAAGTCATCCAAATATAGTGACGGTGAGGCCTAGGTCCGTCTACGGTCACGATACCATTAACTGCGATGGTGAAGAGGACTACTGTCAGACTGATCCATAAAAGCCGGAACAGTAGGGGATATGCAGACATGGAAGCCCTAGCCAGTGTAAGCAGTATGAGATGGTGATAGGTGGTATCGTACGCCCTCTGCAAGCCAAAGAACGTAGGGATTAGGTGTTTACGACATGCAAAAACATTGCTCACTGCAGATTCGAGACAAAGTAGTTGGTTTGTGATGGAGCTGAGAGGTTGCAAACCACTTTGAAATTGTGATAAATGTCGTCTGGCTTCCAGGCGCACACACACAGTCGTTGGTTTCAAAATATTTTCTCAACCCATTAGTAAGAGAAACTGGTCGATAGTTACTTAAAATTTCAGGGTCTTTCCCCGGTTTCAGAATATGGATAATAATACTCTCTTCCCACTGGAGGAAAGCTCTTTCCAGTCAAAATATGACTGAAAAACCCGTGGATGTGTTTTATGATGCCGCTGCTAAGATTTTGTAGCATTTGATTGTGGATTTTATCATGCCCATAGGCTATGTCTCGATACTCTACTAAAGCGCTGCAGAACACCCATTCAAAAAAATGGAATATTGTACCATTCGAGACCCTGTGAAGGGGGGAAACGTAGTTTTGTTCCACCAGGATATATGGATCAGGAAATTAGGATAAAAGTTAGTGCACTTGGACACTTACACGAAACATTCGGCGATGACTATGGAATAAGCACACATTTCACCATTGAGGGAGATGCGAGGAACTACTGTGGGTGGCAGGTATTCTCAAATGTGGCAGAGTTTAGTCCATACTTGAGACGATAGTTGTGGGCCCTCATAAATGATACATTCTGCTCTAGCACCCCTTTTTTTCCTTTCATTTTAATAAAAGCCTTGCCTTTGGTCAAAGTCTCTTGAAGTCTATTAAATTTTCCATAGAAGGATGGCGTTTGTGTCGTTTAAGCACCCTTCAACGCTCTCTAATAGCTGCAACTATGGCACTGATCGAGAGGGCCTGAGAAAAAGAGTATTGTAGCTTCGGCAGCTTTTATAACCATATCTTATATCACTGATTCGTTATCCATTGCTTGACTGGGTTCAAAAGTTGCTTTTTGGGTGGAAGCTTGGGAGTTGGCTTTTGAAGCGACCAACATGGTTCATATTCCATTAGTTGGTGGTTTGTTTTACGAACAACAAGTCGCCGTGGACAGGCCACTGAGTCAAGAGTGAGATGCTTAGGCAGCAGACAGTAAGATCTACGGCTGAGTTGCAGCTCTATTGCCATGTTCGCAGATTTCTAGTTCTGAAATTAATTGCTGTATTATTTGGCCCCTGCTAAACGTGTTTGTGCTGCCTCGCAGAGGCCTGTAGGCACTGAAGTTCTCCATTAGGAATATAGGTGAGGGCAGCGGCTCCATTGTCTCCACCAGCTCGTGACATGGTACAGATCTGTTTGAGGTTAGCTAGATGTTACATACGTTCATCCTAACTGATAGTTGGACAGGAACAACCACAGCTTTTGATGCAATGTTCAGTGGCACATGCTCACCGAAAATGTCTGACAGTATAACCACGCAGATTCCTCTAGATACCCTCTCAGCGTGAAAGCGGTTTTTACTGTAGCATCTGTAACTTTTTGTGGTAATGAGACGGTGTTTTGAGTACCGTGTCTCCTGATGTACTCATTACATGGTTCAAATGGCTCTGAGCACTGTGGGACTTAGGTCATCAGTGCCCTAGACTTAGAACTACTTAAACTTAACTAACCTAAGGGCATCACACACATCCATGCCCGAGGCAGGATTCGAACCTACGACCGTAGCGGTCGTGCGGATCCAGACTGAAGCGCCTAGAGCAGCTCGGCCACACCGGCCGGCTACTCATTACATGATGGAGGTCAGCCACATAAGGATAATAGCCATTACATGTCCACTAAAGGAAAGTGAGAATAGGGTTTGAGAAACCAGGCAGCGAAGGGGAAAAAGGAGTAGGAATTACTTTGCTATTGAGTCGTGCTCCTCCTGATGTGCGAATCTTCATTGGTGTAACGGTATTCATAGGCCTAATATCATGGAGCTTGGGGGAGAAGAAGGCAGTCGACCTGAGCAGCAGAATTCGGTTTGACTTTGGATTGAGAAGTATTGATTTCTGCAAAATTGGCCCTGTCTTGACTTTTTGGTCAAAAGAGGGCCATTCTTCCCTTTGTGGCTCCTTCAGCCACTGGTTTGGTGGTACACTGTTGATTTGTTTAGTTTTGGGAGCACCTTGGCAGACGTCCTCTTCCTTGGTGATGTTGAAGAAGGGCGAAGCATCTCCAACTGCTTCGTTGGGGTCGGTAACCACATGTTGTGTGGGTTTAGGGTCCCAGGTAGGTCATTTCTCCTCACGCGCATCATGTTGTTTGGATGGACTCGTTCAGACGTTTTCTTATCGTCTAGATAATACAGGCAGTCAAGTGTTTAATTTTCCTGGAGTTTCTTCTCCCTCTTGTAAACTGAACATGCCGGCAAAAGAGGGGTTGGCTGTTCTGGGCACTTCACACATGTAGGGGTTGTTCACGATGACCACTCTTATGCATTGTCCTTTCATACTTCCCACAAGCAGTCTCCTCAGTTCAGTGGGAGGATGTCTGTCCAGGCTTCTGGTAACTATAAGATCTGATAACGTTGAACATCACACCTATGAACGATGAACGTAAACTTTCTTCTGTAAAATGTTTCAATCGAAGGCTAGGATGAACTCTCCAGTGTCCATCCGGCTATTCTTAGACCTTCCTAAATGTGACGAACAAAATGTACACCACAAAACTCAGTGTTAGTGCATAGATCTCATTTGTTTGTATCGTAAATTCACAATGAAAAATGACGCCTTGGGTCCTGTGAGGATAGATTATATATCCCCGATCTTGTCGCAGGCCTGATGTGCCTGTGACTGATTGGCGCACGAAGTTTTAATCAACAGAGACCAATTTCGCATTTTCTCTATTGCAACAGCTTCTCAGGAAAAAAAGTGGCTTTATTGATGCAAAATGTTCCGTCAGCTCTGCAGCACTACAAGAACTGGGTGAGCTTCCCGTCTTCGTTTCTTATTACCTCTCACTCCGTGGCGTGGCCAAAGAAGGAAACGCCATGGGGCAGATATTCGGATTTAGGTCATGACGTGTTCGTTATGCCTGCCATCATTGGCGATGATGGGGCGCAGACGAATAGCGCAGTATCAGAACGTCGATGCTGTTGATGAGCTGAATGGCTGTTTTCAACTTAGCAATAGTTGCTCTATACCTTTTCTTTAATACAGCCCCAGAAAACGGAGTCGCATGTGTTCAGATCCGGAGAATATGGCGGCCAATCAAGGTCCATGATGGTGGCTTCTGGGTACCCCAGAGCAACAATGCGGTCCTCATCAGGGCATGATCGGTAACTCTATGAAAGTGAGCAATAAGATTTCACTTTGATTTTCACTCAGTATCTCCCTTCTTTCATGCTTTCATCAAGAATGTATATGTGAACACTTTTTTTTCACGAAGTCCGATAAAGTACACAGGTCCTCAGTCTCTGAGAAGTCCACAACATGACGAATGGATTCATTACATATTTCCCTCTATCAGGACACCACCAAAATATTGCGTTCCTGTTCTTGTTTCTGAAATGTTGCATTTTCATTTTCCTCTGTTGTATTTGGTACTAACAGGGCTTCAGGGACCCTGAGATAATTTTCTCTAGTCTGGAGTTTTCGTAGCTGTTATCAAGTACAACACACTCAGCTCAACTTGTAATATATTTCCTGCTTTCGTATTACTATCACATAAAGTTATGAAAATTGAATTTTGTACTGAAAGAAAAAAAAAGAAATGAGAGAGAAAATTGTATCTCGCAAAGAGATCTTTACACAATCAGAGTTCCATTTCCTAAATTAAACGTTGGTAATATTCTGTGTGGCACCTGAAGATATTCGTTTATATGTATTTTAACATCCTGTTCGTGTGTTGTAATTCTGTGTTGTAAATACCTTTTTGCAGACGGTAGCTGTGGAGGAAGAGAGATTTATAAAGGTTGTACACAGTCATGCAGAGGTAAGAGTCCTAACTACATTTTAAGAGCGCTAAGATATATGGAATACACAATAAACAACTAAATCTAAATGATGAATACCGCACACAAAACAGTGTGAGCGATGGTTGGTGCAGGGCATAAATCCCGTGTCTGAATACACTGCAGTAAATCTACATAAAAACAAATCCGTGCGGGCATGCAATGACTGCAATGTTTTACGCATTTAATATCACACCGGGCAGATTTACATTGTACTAAGGTGTGACGGACATTGATTCGTCACACAGGACAGCGGAGCAAAGAGAATGGGAAGAAGATAAATCCAGGGAACGATCGTAGGTGTCCCGACTCGGGCAGGCAGTAAATCGTCAATGATGTATCCTCTCTGTATCCTGCCGCAAAAATTGAGAACATCAACCACCTAGAAATGGCAGCAGTTGCCGGGGGAAGCAAGAAGAAAACGCGGTGAATGTAAATTTATGATGGGGCAACGCCCAACTGGAGTCTCATTAATAAACAACATTTCCGAGCGTCAGAGAACCGGCAAGTTGCCGCGTCCTTCACTTGAATCCCAAGTTAAGAATTCCGTTTGCAGCTCACAGAATTTGTGCTGCAAACACCAAAATTGTATCTAAAGGACAATTTGCATGTAATGCTATACTCTGCCAGCAACGTACAGTGAATTGAAGATGGATCTTCCTGTTGTGATATGCATCAAAGTTTCTTCCAGTTTGTTGAGAAGTTGAAGAATAATGACTTAAATGTCCGTTTGCGAATAGGTATAACACTAAATTTATGTTACAGGCCCTTACAGGAGCAGTATGGTGACGACTAAAAGATATTACTAAATATTTCTCTAAAAACTGGTTCTCATGGGATATGCTTTCTGCTTTTGATCAGTTGTATATCAGTCCGAAATGTTCAGCACTTTTTGGCGTTATATAACAGGAAATATCTTCTTTATCTTGTGTAAGCTATTTGCCTCCTGTTGGTTCATTCTGACAAGAGTCCCACATACTAAAGCAGAGTATTAGCATACTTCACGGAAGAGATTTTGTGGTGTTCTCCTTCTTATACTAATTTTGTTCCCAGTAGCCCACCAGTACATTGAAATCTACCACATACTTTACCCACATCCGAACTGGGCTCGATTTCATAGTACCGACCAGTTATTTATTTAGCAGCGACACTAAAGTTGCGCCTTTTGAGCGATATAATGAAATGAAACGACATTTTTTCATCAACTGTCCGAACTTAGCTATACAATTGTTTGTATTTTGTCAACATCTGACTGTGTCTTTGGAACACTGCTTGTTCTACATTTCTTGTGGGATGTTATGAAACCACTATAATCAGGCTACATGTGCAGAAATTGCAAATAACATTACTCGCTAAGTGTTTAATAAAACCTGTCGAGCCGGCCGCGGTAGCCGAGCGGTTCTAGGCGCTTCAGTCCGGAACTACGCGGCTGCTACGGTCGCAGGTTCGAATCCTACCTCGGGCATGGATGTGTGTGAGGTCCTTAGGTTAATTAGGTTTAAGTAGTTCTAAGTTTAGGGGACTGATGACCTTAGATGTTATGTCCCATAGTGCTCAGAGCCATTTGAACCATTTTTTGAAAACCCGTCGTTAGTAAAGGAGGCCGCGCGCGACTAGCCGAGCGGTCTGAGGCGCTGCAGTCATGGACTGTGCGGCTGGTCCCGGTGGAGGTTCGGGTCCTCCCTCGGGCATGGGTGTGTGTGTGTTTGTCCCTAGGATAATTTAGGTTAAGTAGTGTGTAAGCTTAGGGACTGATAACCTTAGCAGTTAAGCCCCATAAGATTTCACATACATTTGAACATTTAGTAATGGAGCAATCACGCATCTGTGTCTGTCACGAAGATATTTTCCTTGTTATTGAATTATACGAAATATTTTTTGCAGAAAGCGTTGTGATAGTACCAGATAAAAAATTTTATTGAAGACACGAACGACCACCTTCACGATGATACATAGACTCGTGAGTCTTGGGAGTTTCAGTGGAATGGAAAGTTTGGTTTGAGCACAATTCTCCGCAGATAACCGTGTAGATTCCTACCAATGTTTTGATACTAAGTGATAGTTCTGTGGACTACGTATCTTGTGTCTTTCCACAGGGGTGAGACATGTACTCTTGTCCAATCATTGGTACGAGATCGTTTCTCACAACTGATGTGACAGTAGAGGACGTTCCACTCACAACTTCAGATGTATTGCAGATGGATCTGGAGTTTATTGCTTTCTCTAAAAGAAAAATATACTTCTAATACAGCAATACCTGTGTTATTTCCAGAAGTTGCACTTCATGTTGCCGACTTCGTGCCAAAATGAGCACTTATCGTTTTTGTTCCTACTGCAGTAAATTTCTGCTTTGAATGACTCGTCATCATTAATTTTACTTTCGTAGTCTGTATCCACTGACAGAGGTGATGTAATGGCCAAACCACCGGTGTTGCAATTCTGAAGGCGAAATTCAAATCCCTGCCTGATCATCGAGATTCATGGGAATAACGGGATGGTTCCTTTTCAGAAGCTTTGGGCTGATTTCACAGCTAATAACTACTCAATACGAGATATTATTCTGTCGCTAATCCCTCGTTGTTGACTCGGATGTTAACACTTGTAATCGGCGTACCCTGTGAAAAAGTGAGTTTTGTCATGCCTGGTCACATTACAACCAAGTCTATCTAAAGTTTGATTTTTCCATAGAAGAATAAGCTCACATATAAGGCACTATTCGTATCCTAAATATTTGGATACTACAGGCCATCGATAATTAAAGTTCCAGTTTAAAAACGCTGTAAAAGAGGACCACTCCGCAGAACGTCAAATTTGAACAGAATGTTATTGACGCAGAGGGAAACGTCATGAAACAAAAATAAATTTGACTAACAGATGGAGCTGTTAGAGTCAGCATATGCACAACAATATAATTGCGACACGGGCGTTCCTCAGTTTGAGTACGAGGCGCTCAACATGACTTGTCAACATGAAGGACAGCACGCTGCTGGTAAAGTTCTTTTATAAGAACGGCGGCAGTGCGCCAGTAGCCCTGCAGAAGTTCCGGACACTGAACGTATGATAAAAGGCACTAGGCCGAAGTCTGCTAAAGGTCTGGGGAAAATCATCACAAAATTCGAAAAGACATGTTTCTTTTGAAGTAGAATGTGGCAGATTAAGGAAAGTACACTCCTGGAAATGGAAAAAAGAACACATTGACACCGGTGTGTCAGACCCACCATACTTGCTCCGGACACTGCGAGAGGGCTGTACAAGCAATGATCACACGCACGGCACAGCGGACACACCAGGAACCGCGGTGTTGGCCGTCGAATGGCGCTAGCTGCGCAGCATTTGTGCACCGCCGCCGTCAGTGTCAGCCAGTTTGCCGTGGCATACAGAGCTCCATCGCAGTCTTTAACACTGGTAGCATGCCGCGACAGCGTGGACGTGAACCGTATGTGCAGTTGACGGACTTTGAGCGAGGGCGTATAGTGGGCATGAGGGAGGCCGGGTGGACGTACCGCCGAATTGCTCAACACGTGGGGCGTGAGGTCTCCACAGTACATCGATGTTGTCGCCAGTGGTCGGCGGAAGGTGCACGTGCCCGTCGACCTGGGACCGGACCGCAGCGACGCACGGATGCACGCCAAGACCGTAGGATCCTACGCAGTGCCGTAGGGGACCGCACCGCCACTTCCCAGCAAATTAGGGACACTGTTGCTCCTGGGGTATCGGCGAGGACCATTCGCAACCGTCTCCATGAAGCTGGGCTACGGTCCCGCACACCGTTAGGCCGTCTTCCGCTCACGCCCCTACATCGTGCAGCCCGCCTCCAGTGGTGTCGCGACAGGCGTGAATGGAGGGACGAATGGAGACGTGTCGTCTTCAGCGATGAGAGTCGCTTCTGCCTTGGTGCCAATGATGGTCGTATGCGTGTTTGGCGCCGTGCAGGTGAGCGCCACAATCAGGACTGCATACGACCGAGGCACACAGGGCCAACACCCGGCATCATGGTGTGGGGAGCGATCTCCTACACTGGCCGTACACCACTGGTGATCGTCGAGGGGACACTGAATAGTGCACGATACATCCAAACCGTCATCGAACCCATCGTTCTACCATTCCTAGACCGGCAAGGGAACCTGCTGTTCCAACAGGACAATGCACGTCCGCATGTATCCCGTGCCACCCAACGTGCTCTAGAAGGTGTAAGTCAACTACCCTGGCCAGCAAGATCTCCGGATCCGTCCCCCATTGAGCATGTTTGGGGTTGGATGAAGCGTCGTCTCACGCGGTCTGCACGTGCAGCACGAACGCTGGTCCAACTGAGGCGCCAGGTGGAAATGGCATGGCAAGCCGTTCCACAGGACTACATCCAGCATCTCTACGATCGTCTCCATGGGAGAATAGCAGCCTGCATTGCTGCGAAAGGTGGATATACACTGTACTAGTGCCGACATTGTGCATGCTCTGTTGCCTGTGTCTATGTGCCTGCGGTTCTGTCAGTGTGATCATGTGATGTATCTGACCCCAGGAATGTGTCAATAAAGTTTCCCCTTCCTGGGACAATGAATTCACGGTGTTCTTATTTCAATTTCCAGGAGTGTAGTATGTCTGACGTCTGTTGCAGATGTGGCCACAGCGTTGCAGAAGGGGTCGAGCGGTGGTGTGAAAACATGCAGTGCACGGTGAACGTAGGACATACCTGCGAGCACGGTGCATAAAATCCTACGAGGCATCCTATATTGCTATCCTTGCACGTTACCACATACCACTTCATCCGGAAAGCAGACTGTGGGGTGCGGCTTGACGGAATCGTTTATCGTAGAGCTGTAGTTTTCGGAGATGAGTCCTGAGGATCCTGTTACATGTATCGTCTCTGGTAAACGCTGTGATACTTCCTTTCGCGCCAACGTCTTTCCAACCCTTAAACAGCGTGGATATGTTGATAAGATCATTCTTATGCAAGATGGCGCTCCTCCGCATATTGTACAGCCAGGGAAGCGGCTGCCGCAGAAGCATTTCGGTATTGTTAGAATTATGAGTCGTCATTTCCCTACAGCCTTGCCGTCCCGATCACTTGATCATAATCCTTGTGACTTCTGGCCGTGATTTTGCCTGACAGATGATGTGTTCAGCGCTCCAATTACGAACGTAGCTTGATTGCTGGCAAGCACTGCGCAACCTATTCAGAACTTGACCCCCAAGAGAGCGCAATCTATTGTGGAACATGCTGTTTCTCGATTTCAGTTTGTGGGAGAAAACGGTGGAGAGAATACTGAGCATGTCTTGCGCGTCTCTCTCGACAGTTAGAAACCGATGCCATTTTGCTTTAGTCGACCGCGGTGGTCTCGCGGTTCTAGGCGCTCAGTTCGGAACTGCGCGACTGCTACGGTCGCAGGTTCGAATCCTGCCTCGGGCATGGATGTGTGTGATGTCCTTAGGTTAGTTAGGTTTAAGCAGTTCTAAGTACTAGGGGACTGATGACCACAGATGTTAAGTCCCATAGTGCTCAGAGCCATTTGAACCATTTTTGAACCATTTTGCTTTTTATGCGCGTTTTGGCCTCGGAGCAGTTAAAATCCGATGTCATTTTGATTTTTATGCGCTATTTGGTCACAGGGAAATTAAAAACCAATTTTTCCTATCCGATGTGGTACGTTCTCGGCGTGGTGGATGGGTTTACTTAACTAACATTGCCACAGCTGTCGACTGTCGAACTTGTGCAGTCATGCATATTGAACACTACAGGTAATGTAGTGTGCATCTGAAATTAAAGTCGTCGTACTGCGGTTCATCTCGCATTTGCAGCCACCTCATTTGTATTAACACGCTTACAGCGGAAAATTTTGATAAAATTTTCCCTGAAATTTTTTTGTTCCGTGATGTTTCCCCCTGAATCATTAATAATACGCTGTTCAAATTTGACGTCATTCTGAGCAGTGGTTCGTTTACCACTGCGTTTTGAAATTCGAGTTTCCATCATGGACACTCCGTATGGTTTCATCTGGGCGTCCTAATTTATAGTACAATACCTGCTATATTCAGTTAGAAAACAATACAATACACCATTGAGTTGGTGTCTGTTTAGGTAATACTCGAATGCTGAACATGATATTCCCATTGATCTGGAGATGTTAACTACATTCGATTCAATTTCCTTATATAACGCATTTAGGGCAATGATCGTTGTAAGTCGTTTTCAGTATGATGGCCTTTCTGTTGACAATACAATAACTCTCTATAGATATATATACTTCCTACCTATATTACGTAGTATCGTAGGTAGAGCCTCTCCGCTTGCCATGAATCTCCTGTACTTACGACTTGTCATTGGTTACCATGGAAAATTCAACAATTTTTCGCTAATAGTTTAAATTGTTATACGTATCCTGCCATAATTACGGTCCTTTCAGTTTAAGAAATGTTCGCGAAAGGCATATCATTCCATTCAACGTTGGCGAATGTCATTTACCTAGCCCAGCGGCACAAATTGGAAGTTTCTCAGAATAGAACTCACTATGTACAGCGACTTGACACAAAAATACCAGAATACACTAGTAAGTTAACATTTTATTTTTGCAGAAATTAGATCTGGAAATATTTCCTCTTTTCATTCTGTCGCTTTCCCTGTTGTCAAAACTTCTATGCTCCAATATCCCACTAGATAAATGTAGTTACCGATGTGAATCACAGAAAAATACTGTTTTGAATATTACTGTTTGTCGAAAACGTAGTTTCAATACCTTGAATTGCTCACGATCTATGAGGGGATACTACAATGCGTGGAAGTCATTGTTTATAGATTAGAGCAGAGTCGTATTAAATAATACCGTAGCTATTACGTCCTTCCTCTCAGCAAAAAGTACCTATTACGTTTGTCCTGGATCTATAATGTGGAGAACTTCGAGGTTGTTAACAGAAGTGCCTAGCACTCGTTTACAACAGCGAATGAAATGCTGATGTTGCTTGCACAGATCCTAAGTGAGATGGTCTTTAATAAGGATAAAAGGTTTAAAAAGACTTATATATTTTTCGTTTACACATTAATTTAAACCTTAAATATTTCTATATACAGGGTGAGTCACCTAACGTTACCGCTTGATATATTTCGTAAACCACATCAAATACTGACGAACCGATTCCACAGACCGAACGTGAGGAGAGGGGCTAGTGTAATTCTTTAATACAAACCATACAAAAATGCACGGAAGTATGTTTTTTAACACAAACCTACGTTTTTTTAAATGGAACTCCGTTAGTTTTGTTAACACATCTGAACATATAAACAAATACGTAATCAGTGCCGTTTGTTGCATTGTGAAATGTTAATTACGTCCGGAGATATTGTAACCTAAAGTTGACGCTTGAAAACTCCGACGTTCAGTTGCGTGTTGTAACAAACACGGGCATAAATTGGCCAACCCGTTCTCCTGATCTTACACCTCTGGACTTCTTTCTGTGGGATACGTTAAAGGAGAATGTGTACCGTGATGTGCCTACAACCCCAGAGGATATGAAACAACGTATTGTGGCAGCCTGCAGCGACATTACACCAGATGTACTGCGGCGTGTACGACATTCATTACGCCAAAGACTGCAATTGTGTGCAGCAAATGATGACCACCACATTGAACATCTATTGGCCTGACATGTCGGGACATACTCTATTCCACTCCGTAATTGAGAACGGAAACCACGTGTATACGTGTACCTCACCCCTCATACTAATGTACATGCGCGTCAGTGAAAAAGACCAATAAAAAGGTGTTAGCATGTGGATATAATGTGCTGTTCCAGTGTCTTCTGTACCTAAGGTCCATCACCGTTCCCTTTGGATCCCTACGTAATTCGGTGCTCTCCGATACACACGATCGAACAGCGGAGGAGTGGTACTCAAGCGTCAACTTTATGTTACAATATCTCCGGATGTAATTAACATTTCACAATGCAACAAACGGCACTGATTACGTATTTGTTTATATGTTCAGATGTGCTAACAAAACTAATTGGGTTCCATTTAAAAAAAACGTAGGTTTGTGTTAAAAAAATACTTCCGTGCATTTTTTTATGGTTTGTATTAACCAATTACACTAGCCGCTCTCCTCACGTTCGGTCTGTGGAATCGATTCGTCAGTATTTGATGTGGTTTACGAAATGTAACCAGCGGTAATGTTAGGTGACTCACCCTGTATATTCCGAAGTCCAGAATGTTCAAAGTAATTACGTGATGATGTTGCAAACTTCCATTGATGACGGGGAAGGGCAAATGTACTCGTATAAATTTGTGGTAAGCGACCCTGGTCCGGAAACGACCGAGTCGCAATCGCTTTGATATCTTTGACAGTGGAAAACATCTACTGGTACCGTTGTCTATCACATACTACCCAGTGTCACGGAGCATATCACATTTTTTATTAGTCAAAGAAAGTGGTTCCAGCCCCACTTCATTTTGGAGTGAGGTTTCGTCAACACCTGGATTAGACATTCCCTGAAAAGTAGACAGCCAAAGGCGGTCTGATTTCGTGGCCAGTACGTTCACCTTATCTCACCATGCTTGATTTCTTCTTGTAGCGCCATGTGAAAAGTCGTGTGTGCGAAAGGCCTGTCGAGACTGAAGAGCATCCACTGGCAAGAATGGTCGCTTCCTGGGACACCATTCAAACGGCAGCGGGGTACTATAAATGGTGCGACAGAACTATTTGCGACGATGTCATCCCTGCATTGACGTTAGAGGATGCCATTTAGAACAACTGTTGCAAACGTAGTAGCTTGTGAAACTTGTTGAGGCAAATGAAGTTCATTATTAATGTACCATAGACATAGAATTTTTGGTCTCTTTGACAAGTCCATCAACAGGGAAATTATCTCAGGTTATTGGGAGTAGAGAGTGGGAACTCCGTACGTCATGACGAAGGTTCGGAAGCTTGGGACATTACTCTGAAGGCTCCGCTAGGATATAGCAGAACTTGAGTAATTTTTTGCCTATACCTTTCGACTCGGTAGTTTCCAGAGTAGGAGCTCTTACCTCAAACTGATAGATTTCTACTTCTCAACCACCCCTGAATGTTTGTAACACCATCACGCAGTCACCATGTATTTCACACGCTATTTTAAATAAGCGTGTCACCTCCAGGCATTTCGGCAACGGGCACGAATACCCTAAGTGTACAATGTAGACCTGCAGTAGTTCCACTGGAAACGTACACAACGTCGATCTTGTGAACAAAGAAAAAGAATACACGCTGCAGAAAAGAGAGGTATGCAAATGGTATACTTTTCATGTTTGCGCTACAGTCTGGAACCGCGCGGCCGCTACGGCCGCAGGTTCGAATCCTGCCTCGGGCAGGGGTGTGTGTGATGACCTTAGGTTAGTTAGGTTTAAGTAGTTTTAAGTTCTAGTGGACTGATGACCTCAGATGTTAAGTCCCATAGTGCTCAGAGTCATTAGAACCATTTTTTTTATGTTTGGAAGTTACCTAACGTGAGCTCATTTCAGATTTACTGGCGACAAACAAAAGGCGCTAAATAATTACGTATGCAAAATGTTTGGCTGTTTGGAGGAGATAAGAAGAAACTTTCTTATGTGACGTAAATCTCAAAGGTCCAACGATCGAGGTGGCACAAGTGTTTAGGACATGGACTCGCATTCGGCAAGCCGACTGTTCAAACCCGCGTCCAGCCATCTTGATTTAGGTTTTCCGTGATTTCCCTAAATCGCTTCAGGCAAATGCCGGGATGGTTCCTTTGAAAGGGCTCGGCCGACTTGCTTAACCGTCCTTCCCTAATCCGATGGGACCGATGACCTTGCTGTTTGGTCCCCT
The DNA here is from genome assembly GCF_023864275.1 of Schistocerca cancellata. Lineage (NCBI taxonomy): Eukaryota > Metazoa > Arthropoda > Insecta > Orthoptera > Acrididae > Schistocerca > Schistocerca cancellata. The sequence continues at coordinate 114,924,486 of NC_064633.1, read as the reverse complement.
CCCCCAAATCAACCAACCATCACAGGTTCACTAACACCCTGCTAAGAGTCTATGAAGGTCTTGACTCCAGTGATGTTCAGGATGGTATTCAAACTGACATGAAATTAAAATTGTTTTAGAGATGTTACTTATCTACGAATTCCCATTTGTGAGGGAGATGAGCCACTAAAGTTGGTTGTCCATTTGGTTGAAGCTGCAGGCATGATTCATGACACACATGATTGTTTTGAGAGTGTTGCACGATTTTTAGCAGACAAATGACAGTTGCTGGGCATATAGAAAATGGACATTTCCAACAACATAACTAAAACAATATCCATCTCACAGCAGTACCATTTTTGATCACCACTAACATCAGAAACTCCAGTTAAGCCTAGCGGGATAACGATGTATCTTACGCTTTATGTCACATAAAAAATGTTTATCTCGTCCAGACATTTCAAAATGTTGTTTGAGATCCTGTATATACTTCTATTCTTTAGCTATGCTTCTTTGTTTGGTAGTCCCTGAAATGAGCTTATTTCAGGAGTTTTAGGTAATACATGTATACTTCTATTCGATATCCATGTACCCTGTGCTGTAAGCGAAATGTGTAATCGCTGTCATACTAAGATATACCAAAAATACAACTGTCATGAAATTCCTTAGATGACTCACGGATCTCTCTCCCTCTCGTTTTTCTTCTGTACTGATTATACGACAAATCAATGCACCCACGTCAGCATAGTAACAAATAATGGAGAGCAAATGTAGTGTACATCACTCAATAACTTTCACCTTTTGTTTACTTTCACCGACAGGGCTACAACAAGTGTGACTCAGAAAGTGGTATACGAAATATAAATAAAGTATACGAATCTGAATTTGCTACCTCTACAATCAGTTATTTGCATTATGTGCATGGTAAACAATAGCGTCTAGAAACATATTCTGCGGTATATTCGATTTTGTAAAGTTTTCCAAAGCAGATAATGCCATTAAGTGGAGGAACTTTGTTCTCCAGAAAAATAAATTACGTTTTGCATTTGTTAATAGTGCTGTATTTTTTGTTACCTTTATTTATCTCAGGACGGTGGAATGGGACGAAACCTTTTATTTGTAACTGTTGTGTAACCGATACTGAAATAAAATGTTATTAAATAAAATCGTATCCATTATGCCATTCCTCTAAGCATTTAGTACCTATCATGGAGTGGAAGTATTCGAAAAGGAGCTCTTCATTTCCATTGTGATTATGGTCTTTGCGATGTCCTGTGTGAATGAGAAACACATTCCAAAGGACTACAGCCAACAATTTCCTGCTGTCAAATATTATAGCCAGAAATACAATTTCGTAATGGCACAGAGACTAAAATGTCGATTGTATCGTTTAAACAAAATTAATGAGGAACGCGCAGATGACTACTCTGTCAGAAAAACGAAAAACAGAAACTAGAGACGTGGATATACAAGTTGAAACTCTTGAGAACATAGTGCCCGCCAGACTGAATCTATTAAACGTTTTCCACTTTAAGGACGCAACTCCAATGATAAATAATAAACTGACAATACACTTCGAAAGAGATGATGAAAAAAGTAGTTACTATAGATGTACAATCAAGGATTTACATATAATTCCTAGTACAAATGTTTTCCGTAGTTTATTTCATGTTAATTACTTATTTGAGTCTGTCAGATATGTACGAAATGCAAACATAACTGTTGGTGACTAAAATTATTGAAGATATTCTCAATTATTTTGTATTATCGAATAGTAAACAATGTGCACAAATAACTGGGATTTCGGTAGTATGCATTCTTTTGAGGTAAGCAAACAAATTATGCTATACTTTTTACGCCAGTAGTATGAAAAACCAACATACATTAGAACCTCTATCACATCGTAAATAGCTTGAAATATATTTTAAAATATAGCTTCAAATTTCTGTATGTTTATATTTTGGATGTCCGCTGCGTTACTGAATACTGGATATTTGCATTATTAAATTCGTTGACGTGAAAGTTACAGTTGCGATTTCACAGAGATTGAAATGTCAGTTGTCAGTATGGTAAATGAGAAGCAGGTGTAGTGTGTACAGATGACTCGGCTAGTCACGTGGGGTGACAGGTGGCGGCACGGGGCTGTCAGCGGCAGGTGCGCCTTACCTGTGGACAGCAGGTTGGCGTCGCCTGCACGCTGCGCTGCTGCTGCCGCCGTCTTCGCCCTAGCGGCCACTCTAGCTGCGCGGCACTGTGCCTTACCGGCGCGGCTGTATCGCGATCGTCACCTGTCTGCGTGCGCGCGCTTCGGACCTGCCGAGGTGGCCGGCTGGACCAGACTGCGGCGACGGCCCGCCGTCGGGCCCGGTGCGCGCCGCAGGGCTGCCAACCACGGGCGCCGCCGCGGGCTGCCAACCGCACGCCGGTCGGCCCAGTCTTGTGGGAATCGGCCAGCGCTGGGCTTCCGACGCCGAGAAGCTGCCAAGGCCGCCAGAGCGACCTCCACGAGAACATCTAAAGGCGAACTTGTGTTGTGGTGACAGGCCATAGTGACCGAATATGAGCATGCTGGCTGCGTGTGTTCAGTTGCATACACCACTGGCCATTAAAACTGCTACACCACGAAGATGACGTGCTACAGACGCGAAATTTAACCGAGGGGAAAAAGATGCTGTCATACGCAAATGATTAGCTTTTCAGAGCATTCACACAAGGTTGGCGCCGGTGGCGACACCTACAACGTTCTGACACGAGGAAAGTTTCCAACCGATTTCTCATACACAAACAGCAATGGACTGGCGTTGCCTGGTGAAACGTTGTTGTGATGCCTCGTGTAAGGAGGAGAAATGCGTACGATCACGTTTCCGACTTTGATAAAGGTCGGATTGTACCCTATCGCGATTGCGGGTTTACCGTATCGCGACATTGCTGCTCGCGTTGGTCGAGATCCAATGACTGTTAACAGAATATGGAATCTGTGGGTTCAGGAGGGTAATACGGAACGCCGTGCTGGATCCAAACGGCCTCGTATCACTAGCAGTTGAGATGACAGGCATCTTATCCGCATGGCTGTAACGGATCGTGCAGCCACGTCTCGCAGCCTGAGTCAACAGATGGGGACATTTGCAAGACAATAACCGTCTGCACGAACAGTTCGCTGACATTTGCAGCAGCATGGACAATCAGCTCGGAGACCATGGCTGCGGTTACCCTTGACGCTGCAACACAAACAGGAGCGCCGACGACGAACCTGGGTGCACGAATGGCAATACGTCATTTTTTCGGATGAATCAAGGTTCTGTTTACAGCATCATGATGGTCGCATCCGTTTTTGGCGACATCGCGCTGAACGCACATTGGAAGCGTGTATTCGTCATCGCCATACTGGCATATCACCCGGCGTGATGGTATGGGGTGCCATTGATTACACGTCTCGGTCACTTGTTCACATTGACGGCACTTCGCACAGTGGACGTTACATTTCAGATGTGATACGACCCTTGGCTCTACCCTTCATTCGATACCTGCGAAACACCGCATTTCACCAGGATAATGCACGATCGCATGTTGCTGGTCCTGTACGGGCCTTTCTGGATACAGAAAATGTTCGACTGCTGCCCTGGCCAGCACATTCTCCAGATCTCTTACCAATTGAAAACGTCTGGTCAATGGTGGCGGAGCAACTGGCTCGTCACAATACGCCAGTCACTACTCTTGATGAACTGTGGCATCGTGTTGAAGCTGCATTGGCAGCTGTACCTGTACACGGCATCCAAGCTCTGTTTGACTCAATGCCCAGACGTATCAAGGCCCTTATTACGGCCAGAGGTGGTTGTTCTGGGTACTGATTTCTCAGGATCTATGCACCCAAATTGCGTGTAAATGTAATCACATGTCAGTTCTAGTATAATATATTTGTACAACTGATACCCGTTTATCGTCTGTATTTCTTTTTGTAGCAATTTTAATGGCCGGTAGTGTAGTTAGCTATTTCATAATTGAAGACTTTATATTCACAGAGCACGCTGACCACTTCCAGTTTCTAGTAAGGCGAAGGCCGTCTAGATCAGTACTTAGTGGTAAATGGTTTACACGCTTCTTTAGGTCATCCTCGGGTACATTTATTATTAAAAGTCGGTCTGGAAGTACAGAGAGAGTCGTATGTGAGATAAAAATGCATAAGAATATGTTACCGAATTATTGCGATCCTTTTAGTTTTAACTGAACCAGCTGATGTCCTGCGCTTCGCGTAATTCTGTATAACTGGCTTCGTGGTGACTTTTTATTCAGTTAAGGAGTTGTTTGGCTTTCGTAACCGCTTTTACTTCTTTCCAGTAACTAACTGAACTTAGGATGTAAAAAAGTGACTAAACCATTTATCAAGTAAAGTAACAGAGTGGGCTTGTCGTCTGCTCTGTCTTCAACAATCAGGTCAGTTCGCCACAGAGAACGAGATATTAAAAATTGTTTCAGGTGTGCATAAATGTATCCTACACAGGAACCAAATTGCGAGGATGTTGGTGGCCATGTTTCATTTTCTGTTCCCAACGGCACCAGACGTTTCCTGTGGGATGGAAATTATATCATTTAGTGTATCACATGCATGAGTGTTCGTCAAGCCAGGGATATATGCAAGCAGTTCTGTGAATAAGGTTGCTGGAAAAAGGGCATTTTACGCGATATACTCGCCAGGAAGATGTGGAAGAATGGCCAGCACTTTGTCGTCAAGAATATTGTAATAAACATCCTGATGCGTGTCAACGGTCACCTGAGTGTAATGACCCACGACAAGGTTAAAAATAAAACCCAAAAAATTCCCGATCCACTTTCGGCCAGAATTACACCCTCCACACGTTGTGGGTTAAAGACCTTAATGATCTACAGGGAGAATCGGCGCCTTCCATCACTTGAAAAGAGCAAAAATCGCGAATCATCGGAGAGCACCACAGCTACTGACCAGTGCCTTTTTTTTTTGTCCATTAGAGACGTGTAGCTTTATGTGCCTCTCTGAGCAATGGCCACATCCACTGCATGACGTTTCCCTAATAATTTTCCCTCACAAAGAGATTGACATGGTCCTATACTTGTACAGCAGTAACTATTGTCAGTATACAAACCGATTGTCGTTCACAAGGAGCTGCACTCGTCTCTGGTCCTTGTTGGTTACGACTTTTGTGTGATCACTGTTACTACACTGTGTCATATGAAGGAGACGTGTACAACATTCTTTGTACATACTTTCGATTATCCTCGCTGATGCTTCAACAAATCGGTCAATCACATTCACGGCGTGGTCATGCACATGTCCAATTACGATGGCATCTTTTCGCTATTCTCTCATGTCTCTGTGTAGATCGATTAACCTGCGCTGAGTCACTGTACCTGATTGACACAAACGCACCAACTCGTTGTTACAGATATATGTGACCTCTAGAGGGTCACGGCGACATATATGTGGGTATCCCCAGAATCGGCGACTAATATCGTGTATGGCCCTCGCGAGCATGTAAAAGTGCGCAGAACGACGTGGCATGAGCTCGAGTAATGTCTGAAGTAGTGCTGGAGGGAACTGATACCATGAATCGCGCAGTGCTGTCCATAATTCGGTAAGAGTACGAAGTGGTGGAGATCTCTTCTGAACAGAACTTTGCAAGGCACTCCAGATATGCTCAATAATGTTCATGTCTGGGGAGTTTCGTGGCCAGCGGAAGTGTTTAAACTCAGAAGAGTGTTCCTGGAGCCACTATGTAGCAAATCTGGACGTGTGGTGTGTCGCATTGTTCTGCTAGAATTTCCCTAGTCTGTTGGAATGCACAATGGACATAAATGGATGCAGGTGATCAGACAGGATGCTTACGCAGGTGTCAGAGTTGTATCTAGACGTATCAGGGATCCCGCATGAGTCCAACTGCACACGCCACATACCATTATAGGGTCTTCACCTGCTTGAACACTCCCCTGCTGTCATGGAGGGTTCATGAATTCATGAGGTTGTCTCCATACCCGTCACGTCCTTCCGCTCAATACAATTTGAAACGAGACTCGTCCGACCAGGCAACATGTTTCCAGTCATCAACAGTCCAGTGTCGGTGTTGACGGGCCCAGGCGAGGCGTAAAGCTTTGTGTCGTGCAGTCACCAAGGGTGCGTGAGTGGGCGTGCAGTTCCGAAAGCCCATATCGACGATGTTTAGTTAAATGGTTCGCATGCTGACACTTGGTGATGGATCTGCACTGAAATCTGCAGCAATTTGCGGAAGAGCCGCACTTCTGTCACGTTGAACGATTCTCTTCAGTCGCCGTTGGTCCCGTTCTTGCAGGATCTTTTTCTGGCCGCAGCGATGTCGGAGATTTGATGTTTTACCGGATTCCTGATATTCGCGGTACACTCGTGATATAGTCGTACGCGAAAATCCCCGTTTCATCTCTACCTCGGCGATGCTGTGTTCCATCGCTCGTGCGCCGACATTAACACCACGTTCAAACTGACTTAAATGTTGATTATCTGGCATTGTTGCAGCAGTAACTGACCTAACAGCTGCTCCAGACACTTGCTGTCTTATATAGACTTTGCCGACCGCAGCGCCGTGTTATGCCTGTTTGCATCTACACTCCTGGAAATGGAAAAAAGAACACATTGACACCGGTGTGTCAGACCCACCATACTTGCTCCGGACACTGCGAGAGGGCTGTACAAGCAATGATCACACGCACGGCACAGCGGACACACCAGGAACCGCGGTGTTGGCCGTCGAATGGCGCTAGCTGCGCAGCATTTGTGCACCGCCGCCGTCAGTGTCAGCCAGTTTGCCGTGGCATACGGAGCTCCATCGCAGTCTTTAACACTGGTAGCATGCCGCGACAGCGTGGACGTGAACCGTATGTGCAGTTGACGGACTTTGAGCGAGGGCGTATAGTGGGCATGCGGGAGGCCGGGTGGACGTACCACCGAATTGCTCAACACGTGGGGCGTGAGGTTCACAGTACATCGATGATGTCGCCAGTGGTCGGCGGAAGGTGCACGTGCCCGTCGACCTGGGACCGGACCGCAGCGACGCACGGATGCACGTCAAGACCGTAGGATCCTACGCAGTGCCATAGGGGACCGCACCGCCACTTCCCAGCAAATTAGGGACACCGTTGCTCCTGGGGTATCGGCGAGGACCATTCGCAACCGTCTCCATGAAGCTGGGCTACGGTCCCGCACACCGTTAGGCCGTCTTCTGCTCACGCCCCAATATCGTGCAGCCCGCCTCCAGTGGTGTCGCGACAGGCGTGAATGGAGGGACGAATGGAGACGTGTCGTCTTCAGCGATGAGAGTCGCTTCTGCCTTGGTGCCAATGATGGTCGTATGCGTGTTTGGCGCCGTGCAGGTGAGCGCCACAATCAGGACTGCATACGACCGAGGCACACAGGGCCAAAACGCGGCATCATGGTGTGGGGAGCGATCTCCTACACTGTCCGTACACCACTGGTGATCGTCGAGGGGACACTGAATAGTGCACGGTACATCCAAACCGTCATCGAACCCATCGTTCTACCATTCCTAGACCGGCAAGGGAACTTGCTGTTCCAACAGGACAATGCACGTCCGCATGTATCCCGTGCCACCCAACGTGCTCTAGAAGGTGTAAGTCAACTACCCTGGCCAGCAAGATCTCCGGATCTGTCCCCCATTGAGCATGTTTGGGACTGGATGAAGCGTCGTCTCACGCGGTCTGCACGTCCAGCACGAACGCTGGTCCAACTGAGGCGCCAGGTGGAAACGGCATGGCAAGCCGTTCCACAGGACTACATCCAGCATCTCTACGATCGTCTCCATGGGAGAATAGCAGCCTGCATTGCTGCGAAAGGTGGATATACACTGTACTAGTGCCGACATCGTGCATGCTCTGTTGCCTGTGTCTATGTGCCTGTGGTTCTGTCAGTGTGATCATGTGATGTATCTGACCGCAGGAATGTGTCAATAAAGTTTCCCCTTCCTGGGACAATGAACTCACGGTGTTCTTATTTCTATTTCCAGAGTGTATATTTGAATACGCATGCCTATTGCAGTTTCTTTGGCGCTTCAGTTCATAAAATACCAAGTAAAACAAGAGACAAGGTGATACTGCATGTGTAAAGCTCTTGGACAATAATTTTCATGGCATTACGGGGTGGGACAGACAAAAATCTGAATTTATATGACAAATAATTGAAGATCTAGGCTTTAAATATTATTTTGAAAAGAAGAGACTGGTACTGGAGAAGACATCATGAATTGGTGCAGCAGATCCGTCATAAGACTGATGAGAAAAAAGGGAAATCCTTCTACGGAATATCGTAGCACCGGCAGACAAAAATATTAAGGTGATACTCGCTTCCAGTGAGTTGTGCTTTCCATCCATCATGGTATGAAATGCGTCAGCCAGGTGCCGTACTGTTATTTCACATTTGTTTGCTGTTAATCGTCCTGCGATCACGCAAGAGTGACATTTATCTCCTTTTTTGTCGAGTCTGTGGCATCATGTAACGATACCACCCCCTAGGCGTCACTGCAACAGAACTACGAGTTTTCTTAAAACGTTGATAGTGGTCTCGCGGACTCTTGCGGACGCAGCCGTGCGCACCCCCTGAGCTGCGCCTCCAGCCGCTGAGTACTCCGAGATCTCTCTGCTGCCGGAATATACTGTAGTAGGGCCGGCGGCAGCGACCCGCGCACTTGCTGTCGAGGCCACTTCGCTGTGTGTTGCTATGCAGACGGCTCCGAGTCGCCACCACAACTTGTGTTGTAGTACAGGGAGCCTCTTACTTGTGAAATTATGAGCTGGACTTTGTAAGCAGTCTTCGTTAAGTACTTCTGTTAACTGTGATAACATGTTCACTGATCATTACTGCTCCTGTCCAGCTTTCCTACGGCGACAGTTGTCGCACCACTCTGTTTCCTTACCATTATGTACGAAGTCATACACAACAGAATAACGCAAGCTTTTGTATAAAAATGGGACACAGATCATTGCAGAGGTCAAGCCAACTCTCTAATAATGTAAACTCGATTAATTTTAATATTTGATCTGCATGTTGTAATGGGCTGGAGAATATGATCAGTCGTGGTGAGCCAGATAAACAAGATCCGACCTGCTAGCCAGGAGTTGGCCCGAGGGGACGGCTTAACTCGAGATCTAAAGTGCCAAGTGGCGTGCACAGGGTGGTTCGCCCATGCTCCAGCTAGTCCAGTTGAGCGCTCGATCGTCGCTTTGCAAGCCATCGTGCCGTGGTGGTACAGCTGGAGTGCTTCTTAGGAGAAACTGGAGAGCAGTCTGTCGGATGAGTTGCACAGAATAACTTATGGTAAAGTGGGATAATGAAATATCAGGAACTGTATGACAGCTACATGCTTCTTTACACAGTGCCCTATTCAATCAAAATTGCCTTCTTTGTTTGTTGCTTGCTGGCCGCAGACCAAACGACTGTCATAAAAAAATAGAGCGCAGACGGATGGTACTGCAGATAACATCTTGCCCTGTCAGTGGAATGCAAAACGGATGGCATGTGAGGCGTGGTTTGATAAATGCTAGCGCGAAACTCTCTGTCGCCGGGCCACGGAGGTTTTTGATCCGATTACTGGAGAAGAGAACAGGGCACACGGTGATTTGAGGATGCCCCAAAAAGTAGACAGTGTGAGAGGTCAGGCGCCGTTTTCCGAGAAAAAAAAAGCGGATTCTGCTGGCATTAGACAGTGCTACAACTTATCTCGAGAGCGAGGGTTCGCCACCATATTGTGAAATTGAAAAACTAGTGATTCGCCAGCGGCTAAATAAACTTCACTACTCGCCATTAAAATTGCTTCACCACGAAGATGACGTGCTACAGACGCGAAATTTAACCGACAAGAAGAAGATGTTGTGATATGCAAACGATTAGCTTTTCAGATCATTCACACCTACAGCGTGCTGACAAGAGGAAAGTTTCCAACCGATTTCTCGTACACAAACAGCAGTTGACCGGCGTTGGCTGGTGAATTGTTGTTGTGACGCCTCGTGTAAGGAGGACAAATGCGTACCATCACGTTTCCGACTTTGATAAAGGTCGGATTGTAACCTATTGCGATTGCTGCTTATCGTATCGCGACATTGCTGCTCGCGTTGGTCGAGATCCAATGACAGTTAGCAAAATATGGAATCGGTGGGTTCAGGAGGGTAATACGGAACGCCGTGCTGGATGCCAACGGCCTCGTATCACTAACAGTCGAGATGAGAGGCATCTTATCCGCATGGCTGTAACTGATCGTGCAGCCACGTCTCGATCAATATATGGGGACGTTTGCAAGACTACAACCATCTTCACGAACAGTTCGCCGACGTTTGCAGCAGCATGGACTATCTGCTCGGAGACCATGGCTGCGGTTGCCCTTGACGCTGCGTCACAGACAGGAGCGCCTGCGATGGTGTACTCAAGGACGTACCTGGGTATACGAATGGCAAAGTCATTTTTTCGGATGAATCCAGGTTCTGTTTACAGCATCATGATGGTCGCATCCGTGTTTGGCGACATAGCGGTGAACGCACACCGGAAGCGTGTGGACTCAAATGGTTCAAATGACTCAGAGCACTATGGGACTTAACTGCCGTTGTCATCAGTCCCCTAGATTTAGAACTACTTAAATCTAACTAACCTAAGGACACCACACACATCAATGCCCGAGGCAGGATTCGAACTTGCGACCGCAGCGGTCGCGCTGTTCCAGACTATAGCGCCTAGAACCGGTCGGTCACTGCGGCCGGCTCGGAAGCGTGTATTCGTCATCGTCATACTGGCGTATCACCCGGCGTGATGGTATGGGGTGCCATTAGTTACACGTCTCGGTCACATCTTGTTCGCATTGACGACACTTTGAACAGTGGACGTTACATTTCAGATGTGTTACGACCCGTGGCTCTACCCTTCATTCGATCCCTGTGAAACCCTACATTTCAGCAGGATAATGCACGACCGCATGCTGCAGGTCCTGTACGGGCCTTTCTGGATACAGAAAATGTTCGACTGTTGCCCTGGCCAGCACATTCTCCAGATCTGTCACCAATGGAAAACGTCTGGTCAACGGTGGCCGAGCAACTGGCTCGTCACAATACGCCAGTCACTACTCTTGATGAACTGTGGTATCGTGTTGAAGCTGCATTGGCAGCTGTACCTGTACACGCCATACAAGCTCTGACTCAATGCCTAGGCATATCAACGCCGTTAATACGGCCAGAAGTGGTTGTTGTGGGTACTGATATCTCAGGATCTGTGCACCCAAACTGCGTGAAAATGTAATCACATGGCAGTTCTAGTATAATATATTTGTCCAATGAATACCCGTTTATCATCTGCTTTTCTTCTTGGTGTAGCAATTTTAGGGGCTAGTAGTGGATTAGCAGGAGAGTGAGCAAATTTTGTTACGTGGATTGCCATTGCGAGGGCGACTAACAAACTTTGTGCCTCCTTCTTCGGTGATTCGCTTGATCTCCAGTAAGGGGCACGTCCCTCTTCTATGTTACTTCCTGGAGCTGCTGCGGTGGCTTAACGTCACGGCCGGCCTGTGTGGCCGTGCGGTTCTAGGTGCTCCGGTCTGGAACCGCGCTGCTGCTATGGTCGCAGGTTCGAATCCTGCCTCGGGCATGGAAGTGTGTGATGTCCTTAGGTTAGTTAGGTTTAAGTAGTTCTAAGTTCTAGGGAACTTATGACCACAGATGTTAAGTCCCATAGTGCTGAGAGCCATTTTTGTAGCTTAACGTCACACTACCTCCAGCTTTCCCGATGGGTGTAAACCCTTTCCCACCTTGGCTTCGTGAAGCTGCCCGTGTTAACCTTGGCCTTCATTCGCTTCCTAAGGACACTTCTCCAGCCTCGGTCTATCGCCTTCAGTGTCACGACCTTCTCATGGAACTTCGCTATGGCACCGTTGTGTACACTGATGGCGCTCAGACTGACCGTGGTGTTGGGCATGCCTTCGTCATTGGCGTCCAGGTCTTTCAATATTGACTTCCGGCACACTGCTCAGTATTTACAGCCTCTGCGCAGACTCTCTTAGAGCCCTTCAAAATCTATGTGCACTGTACACTGCCCATCCCTTAGTGCAACTGGTCCAGGAAAACTGTCACTTGCTCACTCTTGGAGGAGTCACTGTGATATTTATGTGGGTTTCTGGTCACGTTGGTCTGCAAGGAAACGAGGCTGGAGCTCTTGTACCTCACCCCACTAGTTCCTATATTCCCTCCAATGATCTCTGTGCTGTCATCTGTCAGAAGGTAGTATCCCTTTGGCATCGCCATTGGTTCTCCCTTCATGGGAATAAGCTCCGGATTATTAAGCCTCTCCCAGCAGCTTGGACTACCTCTTCTTGGCCCTCCTGCAGGGAGGGGATCATTTTAACTAGATTGCATATTGGGCATTGCCTTTTTAGCCATAGTCATTTGATGAGTGGCGCTCCCCCACCACTTTGTACACAATGCGCCCAAGTTTTAACTATCTGTCACTTCCTCGTGGAATGCCCATTATTAAACGTTTACGTTCCCACTTGGGCTTGCCGTCTCAGTTATTGGCCGTTTTAGGAAATAACGCGAGGGTTGTCGACCGCGTTTTACTTTTTATCCATCGAAGTAATATGGCGAAGGTCATTTAATTTTTATTTTTGGGCCTCCGTTTCTGTATGGTATCTTTTGTAGCCCTTTCCCCGCGTCCCTGTTTTTAGCTGTCTTCTCTTATATCAATTGGGATTGACGTATAGTCGTTTTTTAACGCATCTCTGTCTTGGTGTGCTATAGTTTTGACTTGGGCGAGTATAACCAAAATTGTTTTTGCGCAGTAAAACAAAACAAAAAACATCATGTCTGATGCACAATCACTTATTCAATTTATCTTGGTTGATGATTGATCGATTACCAGATCCTTTCCTCTACCGTCACCCTGCTGCCTCTGTCATTCAGTGGTTATACTTAACTGAGTATATTACAAGAATTTTGCTTTCCTATTTTCTTTTATCTCCGTTGGATGCTGCACCACATAGTTTCTGAATGACGTTTTTGTTCTTGTCTGCATTTCTTATAACAAAAAGTTATGAACAAAATAGGCCTATCTCTAATCTAAGTACATGAGTTGACGCTACAACTCCCGTTATTACCACTGATTTCAGCTGGGACCGCAATTTCGAATCATTTTTAGATCAATTTTCACATTATTTTAGGTGCACACGGGTTTGGAGTTTACATCTGAGTCGATGGGGGACAGTCTTCGTGTCGCTAGGGTTCATTAGGTGCAGATGTGAGAGGCACAGTTTACAACTAGCCGTAGCCCAGTGGCGCCTTGCGGATACACGGAATTAATACATCAGTTTAAATATAAAGCTTATCTTACAGTCACGTACAACAAAAAATTTCTTGGGAGAAAAAAGAGGACGATTAGGAGTTCCACGTATGCTTTTCTTAATATTAATGCTTCTTTTCCCTCTCTTTCGCAACAGCTGTTCCGTCGATAAGTGTAGGAAGTAGGGAGAAATGATATTAGGGGCCTGGAAAAATATTTTCAAAAGGCACTGTTTTTATATATAATTTATTTTTCAGTCCCAGTTGCACATTTTTAAGATACGAAATATATGACATCTACCGTTCTCTCTGGATCATTTTCAAATCTACGTAGTTGTGTCAACAACCCGTCGTGTCTGTGTCAGAACCACGGAATTTGGTTGTGGTTTCAATATAGCTGAGCTACCATGACTAGCTGACCTGCATCTTACACGGGATCGTTTTATGCGATGTAGTTTCCTGTAATTATGTCTCCACCTCAAATGTTACCTGCAGTGATTTTGTCTTCCTAGCCACAACTGCTTTACTACCCATATATCTTTGTCTGTAAGTTTCGATATTCGGCTACTGCTGTGCTTAGCATATGCTATTTTCTTCCCTGGTGGACGTAACAAGTCATTTCAGTCGACAAGACACTTTTCCCGACGCAAATAAATGAGACCGTTTTCGTTATTCACGCTCCGACAACACATGTCTCTCCAAAAGTATTAATGGTAATAATAATAATAATATAATAGTAATAACAATAGTAATAAGGAAAATTGTACAAATGCTGATACTTCCAGTTGTTGATTATAGTAAAATTATCCTGTGACATCTTTCTCAAGCAAGCTAACGGCGCTTGGAATTGGAGATAAATGCACGCGTTTGATGCATGTGTGTCGTTCGGCAAGCAGGCAACCTCAGAGATTTCCGCATTCTCCGTCTTTTCTACTGTCTTATCAACGTAAACTATTCCTTTCCCCTTCGTCTTAATGCTGTTGTCTGGTCACTATAGCAAAAAGAACAAAATCATATATTTTCAACTGCGCGACTTAGCCGCTTTCTGAAAGTCATTCACAGCAGCAAGAACCCGACTGTGGAATAAGCTCCTTCTTTGTGACAAAGAACTGCATAATATTTACAACTTCAGTTAATGGTATATCTACTAAATCAATAGTACTGGCTACCCTTGTCCCCATATGCATGTCCGTATTATATACTTTTTTCCAGTCAGATATATCTCATTGCCTAATGATTTTAGCTATCGCAGTCTGTCTAAATTTCTCTCCCTCACAACTCGCTAAGTCATGCTATACCACTTTTGGTACACCCATAAATACATTTTTTACCTGTCACTGTCAGTATTATTGCGGTTATTACTATCAAAATTACTATTATTATTAACAGCAGCAGCAGTAGTAGTAATAGTAGTACTCTAGTACGTTATCACCTCTTAACATTATTTTTTTACATTATCTCTATATACATTCAAATCATTTTAACTCTTTTAATACTATGTCATTCCTAGTTTTCATATAAACCTATTGTAATTTCACAGGTAACTGTCATGTAAAAACTAATGTATGAAAAAATAAAATATGAGTGAAACACCGATCCGTCGTAGCAGGCGGCCTCAAGGGCCCAAAAAAATGTTCAAATGTGTGTGAAATCTTATGGGACTTAACTGCTAAGGTCATCAGTCCCTAAGCTTAAACACTACTTAACCTAAATTATCCTAAGGACAAACACACACACCCATGCCCGAGGGAGGACTCGAACCTCAAGGGCCAAGTCCGGACAGGTTAAATAAACAATAAATATAATAATAATAGAATGACATTCCCGCCCGTCACGTACCACGGATCAGCCCTATAGGACAGAAATGTGACAAGATTTCGAGTTGAGAAATGACTCTAAGTAACTTCGGAGTACCAGTACACCAACTGTTGAAGAATTTCGCATGTTACTCCACGATGCAAGAACTATCATAAAGCTATGAGCAACACGTTCATTTGTGTTACTTTCACTCACATAACGAAAAACTTTTAGCAGCTCTACTCTGTCCTCCGTGAAGTAATTCGTTCAGTAAGTGCTTGGAGTTAACAGCTGCCAAGAGGTGAATGTAATTCTCAAGGCCTCTGAAAAAACAAGTTTTAGTCTCTCGAGAGTTTCGGTGAGATTCTCCGTCTTTGTGCAGTAGATTCTTAACACGTAAAACTTCTCCCAGGCTACCACGTTCATCACACTTACTTGTCCTTGGTGGAACACGTTGGAGGTAGTCAAATAGGTTGCACGTTGCGACGAAGTGTCTGAGTAAAACACGGTAATTTTTCTTCACATTCCACATTTCTCTGGAAGAACATACTCAGACAAAAGATCGTGTGTGGGCCGTAGCCGTGTTTTTGACTTCTAGGATTTTAGTTAAATTTTGCCATTCAGTTTTCTCTGGATCTAATGCGCTGGTGCGTGGTATCTCAGAGAAGACATGTCTATTGTGATCTTGTAATATGTTGACGCCAGTGATGTGATCGTGGAGGTTCCAGCGATTCTTAGTGTGGTCCCATCACATGTCATTAGGTTGCCATAAGCAGCACAATACAGTCGGTACACGTAAAGGTTAGCATTAAAGATTCTGTTTACAGTAAAGGTGGCGTGCTAATAAACTCATCTTTTATCGCTATTTAGGGGTGTAACTTTGTTGTCTACATAATATCACTCTCAACGCTGCATCTTAAATTGGACAAAATAACTGTTCTTTTTCACATCTACGGCAGCATATAAAGCCTTCTTCGAACTAATCAATGCCATGTGAGTGACTGTAGTTAATTTTTCAAACATTGTATTAGCAGAAGGTGATTTACAGGGGCCAACCACAAACAAAGGAAAATAAAAGAAAATTACTTAAAAGAAACAAAGAAAAGAAACAAAGAAAAGAAACGGCGAACCACGAAAAATTATTTGAATTGGTCGGCAACTGGTATATGTGATGCGATGATACAACTTGGACCTTTATGCAGACATACACAACTGGCCCTTGAAAATGCTCAACCACGAAGATGACGGGCTATAGATGCGAAATTTAACCGACCGGAGGAAGATGCTGTGACATGCAAATGATTAGCTTTTCAGAGCATTCATACCAGGTTGGCGCCGGTGGCGAGACCTACAACGTGCAGACTTGAGGAAAGTTTCCAACCGATTTCTCATACACAAACAGCAGTTGACCGGCGTTGCCAAGTGAAACGTCATTGTGATGCCTCGTGTAAGGAGGGCAAATGCGTACCATCACGTTTCTGACTTTGATAAAGGTCGGAGTGTAGCCTATCACGATTGCGGTTTATCGTATCGCGACATTGCTGCTCGCGTTGGAAGAGATCCAATGACTGTTAGCAGAATATGGAATCGATGCGTTCAGGAGGGTAATACGGAACGCCGTGCTGGTTCCCAACGGCCTCGTATCACTAGCAGTCGAGATGACAGGCATCTTCTCCGCGTGGCTACAACGGATCGTGCAGCCACGTCTCGCAGCCTGAGTAAACAGATGTGGACGTTTGCAAAACAACAACAGTCTGCACGAACATTTTTATGACGTTTGCAGCAGTATGGACTATCAGCTCGGAGACAGTGGCTGCGGTTACCCTTGACGCTTCATGACAGACAAGAGCGCCTGCGATGGTGTACTCAACGACGAACCTGGGTGCACGAATGGCAAAACGTCATTTTTTCGGATGAATCCAGGTTCTGTTTACAGCATCATCATGGTCGCATCCGTGTTTAGCGACATCGCGGTTAACGCACATTGGAAGCGTGTATCCGTCATCGCCATAATGGAGTATCACCCGGTTTGATGGTATGAGGAGCCATTGGTTACACGTCTCGGTCACCTCTTGTTCGCATTGACGGCACTTTGAACAGTGGACGTTACATTTCAGATGTATTACGACCCGTGGCTCTACCCTACATTCGATCCCTTCGGAACCCTACATTTCAGCAGGATAATGCACGGCCGCAGGTTGCAAGTCCTGTACGGGCCTTTCTGGATACAGAAAATGTTCGACTGCTGCCCTGGCCAGCACATTCTCCAGATCTCTCACCAACTGGAAACGTCTGGTCAATGGTGGCCGAGCAGCTGGCTCGTCACAATGCGCCAGTCACTACTCTTGATGAACTGTGGTATCGTGTTGAAGCTGTATGGGCAACTGTGCCTGTACACGCCATCTTATCTCTGTTTGACTCAATGCCCAGGCGTAACAAGACCGTTATTACGGCCAGAGGTGGTTGTTGTAGGTACTGATTTCTCAGGATCTGTGCACCCAAACTGCGTGAAAATCACATGTGAGTTCTAGTATAATATATTTGTCCAATGAATACCCGTTTATCATCTGCATTTCTTCTTGGTGTAGCAATTTTAATGGTCAGTAGTGTATATTCGGCTTGGCATTCGTTGATAGAGTTGGTGGATGTCCGGCTGACGGAGTTCATGCCAATTTCTGTCCCATTGGAATATTAAATCGACCAAATCGAGAGCTGGTTGGCGGGCCTCGACCACAATGCTCCAAGCGTGCAGAATTGGGGAGACATCCGGCGACCTTGACGGTCAAGGTGTTCTTTGGCAAGCACGAAGGAAAGTGGTAAAAATTCTCGCCGTGTGCGCGCTGACATTATGTTGCTGAAATGTTAGCCCAGGATGGCTTTCCACGGCCACAAAGAAAACGTGCGTACGATGTCGTCGACGTTCCGCTGTGCTGTAAGGGTGCCACCGATGACAGTGAAAGGGGTCTTGCTATGAACTGGAACCAGACCGTCACAGGTGGCTGTCGGCCCGTACGGCGGCGATAGTCCGGTTGGTGTCACACCATTGTCCGGAGTGTCTTCAGACATGTCTTCGGCCGGGGATGCCTTTCACTGGAATTATCTTCATTGATTAGTCCCGCTTCCAAATGAGCCCCGATGACCAAAGACGGCATATTTGGAGATTCTTCAGACCATGGTGGGATAACAACGTGACTGTCGCCCACCATACGGCCCGATAGCAAGGACTGATTGTCTCTGATGCCATTTCCTTTCTCAGCAGGACCCATTTGGTTGTCATCTGCGGCACACTTGCACCACAACAGTATGTCAACAATATTCTGCGCCGTTCTTTTTGCCGTTCATAGCAAGCCAATTTGGGCTTACACTTTTGCACTATAGCGCCTGCCCCCACATGGCAAGAGTTTCTACTGTTTGACTTAGTGATTGCCAAAATATACCTTGGACAGCTAGGTCGCCGAATCTGTCCCAATGTTGAAAACGTTTGGAGTGTTATGGGCAGGGCCCTTCTGCCAGTTCGGGATTCGGACGATCTGACGAAGCAGTTGGAGAGAATTTGTCACGGTATACCATACGAGGACTTCCAACAGCTCTATCAATTAATATGAAACCGAACAGCTGCTTGGATAAGGGCCAGAGGTGGACTAACCTCGTTATTGACTTGCTCAATTTTCGAAGCTCTTTCTCTTGAATCAGTTATTCAATTTTTCAGAACCTGTAATCAGATGTTAAATGTACATCATATTTACCATTTGCGTCCATTCGGATAATTCCTTTGTCGTGCGTAGCTTTTGCCTTAGGGTGTATACAACCACACTGATGTCCAGAATTAAAGCAACAAACGAGAATTTTGCAAAGTTGGGCTAATTTGGCCACAAAACAGTACAAACAGGTGTAGTAAAATAAAAACGTTGTAAAGAATACACAACGTAAACAACTGCAATATGCATAACGGTAGACAAAATTGTTCTTCGTTTTTTGCAACTTAAAGGATTTGCACACACATCCCGTCAACTGCTGAACGTGCTCAGTAGGGCACCTCTGGCAGCAATACAGGCCTGACAACGACGGGGCATGCTGTGAATGATGTCATAAATCTCATGTTGAGGCACTAACTCCGATTCTTCCTGGAAAGCTGCTCGCATGTATCGGAGAGTGGTTGGTGGATGCTGAAGTGATGCAACCCGTCTTCCTAATGCACCCTAAACATGCCCTGTGGAATTCAAATCGGGAGAGCAAGCAGGCCACGCCATGCTTGCAATATCTTCCGTTTCCCATAAAACGTCAACCGCTCTTGCACTATTATGTCTATCAGTACAAAGTCTAGGCCCGTGCCACCTCGTAACAACGGCACATAAGGTCGTAAGAACACGTCACGATACCTAACAGCAGTTAAACCTTGCCGATTCACCCATACAATCTCAGGAAAAGGTCTTCATCTGGTCAACATAATCCCTGCCGACAACATTAGAAATCCTCCTCGATACTGGTCACTTTCCGTAATGTTTGGATCCCGAAATCGTGTTCCACGTTCCCTCCAGATGCGAATACGTCGGGAATCAATCTCCAGACCAAATCGTCACTCATCTGTGAAAAGAACATTGGTCCACCGTTCGACCGCCTAGGTGGCATGTTGACAACTCCACTGTAGACGTTCTCTTCTGTGAAGACGCTTCAGAGGTACACATACAGCAGGTCTCCAACAATGAACGCCACTCTGCCGAAACCTTCTGGACAACGTTTGGCTCTATGCAACACGTCCGGCGAATGCTGAGAGGTCAGATGGTAGTTGCCCTGCAGTACTCAGGCGGTACCATCGTGCTCTTACATCCAAATAATGGACTTCTTTTTCTGCTATCACACGTGGTCGACCGTGCCCTAGTCTTTGGGGTACTGTGTCGATCTCTATAAATTGTCGCCGCGTCCGAGAAACAACAGAACGATTGGCACTGAGCCATCGGGTCTCATCAATTTGCAAGTGCCCTACTTCCATTCTTCTCATGGCTGTCCACCGCAGAGTGCCTGGTAAGCGTCTTCTCTGTGCCATACTGAGCCGTCAGTGACTGTATACACAACGACTGTGGTTGTGGGACTACCCGACGAACTACCACGTTTGATAGGTGCCCTGATGTCGTCGAGGACTTGGTTGTCTGCTGACCGGGATGCCATTTTCCACGCAGAATTGATTGTACGGACATCTGTTGATAGTCTGAATGATTATACGGTGAATTAGACACAAGATGGGGAAATAGCGGTTCGTTGCTTTAATTTTGGACGCTAGTGTAGTTTTTGGCGCTCTTAGTTTCTCCGTCTTATTTTCATTGCATTTTCTTTACATTCTGATAAAGATGATGCAGTTATTAAGGCTCCAGATTTGCATTGAGAAGGGGCGGAGGGTGCTTAGGAGTGAAGGAGCGTGTTTCTGTTCAGTTTTTTAAGTTTCCTATGTTCTCATTAAGCTTGTGGGGTGACGGGTAAATAATCAGAATGGTCGTTGCTTTTGTTATGTCGTTATTCAAAGACACTTAAATTATCTGTGCGTGCTTTGTACCTAAGTTCACCGTTTACAAGAGCCTGAAAACCATTTTTTCGGTCAGGCAGAAAGCGATGGGGAATACACTGACCATAATTTCCGTGGTGTCACCGCCAGACACCACACTTGCTAGGTGGTAGCCTTTAAATCGGCCGCGGTCCGTTAGTATACGTCGGACCCGCGTGTCGCCACTATCAGTGATTGCAGACCGAGCGCCGCCACACGGCAGGTCTAGTCTACAGAGACTCCCTAGCACTCGCCCCAGTTGTACAGCCGACTTTGCTAGCGATGGTTCACTGTCTACATACGCTCTCATTTGCAGATACGACAGTTTAGCATAGCCTTCAGCTACGTCATATGCTACCACCTAGCAAGGCGCCATATTCAGTTACTATAAGTACTGTCTTCAAGAATTTATTCTGAACAGATAATATGTGACTCATGTACCGTCAAGAGCGACGTTCATCGTTAATGAATTAAAGTTAAGTATCAAACTAATTACGTCCGCTTTCTGAATTCTCACTCTTTGTCATGTTCCAGACCACACGTCAGTATAGTTCTTCCCTCCTCACGCCAGCCTGCGTGAGCTGAAACGCTTGCATTTCGGCCTCCACTCGTAACACGGTGTTGGCTCTTCCGCTAACACAAAAATTTCCAGTCTGCAAGTTCACATTACTCTTCGCGCTCACTGAAAGAAAATGTTCCAACTTGCTATTTAATCAGCAGCATCGGGATCTATGATTATAAAAAAGTGTAGAGTTTTAACTGTCTGATATATCCTGTATAAGTCCACATGCACAAAATATGATAAAATCACTAATGACAATAGTAATATTCCTATCGGAAACAACACTGTTAACAGCTCAGAGGCGACCTCTACGGGAGATTCCAAGTAAAATGGTCTATCGCCATGACTTCACTCACCAAAAGTTAACCGGTCGCCTTGAAAGTAGAATATAATCTCGCCACTTGCAACGCGGGTTTGAGGGCGACACACAGGTACTTCCGTGAAATACACTCCTGGAAATGGAAAAAAGAACACATTGACACCGGTGTGTCAGACCCACCATACTTGCTCCGGACACTGCGAGAGGGCTGTACAAGCAATGATCACACGCACGGCACAGCGGACACACCAGGAACCGCGGTGTTGGCCGTCGAATGGCGCTAGCTGCGCAGCATTTGTGCACCGCCGCCGTCAGTGTCAGCCAGTTTGCCGTGGCATACGGAGCTCCATCGCAGTCTTTAACACTGGTAGCATGCCGCGACAGCGTGGACGTGAACCGTATGTGCAGTTGACGGACTTTGAGCGAGGGCGTATAGTGGGCATGCGGGAGGCCGGGTGGACGTACCGCCGAATTGCTCAACACGTGGGGCGTGAGGTCTCCACAGTACATCGATGTTGTCGCCAG
This sequence comes from Schistocerca cancellata, assembly GCF_023864275.1. Taxonomy (NCBI): domain Eukaryota; kingdom Metazoa; phylum Arthropoda; class Insecta; order Orthoptera; family Acrididae; genus Schistocerca; species Schistocerca cancellata. The sequence continues at coordinate 114,902,448 of NC_064633.1, read as the reverse complement.
TGGTCGGCGGAAGGTGCACGTGCCCGTCGACCTGGGACCGGACCGCAGCGACGCACGGATGCACGCCAAGACCGTAGGATCCTACGCAGTGCCGTAGGGGACCGCACCGCCTCTTCCCAGCAAATTAGGGACACTGTTGCTTCTGGGGTATCGGCGAGGACCATTCGCAACCGTCTCCATGAAGCTGGGCTACGGTCTCGCACACCGTTAGGCCGCCTTCCGCTCACGCTTCAACATCGTGCAGCCCGCCTCCAGTGGTGTCGCGACAGGCGTGAATGGAGGGACGAATGGAGACGTGTCGTCTTCAGCGATGAGAGTCGCTTCTGCCTTGGTGCCAATGATGGTCGTATGCGTGTTTGGCGCCGTGCAGGTGAGCGCCACAATCAGGACTGCATACGACCGAGGCACACAGGGCCAACACCCGGCATCATGGTGTGGGGAGCGATCTCCTACACTGGCCGTACACCACTGGTGATCGTCGAGGGGACATTGAATAGTGCACGGTACATCCAAACCGTCATCGAACCCATCGTTCTACCATTCCTAGACCGGCAAGGGAACTTGCTGTTCCAACAGGACAATGCACGTCCGCATGTATCCCGCGCCACCCAACGTGCTCTAGAAGGTGTAAGTCAACTACCCTGGCCAGCAAGATCTCCGGATCTGTCCCCCATTGAGCATGTTTGGGACTGGATGAAGCGTCGTCTCACGCGGTCTGCACGTCCAGCACGAACGCTGGTCCAACTGAGACGCCAGGTGGAAATGGCATGGCAAGCCGTTCCACAGGACTACATCCAGCATCTCTACGATCGTGTCCATGGGAGAATAGCAGCCTGCATTGCTGCGAAAGGTGGATATACACTGTACTAGTGCCGACATTGTGCATGCTCTGTTGCCTGTGTCTATGTGCCTGTGGTTCTGTCAGTGTGATCATGTGATGTATCTGACCCCAGGAATGTGTCAATAAAGTTTCCCCTTCCTGGGACAATGAATTCACGGTGTTCTTATTTCAATTTCCAGGAGTGTATAAGCGATCAGGATGGTGCACAGTCCTCGTAAGTTCAGTTCCTATTTTTACCGAAAACAATTTTGATGGCTGCCCAGCATTGACGTCATCCGAGGCAGAGGGCACATAGGCGTTTGACTGATGCGGACAAATCGATATCTCAGTACGAAATCTCTTCTTACTGCCTCTCTGGCCATATTTATATATGGGCGCAGCGGACTGTCAAATAGAATATCTGCTGTCAAACTCCCGAGGCACAAGTAGAAACATCTAAATGGACAGTTTCTCATATACGTATTAATTAATAGCTCTGTCACTCAACAATTTACAATCTTTTAATATTTATGTAAATAGAGTGAAGAAGTTTTAACTCGAGTGTGTTTAAACCTTGCAGGCTAGAATTTTTAGATCACAACCAACAGTAGAACATGATCTCTGAACTGCCTTTTTAAGATTCCTTTTATTCATAGTTATTTGCAAGAGATACTTGAAACTTAGTACAGCTGTATCGTAATCGAATCTATAATTAAAACTTTCTATTACAAATAAGAATGATGCGTAATCTGTCATGAATGAAGACGTTTGCATTCCACGTTTGGTTAAGTAAGTAACTTGGAAACTAATAGGGATACCTTATTGGTGTCACACAGTTGATGTTTTAATATCAAACTGTGGCTACATACGAAATTTCATCTTTCTGAGTCTAATATTTAGCGCCTTCAGTTTTTCGTAAAAACGCCGATTTTCACCTAAATATTGCTCTGATTAAGTTCAGACTTGCGAGTTTTAACTGTGATATACTTTTGCGTATTCTGACCAGTTTTTGGGTTTCTAGTTCTATTACTTAGCGCCACGTATTTGGTCTTAAGTTCGTATAGTTTGCCTAATATATTAATTTGATCATTCTGAGACCTTACAATGTTAACATTACTACGTGGTAGCATACCATGACGAAGTTTGGAAATGTTATTTTAATATTTAATTTCATTCTAGGATTATGATGTAGTCCTTTGTGTATTAAGCACAGGCGCGTTGTGATGACATGGGGCTGGTGTCAGAAAACTGAGGTAAGCCCCAGCACATACCGAGCGTGGTGGCTTTGTAGCTAGCACACTGCACTCGCGGTTTGGAGGACGACGGTTCAATCCCGCGTCCGACCACCCTAACTTAGGTTTCCCGTGATTTCCCTAAATCGCTCCAGGCAAATGCCGGAATAGTTCCTTTGAAAGGGCACGGCCGACTTCCTTCTCCGTCCTTCCCTAATCCGATGAGACCGATTACCTTGCTGTTCGCTCTCCTCCCCTAAAAAAAACCTAACTCCCAACCCCGGCACACTCTCTCGCCTCTGCACCTCTTACAATGATACAGCGCTTGTTTCACTTCAAGCTTTCCATTGGAAGCGACCTAAGAAGTTCCCCATCCTCGTCAACTGTGGCATTATTGTGACGACCAATTTATCAACGGACAGTTAAATCATTATCCTCCATTCCTAGGTTCCTCATGACAGAAACTGATACATTTAAATATTTTTTGTTCGTTTCATGTATAACACCATTTTCAGTTTCAGGTCGCTAGCACATTACCATCCACAGCGTACACGAGAACGTCACAGAGTTTCTGAACCCCAGGTCATGTCGCATTCACTGGCAATTCAAAAATGGCTCAAATGGCACTAAGCACTATGGGACTTAACATCTGAGGTCATCAGTTCCGTAGACGTAGAACTACGTAAGCCTAACTAACCTAAGGACATCACACACACCCATGCCCGAGGCAGGATTCGAACCTCCGACCGTAGCAGCAGCTCGGTTCCGGACTGAAGCGCCTAGAACCGCCAGGCCACAGCTGCCGGCCACTGGAAACTGTCTTGTAAACTTTGTTGAGGAATTTCTACGCTGAGAATGGATAGTGAGTACAAAAATTTCTGTCCGGAGATTTCAGAAACAAAAAGTCTAACACATTTGAATCTGTGTAGCCTGTCAAAGTTTCTGTACCATATTCATTTGTAAGAGAAAACATAGTTGAAAAGTTTCTTGCAGTTTGACTTCGATGGGTGCTTCATTCTACAAGATGATCACTGTTAAAATTAAGTAGTAAGTAATCACTTTGAAAGACTGCTGGAGAGATTAGAAGCCCTATCTTTATCGCTTTGGTGCCAGACCAGTCACTCGAAATAGGAACAAGTTGTCTGTGTGGAGTTGAAGTCCACCGTTTCATAAAACTCTGTATATTTTTCACTTCGTAATACAAACAAAACGTAGAAAATAAGTACACGCATCGACGACAATTGTCATAAAGAATAAAGGTAAGGCAGCGAGTTGCGACAGAACGTTGCCAGCAAGTTACGCATTTATCTTCAAAAAGTTAGATCACATTGTTTACAGTCAGATAAAGCCAAAATTAATCTCTGAAAACCCTCACAGAATCATTCGTTTGGGAGATAAGACAGAGAGAGAGAGAATGAGTTGTATAGTGTTGTTGTCTGAAAGATCATGAACAGTAACTTAGTGGCGTACTGGAAAGGATTTCTTCCTTGGATCTCACTGGCTTCGTTCTATCACAAGCAGTGAGAAGTCTCATTTGTTTTCCTTCCCACGAATATCACTAAGGCAGACGCACAATGTAGCACTAAGTTTTTAACTTTCCCAGGCAGATTGTCATTACCAGTCTCAAAAGACCTTACGTGAGAACACCTAGAAGATGGGATTTAATGCTCCCACTTTTATTGTTAACATCCTCTTTCCATTACATCTCTTTTTTGTTGTAACTTTCAAACATTGGATACTTTATCGCCAGCAAAATTTGAACTTCGTCCCTTGAGGTAAAGCGGTGCTATACAAATGTAGGTAGGAATCTCAGCCGTGGAGAAGTGGTGCACATAAAATTTGCTCAAATTCTGTCGTGCTAAGCAAAATGATCGGAGAAAAATAATATGATCCAATTATACTTTCTTAATCTCACTTCAAACTGCATTTAGGTGTCAAGTTTTCAAGAGAACTATGGATAAAACTGACTGTTCTCGTACTGCTGTTATAATTGGTGCAACAGACGTTATTCGCTTTGTGAATATTACGACCGAACTGCAGGTCCGGGTAAAGAACAAAGGAAACTATTTGATCCGCAACTATAATGGTTCGTCAATTCAAAGGATACTTACGATTAGGAACTCTTGCGCTTATAATATGCTCTATAGACTAGTCTTATCAAAAACTTCGAGGATTTAAAAACCAGTCAAAAACTACATTCAGTGTATATGAGCCAGAATTTTTCGAAATTACAGAGGGTAGACCCAGCTTTTTAAATATTATCCTTAAGGTTCATGAATAAGAATCATAGAGGGGTTTTGCAATATTAAGCATCAGGGTTTCTTTCAGTTCCCGTAGACAGATCATCACTCACGAATAAGAAACTAGACCGAGAAGTACATATAATTTAAGACTTCTTTGTCTTAATAGACTACAGAGTTCGAATTAAGACTCTTGTTCCCATTCAGGCATGGGTTGGTGACCTTGAAGTTTGGGCTATGAGTGCACAAGCGAGTTTCTGAAAGCTACTTAATTCCATTTGAAACACTGAGCCATAGTGACCACGCTGTGAACTTTTGATATATTTAGCCAGCTGTATGCATCCATCCATCACTACAACCGCAAAAATCGGTTGAAACTTATACTGATCGCGATCTTCACTTTCTTTCTTCACTTTAATAACTACATATTTTAGTTTTGTATTTCTTTGCAGTTTCGTGTTTTGCCTCCAGAATATTGTTTGATCAATGACAAGTCATTTAAACTGAAAAATGTTAAAGAGAATAATCTCAAATTTCGTTCTGTTGTGTTCACTTCTTACAGTTACTATACACTGACATTTCGGCAACTATGATAATTAGCAAGGCAACACTAGCATAGAAATAAAATTATTGTTGCATAGAAATAAAATTCTTTTTCCTCAAATTCTCATCCCGCTATAGAGTATTGACTTCAGTATTGACTTCAGTGGCCTATAGCGTTTCAGATACTGTTAACCTAAATGTTCTAGTCATTCACCGGTGCTAGTGCCGCGTCTCGGGAAGTCGTGTTTGCGCCAATCTCGTCCACTTTAAGCTCCCGGAAAACGGCGATGAAACAACTCTCGTGCTAACGACAGATTAAACGTCCACTCCGTTGTGGTGCGATAACCGATAATTGGATGCAGTATTAGCGGCTCCGTGCACGCTCCGTTCATTACGTTCGTATTTCCGTGATAGGCCGCCACTTCCACCAATATCTGCTCACGTGCTCCGTGAAGCACTCCGCGCGCAGCGTTGGCTCGATACGTTTATAATGTTTCAATAAATTCATATTTCCAACACGTGCGTTGTTTATACAGAGGAATCACGAGGAGGAAACAGAAGAAAAGAATTACTACGCAATCAAGCTCGGAAAAATCTTAAATACTGCAAGACAATTAACGCTACTAATTACTATTTACTTTGCTAGAGCAGTTTGTGCAAATTGGTGTACAATAACTTTTATTTTTAATTCATTAGACTGGCTTGTTCAGTTGATGCATATTCATAGGTAGCTTATGTGTGAGTAAAAATACAGCACAAAAATGTTTGTATATACAGCGAAGAGTCAATGAAACTGGTACACCTGCGTAATATCGTTTAGGGCCCCCGCGAGCACGCAGAAGTGTCACAACACAACCTGGCATGGATTCGATTACTGCCTGAAGTAGTGCTGGAGGGAAATGACGTCATGAATTCTGCAGGGGTGTCCACACATGCGCAGGAGTACGAAGGGTTGGAGATCTCTTTTCAATAGTACTTTGCAACGCGTCCAAGATATACTCAATAATGTTCAAGTCTGGGGAGTTTGGTGGCCAGCGGAAGTGTTTAAACCCAGAAGAGTGTTCCTGGAACCACTATGTAGCAATTCTAGACACGTGGTGTGTTGAATTATCCTACTGGAATTCCTCACGTCCATCGGAATCGACAATGGACATGAATGGCTGCAGGTGATCAGACAGAATGATTACGTACGTGTAACCTGTCAGGGTCGTATCTAGACGTATCGCAGGTCCAATATCAATCCAGATGCACACGCCTTACACCATTAGATAGGCGCCACCAGCTTGAACAGTCCCCTGCTGACACACAGGGTGCATGGATTCATGACATTGTTTCGATACCCGTACATGCTCATCAGAGAAACGAGACTCGTCAGACCAGGCAACATGTCTCTAGTCATCAATAATCGATTGTCGGTGTCGACGGGCAGAGAGAGGAAGCAGGGGTGAAGTAAAGAAGGAAACTGGTGGAGTGGAGTGCAAATAAGGTGAAACAAATAGCAAAGTTGTCGAAATAGTTCTATGCAGATAAAATGTAAGTAAAGGAATAAGAAAGAGAGGAAGATAGAAAAGGAAAAGAAGACAGAACGGCACACAAGAAGGCCTACGGAGAAAGAGAAAGAAACGAGAAGAGGCGTGACGAAAGAGCAGGAGGAATAAAGAAAGAAGGGATAGAGAATCAAGCAGATAAATTTAGGGAAGGACACAAGCAGAAACTAACTGAGGCGTCCGTTATGCCAGAAAATACAGTAATCAGACCACCTAAATTCAGTGTCATTATACAGGGAAGAGGATCATGAATGTGAGTAAATATAGAATGCGTCTCAGAAAAATCTACATAATGATAGTGTTTTATCCTCACAATAAATGGATGAAGTCATGTCTCTTGTCTATAACTTTAAATTCTTGGAATCCGAAGAAGGTAGTCAATCAGAATCAGACACTCTATCCAAAAACGTTGTAGCTCGAGTCACTTGTTCCCAGAGCGCTGGTCCTGCGGGACCATAAAATCCCGTTCGAAATGAAATCACTTCCAATGCCAAGGCTAGAAGAGGAGAATTCACCATCACTGTAGGGAAAGGGTAACTAATCCACAAAATTTAAAGATACTTTAAGAAACAATCCGTGAAATTATGAATGAAATAGCGAGTAATGAATGAAAATCATTTAGCTTCTGTAATTTACGGGTGGGGAGAATAGAGAGATGGTGAGAAACAGAAGATGAACAGTAGATTTGTTGTGAAGAAAACGGTTAGAATTTGTTAATTTTGGTAAACTTCTACGGATATGTTCAAGGGAGAGGCCAACAAAAAAGGGGGAGGAAAAAATATTGATGAAATGAGCCAGAGATTTTTTGAGTGCAGAGAGCAGAGAAAAGGAAAATCAACTTCGGAGATCGAAACACTTGCACCATGGTGCGGCTACAGAGGACGGCTGATGGTACTCATAGTGGCGGGAGTCAGCCCAAATTTCTTAGTTTTGGCACAGCTTCAACGTAGGTAATATTTAGAGTGGCTGAAAGTTGTTGAGAAGTACCCTGAGAAATACAAATGAACCTGAAGCAAGATCGAATTCCCGTCACGAATATAACGCAGAATGAAGATCTATAGACACGCCGATGGCCTTCTCGACACAATATAATCTACGTGATCGTTCCAATTTTGGTTATTTGTAATTGTAATCCCTAATTATTAGTTGGATTTAAAGCCCTGAGATTTGTGTGACTTATTGCGTAATCGAAATTTAGCTAATTTCTTTTAGTAGTCATGTGAATAACTTCGCACTTTTCTTTATTCAGAGTCAATTGCCACTTTTCACACCATACAGATATCTTATCTGAATCATTTTGCAAGTCGTTTTGATCATCTGATGACTTTACAAGACGGTAAATGACAGCTGGTCATAAGTCGACCAATAAACTTCGTAACGTGCAACTCTCAATTAAGTTTTTGAACTTTTCTGACTTTCATCAATTATATATGAATTCAGCGAACTTGCCTGTTCTAATCAATTTTAAACCAAACATAATAAACAAGTATTAGTGATTGCGTTGCAGTGCAACTTGTTTCAGTGCTGTTATTTGGAGCTATACTGTATCTTGCTTCTCTTCACGAATTCTTCACGATAATTTGTCTTTACACTGTACGAAGTACTGCAAACAGCCACAAGTTTTTCTATAATGTTTTTATTGTACCATTACTAGTTTGTATTAAACTTTGGACGTATATTTGGTTTTTTAATTCTAGTTGATTATTCAATATTGTTGTGTACATAGTTCCACGTAGTCAGCGCGTACACAACTTTCCCACTAGAGCGCGCCCCGCTATAAGCACAACAGTGCAGGCGCAGCGCTCGTCCGTCTCCGCACCACGAGATGGCGCTGTCTTAGAGATGGACCAAATTCTGCTTCTGCCAATCCACGTATTAATATGTAACGCAGCCAATGAGATTGCTTCTAACGCAGAACCTTTTCTCCTCGCGGATCACACTTTCGCAGTGATACCTGAACGCGCGAGGTATTATAACGAGTGTACAGACCTCTGATTAGTCAGCCTGTATTTGTCTGCACCAGTCTGAATTACTCTTTACCAGTCTATAGTCAAGTTTCAGTCTGCGCTTAATAAGATTATCATATTCCTGTACATAGCCATGATGAGAAATGTATAGACACTTTGTCAAGTATCAGAGATATGTGAGAATAGGATTAACGTACCAAGACTAAAGGAACTTCAGATTGTCTATTGTAAACAGCATCCAGAATCAAGTTATGTAATATCTATGATTTTTATTATTTTAATAAATGTGTGTGAAAATTAATCAAGTTCTGTTTAAAGTTGGTCACCGTCAATCTGCTGCTCTAAGCGTGCAAGTGGCATTTCTATCATCTGACCTAAAGGCAGAAGATAAACACACCACAATAAGACCACGAGACATATTGCTGACACTCGCCTACTTCGTTAGAGCGACAAGTCAAATAATCTGATGGTGTATGTACCGAAGGTCTTACAGTACACACACCATAAATACGCAATCAGGTTTATTGTAAATCTGGTTGTGTATTTCTAATTCCTCTAACAAATTAATCTTTACTCCTTTTTCGACTGAATGTAATATCTCTAAGTTTTCTGCGATGTGTATCTCTGTGTTTCTGTGTTGTAGCAAAAGCTGATTTATTTTGGTTGTTGAGCCTGAGGGCATCCATGTGTTCACGGTAATGTATGTGGAAATTCCTATCAGTTTGGACAATGTGAAATTTGTGGAATACATAACAATTTAGTTTATAAATGCCAGACTTATGGTGTGCTTCAGTTTTTAAATTTAAGTTGTGAACAATTTTGTCTTTTATTTTATTTCTGTGTGTAGAAAGTAATTTTAATGCTTTTGGGGCGGAATAAGTTCACAATCCGATATAACACTTTACCAGTGAATGATATGAAGATGTATATCAGAGTTTTGAGGATCTATTTCTGCTAAAGTGCTGTTTGATTTGAACTTATAGCTATCTTTGTTACAGTATTTGTTTTTAATCTTGTTATGAAGTTCAGCGATCGTGTCAAGCTATAATCATTATTGTGGGCTGTTAGTTTGATTGTTTTTAGTTCTTGTAGCTTATCTTCAGTCTACAGAGGGATTTTTTCCGTGCTGTTGAGCATTACCCTATACTATGTAATTTTCGGTTTGCTTGGAGTGACATGAAGAGCCGTTGATTGTGATATCCACTGTAGTGGGTTTTCTGTGTACTTTAAATCTGTGTTTTCCGTTTATGCCATTATCAGATTTACGTTCAACAGTAAATTTTATGTTTTGGTGAAGTTCATTAAGCTCTTTTCCAAACTCATCATTTTCTTCTAGTGTTCCTTCAATTGCGATCAGTTTGCAAAAGAGCATAGCAAACTTCACTAAAACATACAGTTTATAGTTTTCGTATTTAACAGATATTACCGAGACATTACAGTCATATCATAGAGTAGTACCAGCTGCACAATGAATTTTAATGTTGCTTACAGTGTTATTTTTGTGCACAATTAATTAAGTATTTTGCATGTCTGTATGTATGAATGCTTTTCTACGGATGCATGCAATTATTATTATGTAAATTAAGTAGTGGAGGATACTAAAACATAGAGCATACTTACTTCAGTCTTTCATTTATTGCATGAACAAAATTGTAATGTCGATTTTTAAACCACGCACTCAAGTACAGTTCTCTCACTATATGCGTTTATAAAGTTTTAGTTGTAACACAGCGCTGGGGTTTCGATGTGCTCACAGTCATCACTCTTAGCTAGGAAGGGCACATAAGCAGTGCATTTCGATGGGCACGTTACAAGTGCTGCGTAACTGAAATATTTTTGTTTACGTTGTTTGACCCTGGATCTTTACATGTTAGTTTCATAACAATTTAATATTTCGGTATAGTGTTACAGACTTGTGTCAGTCGATGGTAATGATGAACTGCAAAGTGATGGCAGGAGTTTATAACCAACAGAAAATATGGTGATGTATAAAAATCCCATGAGCACATCCAATATAAGTTTCTGCACGTGATTACAGAATAAGGAATACTCTGACACTGTGTGTATTCTCTTCTGATAATTTTAGACAAAGTCTAACAAGTTAAACGCCAAAATGATTGAGGTAGTATTCATAGTAAGATACTTCCATAAAACTAAAAGTTTTTTATAACAAATTTTAAATTTGTTCGCTTTGAACTTTGTCATTCATTAACAAAAATGTCACCAATGTTGTGTACATATTGTTTTCTGTAAGAGCTGGAACTGCAGTTCTCACTGATAACTGAAGTTTAAAATTTATTTATGGCCACGAGGACCAGTGAAGAAAAACTTGCTCTCACATAGAGTTGGTTCAAAGATATTTGGAATTTGAACTAACGAATCTCAGGGGAATATTTGGACAGAATAAAATCGCCACCTTGGTCTTTCCCCATCAACATGAAACATGCTAGTGTAGATAGAATAATGTTAACGTATATGTAAGAGCTATCTGATACCTCCTTTCAACATAATGTCACTTATTTATATGATCAGCTTTTTACATCTGGGGGCTTATATTCTTAGGTTGTTTCTTGATTTCATAATAGATAACCTGCGGCGGTTTTTTGTTACGTGTATACAAAGTGACCGCTAGTGTTTGGAATAGCGTGACTGCTGGGGTGGTGTGAAGATAGTGTGAAGTCGTAATCGAAATTAAATGTGAAGCTGATGCTCCAAAAAATGTTCAAATGCGTGTGAAATCTTACCGGACTTAACTGCTAAGGTCATCAGTCCCTAAGCCTACACACTACTTAACCTAAATTATCCTAAGGACAAACACACACACCCATGCTCGAGGGAGGACTCGAACCTTCGCCGGGACCAGCCGTGATGCTCCCTGATGGGGAATGAGAACAGTTACGCCCTGAGATGGAAAATATTGTTGCCACTTTGCATGTAGATTTTCTATATCGTAATACCGATCTATTTTATCTTATTTATCTCTCGTGGGTGTGTACGGAGCAGGCATTCTGAAGATGGCATCGGAAACAGGATGCTCTGCACGTTGTATGAATCGGCACCACTCTATAGTTGAGAACTTGTGAATATTCTAGACATTATTTATTGACACTGAGAGAGAGATTGAGGCACTAGCGGCCCCAAGATAACTCCGTTTTCAACAATATTGACAAACATCTGAAGCAACACGGAGAATATGCACCATTCACAAGAGATGAACTCAGTGCCAGGAAGCTGTTGTAATTTGCATCTGTAGGGCAAGGTGCGAAAACTGCTTGCACCTAATGGAAAATCATATTGGCTGTGTTACTGTATGACATAGCTTCACATCCCTTGCTCAAATAGTCCAGTGCGTCGAGTCTGTGTTGTATATTAGTAGACGATCGTGACTTATTACATTTCCTGTAATGAAATCCGACGAATTAAGAGATTTGCGTGCCATCACCAGCCCTACGGGATAATGGCACGTTGATGCAATAAAGTAAGAAAATCCTCGTGTAAATCATGTCTACGCTTTGCGTAAACGTGAAACCAATTATATCCAAATACCTATTTATTAAAACTGTTAAAGGCGTACATGTAACTTTAGGTTATGTACTTTTTAATCACAAAAATGTATTTTCAAAGATAAAATAACACAACTTATTTGACAAAAGGAAACAGAAACATTTAGTTTTCATGGAAAAATACGTCACATTTACAGTTCTTCAGTGAGTCCCGATCACTGTATTCAGAATGACTCCAGTTACTAAAAATTACACATCTTGACCACAGTTCTCCGTCACGACGAAACTCATCAGATACTGAGCACACTTTTGCAGCCGGCCGGTGCGGTTCTAGGCGCTTCAGTCTGGAACCGCGTGACCGCTACTGTCGCAGGTTCGAATCCTGCCTCGGGCATGGATGTGTGTGATGTCCTTAGGTTAGTTAGGTTTAAGTAGTTCTAAGTTCTAGGGGACTGATGACCTTAGATGTTAAGTCCCATGGTGCTCAGAGCCATTTGAACCATTTGAACAGTTTTGCACTAAATTTAGGATTCACTCCGTCCATTTCGTCTTCATCACACATGGTATTTGGATCTGTATGTTCCAAGGGCCCCTCTCGATTTCTTCTCCCTCCTTTAATGTTTCCTAAAGCATTTATTAATGTTTTTTGGGTGCATTTACAGTTTGTGGTGGTTCTTACATAGTTCCACGGGATTTAGTGTAAAAAATTAGTTTTAATCAATTACTTACCGAGTAATGAACGTAACGGAGACTTGTCACCAATTCAGAAGGACAAACGGTGCATGGAGGGGTAGTGGAACGCAGTCAAAGAAAATGCGTATCATGGCACCAGCCTATTCTGAAATGAACTGTCTATCCACAGAAGAAAGCTACGTAACCTAGCTTCCCTAAACCGCTACATAAAGATAAATATCTTCACTGATACACATGTGAAGGATAACAAGATAGATAAACTATATTTATTCTTACCTTGCATTCAATGTGTTCTCAAAATATGCAGGAAAGGGTCACAAAATACAAATTGTTCTTTGCAAGCTTCTCAAACAATGTAACATGCAGAACGGCATTCTGGAGCAGCTGTGACGTCATTGTAATTGATAAAGTGCAACCAGTGCGATTACCAGCAGCGTGCCAATCGCCACCTTCCCCTAATACTGCCACCAGAGCTGAAAGCTGGTGAGAATAGAAATGTGGTTAAGAAGTGGACGCACCGTGTCTTGTGGCATTTAAGAAACAGTCTACTTGCTAGTTGTGAGCCATCGTCAACTCTGACCAGAATCTGATCTGCTACGTGGTTCCGTCTACGGAACGAGTCTGTAACAATCATACTCCTACCATATGTGAAGAAATGCGGTTTAGTGTTGTAAATGAAAGAAGGATTGCATACGATATAATATGCACACTGTACAATGTTTACGGAATCACGTCACAATAGAAGGATGTCACGCCAACACGGACGCCCTACGACAATAGGGAATTCGCGGTACAACGTGATTCAGCACGGTGTCGTGTTTATCAGCACTCTGCCGTCACTACATTACCTCTCCAAGTTCCGTCCACAAGGAAACAGCTAACTTGTTAATTAGGCTTTCGCGCAGACATTCATGACCATGACGTAGCGTGGAAGGAACGTTAAACTTTAAGAGAAAACGATGTATAAGACACGCGCTGTTCCACAGAAATCTTACATTTAACGTCCCTTACAAGGGACGTGCAGGACGTTAAGAGCTGCAGCTCTTTTAGCCAAGCGTTTCTTTTTCGATCCCTCCTCTGCAGCCGGACGGTGACAAGTCGAGGAATCCGCAGCATCTCACGCGCGTGCGGGCCCAAAATTAATTACGCCGCCTGTTTTACGTTATTTTTTCCCCGTCGCGCACCTGCATTAGCGCCGGGAAAAAGAGCCAGCCTTAATGAGCTGTGAAATAACTTTCGATCAGGTACCGCGCAACAGGTTGGGAGACTGTTCCCGCTTTTCCTTTTTAGCTTTCTGTGCCTTCCGATCCGGCGAAGGACTCGTTAGCCACGCGCGAACAGCGTATCGAGGCCTTAGGTAGTCCGTGCTGAAGGTCCATTTTATTTACTGCAACAGGCGACGCATTTAGTGTCGACGACCAGTTTTCCATTAGGCACAAGTGAATCTGTCGCCTTGTGCTAAGTGGTCGCAGCATCAGCACAGCACTTCGGTATTTCTCATCAGTTAGGTTACTGGTATTAAAACTTCTTTCTTTTCTGTTCTACTCGTAGAACCATTAATCAGATGGGTATTCTTCAGTTTAAGACATACTCAAGTCACCAATGAAATATTTTAATACTGCATTAGTTCACCTTTCCTAGATGAGTACATGGGTTTATGGTCTATCCTACCCTCATCTGTTACTACATTTAGCTAATAGTTTCAAATCTGAACCTGTAAGTACTCAGAAAACTTTCCTTACATCATCTAATCTTTGTGTGCATCTAAAATGTTCCCTCTTTGCTGGTCCTGCAATACCCTACTTAACGTCACCCGAATTTCTTGGAAAATTTCCGGTGAACCTGTCCCTTCTATCGAAAAGTTTTCGTCAATTTTTCGTTCCAGAAGCTCTTCATACAATACTTCATCTGCTCACTTACTTGTAGCTCCATTCTATAGTTTCCCGATGGGGATTTGCTACGTGGCAAGAGCTTATTTGTTTAAATATCGTGTTGTGATACATTAATTGCCAGTACATTAGTTCCCACTCCTTTTATTCTGCCCCTGGACACAGACAGATCGATGCTGTTGCTCGTGCTTCATGATGATCCCCTGTCTGTGTTGAATGGAACAAGAATTACGCCGCCTACTGCTCTAGTCATAAAAAGGGGCTGGAGGTGGGTGAGTTTGTTTCTTATTGGTTCAGAGAGGGGTGAACGGGAGGATAGTACTCTCGTGGGCAGTAGGGACCTGGCAGTGTTTCATATCGCAGCAGTCCCTCGCGCTGGCCATCCAAGACTCCTGTAAAGAGTAAAAACCACATTTACAACCAGTACCACGCGTTGTAATCAATATGTTAGTGTGTTTCACTTTACGGCACAAAGTTTTAAAAATTACCACCATTTTAGCGGAACATGCCATGATGTAATAAAATTATAGTAATTTAGATACACACTGTAATTCCAAAGAATCTTACGTCATAAGTAACTTACGTTAATATTTACCGCTATTTTGCACAATATACCATAACGTCATGATGGTACAGTATTTTTGCGATTAGGATAACACCCTCACTTTAACACATACAGTATGACACCACACACGCTAGTGACGTCTGGATGACCGAGTTGGTATGTGGCAACAGTTAATTTGTTTAGTTATCTTGTTTCGGTATTTGTTTACCACTTAAAGCCACAGCAAAACGCCTTTGTTGTTAATAATGGATTGTAGAAACTGTTTAACGCAGTATATCTGCATAATTTGTCTAAATATCGAGCTGTGGCCTTTGTTAAACAATTAGTATCTCACACAGGACATATATGTTGTCAAAAAACGCAATGCTAAATTCTTTAACTTGGGATATCAATGTAATTTGTGTGATTATGCGCTTCGCTGGTTGTTTAATTGGGCTAGTCATGTAATTTATTAAATAATGTGTTGCTGATATTGCTTAACATCGTACTTGTGTATGTCTTTGGTGCATATGTAGCTATTTGGAAAAATCATTAAAGCTGTGAAAAATGATCAGAAAAATGTAATCAACAATTAATTATGAAAGAATGCAATTCATTGTACCTATATGTCATCTTATTATTTTTATTCTGGGGGTTTTCTTGTTAAATAATGCATTACGGAAATTGTTTAACATGGGATATCGATGTAATTTGTGAGATAAAGCACTGGGATCGTAATTTATTAAATAATGTGCTGTTGAAATTGTGTTCAATACTGTACTTATATATGTCTTATAGTGGAGATGTAGGTATTTGGAAAATCGTTAAAAGTGCGGAAAATTTCAAGAAAACTGTGATCAGCAATTAATTGTGAGAGAATGGAGTTAATTGTACTTACACGTCTTCTTGTTCCTTTTATTCTGCTTGAGGGTGAGAGGTGGCTGAACTCTGCTGGCACTTCGTGATGATACCTCAACTCCAGTGTACAGACCAAGAAAGACGTCGCTCAAGTACTGCTCTAATAATAAAAGAGGATGGCGAAGGGGGAGCTTTATAGTTATTGGTGGAGAGGAGGGGGTACTTTGAATGTGCCACATAAAAACGCGTGGCCGTGATGTGGGGTTCCCGATGGCGAGGAGGGAAGACCTAACCTCGAATATATCTCACCCACTTGCCTCAGATGAAACCTGACACTGGATGTGTAACATGACATTCCCTTATCAGTAACCTTGAGGTAAGATCGTTCTCTCAGCTTGTTTTCTTCATGATCCAGTACTCATGATGTAATATCTCTTTCAACGAGACGGTAGCTTTCTCAGATACGATTTACCTAACTTGGTTGTAGCTACTGAAAATTTATATCAAACCTAATCATTTATAATTTTGCCGACAACAGTCCTTGAAACCAGTGTTAGCTGAGGCACTACAAATGTAGTGTGTGGACAGTAAGTTGGGAATGTGGGTCTTACGGGGAGCGTGCCGGAGATAAGTTCCTGCAATCGCACTATCCTCTGTGTCCTCGATGGGTCAGACGGATAGAGCGTCTGCCATGTAAGCAGGAGATCCCGGGTTCGAGTCCCGGTCGGGACACCCATTTTCAACTGCCCCTCTTGATATTTATCAACGCCTGTAAGCAGCTAAAGGTCTAGATTACATTACAATTTCATTCTTCGAGAGCTGAAAGATCACCAATGGTATCTGTTCTTTCGAACATCTCTTTTAAAAAAAATGGCTGTGAGCACTATGGGACTTAACATCGGAGGTCATCATCAGTCCCCTAGAACTTAGAACTACGTAAACCTAACTAACCTAAGGACATCACACACATCCATGCCCTAGGCAGAATTCGAACCTGCGACCGTAGCAGTCACGCGGTTCCTGACTGAAGCGTCTAGAACATCTCTTAAAGAACAGACACCATCTTCAAATAGTTTTAGGTTCGGTCGCACTCTATCTGCTTCTGATCATTTGTTCAGTCCCTTCACATTCGAACAATATCGATCACTTCCGTACTATATCGGTGAATTTTTACGTAGTTTACGTGTTCTGATGTTCAATGTGTCGTTATTCCAGCTTGGTATGTTATATGTCTGTGTTGTCTCTCATTCACTCTGATTTGTCATCGCTTCTGAGTAACAAGACTCAACTTCACGTCTGCACGGTTTTCACGAATGTCTGCCATAAAACATTCGGTCGTACTGGGTCATACAGTTCGGGATCAGTCATCAGACCAAGAAAGGCTAGTTCTACTGTATGTAGCCAAGATCTGCCTTTATTGTCTTTGGAGGGATAGCACGTTTGAATGTCCCATTTACGATGTAGTCATGGGAGACAGTTGACGTTCTTGCTTTGGGGAACAACGGTGCTAGAAATAGGCCGTGCTCTTTCAAAGCATTCCGGAATTGATTTAAGGAAAAAAAAGAACGATATCTGGATAGCCAGATAAGGATTTGAGTTACCGCCTTACAGAATAGGAGTCCAGTGTGTTGCTCACAGCGCTACCGTCTGTAGAGGAATTTGAAATTTGTTCATAGTGTGTGCTGGATATTCCAGTAAGTAGCCAACTACATCTCCTGAAATTTCCATATGTTGAATATTCAGCATACGCCACCGGAAGCAACGCATCTTCTTCACAGGTACTGCACAATCAATGTTTTGTATTATTCCTAGATTCCATTTGCTGAGAAGTAAAATCCTTCCTCATAGATCAGACATTTTATAACATAAATGAATTGGTAGAGTTATGAGCGATTCCTCTGAGTAAGAAGAGAATAAATAAACTATTTATGTATTTAAGAAGTACCCTGCAGTTATTACCACGAAGCTGAAGTACTGAAACGTGGATACAGTGTACAGATGATAGTGTAAAATATTGAAGGCAAAAGACATAGTACTTTTACTTACGTCAAGGAAGACAAAAATGTTGTACTACAATTCGTGAAGAAAAAAATTACTTTAATTTTTCTACCTTACCTTGATTTCGCACTGACATGTCTTCAGGCGACAATCATACCAATGAAGTACATACAACGATCATTGTGATTAATGTGTACAAATATCAGCATGTAATTTCAGTAATGGATGATATTCGTCACCGTAGCGGAAAGAAGACATTATCGGCTTAGCTGCGTACTACTCCACTACGATAAATATGTGACACAAGACTAAAGCACAATATAGGATATAACACTATGGTTGGACGGTCATAGACAGGAAATATTGAAAGTTAAGATATCAAAAAATCCCTGTGTAGATCCCAGTATTACCCAACATATATTTTCAACGAGCACATTTACTTGTCGTTAGATCCCAAATGGAAGATTGGGTTGCATTTCTTTAGAATTTCATCACAGTTAACTTAGTGAACATGGTAATGGTGGGGTTACTGTGGCTGTAGTACGTGGTGGTAAAGAAGAGACTGTAGCACGCCTGGAGACTTTTAACAGTAGAGAAATTATCGCTTATCGGACATTTCAGATTTGTGAGGTATACAACAGGGATAGGGGTACATCTTATTATATGTTCACAATGCCTTCTGTTATTAGGACGAGGCATCATCGCAAAATAAATGAGGCAGAGTCTGTGTCTGTATGGGATAAAGGAGCTCTTAATTGCAGCAAGATTGAAGTTGACAACTTGGGTTGACGGGTGTTCTGCCGGATATCAGCGTCGTACTTGCACGATATTTCGGTCACGTGGCTCGTGACCTTCATCAGGTGCGACCTGAGACTGTCTCAGGTCGCACCTGATGAAGGTCACGAGCTACGTGACCGAAATATCGTGCAAGTACGACGCTGGTATCCGGCAGAACACCCGACAACCCAAGATGTCATTAGATCGCCGGGAAAGCCTGAAGAGATACATCAAGATTAAACTTGTTGATGATGCACACATTATTATAGAAATTGAAGTAAAGTTGAGTTATAGAAATTGAAATAATGTTCCCTTCCTTGCACCTGTTCTTTATTCTTATCTATATTACATAAGAAAGATACACATTGATTTTGCCAGAAGCCGAGAAGCGACACTTTTCGGTGCTTTAGCTCTCTGGGCCACCCTGGGATACTCTTCGTGTGAGGCACTTCTGGGCATCTCTGTGAACAGACTGGTTGTTTTCGACAAATCTGGAGCTCATTTTCTTTGTCTTCCTACGCTTGAAAATTGTGTTTAACACGTAGATGACGTTTCCAGTATCTTTGCGAGCTATGCCATAATCATTTCCTTTGTTTCTATTTTTAGAACTGCGTTTGATATTTTCCGATTTCTCTGTGTGATATGTAAAGCAGTGTGTTCAGAAAGACTCATCTAATTTAACAGGGCTCTGTCTTCTGTATGTAATGTTCTTATTTTCAAAAGAACCATCCGATTATGAAGGTATATCGGTTAGACACAAGCACGTACACAGCCGGAAAAAAATTAATACATTATTTTAGAGGTTTGGTTCAAATGGTTCAAATGGCTCTGAGCACTATGGGACATAACTTCTAAGGTCATCAGTCCCATAGAACGTAGAACTACTTAAACCTAACTAGCCTAAGGACATCACACACACATCAATCCCCGAAGCAGGATTTGAACCTGCGACCGTAGCGGTCGCGCGGTTCCAGACTGTTGCGCCTAGAACCGCTCGGCCACCATGGCCGGCGTTTAAAGGTTTCCAATTCGCTCAAGATTTGTTGCTGCAAGAGTGTGTTTGGAGTGCATGAAATTATCACATTTGCAGGTGAATAGCAGAAGCAGTTCTGAGTTACCAGGTATCTACCGTAGCTGAAATGTCCATATCAGTACATGGTCCACGGGCGCCAATACAGTCGCTGACTGCATATCAATCATACAGATAGTGAATACTGTCCTGAGGTACTTTATTCGACGCCGACTAGACCTGTTCAAGTAGTCCTATCAGAGTTGTTCGTACACGAGTCGCACGTGTCAGTTCTCGCCCCATCATATCCCACACGTGCTCAATTGGAGACAAATCCAGATCATGCTGCTAGACGCCTTGCAGTGTTTCACGGGTACGATGTGCCACTGCGTGGGCGAGCATTATCCTGTTGGAACAACATATCACCTCAATGTCGCCAGAATGGGATCTAAGAAAATTAGCGTTCCCTCTAGGAACACCAATGTGAAAGACAGTTGTAGCTTATTGCAGATCAAGCCATAAGGCCTCGAATGTGCCAGGGTGTCTTGGACGATTCCACTCTACAAATCAGCGCTCACCAGGTCTGCGTAGTACGCACAAACGACCATCACCTGCGAGCAGGCAGAATCTGCTTTCATCGCTGAAGACTGCAGCGTACCATTCCAAGCTATCCTCCGAAGGCACCGCGTGGCGTGAGTGAAAGGCGGGCTAGAGGTGTGCGTGCCTGTAATCGCACTGCTAATAATGCGTTCGGAACCGTTCTTGTTGACACTTCTGCGCTCACAAGCCCTCTTACCTGTGCTATGCTAGCTGTAAAGTCTGCCACTGCTGCCCATACAGTACGACGATCCTGGCAGGGATCTACACTGCGTGGACGTCCAGAGTGTTGTCTGTGGGTGTCAGAATTTTCACGTGACAACTCAAACTAGCATCGCTGCACGACTGATGCATCACTTCCAACTTGTATGGCCAGTCACTGAAGGGACTATCCCTCCATTCGGAAGGCCATAGTTCAACCCCCTCCAAACTCCTTTAGTTTAGTAGCACGAGTGTGTCTCCGTGACTTGGTTGCCTGCCTGCTTCACACGTCTGCATCGCACTGAGCTTTCTGACAGCGACCATTCCCTATTAAAGGATATACAGCGTGGTCCATTGATAGTGACCGGGCCAAATATCTCACGAAATAAGCATCAAACGAAAAAACTACAAAGAACGAAACTCGTCTAGCTTGAAGGGGGAAACCAGATGGCGCTATGATTGGCCCGCTACATGGCGCTGCCATAGGTCGAACGGGTATAAACTGCGTTTTTTAAAATAGGAACCCCCGAATTTTTACTACATGTTCGTGTAGTACGTAAAGAAATATGAATGTTTTAATTATACCACTTTTTTCGCTTTGTGATAGATGGCGCTGTAATAGTCACAAACACATAAGTACGTGGTATCGCGTACCATTCCGCCAGTGCGGACGGTATTTGCTTCGTGATACATTACCCGTGTAAAAATGGACCGTTTAGCAATTGCGGAAAAGGTCGATATCGTATTGATGTATGACGATTGTGATCAAAATGCCCAACGGGCGTGTGCTATGTATGCTGCTCGGTATCCTGGACGACAACATCCAAGTTTCCGGACCGTTCGCCGGATAGTTGCGTTATTTAAGGAAACAGGAAGTGTTCAGCCACATGTGAAACGTCAACGACGACCTGCAACAAATAATGATGCCCAAGTAGGTATATTGGCTGCGGTCGCAGCTAATACGCACATCAGTAGTAGAGAAATTACGCGAGAATCGGGAATCTCAAAAACGTCGGTGTTGAGAATGCTACATCAACATCGATTGCACACGTACCATATTTCTATGCAACATGAATTGCATGGCGACGACGATACAGTTCTACCACTGGGCACAAGAGAAATTACGGGACGATGACAGATTTTTTGCACGCGTTGTATTTAGCGGCGAAGCTTCACCAACAGCGGTAACGTAAACCGGTATAATATGCAATATCAAGCCTGCCGATGTGGCCGAGCGGTTCTAGGCGCTTCAGTCTGGAACCGCGCGACCGCTACGGTCACAGGTTCGAATCCTGTCTCGGGCATGGATGTTTGTTATGTCCTTAGGTTAGTTAGGTTTAAGTAGTTTTAAGTCTAGGGGACTGATGACCTCAGATGCTAGGTCCCATAGTGCTCAGGGCCATTTGAGCCATTTGCACTATCGGGCAACGAAAAATCCACGATGGCTGCGACAAGTGGAACATCAGCGATGTTGGCGGGTTAATGTATGGTGCGGCATTATGAGAGGAAGGATAATTGACCCCCATTTTATCGATGGCAATCTAAATGGTACAATGTATGCTGATTTCTTGCGTAATGTTATACCGATGTTACTACAAGGTGTTTCATTGCATGACAGAATGTGGATGTACTTCGAACATGATGGATGTCCGGCACATAGCTCGCGTGCGGTTGAAGCGGAATTGAATAGCATATTTCATGACAGGTGGATTTGTCGTCGAAGCACCATACTATGGCCCGCACGTTCACCGGATCTGACGTCCCCGGATTTCTTTCTGTTGGAAAAGTTGAAGGGTATTTGCTATCGTGATCCAGCGACAACGCGTGACAACATGCGTCAGCGCATTGTCAATGCATGTGCGAACGTTAGAAGGCGAACTACTTGCTGTTCAGAGGAATGTCGTTACACGTATTCCCAAATGCATTGAGGTTGACAGACATCATTTTGAGCATTTATTGCATTCATGTGGTATTTGCAGGTAATCACGCTGTAACAGCATGCGTTCTCAGAAATGATAAGTTCACAAAGGTACATGTATCTCATTGGAACATGCGAAATAAAATGTTCAAACGTTGGTACGTTCTATATTTTAGTTTAAAAAACCTACCTGTTACCAACTGTTCGTCTAAAATTATGAGACGTATGTTTGTGACTAATACAGCGCCTTCTATCACAA
Source organism: Schistocerca cancellata (assembly GCF_023864275.1). Taxonomy (NCBI): domain Eukaryota; kingdom Metazoa; phylum Arthropoda; class Insecta; order Orthoptera; family Acrididae; genus Schistocerca; species Schistocerca cancellata. The sequence continues at coordinate 114,879,853 of NC_064633.1, read as the reverse complement.
AGCGTAAAAAGTGGTCCAACTAAAACATTCCTATTTCTTTGCGTACTACACGAATGTGTAATAAAAAATGGGGTTCCTATATTAAAAACGCAGTTCATATCGGTTTGACCTATGGCAGGGCCATCTAGCGGGCCAACCATAGCGCCATCTGGTTTCCCCCTTTAAGCTAGACAAGTTTCGTTCTTTGTAGTTATTTCGTTTGATGCTTATTCCGTAAGATATTTGGCCCGGTCACGATCAATGGACCACCCTGTATATCAATTGGTGGACAATGCTGAACAGTTATCAGTACATCTACTATCCTTCCTATCACCCAAGTGTACGTGTGCTATCATCTGATCAAAATCGACGTCGTCTTTCCGGGTATGCTAATTTTTTCCCAGCGGTGTGTAACCTCGGCCGGCCTGAGTGGCCGAGCGGCTAAAGGCGCTACAGTCTGGAACTGCACGACCGCTACGGTCGCAGGTTCGAATCCTGCCTCGGGCATGGATGTGTGTGATGTCCTTAGGTTAGTTAGGTTTAAGTAGTTCTAAGTTCTAGGGGACTTATGACCACAGCAGTTGAGTCCCATAGTGCTCAGAGCTATTTGAACCATTTTGTAACCTCGGCGAACATTTTGCAACTTGGTTTAGGATAGAAGTTTTCATTTGCCTTTCACAAACGATCAATGTGCTCTGTACCGCACCCACGACAATCATCCAGCCGATAGTCAACCTCGACCCATGCATTTGAAGCAAATCTGGAGCTACTACATTTACTGCTCTGGCTTTGCGACGTCACAGATCACTTAAAGTTATTGGAAGAGGGCAAGGGGAGGCTGTAGACAGTCTTTCAGAAACCCAAACAGAAATTTCACGTATCATTGGATCAGTCGACATTGTAGGTCAATGGTGCAACATGAGATCGGTGCGCTCCAGGATCCCACCTGTAGTGTAGGTAGCTCATGGTTAAGAACGCTCCTACTTCCAGTGTCCGGGCGGCGGTAAACAGTTCTACTGAAAACTGAAATTTTCGGACTGTTTTGTTGCTTTGTTATCGCCGTCTCCACTAGGCGAAAATGGGTAATAAACGATCGTGGAGGAGAGCGTGGGTGTCAGCGGCGCATGCGAATCACATACTGCCTATCAAATGAAGCGGCAATTTAGGAGTTGCTCCAAGGTAAACTTTTGCTTTCGATGTCCAAATTATACTTCGCCTCAAGCTTCTACCTTCATTCAAGTTTTTTGAAATAAAATGTCTCTTCATCAAGCATCCTACCTTATCGGTACTATTTAGTAGTGAGAGGGAAATTGTGAAAAATGGGAGACGACGTAAGCAACGAAATTGGAACTAGTAACGTTTGTTGGTATTCCAGGATTTTAAGAAGGTTTCTGAAGAGTCATCATTATAACAGTTACGTTAAGATTATGAGGAGATGAAATGTATAGTACACCAAAGTGAGGTTTAATCTTACGGTAATTGGCGATGAGGTATGATGCAGAGTGTGATCATATCGCTCCTGTTGTTTCGAAGGAAGCCGGAGGTACTACTGGTGAACACCGCCTTTTTAGGTAAAAGAAAAGTAATATTACTAAAATAAATACTCAAAAAGTAAAATTCAAAAGATAAATCTTAAAATTTTAGTCGTACCAACCTTGAAGTAAATAAGCAATCTGTATAAACCTTGACCGGTTGATGGATATATCATTTTCATTGATGCGATAAGAAGCAGATTGCTCGAAGGCCCATGTCACTTTCAAGGACGGTGGACATATATTATGGCTAAGGCCGTTTATAGAAAAAATATACAATACGTTTTTAATTACGTATTGCAAGTAGAATGAAGAACAGATATACGCCATTGTGAGAGCCTTGTAGGACCTCGGGATACTAATTTAGAATTGGAAATCTGTTCGTAAGCAGTTTATCTGATTTGAAACACGAACGTGGCGCACTTTGAACAGTAGCAGACGATTGTTTGAAATACATATTGCTTTAATACGAATTCACCAGGAATGCTTTCCTTACGTCTTATTTACAGCCACCGGTTTGAATGATAACAGCTTCATCGCACGTAGGTACTGTTTAAGAATGGCCATTCCTCGAAACCGATAGCGGTAAAGAAAACGTTAGGATGAAGCCATTCCGATTGGTTGTTGTTACAAAGATATGTATTTAATACAATTTGTTGAGGCTGCAGAACATCATACACAAGATACGTTCAGTGAGATAAGCTCATAAGTAGGGACTAGGAATATCTTCTCGTAGTCCTCCTCTACACATTTCTTGCCACCCAAAGCAATACATCCAACATTAGCATAATTAACACATTCGTCTCCACACCTTAGGTATACTCATTCAGTACATCCTTCACTAAATTTTTTCTGGCATTGTCACGTAACATCATCATCTTCACTGAATTACTGAAGTGTCGTAAGTTCAAAAGGTTGAAACATTACACAAAGTAACATTTCTGACAATCTACCGGTTGCAGCGTTCTTTCCGTAGAGGGGCTTAAAAATTGGCTATTTTAGTCTTTTAAATTTCTGACATTATGAAATGATAGCTGAACGTCAACTGTTATTTATTGATTCAACTAAAGTACCAAACATTCTTCATTTGCTTGATACCGTTTTACCGGCAGGTCCAATTGATTTCATATACGATATTATCAGTGGCTGCGATAGTTAAGTTTCGTAACATAAATGCTAGGAAATACAATTTATCAAGTACATAAAAAAGATAATTTCTAAAAATAATTATTTAGTCTCGTACATAACATACAGAACGCGCAGCTATGAACATTAATGTAAACTGGAATTTCCTTTGTGAGAATCGTCCGCGTCATGCGCATGTGGGTGCAATTTGTATAGTTCGTAACATCTATAAACATGTCTTAAATACACCAATAAAAATCTCCCTGAGCACAAATATAGGACTCTTAAGTGAGAATTTGATGAGAATCGATCCGTAACAGGTGGTCATTGCTGCTGCAGTTGCCACCAACTTCCAGTTGGTCTACCCGCCTCTGCATGCCCAAAATCAGCAGTGGGCCCAGGTGTATTTTAATGAATTAGATGCAGACTGATGGAGTCTGCAAGTTTATGCCAAGAGCTTATAAATGAAATCAACCGTCATCAAAAGTATCAGCACTACATTTCCGGAAACTTTGTCTCAACTTTTGAGACATCAGTGTAAAAGAGTGCTCTTTGTTTGTATTTTGCTTATTTGAAGTTTTTATACCAAGGTTTTTAAGCAACAAATCTGAAATCATTTTAAGCCAGCTGCGTGTTCACGGAGAGTAAATTTACTAATTTTTTTGGTATGCTTTGGTCGCTCTTGTGAGACTCAACTATCACACGAGCTATTCAATTTGAAGCAATTTCAGTTAACATGGTTCCGTAATAACCGACAACTAAAAAAATACAATGTTACGGAAGCACAGACCAAATGCAACTCATAGAAAGATTAAGATGATGATTGAGCAGTGCGTATTTTGCATAACATCCTGATTTTCCTATCTGTGATTGTGTCTCCTCCACCACTCGCCAAATGTACGTGAAGTACTGATCTGTTATGCTGAGCAATAAATGACGATAAAACAACCTATTTCACGACACACACAGCCAGAGGGATAAATCTGTCCTTCAGACATTCTACCAGAAGAACGCAATTCTTACGTATTCAACTAGACATTACCTAGAAGTCTCTAATAATCATGTCCAATTTCAGTGACATGTAAGCACAACATCAGTTTTACCTCACTTCTGCATTCAGTTTCTCTTCTTGCCTCGTATTTCCCAATTTAAGGTGGTGAATGTAATGGATACTGAGTGCAGTGTAACTCTGTAATTCACTGGGAGCAACATCTTTTGGTCAGCTACTCCATTACTGGAAAAGTGTAAACTGACAGTTCATGAGGATGTAGTAAAAGACAAATCTTCGCGGCAACACAAAAAGTAGCGATACTACGCTCCTCTCTAAATTTATTACACCAAGCATAGGCTTAACACTAATCACATCAATAAAGCTTTTCTTCACGGATGTATTTCATTGTTTAAATTTTTTTTCCTTTTTGTGTGAGTTGGTGATCTAAAGAGTTAATTATAACGAAAAATAACAGCCGGAGAGTTTTATCTTTTGACTCTGATAACCCATGGGGCTGTTACGGCGAAATAGCAATGACGATAATACGGTGACTGAAGCACCAGGTGAAACTCATTTCAGAAATCTACAACTTCAGATATAAAGTGTCGCACTGAAAAGTAAACGTCACGTCACTAAACCCTGCAGCGTAACAGTTTTCAGCTGCATAAACAAGAAATGCGACGCAAGGAAACTTTATCGTTGAATTTTTCCTTAAGAAACGTCGGTATCGCTGATCAGTGTTCGACAGATAAAAATAGGCATAAAATGAAATGTTTACAGAATATGCTAGTGGCGATCAAAAAGCTTCCATTGGAGAGCGTTGCTGCAGTGAATATGCAACGTAGAGCGATTGTTGTTTTTGTGGTCTTCAGCCCAGAGACTGATTTGATGCAGCTCTCCATGCTACTCTATCCTGTGCAAGCTTCTTCATCTTCCAGTACCTACTGAAACCTACATCCTTCTGAATCTGCTTAGTGTATTCATCTCTTGGACTCCATCTACGATTTTTACCCTCCACGCTGCCCTCCAATACTAAACTGGTGATCCCTTGATGCCTCAGAACATGCCCTACCAACCGATCCCTTCTTCTAGTCAAGGTGTGCCGCAAATTTCTCTTCTCCTTAATTCTATTCAATACTTCCTCATTAGTTGTGTGGTCTACCCATTTAATCTTCAACTTTCTTCTGCAGTACCACATTTCGAAAGCTTCTATTCTCTTCTTGTCCAAACTGTTAATCGCCCATGATTCACTTCCAATACATGGCCACACTCCATACAAATACTTCCAGAAACGACTTCCTGACACTTAAATCTATACTCCATGTTAACAAATTTCTCTTCTTCAGAAACGCTTTTCTTGCCATTGCCAGTCTACATTTTATATCCTCTCTACTTTCTCCCTAAATAGCAAAACTCCTTCACGACTTTAAATGTCTCATTTCCTAATCTAATGCCCTCAGCATCACCCGATTTAATTCGACTACATTTCATTATCCTCGTTTTGCTTTTGTTGATGTTCATCTTATATCCTACTTTCAAGGCACTGTCCATTGCGTTCAGCTGCTCTTCCCGGTCCTTTGCTGTCTCTGACAGAATTACAATGTCATCAGCGAACATCAAAGTTTTTGTTTCTTCTGCATGGATTTTAATTCCTACTCCGAATTTTTCTTTCGTTTCCTTTACTGCTTGCTCAATATACGGATCGAATAACATCGGGGGAGGCTACAACCCTATCTCACTCCCTTCCCAACCACTGCTTCCCTTTCATCCCCCTCGACTCTTATAACTGCCATCTGCTTTCTGTGCAAATTGTAAATAGCCTTTCGCTCCCTGTATTTTACCCCCGCCACCTTCAGAATTTGAAAGAGAGTATTCCAGTCAACATTGTCAAAAGCCTTCTCTAAGTCTACAAATGCTAAAAACGTAGGTTTGCCATTCATTGATCTATTTTCTAAGATAAGTAGTAGGGTCAGTATTGCCTCACGTGTTCCAACATTTCCACGGAATCCAAACTGGTCTTCCCCGAGGTCGGCTTCTACCAATTTTTCCATTCGTCTGTAAAGAATTCGTGTTAGTATTTTGCAGCCGTGGCTTATTAAACTGATAGTACGGTAATTTTCACATCTGTCAACACTTGCTTTCTTTGGGTTTGTTATTATTATATTCTTGTTGAAGTGTGAGGGTATTTCGCCTGTCTCATACATCTTGCTCACCAGATGGTAGAGTTTTGCCAGGACTGGCTCTCCCAAGGCCCTCAGTAGTTCCAATGGAATGTTGTCTACTCCCGGGGCCTTCTTTCGATTCAGGCCTTTCAGTGCTCTGTCAAACTCTTCATGCAGTATCGTATCTCCCATTTCATCTTCATCTACCTCCTCTTCCATTTCCATAATATTGACCTCAAGTACATCACCCTTGTACACACCCTCTATATACTCCTTCCACCTTTCTGCTTTTCCTTCTTTGCTTAGAAGTGGGTTTCCATCTGAGCTCTCGATATTCATGCAAGTGGTTCTCTTTTCTCTAAAGTTCTCTTTAATTTTTCTGTAAGCAGTATCTATGTTACCCCTAGTGATATGCGCCTCTACATCCTTACAGTTGTCCTCTAGCCATCCCTGCTTAGCCATTTTGCACTTCCTGTCGATCTCATTTTTGAGACGTTTCTATTCTTTTTTGCCTGCTTCATTTACTGTAATTTTATATTTCTTCCTTTCATCAATGAAATTCAATATCTATTCTGTTACCGAAGGATTCTATCAGCCCTCGTCTTTTAACCTACTTGATCCTCTGCTACCTTCACTATTTCGTCTCTCAAAGCTACCCATTCTTCTTCTACTGTATTTCTTTCCCCCATTATTGTCAATCGTTCCCTAATGCTCTCCCTGAAGCTCTCTACAACCTCTGGTTCTTTCAGTTTATCCAGGTCCCATCTCCTCAAATTCCCACCTTTTTGCAGCTTCTTCAGTTTTAATCTACAGTACATAGGCAATAGATTGTGGTCAGAGTCCCCATTTGCCCCTGTAAATGTCTTACAATTTAAAACCTGGTTCCTGAATCTCTGTCTTACCATTATAAGCACTGAAAAAGATATTTTCATATTGCCTTATTGTCATAAATGGCGAGAAAGTATTCCAAAAGTTCCACCACTTCACTATTCTCTTCGCACTTGTGAACTGCTTTCCGCTGGCGGGGCTACATATCGAAAATTTCTACACATTTTTCATTTTCCAAAGGTTGTAGAATTGTTTGTTGCTCCCCATGCTTGGGTACGACTGCCGAGTATGATTTTTTCCATTTTTGAAATTAGTATAAATTAAATAGTTGGCATGCAAGCGCTTCGTATCACAAAATCTAATCTCGTGCTACAGAGAAGAAGACTTCAGCAACTGCACACCTCACAGGTACTTCACATGTCCAGCCTCATTTGCACGTCTCAGACCACTGTTTCTAATATCGTGTTAACATATCTCCAAGACCTATTCAAAAAAATGAGTTATTAAATATTGTAAATTATATTTTCACTTGCATATAACGTTACATAAATAATATCTCGCTGGATCTGGCACTAGACCCATGAATTTCCTAGTTATTATGCCTTGCAAACTTGTTTTGTAAGAAAATATCAGATTGCATGGATAATATATCAGATTATTAAGCCCTGACCGCCCGTTTACGTAGCAGACTTCATCTTTTTTTCACTCTATTCGTTTGCTTCAGCACGTTTTTTTATTTTTTTACCTATGTGATCGATATTATGCTGTACTAGCTGCACGTTCATTGACATAATCAGTGAAATCTTCAGCATTGCAGACATCACATTAACGTAGTGAAAATTTACACGTCAAGCGATTCGAAATTTCGATTTTTGTGATCCTCCCCTATTTCGTACACAGCACACTGAGACTTCAACTGAAGTACGACATTGATACGAATCACTAAAAGCATTCGCATGCAGCAGCACAGTACAAAACTGACGTAATTCGCCCGTGTGTTCTTGCAGCACATCCGTTTCACGAGCACATAATCCGCTGGTGCTGGTCACAGCTTCGGACCCCACGCGTGTCTCGTTACCCTCACACCTTGCATGTTCTTGTCCTGATACCTAGAGTTTCTTAATATTGCGCAAGTGATCCCCATCACTATTGCATACAATCACTCAACGGGCGATCGGAAGAGTGATAAAAAGAACAAGCATACGAACCGTTGGATGTATGAAAGATAGACTCTATAATACCTGTAAGCTGTGGTAGATCTGCTAATGTTTTGGCGTTTCGCTTCAGCTTGTTAATACCTCCTCACAACACACTTTGTCCCTTGATGTTGTTATTGTGTTATGGTATCATAGTAGCAATGAGAAAAGTTCCAGCTACATGAGTAATTTATTAGTAAAACAAAGGAAATTGTATTGGAGACGGGAAAGTACTACCAAATACTGCAGCCAAATTTGCTTGAGAACAAATTACCTACGATATTTTACTACTGCTGGATATTTTTGTACTCTGTGGCTATTGTTCAATTAAAATCGTCGATGGAGTACGCAGTCAGACACAAATACTTTTCAGATAAGTACCATGATTGGTTCGAAGCTAATATGCTCACCTTCAGATGCCTACACTAGTTGTCATACAGTATTAGATTTATCAGCAGAATTTGCGCTAAGCATATATTCTCATGCAGTGCAGGAGCGGACGAATATAATACTACCATTAAATAAATGTCGCCATTTGAGAATGGCTATGATAGCCCGAAACCGGTCACGATAATAAAATGAACTCTTCGGAAAAATATTTGTGGCTGGTTGCGTTCTCCATCAACAATTCTTAATCAAAGTAATCGTTTCAACATTTATGATCGCGACACGAAACCGTTATTTAATCCAGCGGTTCAGATGGTAAACGTTCCAACGTTCGTCAGCATAGCTACGGCAGCAAAACCAGATTCAGAGCCATTAATTTGGTCAGTAGCTGGTGAGAACTGCCTCGTACCCACTCACCTCGGTGCCGAGCGCGCTTTTAATGTTACGTCACGTCTCCACTAACCTATTCGTAATGTAATTGGAACATCCGACAAGTATGAGCCAAATCAAGCGACCGAAGCACACAGAACTGTACCGTCTCAGCGAGGGCATTAAATTTTTAACAACTACAAGGTGTACAACTTTGCTTCCGCCTTTTTTTCCCCAACATTTGAGGCTCTAATGAAACAAATTGGTTACACATGAATCATTAAAAGTATTTTCCATCGCTGGCCACTACTTTCTCCCATCTTTCGGGCAGTGTATGAATCCCGCCTCGAAAAAATTGTTCATCTTTTGAAGCGATCCACGAATCGATCCAATTTGTGACTTCTTCATGAGATCGCAAGTGCTGGTCAGCCACGCCATGCGCCATTGATCTAAACAGGTAATAGTCAGAGGGAGCAATGTCTGGAGAATACGGTGGGTGGGGTAGGACTTCCCGTTTTAACATTTCCAAGTTCGTTTTGACCTCTCTTGCAACGTGGGGTCTAGCGTTGTCGTGCTGTAAAATCTTTTTATCGTGCCTCTCGCTGTATTGCGGCCGTTTGTCTTTTAATGCTCTGGTCAGAGGCATTAACTGCGTTCCATAACTAGCACCTGTGATTGTTTCACTTGGTTTTAACACCTCTTAGTACTGGATGCCGACCTGGTCCCACCAAATGCAGATCATGATCTTGGAGCCGTGAATATTCGGTTTGGCCGTCGACGTGGAGGCATGGTCGGGATATCCCCATGATTTGTTGCGTTTAGGTTTACCGTAATGAACTCATTTTTCGTCCCCGATCACAATGAGATGCAGAAATCCTTTCTGTTTTTGACTCTGAAGCAACTGTTCACAAACACACAAATGCCGTTCAACGTCTCTTGGTTTCAGCTCACATGGGACCCAAGTTCCTTCTTTCTGAATCATGTCCATAGCCCTGAGACATTTTGAAATGGCTTGCTGTGTCACTCACACTAATCGTGCCAATTCTTCTTGAGTATGACGTGGGTCTTCACTCAGCAATGTCTCCAATTCTGTATTTTGGAAAACATTCTCTCTTCCACCACTATGCCGGTCAGCAACGTTAAAATCACCATTCATCAAGCGTTGAAACCGCTCAGGACACGTTCTTTCACTAATAGCGTCCTTACCGTACATACTTGAGAGCATTCGACAGACTCAGCAGCTGTTTTCTTCATATTGAAGCCAAATAGTAACACCTTCCGCAAATGACGAGAATTAGGCTCGTAAACTGACATTTTCAATCAAGAAGAACTTTATGATGCAGACACAAATCGACTAATGTTTGAATGAGGTTATGTTGACCAAGGTCCAAGCTAACTGCCTGATGTTTGCGATCTGTTTCTTTCGACCGCTACTTGCCGTTGTCGCCACCTAACGGCAAACGGCGGAAGCAAAGTTGTACACCTTGTAGAAATTAAATAAGCGGCGAAGATTCTCATTCAGCATAAAGCAAATCAAATTAATTTGAGGAAAAGCTAAAATCAAGCGCGTCAACATTCAGAGAAAAAATGAGAACCCCACTTCAACGAAATCGTAGGACGAGACGCGAAAAAAACATCGTTTGCGCAGACATCCTCTACCTTATTTTCTACATTCATGAGCAGTAAAATCTGAATCACCGAAAGACACGGTATCCTTAAACTCCAGCTCGTAACAAAGAGATTTCACTGGAGCTGGGGAAGGAGGCTCATATCTCGTTCAATGGCGCCGCAGATGTTCTCAGTGATATCGAAGTTAGGGAGCCCGAGGCGGCGGGGGAGCAGAGAATTGGTGGAGACAGCAGAGGGAGGGAGGGACGGAGGTAGGACGACGAGGCACATAAATTCCTTCATATTCGTGGGGTGTGCCTACTAAAAACATGAGACACACACCGGAGCTTAGAAAGTAATTTACACATGTCACCACATCCTAAAACTGTTTCGCAACAAGGATGCCGCTTTACCACTAGAGACTACATGTTGCGGGTTTCTTGCAAACACAGTTGTGCTGCCGTACGGATGAAGGGTTTATCATAGTGTGCCACTGAATTGACGAGGCAGATGGGACCGTACTCCGAAGTTAATTATACGGGACAGTACTATTCTTATGAGCAGAACTCCTAAACTTCACACAGATTCACCGTTAAATTCTGGCAATATTTGGTCCAAATGCAATGTAGTATCCGCCCGTAGGGAAATGGTTCTAACAATTTGACCAAGATACGCAGAAGTGGCTGATGCTGATAGCCAAGTCCAGATCTTGAGTCAGGAAATTTGCATCTTTTCGGCAAGCTGAAAGAACATCTGGGGGAAAGAGATTTTCCAACGACGAGGACGTTTAGACAGCGGTTCTCAAATGGCTCCGTGAGCGAGGAGCGGATTTTTATCGTCGAACAGCTGAACGATTGGTAGAACGTTCCGACCTCTGTTTACCGAGACTTGGCGCCTATGTTGAAAAATAGTGTCATGTCTCCGTGTCACACTGAAGTGCGGTTCACTATTCTATAAAAGTTACTTAGCCTGCCATAGTAATGTGTTACTTACTTTGTAAAGTCCCTTCGTAATTAGTCACCTCATTATAAACACGCTTTTAAAAAAATAGACATTTTATGTAGAGGTTCACAAAACATGTACACTACATTAATAGTAGGTGTAGGTAGGCCATGAGAATTAATAAGAATTAATAGTGTGCGTAATTAAAAACCGAGACAGAGATATGCTACTAAAACTAGAAAACTCTGCCAGAACAGACAATGAAGGCACAACGGCACCGACTGGTCGCCGTGTCACCCTTACCGCACAGGCGTTACTGGGTTCTGGTATGGACCTCCAAATATATTATAACACTGTTAAAAATTCCTGACAAATACATAAGTTCGTCTTAAAACGTAACTAAAAAAGTTGTTTGTTCATAATACTTTTCGTTCCAAATATACGTTCTTATGTACAACTCGTTAACATCTACAGTGTGAAGGAACAACATACATACTGCTGTTATTAAATCATTTATCGGTTATTGTATACGGTAGCCTGTAAAACAGCTGCGTATATTTGGCTGTCTAAAGACATAGTAACCTCAGTGAGCTGAGGTGATCCATAACACTGGGATGTGTCCTAAAAATGGTCGAGGATCACAAAGAAAACTAAATACGCCCGTATCTTACGATTAAGATTTTGACAAAGCTGCAGCAAATATTGACTTTTTTCTACACTGGGGCAAACTGAATCGGTCCTAACAATTTCCACATGTTTAGCACGGTCTCTCAGCTAGGTGGGCCATCAGCCATTCTCTATCATTTCTCATGTTTTACCTTTATATCACCATGTAAGTGTTAATTATTTGTCTCTCCCCTCTTTTCACTACATTTCTTAACTTACAGTGACGAAGAGCTTATTGTATTAATTCAATGGCTAGTAATACTGTGACGGGACATACATGAAATAGTGCATAGAGGCAATGTGCTTAATATGCTCAAAATCATGTCGATGTGTCCTACTCTTTCCTGAAACAGCGAGGTCTACATTAAATCCTAATTTTACCTATATGAGCGCGACAGTGGGATATCATGTGAAATGGTTAAGCGGAAAGTAAAAAGAGTAATAAAACAAAATATTTCTGAGTCATACGTTTTTGGGCTAGTATATGATCTTTCTGATTGACCGTAGAACTGTTTGGATTACAGCTGGTTCTTAGGCATAATCGTCGTCCGTAAAACTTGAAATACTTCTTCGAACACGGAATACGTCACTTGCTGTAAGCTATGGACAATGCTATACACCTGCCAAGGTTTCAACATAAAGTAGTTGAGTAATTGCTGTGAAGCAATTATAGCGTGCTGACGGCCGTTATTGTGCAATGACAATATCCAGCGTGACGGAGTTACTAGCAACATCTTTTGAATAGACTGACGCTATTGGTGTGACGTACCACAACATACGTCGGTACCGATAGTTTGCTGTAGAGATTAAGATAGTCCTTCGGAGTTCATATGAAATTCAAATTTGTTTCAGCCTGCTCTTCTCAAGTGTACACTGAGCTACTCGAGTTAATTTTTCATCACAATAGTTTTTGCAAACGAGGTATTACTTCATTGTTCCGCAACTGTGAGACCTTTACCCTTTAGTGGATGCAAAATCCACATGATCAATGGTAGATTTTTTTTTTTTTTTTGGTGTTCAAATACTCCAGTGGTCTCATGCAAAGAACAGAGATAAAGGCACTGTTGGCTTGTTAGGGAAAATAACAGTTATTCTGTTTTTATTATACGTATGTTATTACTATCCGAATAACCTTAGTGCATTTGAGAAGACCAGATAGTTTGTGTCCAACATCATGTGAGCTACAACGCTCTCTGAAATCCACTATTGTATGATATTAGAACTAACACATATTCGTTTGATAGTGCAGATCACATTTCCTAATTGTCTACGAAGACGCATTTGATGTAAAAGCTGTTACCAGGATAATTACGCCGAATGCAGGAAGATGTATGAAAGTCGACGTTTTGAGGGAAATTGGTAGCTGACCCTCAATATGAACAAAAGTACTGCGCACATATAGACGAAGCGCCTGTAATTGATTGAATAAACGACTGCTGAACAATTATGGAAACAGTCGCATCAGTCATATACCTGCGAGATTTAAAGCGGAACGAACACACAAACTGTAGGAAAGGCATATGCTAGACTAACATTCATGAAGGAGGTAGCAGTCATGGACTGCGTGGCTGGTCCCGGAGGAGTCCTCCCTCGGGCTTGGGTGTGTGTGTTTGTCCTTAGGATAATTTAGGTTAAGTAGTGTGTAAGCTTAGGGACTGATGACCTTATCAGTTAAGTCCCATAAGATTTCACACACATTTGAACATTTGAAGGAGGTAGCTAATACAACGATCGTTCGGGAGATGTTGGAGTATTGGTCTGCCTCTGTCAAGCAGGAAAAGTAATTCTGTAATCCTTGAATACAGTATTGTGCTGTTTGGCACAGTTACATCGATTAAATTTCTAGGCGAGAGCGGTACCCTCCACCATACACCGTATGGAGACTTATGTAGTATGTATGTCAATGTAGATTTATCGAAGACGAGCAGCGTGTTTCGTCACAGGTTCGTTTAAAGTAGGTCGGTGTGCGTCAAAGTGCGGTTAAAAATCCTGGGAGCGTAAGTTCCTAGAAAAGACGAACAACGTAGTGCTGTTTCCTACATATTTCTAGCGAACAACCATGAAGGTTAAATGAGAGAGATTAGTATTCAAAAGGAGGCTTATGAACAGTTGTTCTTCCCGTACATCAAACGTCATTGGAACAGGAAAATGGGGGCGGGGGGAGTAGACGTCATCGAACATGATGGGAGGAAATAAACGGACGCAGAAAATCACCATGAAGAAGTTGTTGACATAAACGAAAGTTGGTACGTGTGTTCCTAGAACTAAATATGATGTCTATGAAAATGTCTCGCCAGCCGGATAAGAGCGGCACTAGCAGCAAAAATCGGTTACTTCAAGGACAGCTCTGAACGAAACGCCTTGTAGCGTTCATTCCACTGTCCCCAGGCCACTACCATTTGCGACTTCATTGGTGTCAAGCGAGAGGACACTGGAGGGCAGGGTGGAGGTATGTTGTGTTTTCCAACAAGATAATTGTTGCCTACTTATCGCTGTTGCTTCCCAACATGTTCTACAGAGTGTCGACATGTTTCCTTGCCCTGCTCGATCACCAGATCTGTCTCCAGTGGAGCACATCTGGGAGACCATCGGACGGCAACTCCAGCGCCATCCACAAACAGCATTAACCGTTTCTGTATTAACTGAATAATTCCAAGAGGCGTGGAGCTCCTCCCCACAAACTGACATCCAGCACTTGTACAACACAGCGCATGCATTTTTGCACGCTTGGAGTCAACATTCTGGCTGTTAAACCCGTTATTAATGTACCGGCATTTCACATTTGCAGTGGGTTATCTTGCTCTTCCTTCATCCTTTGATTTTGCAACGTTGCCACTTACATTTGTTACGTAGACAAATGTATTCCAGGAATTTCATTACTCTATGTTATTTATTCTTTGGTGTTGCTATTTTTTCACATCGGTGCACAATACAGGATCAATAGAGAAATAACACAGCCAACCGGTTGCAAATAATTGTTTACTACATTTACACAGGTTTTGAACCTCTAAGTATGTCTTCATCAGAATGAAAGTTTAAAAGCCCAAAAGTTACATTGCGAAAAGGCAATAGTCAAAGTTTAGAGTGAACACGTTGAAGTCAAAAATTAAAAATTAAAAATATTCCAGCCTTTGGTACGTACATCTTGCGAGGAGCAACATCAGACTGCTATTCCCCATCTCTATGGTCGCTACTTGTGTCGCTTATGATTTTCATTCTGTCGGTATTATGACGTGGTCCAAGGCATAATTATCTGCCTAAAGTTTCTTCTTCTAGCGCTTGATCCATGGACGGAGTCTATAACGACTCAGAAAGCAATTACAGCCTCAAACTATCACACGAAACCGAACTGTTTATACTAATCCATGAAACTGTCGATTCATAACTGGGCTAGGAAGTACGGAGAGGACAGAGAAACTGAAATACACCAAATAAGTTCAACAAAAAAAAGGACTGAAACTGGATTTTGCCAGATCTTCCCTACTACATGCTACATAAAACACGCCAGCGTAAGTCTGCAGACTTCGGAAACGGTCTGATGACGCCATGAATCAACTGTTGTGAAAGTGCCCATGAACAGTTCGGCTTGCTGAGGTGGTTTGAGATATTAATTACTTCCTGAGTTGTTATAGCCTCCGATGACGTCTCCAGCTTTGGAAGATGAAACGTTATGGGAAGAAATATTGCTTGGACCACGATCTAACTCACATAAAATAAAATTCATGCATGATGGGAGAAGCTTCCGATCTCCATCTGACCATTTTTCGTAATTCTCCTACGACTAAAACCTGTACCAGGATGGTTCCTTAAACAATACTGTCGCGATTTCTTTACCGACTGTCATCCATCCGGCGTTTTTGCTGCAATGGCGCCTTGTTAGGACGTGGAAATCTTTTTAACAGCAGTACCCAGGAAATTAGCAGTCTTCTGGAACTCGTCGGTATGAGGCTTTTCCAGACAGCAGGTGGCACAATCCCAGTAAACAGTTCGCTTCTAGAATAATTCTGTACGCTCTGTGTCGCTTTTGCATCTTCTCTCAAAACAGCGCCGTCTCTTAAAGCTGAAGATACGACAGTGCCACGTACTATATCGCACAGTTTACGGTGCGGGGGAAGCAGTCCGATGCTGACTTTACTGGAACTGGTGCTTCCTTCGGCCACCACACCTAGCGTCCGAGTGTCGGCCGAGGGCGGCTCTTTCCGACACTGCCCTCCCACACAAACATCAAATACACAAACACACACACACACACACACACACATACACATACACATACACACACACACTTTTACACGTCCCTCTACGTTTCAGCGTGGGAAGCTGTAGGCGACAGTCGCGTCTAAGTGTCCCACAAATTTCGCTCTGGGAAATTATAAGATAGTTCCCGATAGAGCGAGCAGCGTCGACTCGCGGGCACTTCAAACGCCGTGGCCGGGTCTCGCAGGCGTGGGCCCTGGCGGCCAAATAAAACGAGAGCGCCGGACCAGCGCCGACCGCGGACCGGTTCGGCTGACCGTGGCTTCCACGTGCGCTGCTTGCTTCGCTCACAAACGGCTCTACAACATTCGACGTGGTGCCATTTTTGTAACATTTGTATGGCGCTGTAGTCGACAGACAACATTCCAAGTCGGTGAAACACTTGTAAAATCCCAGGGGGACAGCAGTTTAGAAACGATATTGTGCCTGGGGAGCAGGGCACCTAGGTCGTTACAGACAGCCGAATTTGTGATCCTGTGAGACGCTGTTTAGGATCTAGAGACAGAGGAGATACGGGTGAACACGTTAATACCGTCATCACAGAAAAAAAAATTGTCAGTGTACAACATTGTCGGCAGACACCAAGACACTTTCATATGAAGAATATCATCAGTTCCGCACTGTCGCCTGATAAACAAAGGAATATCAGACCAGCTGTGTGGCTGGGTTGAGGAGTTTTTAGCAAACAGAACACAGCATGTTGTTCTCAATGGTGAGACGTTTACAGACGTTAAAGTAACGTCTGGCGTGCCACAGGGGAGTGTTATGGGACCATTGCTTTTCGCAATTTACCGGGTGATCAAACAGTCAGAATAAATTTGAAAACTGCATAAATCACGGAATAATGTAGATAGAGAGGTACAAATTGACACACATGCTTGGAATGACATGGGGTTTTATTAGAACAAAAAAATCAAAAGTTGAAAAATGTCCGACAGATGGAGCTTCATCTGATCAGAATAGTAATAATTAGCATAACGAAGTAAGACAGAGCAAAGATGATGTTCCTTACAGGGAATGTTCAATACGTCCACCATCATTCCTCAACAATAGCTGTAGTCGAGGAATAACGTTGTGAACAGCAGTGTAAAGCATGTCCGGAGTTATGGTGACGCATTGGCGTCGGATGCTGTCTTTCAGCATCCCTAGAGATGTCGGTCGATCACGATACACTTGCGACTTCAGGTAACTCCAAAGCTAATAATCGCACGGTCTGAGGTCTGGGGACCTGGGAGGCCAAGCATGACGAAAGTGGCGGCTGAGCACACGATCATCACCAAACGACGCGCATCTGTCGGACATTTTGTGAACTTTGTTTTTTTCCGGCTCTAATAAAACCCCATGTCATTCCAAGCACGCGTATCAATTTTTACCTCTCTATGTACATTATTCCGTGGTTTATTAAGTTTTTAAATTTATACTGACTTTTTGATCACCCGGTATATAAATGACCTAGCAGATAGTGTCGGAAGCTCCATGCGGCTTTTCGCGGATGATGCTGTAGTATACAGAGAAGTTGCAGCATTAGAAAATTGCAGCGAAATGCACGAAGATCTGCAGCGGATATGCACTTGGAGCAGGCAGTGGCAACTGACCCTTAACATAGACAAATGTAATGTATTGCGAATACATAGAAAGAAGGATCCTTTTTTGTAAGATTATATGATAGAGCAACAAACTATTGTAGCAGTTACTTCTGTAAAATATCTGGGAGTATGCGTACGGAACGATTTGAAGTGGAATTATCATATAAAATTAATTGTTGGTAAGGCGGGTGCCAGGTTGAGATTGATTGGGACAGTCCTTAGAAAATGTAGTCCATCAACAAAGGAGGTGGCTTACAAAACACTCGTTCGACCTATACTTGAGTATTGCTCATCAGTGTGGGATCCGTACCAAGTCGGGTTGACGGAGGAGATAGACAAGATCCCAAGAAGAGCGGAGCGTTTCGTTACAGGGTTATTTGGTAAGCGTGATAGCGTTACGGAGATGTTTAGCAAACTCAAGTGGCAGACTCTGCAAGAGACGCGGTCTGCATCGGGGTGTAGCTTGCTGTCGAGGATTCGAGAGGGTGTGTTTCTGGATGAGATGTCGAATACATTGCTTTCCCCTACTTATACCTCCCGAGGAGATCATGAATGTAAAATTAGAGAGATTCGAGCGCGTAAGGAGGCTTTCCGGCAGTCGTTCCTCCCGCGAACCATACGCGGCTGGAACAGGAAAGGGAGGCGATTACAGTAGCACGTAAAGTGCCCTCCGCCACACACCGTTGGGTGGCCTGCGGAGCATAAATGTAGATGTAGATGTGGATGAAATACGATGAGCGTTCGATATGTAATGAAACACATTTTCTTTTTCTCGGTCATTATGGGTTGAGAAAATGTGGAATTCGTTGTGGGTGATAGTGGAATATTAACACTTCAGCCCGTATAGTTGCATGAAGCTCCGATAGGTGGCAGCGCTGCGCATAGTCTTCAAAATGGCGTCTGTTACGGAGGTGGGTTCCAAACAGAGAGCTGTCATTGAGTTTATTTTGGCTGAAAACCAGAGAATCGTAGATAGTCGTATGTGTCTTGACGGAGACCTGGTAGTGAACCAAAGCATGGTCCGTCGTTGGGCTAGGTATATCACCGAGCAGCAAGATCGCGCAAACATGTACGATCCGATCTCGGCGTGTCGGCCGGCCACACACAGCTGTGACTCGTGCAATGTTGGAACGTGCGGACACTCTCGTTCGAGGTGATCGGTGGATGCAAATGAACTTCTGCTTCACCACGACAAGGCAAGGCCTCACACAAACCTGCGCACCCGAGAGGAGCTCACAAACGGTCACTGGACTGCTCTTTCACAATTAACCTGCAGCCCCGATGTCGTACCTTTCGACATCCATTTGTATGGCCCAATGAAGGATGAATTCCGCGGGAAGCAGTACGTGGATGACGGGAAGGCTATTGATGCAGTAACACATTGGATCAGACGTCGACCAGTAGTGTGGCTCCATCGGTCATAACGGCCACCCCAAAAAGGTGCCGTAAGACTGTCGCATTGACAGCAGATTATAATGAAAAGCATATTTTGTATCCAAAACACCGGTGAAAAGTATACTGTATTTGAATTCAAACTGTTTACAGAAATAATTGTTACATTTCCTATTAAACGCCCCTCGTATATACACTGGCCATTAAAATTGCTGCACCATGAAGATGACGTGCTACAGACGCGAAATTTAACCGACAGGAAGAAGATGCTGTGATATGCAAATAATTAGCTTTACAGACCATTCACACAAGGTTCGCGCCGGTGGCGACACCTACAACATGCTGACATGAGGAAAGTTTCCAACCGATTTCTCATACATAAACAGCAGTTGACCGGCGTTGCCTGCTGAAACGTTGTTGTGGTGCCTCGCGTAAGGAGGAGAAATGCGTACCATCACGTTTCCGACTTTGATAAAGGGCGGATTGTAGCCTATCGCGATTGCGGTTTCTCGTATCGCGACATTGCTGCTCGCGTTGGTCGAGATCCAATGACTGTTAGCAGAATATGGAATCGGTGGGTTCAGGAGGGTAACACGTAACGCCGTTCTGGTTCCCAACGGTCTCGTATCACTAACAGTCGAGATGACATTAATCTTATCCGCTTGGCTGTAACGGATCGTGCAGCTACGTCTCGATCCCTGAGTCCACAGATGGGGACGTTTGGAAGACAACAACCATCAGCACGAACAGCTCGACAACGTTTGCAGCAGCATGGACTATCAGCTCGCATACCATGGCTACGGTTGCCCTTGACACTGCATCACAAATGGTTCAAATGGCTCTGAGCACTATGGGACTCAACATCTTAGGTCATAAGTCCCCCAGAACTTAGAACTACTTAAACCTAACTAACCTAAGGACATCACACACACCCATGCCCGAGGCAGGATTCGAACCTGCGACCGTAGCAGTCCCGCGGTTCCGGACTGCAGCGCCAGAACCGCTAGACCACCGCGGCCGGCACTGCATCACAGACAGGAGCACCTGCGATGGTGTATTCAACGACGAACCTGGGTACACGAATGGCAAACCGTCATTTTTTCGGATTAATCCAGGTTCTGTCTACAGCATCAAGATGGTCGCATCATTGTTTGGCGACATCGCGGTGAACGCACATTGGAAGCGTGTGTTCGTCATCGCCATACTGGCGTATCACCCGGCGTGATGGTATGGGGTGCCATTGGTTACACGTCTCAGTCACCTCTTGTTCGCATTGACGGCACTTTGAACAGTGGACGTTACATTTCAGATGTGTTACGACCCGTGGCTCTACCGTTTATTCGATCCTTGCAACACCCTATATTTCAGCAGGATAATGCATGACCGCATGTTGCAGGTCCTGTATGGGCCTTTCTGGATAAAGAAAATGTTCGACTGCTGCCCTGGCCAGCACATTCTCCAGATCTCTCACCAATTGAAAACGTCTGGTCAATGGTGGCCGACCAACTGGCTCGCCACAATACGCCAGTCACTAGTCGTGATGAACTGTGACATCATGTTGAAGCTGCATGGGCTGCTGTACCTGTACATGCCATCCAAGCTGTGTTTGACTCAATGCCCAGGCGTATCAATGCCGTTATTACGGTCAGAGTTGGTTGTTCTGGTAACTCATTTCTCAGGATCTATGCACCCAAATTTCGTGAAAATGTAATCACATGTCACTTCTAGTATAATATATTTGTCCAATGAATACCCGTTTATCATCTGCATTTCTTCTTGGTGTAGCAATTTTATTGGCCATTAGTTTAGTAGTCTTCGATGATTTTTGTGTGACAGTATGAACTACATCATACCAGTCGACAAATGTTCAGAAGAAGTTATTCGTACACGGCATGTGTCTCATGGAACTGTAATAGGACCACTAATGTTCTTTATACTCATAAACATTTTATTCGGAAAAATAACTTTGAAAGCTTTTCTCTTCATAATGCTGTTGTTTATTGAACAGACTCAACTTGGTTGAGTGTAAGGAAATGCAAACTACTAAGAGAATTAGTTTGGAAGTCCAGTGCTATACAGTACTTGCAAGCAGGAGAAAGAATTTGTTAGTACGGGACTGCATGATTAGAAGCTATCTCAGATGAAACAAACACAATAAATCAGTAATATGAAAGTCGAAAAGAAAGCTTTTATTCTTGACAGAATTCTAGAAAAATTGAAGTCACCTGTTAAGAAACAAGATGAAGAAAAAAATTTGTAGAACAATAATGAGAAGAAGAAGAAGAAGAAAGAACAATTCGAGTACCATTGTTAACTATAAAATTCCTTGCTTGCTCAGATGTGGAAGTCGGAAAGGTTCTTCTTTTTATTCAAGCCACGAGGGCCTCTGTCCTTTTCGAAGAAAGGAAAAAAGGAAGATCATCGTTTCGCGTCCGGTCGACAACAGCGTAAGCTCGGACTAGCGAAGGACGGTGAAAGAAATCGATCGTGTCCTTTTGAAGGAACTATCCTGGCATCTGCTTTAAGCGATTTATGTAAATCACGGAAAACCAAGATATGGATGGGTAATGAACTCTCGTCATTTCAAATGGGAGTCCGATGTGCTGACAGCGACGCCTCCTCCCTCTGTTTTCTTTTCGAAGAATGAGTGTTGAGTTTGAGTGTGAACTTTGGCTATGATGAGTGCGAATGGAAAGCAGAATCTACTGTAGTTCGAGGTGTTGGCAATGAAAGGGAAGAAGAAAGAACCCTGATGCACCACATGACCTAGTCTTCCTGTCAGTGTGCCTTATTTTCAGCATCCTTCTACAGTGTTGCATTGCGAACGCTTCAATTCTGTTATTTTCCGATGTTTCCATAGTCTATATAATGCTGTGCTCCAAACGTACATTCTCAGAAATCCTCAACCCAAGGAGGTAATATTTAATCCACTGGTTCCTGTGGATTCAGGTTTAATACATATCAGCTAGTATCATTCTTGGATATCATATATCTAAAAACAATCTTTTAAATGTTGAGCTACACCTCACTTCAGTGTCAGGCAGTTTCTTTTTCATTTTGAACAGTAAACAGCTCTCCACGCTACTCTATCCTGTGCAAGCTTCTTCATCTCCCAGTACCTACTGCAACCTACATCCTTCTGAATCTGTTCAGTGTATTCATCCCTTGGTCTCCCTCTACGATTTTTACTCTCCACGCTACCCTCCAATACTAAACAGGTGATCCCTTGATGCCTCAGAATATGCCCTACCAACAGATCCCTTCTTCTAGTCAAGTTGTGTCACAAATTTATCCGTTCCCCAATTCTATTCAATACTTCCTCATAGTTATGTGATCTACCAATCTATTCTTCAGTATTCTTCTGTAGCACCACATTTCGAAAGCTTCTATTATCTTCTTGTCAAACTATGTATCGTCCACGTTTCACTTCCATAAATGTCTACACTCCATACAAATACTTTCAGAAACGACTTCCTGACATTTAAATCTAAACTCGATGTTAACAAATTTCTCTTCTTCAGAAACGCTTTCTTTGCCATTGCCAGTCTACATTTTATATCCTCTCTACTTCGAACATCATCAGTTATTTTGCTCCCCAAATAGCAAAACTCCTTTACTACTTTAAGTGTCTCATTTCCTAATCTAATCCAGGCAGCAGCACTCGATTTAATTCGACTACATTCCATTATCCTCGTTTTGCTTTTGTTGATGATCATCTTACATCCTCCTTTCAAGACACCGCTCTTCCAGGTCCTTTGCTGTCCCTGACAGAATTACAATGTCGTCGGCGAACCTCAAAGTTTTTATTTCCTCTCCATGGATTTTAATACCTAGGTAGCAGAATTTTTTAAGTTCTCCTACATCCTTTTATTCTCAATTCATATGATAAACTTATTAGACCATTTATTCTGTTCAAGCGGTTGCGTAATTCTTCTTTACTTTCACAGAGAATAGCAATGACATCGGCAAATCTTATTATCGATATCCATTTACTCTGAATTTTAATCGCTTACTTATATTTTCATCATTGATTCTACGATATATCGATTGAAAAGTGTTGGCAAAAGACTACATATCTGTCTTACAACCCTTTTTGTCCGAGAACTTCGTTCTTGATCTTCCATTCTTATTTTTCCCTCTTGGTTGTACGTATCACTCATCTTTCCCAATAGTTACACGTATTTAACTCAGAATTTCGACCATACTATTTTACGTTGTCTAACACTTTTCGTGTGTCGGAAAATCCCATGAGCGACTCTTAATTTATGTTAAATCTTGCATCTATTACCAAGTTCAACGTCAGAACGGCCTGTGTGATTCCTTTACACAGCAAGACCAAACGTAATCTGAAAGCTCCTAGAATGTCTTTTCCTTCTTCTCTGTATTACTTTTGTCAGCATTCGATGACATTGGTTGTTGGTGCTTCTCCCACTTTTCTGGCCTTGTTATTTTTGGCATTTTTGAGATAATATTTTTCCGAAAGCCTCCAGTCTCCAGTCGTATACATGCTACTCACCGACTTGAATAATCGTTTGATTGCCACGTACCAGAAACATTTTCGATACGCCGAAGGAATGTTATTTATTCATTCCGTCTTATTTGATCAGAACTTTTCCAAAAGTCTGCTGAACTCTGACTCTATAAAGGATCCACTGTGTCGTCCCTATCGACTCACTTATTCTCCTTTTACGTCATCATGCAAGTCACTTCCCTTAAGGAGACCTTCATAGACCTTTTTCCATCTATCAACTCCCTCTCTACCGATAATAGTGGAATTCTCATTGTACTCTTAACATTGGCGTCTTAGATGGTATTTCTCTAAAAGATGTTCGACGTTACTATATGCTCAGTTAGTCCTTCCGACAATCATTTCTTTTTCGAGTTCTGCAGCCATTTCGTCTTGGCTGCCGTGCACCTCGTATTTATTTCATTCCTAATTGACTTATATTTCACTCTTCCTGTCTTTCTGTGGACAGTTTTGTTCTTCCTTCTTTCGTGGATCAACTGAAGTAATTCTTAAGTTACCCAAGGTTTCTTCACAGTTACCTTCCTCGTACTTATATGTATCCGTCCAACTTTACTGATTGTCTTTTTAGAGCAAATCATTCCTCTTCATCTCAGCAGCCTACTGCGGAATTCAGTATCACAGTATCTACAGCCTTACGGATCTTCAAACGAATCTCATCATTCCTCAGTACTTCAGCATCACCGTCCCTTCAACAATGAATATTCCACGCGATACATTTAAACTTCCTCAACTTTTCGTCGTTTCTTTATTCTTTTGCGATTCAGAGATTTCCTTTTCTAAATGTAGGTAACACATGCGTATGTAATGTATGTTGCATGTGCTTTATTTTTTATTACTAGGGCCAGGCACACCATTTCTAATACTGCAATACTTAATTTCTGAATCCTGTAGAAATCAACCGTTTCAGTCACTTTCCATCGGGCACTTACTGTAAGCCTTCAGAAACCTTACGCACATTTCTTGTTGGGATGAGCGACTTAGCGTCTCACGCTTCTGTGGAGCGATGTTATCGCAGAGCTTTCTCACTTTTTTTCTCTGCCTGGACGCACGCAGCGCATGCCGCTACCTGCTGGGAAACGTGAGACAGACGTGGGTGAAGCGCCGCTACCGGCTTTTGTATCCAGGCTACTGGGCATCCGGCCGCTAACCGAAGCCTGCAGGAGCTACGAATGTCGCTTTTAGCCCAGGAAGAAACATGTACCTCCTGCAATACTAGTCATTGTTTCAAGTAAACTATGCAGCGTCCACAGTGAACAAAACAAGCCGTCATGAAAGGAGAAAAAATATGTGTATTTTCCAAATTAGTATTCGAAACGAGCTCTGTTATAGAAAATACTAGCAACAGCATTGCTTATCCACAAGCTTTGTTGTCGTGTATCAGTTGGTTTTAACAGCATATAAAACACGGTGGGGTTCATTTGTTTTTCTTGCTTTAATTTTTTGTCGCTGATGTTTTTAGTAGTGTAGCTTTGCGTCGCAGCTGCAACATAATCGTGTCGTTTGATCTCTCATTAAGCAGTTCACCTGAAGTCTTCCTTTCGCCTCCGTTTGCTTGGCTTACTTCTTTGGTCCAAATGTGTGTACAGTGGTACCTAGTGGCAGAAGTATGTAGACTGTGACTGTTGTGTGAGAATGCAAGCGCAATGGACCATTGTCCGGAAACAGCTAGCAGCAGATCTGCGCAGGATGTAAGCAGCCCTGGGCTGCAGTTACGGGTTGGTCCACACCAAGAGAATTTTTTGTTAATCAGCTCGCAAAAATAGCATTTTAGAGCAGTTTTTTTTAATGAAAGACCTATAATGCAACATGTAAGGTATATTATTATTTAACTGTTCAAAATTTTATATTACACAATATACGTTTATTGAACTCAAATTGTTACAGAAACCAAAATAAAAGAATGATTTATGTACTCGCCACGATTTATTACAACTGTTGTGAACAAACGTTCCCTTGAAAGAACCGAAAATGTGCGAGTGGGAATCGAGCCCTGAGGCTTCCGTACAAACTTAATTATGTGTATACATAAAATTGATAACTCTTTTGTGTTACTCAATGGCCTGGTGCAAGTCTTTGTATTGGACGCCACCTCGACTACTTTCGTGCCTCTAACATACCCCAGTATCCAACCGGGGAAAGGGGCTCTACAATTTAACGTGGAATCAGAGCCACATGTTATTTGTGGTAACTCCTCACATCAACGAGAGATGAAGGACAGGTTACAATAGTATCTGAAAAATTAATCGCTCTACTGACATTGGATCCCGCGACCTCTCGGTACCCATGAACGCTCTTTATCGTTAGACTAACAGGCCCAACATGCATGGACATAGTTCATTTTGCTGAATAAATTTGCCTGTATTAAAAAAAGCGACATGTTCAGCCGTATCTAGTGACTTCATTCACTTACAAGCTTAATTTATTTACGCCGCCATTGGACGGAAGATCTTAATATTTCACATAAATTTCAACTGGATACCTCCAACCGTTCCTGTGAAAAGGGGGCCTTTAAATGTCCAACCGGTGTGGTCGAGTGGTTCTAGGCGCTACAGTCTGGAACGGTAGCAGGTTCCAATCCTGTCTCGGGCATGGATCCGTGTGGTGTCCTTAGGTTAGTTAGGTTTAAGTAGTTCTAAGTTCTAAGGGACTGATGACCTCAGAAGTTGAGTCCCATAGTGCTCAGAGCCATTTGAACCATTTCGTCTTTACATACGGCCATATCTTTTGTTGCACTGACTTAGAAGTGTCAACTTCTTAGAAGTGTAAACTTCCAAGGAACCGTAGGCCTTAGTACGTGACATAAATTTCGACTCGAAACCTCTACCCGTCCCTGATTATAAGGAGCCTTAGCAGTCGAACAGAGACAGACATACAGTCGTACAGACGGACAACAATGTCATCATGTAAGGGTTCCGTTTTTATCACTCTGGTACGAAACCTTATAAAGAACAAAAAGTTGAAATTCATGACTATGCAAAATGAGGTATTTCTACTGCGAAATTAACTTATTGTAACTATAAGGAAAGCGTTTATGTATATAGATTGAAGCAGCGAGTAAAAATTTGCACCAATACCAGGAATCGAACTGGCTCTCCTCTTTACGGGTAGGAGCGCTAGCCACTAAGCCACTTTGGCACAACAATTCACACCCCTGCACCGATTGCCGTGGCACGCCTCCCTCCTCGATCTAAATTCTCACTGACGCCCCAGCCTACTTTAAATTCCCCCTTACACACGAATAGCGCACATTCCACTGATCCCAAGCCACCGGCATTTACGGCTTCAACGGTGTCAAGCGAGAGCTGACTGGAGGGCTGGGTGGGGGATTGTTCTGTCTTGTGATGAAAGCTGGTTCTGCCTCGGCGTGTGTTGGTTAGAAGAAGACCAACGGAGGGCCTGCAACCGAACTGTCTGTGTTGTAGACACACTGGACCTACACCTGGGCTGCGATTTCGTATTACAAAGGGGCCGAGCGGATGATGCCTCTGCACGATCGTCTGGAAGCGCTATTGGCGCTAAGAAAACATGGTTACTCAGTGAATCGTTTATTGGGACAACTTCACAAAGAGTGGTGCAATGTTGGCCGTAGTTACAGACGCTGCCCCAGTCCTTGCGACTGCGTCCTAGCAAGACACTTTCCTCCTGCGTCGATACGGATGCGTAGCCCAGCCTAGTACAGCTTGGATAGCTGCTACCGGCCTCTTCCTCCTCCGGCGTTGGCGGTAGGCGTTGAACCCACTACTGCCGGCCTGGTAGGCCCGCACTCGGATTCTCTTAGGCGTACCGGACTGTGGTCCGCCAGGAACCCTGGTCGTCGTCTTCCGTCCCACACTCAGAGAGTACAGTACCTGGCACTGCACTGCTGTTGGTAGTTCATCAGGTCTCTCATCAATAGAGGTCGGTGTGTGACAGCGTGAAGTTCGGCTGTGGAGTTCAGCTCTGCGTCACTCCACGGCTGGCTGGTACTGCGCTGGTTGATCTGAGACAAGACTTACTGAAAAACGACATGGTCATGGAACGGAATGTCGTGGGCACGGGCTCCATCGTTCACATTGACTTGAAGCGTCCTCCCCTACTTGGAACTGTGGCTCCGGTATTTAAAGAGCTCTCCCTAGTACTGTGACGTAGGGGTTACTAGTGATGACCGCATGTGGTCTCGTTACTCTGCTACCCTTGCTTCAATTCTATCTCTCTCTCTCTTTTTTTTGGTCATCAGTCTCATCAGTCTACCGACTGGTTTGATGCGGCCCGCCACGAATTCCTTTCCTGTGCTAACCTCTTCATCTCAGAGTAGCACTTGCAACCTACGTCCTCAATTATTTGCTTGACGTATTCCAATCTCTGTCTTCCTCTGCAGTTTTTGCCCTCTACAGCTCCCTCTAGTACCATGGAAGTCATTCCCTCATGTCTTAGCAGATGTCCTATCATCCTGTCCCTTCTCCTTATCAGTGTTTTCCACATATTCCTTTCCTCTCCGATTCTGCGTAGAACCTCCTCATTCCTTACCTCATCAGTCCACCTAATTTTCAACATTCGTCTATAGCACCACATCTCAAATGCTTCGATTCTCTTCTGTTCCGGTTTTCCCACAGTCCATGTCTCACTACCATACAATGCTGTACTCCAGATGTACATCCTCAGAAATTTCTTCGTCAAATTAAGGCCGGTATTTGATATTAGTAGACTTCTGTTGGCCAGAAATGCCTTTTTTGCCATAGCGAGTCTGCTTTTGATGTCCTCCTTGCTCCGTCCGTCATTGGTTATTTTACTGCCTAGGTAGCAGAATTCCTTAACTTCATTGACTTCGTGACCATGAATACTGATGTTAAGTTTCTCGCTGTTCTCATTTCTACTACTTCTCATTACCTTCGTCTTTCTCCGATTTACTCTCAAACCATACTGTGTACTCATTAGACTGTTCATTCCGTTCAGCAGATCATTTAATTCTTCTTCACTTTCACTCAGGATGGCAATGTCATCAGCGAATCGTATCATTGATATCCTTTCACCTTGTATTTTAATACAGCCTTGTCTTACACCCTTCTTAATACGAGCACTTCGTTCTTGATCGTCCACTCTTATTATTCCCTCTTGGTTGTTGTACATATTGTATATGACCCGTCTCTCTCTTAGCAGCTACTTAAATTGGTCTATGAGTGTTTTCCCTAGCCGTGTCTGTTGCTTCTTGGGCATCCCGCCGCGCGAACGAGCGTGCGTGTTATTTTGCTTAGTCGCTGTCCTTTTCTGTTTTCCCGCTACGTGTGCTCTCTTTCACTCAGCTACTGTGGCGTTGCAGACTGTGCTGCCCGTTTGTCTTGCATCACCGTGCTTCCTGGTTCGCCGCCAATCGTGACATAACCAGCCTATCTTACATCAAATAGATTGAACTCCGTTAAAAATTTTACAACTTGGAACACCAGTTACTCGGTGTCGTAACAGTACTATAGCAGGAACACTCTCGTAGTTATCCCACTCACCCTGACTCAAAGTTTGTAAGCCAGTTTGCTGATTTGACCTGTTGTGCTTCCATCTATCAAGTGTATTCCAGGGGGTGTTTCACTTATGCTAATGTAACCGAAGAAACTCTTTAGAGAGTTGACTTGTTGCCTTGGCTTGCTCAATCACCAGATCTACCATGCAAGCGTGAGACATCATCTGACGACAATTCCAGTATCATCCACAAACAGCATTAACAATTCCTCTATTCGCGGACCAATTGTAACAGGTATGGAACTCTATCCTAAATCCTGACATCCGGCTCCTGTACAACACACCGTATGCATGTTTACATTCTAGCACTTAACATTCTAGCGGTTACACCGTTTACTAATGTACCAGCATTTCACATCTGCAATGGCTTACCTCGCACATACATTAACCTGTGATCTACCAATATTAATCACTTAAATATATTACCTAGACAAATGTGATCTTGCAGTATTAATCACTTAAATATATTACATAGACAAATGTATCTGCGAGTTTCACTGCTCTGCCGACCGGAGTGGCCGTGCGGTTCTAGGCGCTACAGTCTGCAACCGCGTGACCGCTACGGTCGCAGGTTCGAATCCTGCCTCGGGCATGGATGTATGTGATGTCCTTAGGTTAGTTAGGTTTAAGTAGTTCTAAGTTCTAGGGCACTGATGACCTCAGAAGTTAAGTCCCATAGTGCTCAGAGCCATTTGAACCATTTGAACCAATTTCACTGCTCTAAATGCAGTATTTTTGGGTATTTAGATGTTTTTGCCGTATTGTATGGAGGCAGATTTCAGAACGGCCACATACGTTCAAACATAAAAGGCGTGTTCCGAATGGTTCGACAGACAGCCACAATGCGTTCTGCGAGTTCATCGACAATATCAACAAGGTGGGAATACACCAAAAGGTTTAAATACGTCCACCCCCCGTGCGACTTTCGCCTGAAAGGATAGATATACATTCTGTATGCAAGTACTTCCGGGACTGATATTAGTGACATACAAGTAACTACGGTGGCGGCTTGAACTATCGACTGTGAGCAGCAGATGTGCGTTCGACCAGTCAGTTGTGATCAGGCAGTGTTAAGTAGCGGATGTGCAATCGCAATGTGTGAACGCTGTTGTGTCGTAAATACCACTGCAACAACATCTCTAAATAAGGTGCTCAGAACGTTACTCAGAATTCTTTGAAGAAGAGAAAAGTGTATTAAAGTTAGTCCTGCAGATCTCGACTCCTGAAGAAAAAAAAAGAAAAAAAAAACAGTACGAACCTAAAAGGAAACGAAAAAGTGCAGAAAGAGTCCAAGACCAAAGAAGGTGCGAATGTGACGTGTGAATGGAACAACAACCCAAAGCAGGGATTTTTTGACAGTTTCACATAGTTGTAGGGACATTCTGTGCGTGATACTCAAGTTATGGGGAAACTGTGGAGAACACGAGAAGCACAAGACAAAAAAAAAAAAAAAAAAAAAAAATGGTTCAAATGGCTCTGAGCACTATGGGACTTAACATCTATGGTCATCAGTCCCCTAGAACTTAGAACTACTTAAACCTAACTAACCTAAGGACATCTCACAACACCCAGTCATCACGAGGCAGGGAAAATCCCTGACCCCGCCGGGAATCGAACCCGGGAGCCCGGGCGTGGGAAGCGAGAACGCTACCGCACGACCACGAGCTGCGGACTACAAGATAAGAAGCACCACCTTTCGTCCAGTTTCTTATATTCCAGTCTCAAAACTTTCTGGACTGACAGGGTATTGTTCGTTCAGCCGTGCAGAATCGAAAAGCCAAGTCACATAGCTTGAGTCAGGAACCGTGCGTGTTTGCTGCAAGGCCCATATAGACACGGACAGTACGACGACGTACGGAGCACCGCAGGGTGCTCTAGCTGGCGCGGAAGCAGAGAGCAGTGGTGTGCCCAACAATGCATAGACGCAAGCCTGGCAGCAAGTCGTCTTGTCAGACGATTTCTGGTTTTGTTTGCAGCGTCATAAAGGACGCATACGTGTGTTGGTGTTCCTAGTTGCAAGGAAGTTGCTAGATCGTATTCGTCATCATCATACTGGCCCCATGCCGGATATGATGGAGTCGCATGCCATTAGGTACTCAATACCATCACTTCCGGTTCGTACAGCCGGTAGTTCGGAAAAACAGGGGTTACCGTTTTTAAGTGTCAAGCCCAGTTGCTCTGCCCTATCTTCAAATTCTTTGTGATGATATCATCCAATAAGATAACTCAATACCACATGTCGGCCGTGCTACATCCTGAAGGAAGTTGTTCCAGTGTTGCCCACGCCAGCACGTTCTTTAAATCTTTCACACACCGAATTCGTTTTGTTATCATTACCGAGAGTGTAGCACTTCATCACTTGGGAGCCACTGCAGTTGATGAACTGGCATACAGTCAAAGGAGCACGGACTGAAGAGCCTATATTTGTCACCTAAGCTCAGTTCCTTTGCAATGCAGCAGGCTTACATATGTTGCTGCTATCACGCTTAGCAATTTCTGCCGCCCTATCCCCAAGCCACCTATATTGTTCGAGCACAATAAGCAAGTTTTCATTATTTTATAGCTTTTAAAGTTTTACAATTTTAGTAGCCGGCAGTGCACATTACTAAGAACATTGAAGGTCTATTTACTGCAGTTTCCTACGGTTGTAATTACCACGACGGATCTACGAGTAACTCACAAAAATGAGAGGAATCACATTTTAGACAGAGGTTTGTCGCAGTGCAGCACAAAATGTACATGTAGTTTTGAGTTCAGCAGTGCAGCAGCTGTGGTTATCACAGTCTGAAGAACTTTTGAGTCTTCACTATAAGCTTCATTGACCTGGGGAGATGAATAGCCACATACGCACACACACACGCATGCACACACACACACACACACACACACACACACACACACATACACATACACATACACGGACGCACTCAATCACTGTATGAAAGACATTATATTGTAAACCAAGTTCGTGTAAGGCGATAGCTAATCACACTCCAGTAAGGCTCAGTGTCCATGGATTTCCCATTCACACCTGGTCCTGAACATTGTACAGACGTACAGGTTATGCTTCGTTGTTCCTTTGAACATGTTTTAGCAAATAAATTGCTGAATAAACATTGAACTGTAGCGTGCTTCAAAATGAAGAACGTTAAGTGGCTTCGTCGCTGATACTTGAAGCTCCGTTGTGCTCCGTAGCTTCGTGTTGCGTGAGATACCACTCAAACAATCTCCGAGTGGTTCAGGAGGCATAGTGTGGCACACTTTTCCATCCAGCCACAGCCTATGAAAAACCACTGAAGGTTATCAAACCATGCGTCACCACCTGAAAGAGGCAACAGCAATCAGGGCTCTACCACCACAACTCACCCTTCCTGTGACGATGCTAGGCGAATACAGTTTGTGAGCCTCGGACTGCTACTGAACATGCGCGCGAGCGCTCTACTGACAGCACTAATCAACAGTTACCAATTGCTGCATCTGATTCTTGGGCGGATGATGTCGAGGATGAGCCACAGCACCCGTATGATGCTGAGGGCAGAGATGCTCCCTCGGCTGTACCAGCGCCTACCAACCACAGTCACTACGGCTGTATCGTCAGCCTCTGTGGGGCCGCCCCTGCCGCCTACACCTGGCCTCCTAAACAACCCAGTTGCCGACCTGGCTGACCAAACATACCGTATTGCAACGATTAACATCAACAACATACGTGCCCGACATAACCTAGCGCTGCTAGAGGGTCAGCTCAAAGCAACAGACGTCGACATTGCGCTCCTTCAAGAGGTGAATGTCGCAGATTTCAGGGAACCTTATGGCTACAAGACTTGGGTCTCACATGCGTCCGCCAATTTCAGTGGTGTGGCGGTCCTCCTCCGCGAATGTATACCCGCAGAAGACGTCGAGTATCTCCCTGAGGCATGGCTCTTACTATCCAAGGAGTCAAACATCAACATTTATGCGCCGTCAGGATGTGGTCGGCGTCGCGAACGATCCACCTTTTTCGCTCATACAATCACGCTCTTTTTATGGGCCGTCAGGACGCCTTGATATTCGGAGGGGACTTCAACTCTAACCAAGCACCTAAGGATCAGTTACCAGATCATTCTCCCTGCGCATAACTTGCGACAATTATAAATAATCTTCAATTGGGGGACTCGTGGGAACATGTTTGTGGCGATAGGCCCGGATTTACTCACTACACCATCCATTCCTCCAGCCGCATCGACCGGATTTACATCTAGCGCGCCGGTCGGGGTGGCCGAGCGTTCTAGGCGCTACAGTCTGGAACCGAGTGACCGCTACAGTCGCAGGTTCGAATCCTGCCTGAGGCTTGGATGTGTGTGATGTCCTTAGTTAGTTAGGTTTAAGTAGTTCTAAGTTCAAGGTTGATGACCTCAGAAGTTAAGTCCCATAGTGCTCAGAGACATTTGAACCATGTTGAACTCGTGCGCCATAGCTGTGGGGACGAGAGCTGCCGAAGTTTGGCCCACAGCGTTTTCTGACCACGAGGCCCACATCTGCGCCATTACACTCGGCCGCCCGAAGGTATGGCACAGACGTGGTCCTTGGAAGTTGAACGTCGTCTACCTAGGCCCTCAGGAATGCCGCCGCCTTATAGAGACCACATGAGATTCTTGTAGCCGCCGGCGTGGCACCTACCGGTCTACACTGTCGTGGTGGTTACTCTGCGCCAAACCAGCCCTCCAGAAGACCTTGATAGGCTACGGGCGAGATGTTGCAGCATGGAAGACACATACCATGGACTTTTACTACAGCATCTTAAGGGAATGTACAACATTGCCATATTCACTTGCAAGACAGGTGACAGTGAACCGTGCCAAGGCACAGACCATCAGATTAACACGTTGCCACCTTGAGGGTGCGATCGTCAGAGTGCGCACTCAAGACAGAGTGGCCCAGGAGGAACCGTACATGTACAACGTCATTGCAGAACGACGGCGCCGACGCAGGACACTGATCCAAGTTATCGCGACGGAAGACGGACGGCGCCTTGATACCCAGCGCGACATAGGAAACGCCCATCATGCTCACTACACTAGGCAGTACTCGGAACACCGACATCCCCCACAGGTGATCGCCGAAGTCTCTCAACTCACTTATGGCACGATCTCTCCGACAGCGGCGGCGGATTTGACTGCAGTTGTAACGAAAGAGGAACTCATTGAAGCAATACAGGCGAGGGCTGCTCGTCCCCTGGACCTAATGGCCTTCCTATGGAATTTTATCGGACATATCAGCAACTGCTGGCACCAGCATGAACTGATATTTGCCTCGATCTTATGTCTCCCACGACGCGGATCCCTGGGGCGTTCCTAGAAGGACTAATTGTGCCCATACACATACCACGAGACGGATCCAGGATCAGTGATTATCGCCCCTTGACCTTACTCAACAATGACTTGAAGATTTTCACTCGGCTTCTGGCGGCACGCCTAAAGCGATCGGTACAATGTGTTGTGTCGCAGGACCTGGCATCATTAGGTGGTGACCATAATATTAGCACTGCACTGTGCCGATATCGAGATATGATCGCGCTAGCCAAAGCTCGCCAACTGCCAGGAGTTTTGGCCTCCCTCGACTTTAGCCAGGCCTTTGACAGAGTCGACCACACAATTCTGATGATTACTACGACACATGGGGCATCCGGACATCATAGTTAAGGTACTGATGCGTCTCCTACGCGGAGCGGCGTCCAGGGTGTTCCATAATGGCCGTCTCACGCCGCCGACACAGATCCAGCGATCGGTGCAACAAGGCTGCCCTCTTTCGGCGATATTGTACGCCCTCGTCTTGGAACCACTCCTCTGCTTCCTCCGACAACGCCTGACTGGAATGTCCCTTGGTAGACACACTTTTTGCTGCACTGCCTATGCGGATGATCTGGTACTCCTTCTTCGCAGTAAAGACGATGTTCGTGCAGCACTGACGTGGGTAGTGACCTACGGCGCGGCATCGGGGAGCAAACTCAATCTCCACAAATCACAAGCTCTATCTATAGGCAGAGGTCTACCCGACGAGAGCGTCGCACCGCTACGAATCAGTAACACAATCCGCTGTCTTGGCATTGACATTCACATCTGACATGAAGCGTTCAACAGCCCTTAACTACAGGCGTTTATTGAATCAGATGAGAGCAGCAATAAGTGAACACCATCTTAGACATCTAGACCTCCTGCAACGGACGCGATATGCAAACGTCTATTTGGCGTCACGTATCCCCCATTTTGGACAGATACTCCCGATACCACCTACTCTGGCTCAGCGCATGTTGGCGGTTTTGGGATCCTTTGTTAATACGGGCATGTTATATAAGATTCGTTACGAGTCCCTAACCCTCCCGAGGAGCAGAGGAGGTTTAGGCCTTTGTCATGTTCAGAACAGAGCGAAGGCCCTGTTCGTCAGCTGTCACCTGCAACTGTGGCGACGAAGCCCGACTTACCTCACAAGTCTCTTACTGGAAGCCTTACGACCGACCTCACTCGCACCTCCTGCGATGATATCGGACATCCCAGTACCATTCTTCTACATTAGCCAATTCTTCCTTGAATTAAGCTACATCCGTACCGCGCTACTACCCACAGGCTTGATGATGACGAGGGCGATATATGCTGCCATGCAAATGAACAGGACGCCGAATGTGATTGAAAGCAAACACCCCACTACAAAGTGGCGAGCTGTGTGGCAGGCAGTGAATGCCACCACCCTTGATACCGGCGTGCAATCTGCATGGTATGTAACTGTTAATGGGAAACAGTTGCGACAGTCCCACCTACAACACATCCGCCTCGCCGACTCACCCATGTGCGCCACATGCCAAGTGATTGACACGGATGAATATCGTTTCGAATGAGGGTCGGCAAAGGACGTTTGGTATTTGGTGCGCCATTTATTGGCTTTTCTCACACGCACGACTCCCGACAGGATAACTGCCCGATCACTTCTTTTCCCTGATGAGATGTATTTCCCAATAGCAAAAACGAACTCTGTGACGTGGATTAGCGGCTACGCTGTTCACTACCTATTCGGTAATGGCGAAAAGACAGTACCCGTTTTTTGATATTACCTCAACGAACGACATTGTGCGATCGTCAAGAACCCTAAATACAGGCAATATTTTTCTAATTTTCTTTGGAGCGCATTCCATAATCCGCCTCGCAGCTGGATTATCGATGACATGAGAAGATAACGATAGCACCTCTTTCCAGTTCCCTTTTTTTTATGAGATTGAACAAACAACTGAAACAACACAGCATCGAGACGACAGTCATCGAAAAATTCGCAGCGGGCTATAGTATGGAGCATCCTTATGTCGTAACGGGACGACTTCCTATTATTCTGTTTATGTAGCCGAAGAGGAACGGCTTTCCTTTATCCACTTGTATAAAAATATAATAAAATAAAAATGAAAACAAAACAAAATTTCCCGGCGGGTTCAGGGACTTTTTCCTGCATGTTGATGACTGGGTGTTGCTATGTCGTCTTCATCATCATCATTCATCCTCATTACGGTTGGAGAAAAGCAATGGCAAACCAACTCCACTAGGACCTTGCCTAGTACGTCGACGCGGGTCTCCCGCATCGTCCCCTACACTCCTTGGAGTATGGGACATCATCATCATTATTATTATTATCAGTGGGAGCAGAAGCAGCAGTCATGCGACTAGTGCCAAATTACCTTTATTCGTTCATACCATAGTATGATTTAGTCAGATTGTCTCTATAGTCACTCAAATCTTTTTGATGTCTCTTAGGCAACTAAGACATTAAAAATATGCTGTGTATGTGAAACCCTAGCCCGATATAAGAGACGGCCTGATGGCCCTAATAAGATCAGGTCAAATAAATAAATAAGGAAAATAAGTATCACTGAGTGACCAATGATAACCAAGAAGGAAACATTTATATATTCAAGCAGCAAAAATGTCCGAGATGATGAAAAATATTTGAAAATGGACAACACACCTTTCAAAATGTTCATAAAAATAAAATGTTAGAGGAATTTTAGTCATTTACGGAAGAAGTCAACTGAAAATACAAGGAAAATAAACTCAAATGGGACAGGAAAAACGTAAAATTACCGAAAAGGAATTATCTGTTCGAAGGACAGATTTGAAATATTTAAAAGTACAAATCAATTTCGGAAAATAAATACCTGTGACGTCAACTTTACCAGTAAAAAGTACTATTACTAAAGCGGAAACAGTACACTGAGAGCCTCTACGAGGAAGATAAACTAACTACTGCTGAGATGAGGAACAAACAACCTTCGAAAAGCAAAGCAATTAAAAGATAGAAGTAACAGATCACATTTTTCAGATTTTCTAAAAATAACGTAGGGGGAGGTGGCAGCCACACTTTTCATGTGAAGAATTTTCGAAAGAGGAGACATAACACCAGGCTTCACTGTATTCTGAGGTCAGCAAGCACAAGAATACACAGGAACTATCACACAATTATCTTGATAACTCATCCATCGAAGTGGCTTACCAAAGCAATACGCAGAACGAAGGAAAATAGAATTGAAAATCTGGAGGAAGGCGATCAGTTTCACTTTACGAAGGGTAGAAGTAGTTATGACAACACATATTTAGGATGATACAGGATATTTTATACCGCTTCTGTCGACGTAGAAAAAGCGTTCGACAATCTAAAGTAATGCAAGGCGATTTGTCAAACCCTCGGAAATTACATATACACTATAGAGAAGGTGGCCAGCACAGTGACGGAACGTACACTAAACAACGTCTTCCGAAATGGTTTCATTGAGGCAGATCGTACTGTGTGGTTTTCACCTAATTGTGGCCCGGAAACAAAATATCACTTTTGGTCTCTAAACGGAGCAAAGGCGCTTAGATCTTTAGCAATACCTGATGGTCTAGCACTATATACTTACTATTTAAGAGACATTACTGTAGGCCTGTGCAATGTAATGTGGAGAGGTGCCCTCGACAACTCGTCCCATGCTATACGTGCGGCACGTGGCTTAACGCGTTCGTTAAACCATACACCAGCCTATAATTTAACTTATATCTACTTCAGTACACCAATCGTAATAAAACTTTGCTCAACACTGTCAAATAGGCATAGTTTCAAGTCGAAACATTTAATAGTTGTAGAGCTGTATAAATTTACTATACCTAATATGTACAACAAACGTTCAGCTGATTAACAATGAACGAGTTACTTCGCTTGTCGCCGTTGATCAGACATACGATTTATGAAGCTTGTATAGCTCCGTGAGCAATGTGCTTGAAAGAACTACACCATGACGAGCAGCATGTTTTCTTACAGGATGCATAAAATAATTTGGTCTCCCTCTAGCGGCAGCTTATGACAAGTCTCTGGAACAACGAAGCCTTCCAAGTAAATGGGAAACGGCACAGGTCATTCGTGTTTCGAGGAAGGTCCTCGGACTAACACTCATGACTAAGGGCTGCCAGAGCTCACTTCTCTGATGTAGAATTGTGGAAGACGTTCTACAATGAAGTATTATGACCTTTTTCAATTCCGACAGTGTTGTCTCTAGATATCAATATGGATTCCGCACAGGGAGATTTTGTGAGCTACCTCTTTCCTTCTCTCTCTCTCTCTCTCTCTCTCTCTCTCTCTCTCTGGTCGACTGTGAGATCCGGAACACACTGCTCACGTTGATGCTATATTCCTCTCTCTCTCTCTCTGGTCGACTGTGAGATCCGGAACACACCGCTCACATTGACGCTATATTCCTCTCTCTCTCTCTCTCTCTCTCTCTCTCTCTGGTCGACTGTGAGATCCGGAACACACCGCTCACGTTGATGCTATATTCCTCTCTCTCTCTTCTCTCTCTCTCTCTCTCTTTGGTCGACTGTGAGATCCGGAACACACCGCTCACGTTGATGCTATATTCCTCTCTCTCTCTCTCTCTCTCTCTCTCTCTCTCTCTCTCTCTGGTCGACTGTGAGATCCGGAACACACCGCTCACGTTGATGCTATATTCCTCTCTCTCTCTCTCTCTCTCTCTCTCTCTCTCTCTCTCTGGTCGACTGTGAGATCCGGAACACACCACTCACGTTGATGCTATATTCCTCTCTCTCTCTCTCTCTCTGGTCGACTGTGAGATCCGGAACACACCGCTCACGTTGCTGCTATATTCCCCTCTCTCTCTCTCTGGTCGACTGTGAGATCCGGAACACACCGCTCACGTTGATGCTATATTCCTCTCTCTCTCTCTCTCTCTGGTCGACTGTGAGATCCAGAACACACCACTCACGTTGATGCTATATTCCTCGTCTCTCTAAAGGATTTTGATAGAGTTTCAGTCTGACACATAGCGGACAATATGTGAACTGACGGAGTATTTGAGCAGCAGTTTTATGGCTGGACTAAAGTGACTGGAAGTGTAGGACGAGGTGCCGAGGTCCGACGCTTGTAGCCAGAATATGCAGATCACAACCAAAGCAAAAAATACTGCATTGCTCATAAATAACTGTAATGCCGCTTTGTTGTTATTTTCATATGATGACATCTCCAGCAGAAAAGGATTGGAAACAATCTCTAGTGTGAAATGATTAGGAGTATTCCTCCAGGTAGATTAACAATGTAAAGTGAGCTGCAACAAAGACACATGACACAATCAGATTCTCTTGAAGAATGGCGCTGCAGTAGGGCTAATTAAGATCTATTGTTTCTAATTAGTGGAGACGGGGAAAACGGTGCAGGCGTAGAGAGTCGGCCAATATCGTAATAGCCCACCACCTCTGTCCTCATTCCTGTCCCCAGTACATTGCAAACTGGCGTAGTCCTGCTCCTTGTATGACAACTCAGTAAAATTGTACGCTACTAGTACATATAGTGACCGAATTAAAAACTTTAAAATGCTGTCAAAACCAAAGAGATGTACCCTTACGTAAAACGTTTAACGCAAAAAGTATTAAATTTAGAAAGTGTGCATTCGCCTCGAGGAGCGTAATTCATTGCGCGCAACCCACATTACTTTCAGTCAATATTTGAGTATGAGAGCATTTAGCCACTTCCAACAAACTTTATTACACACATACACAACATAATGAAAGGAAAAAATGTATCTTTTGCTACATTTTCGCAGTTCGTGCACTAACACTTGAGCATCAGGCATGACGTATTAGTTTATTACTTATTTACTGTCCGTAGCTCGTGGTCGTGCGGTAACGTTCTCGCTTCCCACGCCCGGGTTCCCGGGTTCGATTCCTGGCGGGGTCAGGGATTTTCTGTGCCTCGTGATGACTGGGTGTTGTGTGATGTTCTTAAGTTAGTTAGGTTTAAGTAGTTCTAAGTTCTAGGGGACTGGTGACCACAGATGTTAAGTCCCATAGTGCTCAAAGCCATTTGAACCATTTTTGAACTTATTTACTACAGACTCTATTAGCGAAATATTTTGCAGATATTATCCACACTTACCACTGAATTTACCTGCAAAATTGTATCACTATACAGCTAATAGTTAAGGAGATACGACGACATAATATACATTACGAAGCACGAAAAACTTCATGCGGTTAAAACGGATCGCAAATGCCGAGTCTTTAAGTAATAAGGGGTGAGGGCTTTTTGGCATCTGATAAACATGAAAACATGAAAAACGCGACACTACTGTTTCGCACCATGATTAAATTAATGTTCACTGATTCATTCATTCGCACACCATGTTCTGTAATTCCCATCATGGAACAGAGTGATCAGGGATGTGAATCAGTGATGTTATTTGTTGACAATCACAAGCAACCGGTGTTGGTGACTTTTGTACAATACACTGAGAACGGATAATGACTAACAAGAATCTACTCGAATGAATAACTATGGTATTTACTTCTAGATTACAGGGGAAACAGTTACTTAGA
Organism: Schistocerca cancellata; assembly: GCF_023864275.1. Lineage (NCBI taxonomy): Eukaryota > Metazoa > Arthropoda > Insecta > Orthoptera > Acrididae > Schistocerca > Schistocerca cancellata. Next base: position 114,838,942 of record NC_064633.1, on the reverse strand, counting down.
AAACGGTGACACTGCTCCTCCTCATACAATACTCAGTTAATATTTTCATCTAATATTTCAAAAAAGGGGTTTATGTTAGATGACGCAGACTACAATCAATTACATATATACTGGTGAAGTCAGGGACTGTGTAACACAAATAACAGAGTTACGCGTACTCTTTGAGGACGTGCTAGAAAGTGATGCCTCTGAATATTTTACGTAAAAACTCTTAAAGTTTTTTTAAGTAAAACAAACTTTATTAACTTTTACATTATTATTTTTCATGTCTTCATATTTATTTCTCAACATAGTCTTACAAGGGACGAACGCATGTCTGGTAATCAGAGGGCAGTTTGTTGGCACCGTCACTGTAGAATGTTTGTCTTTGTTGACAGAGTCACAACCTCACCTCTGGTTGCACCGCTTCATCACTGTCAAAGTAAAGTCCTCGAAGGTGTTATTTAAGTTTTGGAAACGGAAGAAATCGGCTGGGGCCAAGTCGGGGTAGTCGACCAAGTAATATAAATGGCATGTATTACCCAGTCAATCGATACTGAGAACAAAATCAAATATTCGGCGTCATTACCTTTCGTACATTCTTGGGTCTAAGTAAAGTGTAGGTGAAGTATTTCTATATTTTCTTTTTAATGTTCACAATCCGCCCACTTTTTCACTGGCCACCTCTTACAGAATTTTGCATGAAGCATTCTAAACCATAGAGATGGATGCATAGTCTTTATGGAACTTACTTCTGCTTCTAGTATTAGGATTGTGAGCTACTGAGCTTGTTCTGCTATCACTCCCGTCATTCGCCACAAATATCATTAAAGAGTGCATTTATTTTCAAGTAAGTTTAAGGTAGGTTCCTACGAAGCATGCCGGAAGATTTTCGCTCATCAAACTTACACAATATTGTTATTTACGCTTCTGTGGATTAAGTTAATTTGCGCCTTAGCTACTGCATTACCACAGAACATTATATAACTTTACAGAATTGAATGAAAGTATGCTAAATACTCTAGTAATTTTATCTGCAGCTCAACACAGTGGGAGAGATTTATGAGTGCTTACCGGGTAGAAGTGCGGTTTTTAATTGACTTCTCCATACGCTGGTGCCACCTAAATTTATTATCCCTCCTAGAGGCCGAGAGCTTCAGACACAGAGGCTTTTCCAGTGTATAGCCGTTAGTATTTATTTCTGGTTCCTGTAAGTCATTTTTATTATGCAGACAATTGGAAAACAGTATCAAACTCGATATTTTGTTTAAGTATATATGCTTATTCCGGCTTTATTGCCTTATCAGCACATATGCAAAGAATATCATGTATTTATAATTTACACGATATGTAATGTATGATGGTCTTTTACATTTGATGTTGTACTCACTTACTGACGTTGTAGATGGATATATGTCAACTTCGAGTTGCTGTCTGTAGTTGTTGATTGAAATATTATTTTCAGTAACGTTTTAAAGTTGTTCGATAATTTGCTTTTCCTCGTACAGTATAATACATTTGGTACTATCTGACACTTGTAGAAATTTAAGTTCGACAGCTAGTTTTTTACGCAAAGATATTTATGCTGCTTTAGGTCTTGTATCTCTGGAACTGGTATCGCTGGTATTGATAAGTTTGAAATCTCTGGTGATTTCGTTTTCCTTTCCCCCAATACAAAATTTCAATACATTTTTTTAAAAAATTGTGTGTGCCTGTAGTCAGTTTGTTCGTAGGGATAATCCTTGATGTGTATGTATATTTCAAATGTCTCCAAAATATTCACGATTGGACCTTTCGGGTTTTTCTGCAGGATTTTTAGTGCGTTTTCAATGTTGTCAACTTCGTGTTTTTAATTTTTGAAGTATGTAAAGAAGGTGGAGTTGTTATTTGTTTCTCTCGTGTGTTCTCTGAACCTAACGATGAAATTTCTCCCCTTCTGTCCTATATAAGATTTTATGCGGTTATTGCAGTTAATTTTTTAAGTTCAAGGCTTTAAGTGTTTCGGGAGTATGCGTTTTCCTGAACGTTGTTTTGTGCTAATATTATTTGTCATTTTTATTAGTTTGGAAATGTATGATACGATTTCTTGTAAAGTTAATGCTTAATCTGTAGTCTATAGTAGCTGTAACCCCGTTTCATTAATCTCCTTGCTGTGTCTGCTCCGCAAGTGGAGATGTTACCATTTTGCCTCTGCGACAAGACCTTCAGACTATTCGTGGAAGTAGCAAACTGGTTGAGTTTCAGATACAGACATCACGGTCACAGGTTGTTCGGGGGCTAATCTGACCAGGAAAATAGTGTCGTGAGTTATTTCTGCCTTTGAGCTGCTTGTAATTCCAGACCGAGCTCCAAGTTGATTGGCTTACACCGTCGTGACGCTAGTACACAGCGTGAGCGCGAATGGCATCCAGTGCCGACCTGGCGTTACGCCCCGTACCACTCCGGGATTAGAGTTTCGCCGAATAGCAGACGTGAGCAAGCTAGCGGATGCTGCCGACGCCCTTTAACCTTAGGCGCTTAACGCATAAAATATGTCATGTAAAGAAAATGAAAAATGTGTGAAACGTTCACGTAGGTCGCAGGAGCAATTGGCTGATTGTACCGCAACAAATTTACAGAAATTAAGCTGTAAAATCATCTCATAAAGCGTGTTAGCAAGTTACGGAAACGGCATGAATATCTGCTGTCCCTCGAAACTACAATTAAATTACCCATTCTAAATCTTTTAGGGAATTGATGCATGACCACTCTGAAGTAATGCTAGCAGCAAAGGGCTAATATGTTTTGGCCTATCTCCCTACTTCACTGTGAAGATGGAAAGTTACATTGTTAAATTGAATGGAGATGATATCTCAATAGACGGCCTAAGAAACATAACGTTTCTTGTAACGAATATTGAGTCTCCGTGCAAGCGGTCTGAGTACCCAAATATACTTGTTAACGCAATGACATCAGTATACGATGCCCTTGCAGTCCTGTCATAAATATGTAACAGCCAGTGTCTCTGAGTTTCACTCATGTCTTAGCTATGTAGTTCTTTTCTGAATATCGAACATAAAAAATATGAAAACAATTTTGAAACTATGGAAAAGGGCCGGAAGAATTGCAGCTGAAAATAGTAACTGGGCTCAATGTAAAGATCTCTTCACAAAAATTTTTTTTTAGATACCCCGTGTGGGTACATCTACCAGTCAATTAAGTAAATCAATGAAAATGTAAATAATTAGTGCAAATGCAGCTCTGTCGATGAGAATGGTACAATATTTACTCTCAAATTACCTTCACGAAAATGGTATAAACTCAAATCACGAAACTGCCTGTGTATCAAGAAATAAAACTGTACGTTAAACTGCATAAAAAGGTTAAAGAGGTTAATTAAGCACAGTTAAAAAAGGACGTGTTACGCAATTAAGTCTGCAAGGTGAGATATTACGTAGATGACTCAGAGTGGAGGTTTGGTAAAAAAGATGTAACAAAGGTCTATGGTAACAATAGTAAAACATGTCTGTCGTTTCACACTACACTGTCGCTCTACAGTTTATTTTTCCTTTCCTGGAAAATTTACTTAAAGTTTTGCAAGAGATAATAATAAACTCTTAGACCCTTTGTGAGCTTAACATCTCACTCATTATGGAGAGATGTCAACTCGTTTTCCAGGCAAACAAGTCATAAGTTGCGGTACGCCAAATGGAAGTGTAAAATCGTTACAAAGGTCCTGGTGTCAGATGACAATGTCTGTAATGTTATAGTATAAACTAAAACGTGTCTCGTCCGTGCTGTGTGTGTGTGTGTGTGTGTGTGTGATGTTCGATACCGAAGAAGAAGAGAACAACTATTTTGCAAAAGAGTATTCCAAGCGAGGGTTACGCCAAATGAAGTTCCTCTGTTTTGAACAGACCAGCCTTGTACTTGGCAGGATACAGGCTTCAGTCTCCGTCTGATCATAGTGATACAGAGTTTCTGTGATTTCGCTAAACTGTCGGGATGGTTCCTACTATAGGGCTATGTGCGTCCACTTACCCTATCCTTGTCAAACTAGACCGATAGACATTTAAATATCTGTACATACGAATTAGTTTTTTTTCTTAACTGTAATACCATTAAGTTGTCAAATTTGTTGTGTCTAGAAATCCTGCCTACTCGGTTCGCTAGACAAACAACCAAACAACTCGTATTAATGAGTATTATTACAGTTAGTCAAATACAATACTTCGACAGTTACACAAATTTCTCGCAAGTAAAGGGCGATATACGAAATAATCAGTCTTTGCAGTGACTGTTGATCTCTAACTGACAAAATTCTGTCCTAAATTGCTATCTAAGTGGCTAATCTTGAAGCTGCTATCCAAGTGGCCAATCTTGAAGCTGCTATCGAACTGGAGCGCCATCAGTCGGGAGCCGCGCTTATGTCCTCTTCGCATAGGGGACGGTGGTGTCGCATTGTCGTCCTGGAAGGGAGCTCGGTCAGCGTGCGGTTGGCTGACTTCTTCTCACAGTCTTTTTTTCCCTGTCGTTCCCGACTGGCGTGCCGGCGCTCGGCTTTACGCCGTAACAAAATTTTCTTCTAAACCTGATACGTGGATAAATTCTACTATTACTACTATTTTCTTTAGTTCTCTTTTTACTTTCATCTACCAATATGTTTGAAATATACAAAGATTATCGTAAAGCTTCCCTTGCGCAGCTTTTATGATTCCTAACCTCTGTACATAGCCGCATTCGCGACTGAATAATTCTTTCTGTTATTTTAGTTTCTCAGTTTTTCAAAACTGTTTTTGGTTTTTAAGGTACTGTTTCCTGAACGTTAGGACTCCACTTCACTTGCACCCCATTTAATCCTACGCTATGAGTTTCATTTCGATTGTTGTTAAAGAAAACGTTCTTTAGTTTCACTGCCTTACTTCTGAAGCCGTCAGGTTCCCTTCCTTGCAAACAAATCTCAATGTATGAGTAGCGCATGCTTTCAGACTGCTCGAAATGTAAGCTGTCCACTTCTGGAGATGTGGGAATAGGTGATATCACTTGTAACTAAAAATTCGGAGCATCTGGACATTATTGCCGAGAATGTTTGTGCGTGTACACCGTACACTTCAGTATCTGAAAGACTGAACTGCTTGTCAGATATTAAACGATTTTCTTGTTTCCTAGATATCCATCAAGCATACACTTCTTTCATCCCAAAATACATTTATTACGTCCTTCCGTGCAGGTTATGTGTGCTCTTCTTCTACTTTGATTAATTTATATGAAGCCACTGCGTACAATGATATTTGTGGCCCAAATAAAAAATTACGGGTCACCTTAGGTTCAAATGGCTCTGAGCACTACGGGACTTAACATCTGAGGTCATCAGTCCCCTATAACTTAGAACTACTTAAACCTAACCAACCTAATGACATCACACAAATCCATGGCCGAGGCAGGATTGGAAACAGCGACGGTAGCGGTCGCACGGTTCCAGACTGAAGTGCCTAGAACCGCTCGGCCACGCCAGCCGGGGTCATCTTAGGCATTCGTTCACAAATGCCAGTGCTGCTGTCATTATTTTCTCGTAAGAAGTCCCGGTTCTTAGAGACAAACCGCAAGTTTTTATTAATATAAATTTAAGACTTTCTAATGAAAAGTCTTTCTAATCTATGTAGGAATATATTTAATGAACCTAACCGTGTTACTGGAAAGAAAATATGGAAAAACATAGGAAATAAAGGTTAAAATTATCCTAGGAAATGTAAGTTTTCCATTCTCAATAGTTACTTAATGCAAAGACTGCGAAAAGCTTTGGATTTTACCTATAATGTCACATCTCTGTCTGCTCTCTCGCTGCGAGCAGAGTGTAGTCCCCAGTTGCAGAGTGCAAAGTAATGCCACAAAGTCAAAAAAATGCAGTCTGTCTTACAGCGTAAGGTTGTAAGAAGCTTTGAAGCCCCTCATGAGCAGATCACGATCTGATAAACGACGAACTCGTCACAAACTGTTGCTTGAAGATAGCCCAGAGCCACAGAAAATTTTTTGCGTTGGTCAGGAGGAACTCGCCAAGAGACACCAATCGGCAAAATTCTCGATATTTGGCGTTATCAACAAGACTAAAGCAGACTACAACCAAATTTCGATTCATAACTTACTGCTGACTTTCTGACAGGGTATATGGGCTCTGAGAAACTGGCATGCCTGTTCAGCTTCCCGTCGAATGTGTACCGCCTGCTGCAGTGGGGAGATGGGCGCCTTGGTTGTAGAGTTAGCAGCATCTGGTCTGGACCACGTATGCGTACATGTATCTGGCACTAGAGCATACCGCGATTCTGGTCGGCATTCACTGTGAGGGAAAGCTGTACCCAGTTAAATGTAGGGAACACCGCAGAGACAAGTTTGGTGACGTTGGGGCTTTGGAGTGGGGAAATAAAGAAGCAGGTGGGAGTAACGCAGATTCGTACACTATTTGATCACAGGTATCCAGACACGGTATGTAATGTGCAATTGGACACAATATGTCATGAGAGGCGAACCCGCCAATATACACTACTGGCCATTAAAATTGATACACCAAGAAGAAATGCAGATGATAAACGGGTATTCATTGGACAAATATACTGTACTAGAACTGACATATGATTAAAGTTTCACGCAATTTGGGTGCATAGATCCTGAGAAATCAGTACCCAGAACAACCACCTCTGACCGTAATAACGGCCTTGATACGCCTGGGCATTGAGTCAAACAGAGCTTGGATGGCACGTACAGGTACAGCTGCCCATGCAGCTTCAACATGATACCACAGTTCATCAAGAGTAGTTACTGGCGTATTGTGACGAGCCAGTTGCTCGGCAACCATTGACCAGACGTTTTCAATTGGTGAGAGATGTGGAGAATGTGCTGACCAGGGCAGAGTCGAACATTTTCTGTATCCAGAAACGCCCGTATAGGACCTGCAACATGCAGTCGTGCATTATCATGCTGAAATGTAGGGCTTCGCAGGGATCGAATGAAGGGTAGCGCCACGGGTCGTAACAAATCTGAAATGTAACGTCCACTGTTCAAAGTGCCGCCAATGCGAACAAGAGGTGACCGAGACGTGTAACAGATGGCACCCCATACTATCAAGCCGGGTGATACGCCAGTATGGCGATGACGAATACACGCCTCCAGTGTGTGGTCACCGCGATATCGCCAAACACGGATGCGACCATCATGATGTTGTAAACAGAACCTAGACTCATCCGAAAAAATGACGTTTTGCCATTCGTGCACCAAGGTTCGTCGTTGAGTACACCACCGCAGGCGCTCCTGTCGCTGATGCAGCGTCAAGGTCAACCGCAGCCATGGTCTCCGAGCTGATAGTCCATGCTGCTGCAAACGTCATCTACCTGTTCGTGCAGATGGTTGCTGCCTTGCAAACTCCCCATCTGTTGACTCAGGGATCAAGACGTGGCTGCACGATCCTATACAGCCATGCGGATAAGATGCCTGTCATCTCGACTGCTAGTGATACGAGGCCGCTGGGATCCAACACGACATTCTGTATTACCCTCCTGAACCCACCGATTCCATATTCTGCTAACAGTCATTGGATCTCGACCAACGCGAGTAGCAATGTCGCGATACGATGAACCGCAATCGCAATAGGCTACAATCCGACCTTTATCAAAGTCGGGAACGTGATGGTACTCATTTCTCCTCCTTACAGAAGGCATCACAACAACGTTTCACCAGGCAACGCTGTTTGTGTATGAGAAACCGGTTGGAAACTTTCCTCATGTCAGCACTTGATAGGTGTCGGCACCGGCGCCAACCTTGTGTGAATGTACTGAAAAGCTAATCGTTTGCATATCACAGCATCTTCTTCCTGTCGGTTAAATTTCACGTCTGTAGCGCGTCATCTTCGTGGTGTTGCAATTTTAATGGCCAATAGTGTAAATGGAGGAAGCAGTAATAGCAAAACTGGTCGCTCCGTGACTTCGAGCGCCTACAAGTCACTTGATGTAAATTGAGTAACATAGCTAACAAGAACATTTCAACTCTCTAAGCTGCCCTGGTAGACTGTTAGTGACGTGACTGTCAAGAGTAAACGCGAAGGAACAGTGACAGATAAGCCAAGAGCAGATAGACCTCATGTACTGACAAAGACCTCTGGAAAGGTGGTTGTATAAAATTACAAGAAATCAAGAAATCGGCAGAAGTCCTACCAACAGTCCAGGTAGCACGACGACTGTGGGTAGGTAACGATAAATTATGGGGTACAATGGTCGAGCAGTAATTATATGTAAGCGAAGTTGAAGGTCATGTAAAGAGCCAGGGTATGGACAGTGTATGACCGGAAATCACGTGTAGCGCCAAGACTGAAGTGTGGAGAAGGTGGTAATAGGGTATGGGGGTGTTATTCTTGGCTGTGGTGTGGTTCTTTAATTACGTTTAAGTAAACTCCATATGCGAATGGATACGAATGCATTGTACAGCATTATCTCCTTAGTACATTAGAGGAACGGTTCGGAGACGATGACTGTTTTTAGCAGCATGAAAATTCTCCCCGTCATTAAGCTGCATTTGTGAGGCAATGGTTTGTGGACAGTAGCGTTCATGAACTGGTCTGGTCTGCCTAGAGAACCGACCTGAAAGCAACAGAGGAAAGTCCACTGGACCTGACTGGATACCAATTCAATTCTACACAGAGTACGCGAAAGAACTTGCCCCCCTTCTAACAGCCGTGTACCGTAAGTCTCTAGAGGAGCGGAAGGTTCCAAATGAAGAGAACAGGTAGTTCCAGTTTTCAAGAGGAGTCGTCGAGCAGATGCGCAATACTATAGGCCTACATCTCTGACATAGATCTGTTGTAGAATCTTAGAACATGTTTTTTGCTCGCGTGTCATGTCGTTTCTGGAAACCCAGAATCTACTCTGTAGGAATCAACAGAACAGCGATCGTGTGAAACCCAAATCGCTTTTTTTGTTCATGAGACCCAGAAAATATTAGATACAGGCTCCTAGGTAGTTGCCATTTTACCTTGAATTCCGGAAGGCGTTCGATACAGTTCCGCACTATCGCCTGATAAACAAAGTAGGAGCCTACGGAATGTCAGACAAGCACAGCATGTTGTTCTCAATGGAGACACGTTTACAGACGTTAAAGTAACCTCTGCCGTGCCACAGGGGATGTTATGGGACCATTGCTTTTTCACAATACCCATAAATGACCTAGTAGATAGTGTCGGAAGTTCCATGCGGTTTTTCGCGGATGATGCTGTAGTATACAGAGAAGTTGCAGCATTAGAAAATTGCAGCGAAACGCAGGTAGATCTGCATCGCGTAGGCACTTGGTGCAGGGAGTTGCAACTGACCCTTAACATAGACAAATGTAACGTATTGCGAATACATAGAAAGAAGGATCCTTTATTATATGATTATATGATAGCGTAACACGCACTGGTAGCAGTTACTTCCGTAAAATATCTGGGAGTATGCGTGCGGAACGATTTGAAGTGGAATGATCGTATAAAATTAATTGTTGGTAAGGCGGGTGCCAGGTTGAGATTCATCTGGAGTGTCCTTAGAAAATGTAATCCATCAGCAAAGTAGGATACTCGTTCGACCTATACTTGAGTATTGCTCATCAGTGTGGGATGACAGGGGAGATAGACAAGATCCAAAGAAGAGCGGCACGTTTCGCCACAGGGTTATTTAGTAAGCGTGATAGCGTTACGGATATGTTTAGCAAACTCAAGTGGCAGACTCTGCAAGAGAGGCGCTCTGCATCGCGGTGTAGCTTGCTGTCCAGGTTTCGAGAGGGTGCGTTTCTGGATGAGGTATCGAATATATTGCTTCCCCATACTTATACCTCCCGAGGAGATGACGAATGTAAAATTAGAGAAATTCGAGCGCGCACGGAGGCTTTCCGGCAGTCGTTCTTCCCGCGAAACATACGCGACTGGAATAGGAACGGGAGGTAATGCAGTGGCACGTAAAGTGCCCTCCACCACACACCGTTGGGTGGCTTGCGGAGTATAAATGTAGATGTAGATGTATACCTATGGGATGAGACAGAACGTCGACTTCGCATCAGACCGTAGCATCCAATATTACGACTTTCTCTGGTTGCGGCTCTTGAGCAAAAAAGGGCTACCATTCTTCCACAAACATTTAGGTATATTCTTGAAACTGTCACTAGCAGACTTATCCATCATCCCAGTGAAAGTGAGGAAGAATTACAGGATTTGATGCATGTAATGAACAATCGAATTGAGCACATAATATGGACAGAGCGGAAATCGAAGAAACACGAAAGCAATGAGAGGTAGCCGAAATGAGAACAGCGAGAAAATTAACATCAAGACTGGTCATCACGAAGTAGATCAAGTTAAATATTTCTGCGAGCAAAATAGCCTATGGCCTTGCCGCAGTGGTAACACCGGATCCCGTCAGATCAAAAAAATGGTTCAAATGGCTCTGAGCACTATGGGACTTAACGTCTATGGTCATCAGTCCCCTAGAACTTAGAACTACTTAAACCTAACTAACCTAAGGACAGCAAACAACACCCAGTCATCACGAGGCAGAGAAAATTCCTGACCCCGCCGGGAATCGAACCCGGGAACCCAGGCGTGGGAAGCGAGAACGCTACCGCACGACCACGAGCTGCGTACCTCCCGTCAGATCACCGAAGTAAATGCTGTCGGGCTGGGATGGCACTTGGATGGGTGACCATCCCGTCTGCCTAGCGAAGTTGGTAAGTGGGGTGCACTCGGCCCTTGTGAGGCAAACTGACTAGCTGCTTGATTGAGAAGTGGCGGCTCCGGTCTCGCAAACTGACATACGGCCGGGAGAGCGGACCACATGCCCCTCCAAGTCCGCATCCGCCTGTGGGCTGAGGATGACTTGGCGGCCGGTCAGTACCGTTAGACCTTCACGGTTTAGTTTAGGCAGCAAAATAACCAAAACGAACGGAGCAAGGAGGACATAAAAAGCAGACAAGAACTGGCAGAAGAGGCATTCCTGGCCAAGAGGGGCCTGCTAGTATCAAACATAGGCATTAAGTTGAGGAAGAAATTTCTGAGAACGTACGTCTGGAGTACAGCATTATACGGTAGTGAAACATGGATTATGGGAAAACCGGAACAGGAGAGAATCGAAGCATCTGAGATGTGGTGCTACAGAGAAATGTTGAAATATATGTTGGCTGGTAAGGTAAGGGATGAGGAGGTTCTCTGCAGAATGGGCGAGGAGAGGTATGTATGGAAAACACTGACAAGAAGAAGTGACAGGATAGAAGGAACGAAGTTAAGATATCACGGAATAACTTCCATGGTACTAGAGGGAACTGTATAGGGTAAGAACTGTAGAGGAAAGGAGAGGCTGGAATACATCCAGCAAATAATTGAAAACGTAGGCTGCAGCTGCTAGCCTGAGGCGAAGAGGTTGATACAGCAAACAGGACGCGTCAAACCAGTCGGAAGACTGATGACTCACAAAAGAAGGTGAAAGATGGACACACCTCGTATTACTGTCCAATAATAGGTGAAGCAAGGGGAAACTACAGCCGTAATTTTTCCAGAGGGCATGCAGCTTTACTGTATGGTTAAATGACGATGGTGTCCTCTTGGGTAAAATATTCCGGAAGTAAAACAGTCCCCCATTCAGATCTCCGGGCGGGGACTACTCAAGAGGACGTCGTTATCAGGAGAAAGAAAACTGGCGTTCTACGTATCGCAGCGTGGAATGTCAGATCCCTTAATCGGGCAGGTAGGTTAGAAAATTTAGAAAGGGAAATGGATAGGTTAAAGTTAGATATAGTTGCAGTTAGTGAAGTTTGGTGGCAGGAGGAACAAGACTTTTGGTCAGGTGAATAGAGGGTTAAAAATACAAAATTCAATTTAGGGGTAATGCAGGAGTAGGTTTAATAATGAATTAAAAAAATAGGAGTGCGGGTAAGCTACTACAAACAGCATAGTGAACGTATTATTGTGGCCAAGATAGACACGAAGCCTATGCCTACTACGGTAGTTCAAGTTTATATGCCAACTGGCTCTGCAGATGATGAACAAATTGATGAAATGTATGATGAGATAAAAGAAATTATACAGATAGTGAAGGGAGACGAAAACTTAATAGTCAAGGGTGACTGGAATTCGAGAGTAGGAAAAGGGAGAGAAGAAAATATGTTAGGTGAATTTGAATTGGGGGTAAGAAATGAAAGAGCAAGTCGTCTGGTAGAATTTTGCACAGAGCATAACCTAATTATGGCTAACACTTGGTTCAAGAATCATAAAAGAAAGTTGTATACATGGAAGAATGTTGGCGATACTAGAAGGTATCAGATTGATTATATAATTGTAAGACAGAGATTTAGGAACCAGGTTTTAAATTGTAAGACATTTCCAGGGGCAGATGTTGACTCTGGCCACAATCTATTGGTTATGAACTGTAGATGAAAACTGAAGAAACTGCAAAAAGGTGGTAATTTAAGGAGATGGGACCTGGAGAAACTGACTAAATCAGAGATTGTACAGAGTTTCAGGGAGAGCATAACCGGACAATTGACAGGAATGGGGGAAAGAAATACAGTAGAAGAAGCATGGATAGCTCTGAGGGATGAAGTAGTGAAGGGAGCAGAGGATCAAATAGGTAAAAAGACGAGGGCTAGTAGAAATCCTTAGGTAACAGAAGAAATATTGAATTGATGAAAGGAGAAAATATAAAAACGCAGTAAATGAAGCAGTTAAAAAGGAATACAAACGTCTCAAAAATGATATCGACAGGAAGTGCAAAATGGTTAAGCACGGATGTCTAGAGGACAAATGTAAGGATGTAGAGGCTTATCTGACTAGGGGTAAGATAGATACTGCCTACAGGAAAATTAAAGAGACCTTTGGAGAAAAGAGAGCCACTTGTATGAATATCAAGAGCTCAGATGGAAACCCAGTTCTAAGCAAAGAAGGGAAAGCAGAAAGGTGGAAGGAGTATATAGAGGGTCTGTACAAGGGCGATGTACTTGAGGACAATATTATGGAAATGGGAGAGTATGTAGGTGAAGATGAAATTGGAGATACGATACTGCGTGAAGTGTTTGATAGAGCACTGAAAGGTCTGAGTCGAAACAAGACCCCGGGAGTAGACAACATTCCATTGGAACTACTGAGGGCCTTGGGAGAGCCAGTCCTGGCAAAACTCTACCATCTGGTGAGCAAGATGTATGAGACAGGTGAAATACCGTCAGACTTCAAGAAGAATATAATAATTCCAATCCCAAAGAGAGCAGGTGTTGACAGATGTGAAAATTACGGAACTATTAGTTTAATAAGTCACAGCTGCAAAATACTAACGCGAATTTTTATAGACGAATGGAAAAACTGGTAGAAGCCGACCTCGGGGAAGATCAGTTTGGATTCCGTAGATATATTGGAACACGTGAGGCAATCCTAACCCTATGACTTATCTTAGAAAATAGACTAAGGAAAGGCAAACCTATGTTTCTAGCATTTGTAGACTTAGAGAAAGCATTTGACAATGTTGACTGGTATACTCTCTTTCAAATTCTGAGGGTGGCAGGGGTAAAATACAGGGAGCGAAAGGCTATTTTCAATTTGTACAGAAACCAGAGGGCAGTTATAAGAGTCGAGTGGCATGAAAGGGAAGCAGTGTTTGGGAAGGGACTGAGACGGGATTTTAGCCTTACCCGATGTTATTCAACCTGTATACTGAGCAAGTAATAAAGGAAACAAAAGAAAGATTCGTAGTACGTATTAAAATCCATGGAGAAGAACTAAAAGCTTCAAAGTTAGCCGATGACATTGTAATTCTGTCAGAGACAGCAAAGGACTTGGAAGAGCAGGTGGACGGAATGGACAGTGTCTTGAAAGGAGGATGTAAGATGAACATCAACAAAAGCAAAACGAGGATAATTGAATGTAGTCGAATTAAGTCGGGTGATGTTGAGGGAATTAGATTAGGAAATGAGGCACTTAAAGTAGTAAAGGAGTTTTGCTATTTGGGGAGCAAAGTAACTGATGATAGTCAAAGTAGAGAGGATATAAAATGTAGACTGGCAATGGCAAGGAAAGCGTTTCTGAATAAGAGAAATTTGTTAACATCGAGTATAGATTTAAGTGTCAGGAAGTCGTTTCTGAAAGTGTTTGTATGGAGTGTAGCCATGTATGGAAGTGAAACGTGGACGATAAATAGTTTAGACCAGAAGAGAATAGAAGCTTTCGAAATGTGGTGCTGCAGAAGAATGCTAAAATTAGATTGATAGATGATATAACTAATGAGAAGGTATTAAATAGAATTGGAGAGAAGAGAAATTTGTGGCACAACTTGACTAGGAGAAGGGATCGGTTGGTGGGGCATATTCTGAGGCATCAAGGGATTACCAATTTAGTACTGGAGGGCAGCGTGGAGGGAGGGAGACCAATAGATGAATACACTAAACAGATTCAGAAAGATGTAGGTTGCAGTAGGTACTGGGAGATGAAGAAGCTTGCAAAGGCTAGAGTAGCATGGCGAGCTGCATCAAACCAGTCTCAGGCTAAAATGGTTCAAATGGCTCTGAGGACTATGCGACTTAACTTCTGAGGTCATCAGTCGCCTAGAACTTAGAACTAATTAAACCTAACTAACATAAGGACATCACACACATCCATGCCCGAGGCAGGATTCGAACCTGCGACCGTAGCGGTTGCTCGGCTCCAGACTGTAGCGCCCAGAACCGCACGGCCACTCCGGCCGGCCCCAGTCTCTGGACTTAAGACCACATCAACAACATGATTACACAAGCCTTCCCTGACGTCCCGTGTCGAGCTTTCCATTTTTCTGACACGTTATCGACGTTCTGTTCAGGAGTCCTCCTATCATTTGCTACATTATTGACGGGTGTATAGCAGGATCTCAATATCCAACACGCACGAAATTTCTAGTTACTATCACACTGCCGTTAACAAGTGCGCTGATGAACGTAATGATACGCCCTATAGCCTTCACTTTCATTTCCCCACAGTAAATCTTATCTTTTTGTGAATCGCTGCATTTATTTTACTATTTCCTTTGACAACTTACACTAAACATTTCCAATGTATACAACATGGAGACAAGCTATTTCCCAATCTATTTACCAAATCTTGGGGTCAGTATTTGGTCTTTGGCGTGTTGGTTTGTTCTCAGCGAATAGCATTCGATGGCATCTTTCGAGTAATGTGGCATCCTTGTTGGAAGGAAGTTGGTTAGCCATTGCTTGCATAGGTGTTGCGAATCCACAGTTACTTGGAAACTGGTTACTACATCAAATGTAAGTTCCTTTCATTCGGTACTATCTTCAGTTTTTCGTTGTTAACTGTTCATGGAATGCAAGATTACTTTTTGTGCTAGTTTTTCTGGATTACATATCCGATTAGGTTTTGTTGGTTTCTAATGAGGATTGTAATTCAGACTATAGTTTAGACTATCAGTATGTGATTGTTAAATGCGTCAGTCGTCTTTAAAGATTAATACATTCAGGACTGAAATCCCGCACTGCGAGCATGTTATCCAGAAATGTGGTGTAGTGCACAGGTGCTTCATTTAAATGTCACATGGAAGTAGGACGTCGTCTTGTCATGCTAATGAATTCCAATATGTTATTCAAAGTCACTTCCATAAATCGCTACTCAGCTGAAGGGTACACAATGAAAGCTACAAATAATAACGTTTACATCACCTAAACATTTTTGTTAGATTTCAAGAACTGAGAAAGATAAGGTTAACTGGAGACTTGTGGATGCAATGTTTTACTGTACTGCTACGATAGCATGTTCGACGAGAACTTAATCATTTATTAAAAGATCTTTCATCTATTTTTGCACTCTGATTTGTATTTGTACACGTCCACGCAGACTACGCTGTATCACAGCCGGACGCTGTAAGCGGAAAGCCGGCCCTAGCGGCCGTGCGGGTCTAGGCGCTACAGTCTGGAACCGGGCGACCGCTGCGGTCGCAGGTTCGAATCCTGCCTCGGGCATGGAGGAGATTAGTGTTTAACGTCCCGTCGACAACGAGGTCATTAGAGACGGAGCGCAAGCTCGGGTGAGGGAAGGATGGGGAAGGAAATCGGCCGTGCCCTTTCAAAGGAACCATCCCGGCATTTGCCTGAAGCGATTTAGGGAAATCACGGAAAACCTAAATCAGGATGGCCGGAGACGGGATTGAACCGTCGTCCTCCCGAATGCGAGTCCAGTGTGCTAACCACTGCGCCACCTCGCTCGGTGCCTCGGGCATGGATGTGTGTGACGTCCTTAAGTTAGTTAGGTTTAATTAGTTCTAAGTTCTAGGCGACTGATGATCTCAGAAGTTAAGTCGCATAGTGCTCAGAGCCATTTGAACCATTTTATAAGCCGAAAGCTAATATGTACTCAAAGTAATCTTCTGATTTCATGAAACTATTTGTTCCTGTAATAAATCGATATTTTGATACGAAGGCCGATTCTTTTCCGTTGCACTGAATTTATGTAAGTGTGTTGTGTGTGCATGTTTTGCTAAGTATTATTTTCTTATACATTCAAGTGAAATCAAATGGCTCCGAGCACTATGGGACTTAACTGATGAGGTCATCAGTCCCCTAGAACTTAGAACTACTTAAACCTAACTAACCTAAGGACATCACACACATCCATGCCCGAGGCAGGATTCGAACCTGCGACCGTAGTGGTCGTGCGGCTCCAGACTGTAGCGCCTAGAACCGCTCGGCCACAGCGGCCGGCCGAGTGAAATCGCTTTACTAACTTTGTTCTATGAGCATTACATCTTTCGCTTCTGCTTATTTTGAAGATCGGGGTCCACTTTATCACTGGCGATGAGACATGTCGGTATTTCATTATACACACATGCAACTTCCAACAATCTGCATCTTGTTAATAGATAATGCGGCTTTTATTTACATACTTTTTTCACTTGCTTCCCGTGGTTGTAGTGCTGATACAGAGTTTTCGGATAGTCTGCGTAACTATTTACGCTGGCCACTGATGTAGTATATGTAGGAATCGTGTTAAACCCTTCAACATCAAATACAGCCTGAAGATGGCGCATTGAATCGCCGAAACTGGTTGCAAAAATAAAAAACATAAAAACACAAAAAAAAACATAAGGACGGAGGTAGGCGCTTCATTTTCTCACAACAGTAAACGGCCGTTGTCCCCAAGACCTCCTGTCGAGAGGATGGACATGCAAAAACAAAAAGGATAGCTCTTTCTGTCCGAGATTCTGGTGCGCGCCCAGAGCTCCGTCCGAGATTTGCAATCAGTTAGCTGTGTGCCCAGTGAAACTCTGCATCGGAAACTGTTCAGTGTTGAATCCGAAATTTTCCTTTCAATTATTCCGCGTGTAGGTTTCCATGTTGAGGCTGGAGCAACAGTCCTAGCGTGTCTCTAGCTAGAGTCCCAGTTGATTTTGTATAACGTAGCACAATAGTGCTTCAGCGATGTTATACTGTGCCTTCCGTCTGACCTACGAGGGTGAGTCAAATGAAAACCTTAAATTTGAAATAGCAAATCGACATTTCGCGCCGTTATCCTGTAAGTTGGTAAGCGTGCTACAAAGAGCGACTTGCACCAGGGAAGAACAGCGTTCTGTTATTGGGTTTTTGCGTAGTGAAGGTGTGAAACCTATTGAAATTCATCGACGAATGAAGGGTCAGTACGGTGATACATGTTTGTCGCAGCAGCAAGTCTACGAATGGAGTAGGAAGTTTGCAAATGGTGCGACTTCAGTGGAAGGCGCTCCTCGTCCAGGTCAGGCACAACAAGTTGTGACTCCACAAAACATTGCAGCAGTTGAAGCCATAGTGAAGGAAAACCGCCGAGTGACATTGAATGACATTGCATCATGTTTACACATTAGTCATGGGTCAGCACACCACATTGTGCATGATGAGCTCCAGTTTCACAAAGTGTCTGCAAGATGGGTGCCACGGTAGCTGGCTCCTGAAATGAGAGAACGACGTGTTGATGCTTGTGAAGAACTCCTTCGGCGCTTTGAACGAGAAGGTGATGGCTTCCTTGCAAGAATCGTTTCTGGGGACGAAACCTGGACTCACTTCCACCAACAGGAAATGAAGAGAGCGAGCAAGGAATGGCGCCACTCCTCATCACCAAAACCAAAGACGTTTCGAACAGAACCATCAGCAGGGAAGGTTATGCTGACTCTCTTTTGGGACTAAAAAGGCGTCATTTTGGTGCATTACATGCCTAGAGGGACCACTGTCACTAGTGCATCATACACAGATCTCCTAAAAAATCATCTGCGGCCTGCAATCAAATCAAAGCGACGTGAATTGCTGTCAGCAGGTGTCCTTTTGCGACATGACAATGCAAGGCCTCACACTGCCCGTACAACAGTTACAACAATCACAGACCTGCATATTGAGTGTCTTCCTGATCCACCATACACGCCAGGCCTTGCCCCAAGTGATTTCCATATGTTTGGACCACTCAACGACGCAATGGGAGGAAAGAAGTTCCGTTCTGATGAAGCGGTACGCCACGCAGTGCATGAGTGGTTGCGCCGACTACCAAAAGAATTTTTTTTCTAAAGAATTTATGAATTTTGTAAGCGCTGGGGGATTTGCATTGAGCGTGAGGGCGATTATGTTGAAAAGTGATACAGCTTTGTACCACTTCTGCACAATAAATAATATTTAAAAAATATTTAAGGTTTTCATTTGACTCACCGTCGTACATAAAATTATAAATATGTTTGCAGGTATTGATCTTTAAAGAACCATTTTGTTTGAGCTAATTTTCAAAGTACATCCAATGTGAATTACATATGCTAAGTTCTACTGTTCATCTGTAGTAGACGTAGAAAGTAATTCTAAGGTGATTCCGAGTGGTGTGGACCTTATGTTGTGCATAACTTCATACTCAAGGGTAAGGAGAGGTGGGCAACAGCGTGGGGCTGCAACCATCATCGTAGGAAAGCTGAACAGTAGCAGAAGTGATAAACGAACGGGTTAACTCAGTAAACAGAATATTAGCCTAAATTGTGTTTCTCCAAGCGTACGTAGAGTCATCACAAATTATGTAGCAAGAAATAGAGTCCAGCTCTCCAGGTCAAAAACGAAAAGGCTCTCTGTACTAAGCACGATGGATAGACTCGTAGCGAGGAGGCGGGTGAGCGGCAGCGGCCTACCGTCCTATACAGGGCGATTACAAATGATTGAAGCGATTTCATAAATTCACTGTAGCTCCATTCATTGACATATGGTCACGACACACTACAGATACGTAGAAAAACTCATTACGTTTTGTTCGGCTGAAGCCGCACTTCAGGTTTCTGCCACCAGAGCGCTCGAGAGCGCAGTGAGACAAAATGGCGACAGGAGCCGAGAAAGCGTATGTCGTGCTTGAAATGCACTCACATCAGTCAGTCATAACAGTGCAACGACACTTCAGGACGAAGTTCAACAAAGATCCACCAACTGCTAACTCCATTCGGCGATGGTATGCGCAGTTTAAAGCTTCTGGATGCCTCGGTAAGGGGAAATCAACGGGTCGGCCAGCAGTGAGCGAAGAAACGGTTGAACGCGTGCGGGCAAGTTTCACGCGTAGCCCGCGGAAGTCGACGAATAAAGCAAGCAGGGAGCTAAACGTACCACAGCCGACGGTTTGGAAAATCTTACGGAAAAGGCTAAAGCAGAAGCCTTACCGTTTACAATTGCTACAAGCCCTGACACCCGATGACAAAGTCAAACGCTTTGAATTTACGGCGCGGTTGCAACAGCTCATGGAAGAGGATGCGTTCAGTGCGAAACTTGTTTTCAGTGATGAAGCAACATTTTTTCTTAATGGTGAAGTGAACAGACACAATGTGCGAATCTGGGCGGTAGAGAATCCTCACGCATTCGTGCAGCAAATTCGCAAATCACCAAAAGTTAACGTGTTTTGTGCAATCTCACGGTTTAAAGTTTACGGCCCCTCTTTCTTCTGCGGAAAAAACGTTACAGGACACGTGTATCTGGACATGCTGGAAAATTGGCTCATGCCACAACTGGAGACCGACAGCGCCGACTTCATCTTTCAACAGGATGGTGCTCCACCGCACTTCCATCATGATGTTCGGCATTTCCTAAACAGGACATTGGAAAACCGATAGATCCGTCGTGGTGGAGATCATGATTAGCAATTCATGTGATGGGCTCCACGCTCTCCCGACTTAATCCCATGCGATTTCTTTCTGTGGGGTTGTGTGAAAGATTCAGTGTTTAAACCTCCTCTACCAAGAAACGTGCCAGAACTGCGAGCTCGCATCAACGATGCTTTCGAACTCATTGATGGGGACATGCTGCGCCGAGTGTGGGAGGAACTTGATTATCGGCTTGATGTCTGCCAAATCACTAAAGGGGCACATATCGAACATTTGTGAATGCCTAAAAAAACTTTTTGAGTTTTTGTATGTGAGTGCAAAGCATTGTGAAAATATCTCAAATAATAAAGTTATTGTAGAGCTGTGAAAACGCTTCAATCATTTGTAATAACCCTGTACTGTGGCGGCAGGGGGCGCTTTTGGTACGGAGCCGCACGAGACGTGACTCGGAGGACGACGGAAACTTGCAGTCTCCGTGCCAACCTCGACGCGCATGGAGTGGTATCAAACCGTACAGTAGCGTTTCGTAAAAAAAATTATTTGACTAATTTGTATCCTTTTATTTAACGGCGAGAATGTTAGAAAATACACCAACAGCATTTCATGAGGTACTGAAAAGCTGAGAAAACAACCCTGTTTAGAAGTAGTGTTGACTGAAATAACAGTCTAGATGGATTAATACGATTATTCAGAGAAGCCACTGGTCAGAATAAATGTGTGTATTTGCCACTGTCTCTATATATTGATGCGACTACAATAATTTACTTTTTGGCACTGTGGGAAGACAAAACCAACTGATAGGGTTTCCACACTTAACTTAGGATCAACTTAGCAACTAATAAAAACACGAAACCCCCGTTGCCAAATTTACCTTTATTGTAATTTTAATTAGCGTGGGAGCCATAAAAACACCAAACATGGAGGCAAAATGTACGCATCTAAAAGCTACTTAAAAAAGGAATAAAATCACTGAAGTTTGTTTCCACAAGAGGAGAATACAACGTCCCCAATTCTGACCTCTCTAACATATTTTACTGGCATTAAATGTAGCAAGATAAATGTTCAAATGTTTGTGAAAGCTTACACACTACTTAACCTAAATTATCCTAAGGACAAAAACATACACCCATGTCCGAGGGTGGACTCGAACCTCCGCTGGGATCAGCTGCACAGTCAATGACTGCAGCGCCTTAGACCGCTCAGCTAATCCCGCGCGGCTAACAAGATAAATAATCATACATGTGACGTGACCAAATGAATAACACTATCAATCTTTACAGATGAGAATACGACTATATCCACTAAGGTTCGCGCCCTGGCAAGGGAGATACTTAACTTCAACATATAAGGTTATTACAGTAAGCCTTAATTCCACTCGACAAACGTAGTAACGATATAAGCGAGACAGATGTACTGAGGGAGTGTAGCCGGATGTGCCGTTGTAAAAAGGGTCACTATCAAACCCGTCAATATGCGACCCCCGTGAACACGTCAGTTTCAGCTACCTGCAACATACACAGAGTCATCTGTAGCTTCTTAAAAACAATTAATATGAAAAGGCACAACGCATAATACATTAATAGAATATAAACGACGACTTCACAGAACTAGCTCCTCTTTAGACAAGGCAAGCAGCAGAATATTAATAATACGTAAAATACTTCTAACCTACAACAAACTAAGGTACCACGTAATAGAATATCGCCTTGAGCTCATAGAATACTGAGTTTGACTTCCCTGTTTATAGGTCTTGCAACTCAACAACTAAAGCAAACCCGCGAATACAAAACTCGAAATATGACAGGAATAATGATTGAAGCCAACGACAATCCTAGGCTGCCACACAGAGGAGACAATAGTAATTTACAGCGGCTCACAACCGACCTTACATCTCCACGTTGGTATAATTAGAATAAACAATTCTGTGTGTAATATTTACTTACAGTACCATGACAACCTCCGAATAACACTTATTACCCAAGGTATGTGCTGGTATGGAAAGGCAGCTTTAGTAATACAGAGGTCGAGTGTATTCACTTATTGGAAGGGTTTCAACTTAACATCCCTTTCCACATAGGTCTCTGTTTACACACATCTATAACTTCTGCAACTAAAGAAGAGCATATAAATACACATATAACTGACACAGATTTAAGCAGAATAAAACAGTACCTTAGTATGGCGCAAATGGCTTCATTTGCCTTTCACGTGGGATATCTTCACCATTCAGTATTTCCGAAATATATTCAACAACGCGTGTGAGCAAGACGTCGCCGTGCTATCAGCTATATACTTCACATAATTTCCTGCACAGACGCAAGGCAGACGAAGCGTTTTCACGTGCAACAGCGGCGAGCATCACACATTTCCTCCGGCGCGCCATAGACACATCTCAATTTCAATGGCCAGTAACAAGAACCTATACATGCCCTCGCAGCAGAAAAGCCCCAAAACACAACAGTGCACCGCCGCGATACCAAACCCGAGGTCCCATCATGTCACTGCCGGGATCTCTCGCTGACCCTGCCCATAGCGTACAGGCGTCGTACCACAGGCCTCGCGGTAAACGTCAACAAGCCACCTCCGACTCTGCGAATATCCACTCTCTGTCTCTTTTCTCTCTCCGTTAACCACCCGACCACCGACCTCAATCGCGGAAGGCAAAGATGGTGGCTCTATAATCGATGGCAGCGACGCCATTCTAAATGCGAGAACACTGGCGCCAGCCGCCCCACGGCTCACCAACCCTTGGTTCTCAACGCCAAAATGATTAAATACTAAATGTTGTACTGAGAATCTGACGAAATAAAGTCGTTAGAATGTAGGATTGCTCAATTCAGCACTTGAATCGTATTTCAGACCCAAACCGATCATATTTTGTATGCCAAATTAAACTTAAACATACATAGTTCAATTAAAACATTGTGTGTGTGTGTGTGTGTGTGTGTGTGTGTGTGTGTGTATGCGTGCGTGTGCGTGCGCGCTACGTAATACAATTTTATCTGACAATCACACGCCGCTTGCTTAAACAGTGACAAAGAAAACGTTTTATGAAACAACAGACAGATGAAACTACTTCTTCTTCACCACTACTTCCGCCTTCGTGAGTCACTACGCTCCTGATGGCAAAGTGTTCGGTATTAATCAGATTATTGTAGTCCGAGCACATCTTTGATTCTGTAACCAGTTTAACGACTATAGAGGAGACATTACACAGAAAGGACGTTAGTATGGGCCGTCCTGAACGTGTGAAGTAACAGTTCGTAGTACTGCGAATTCATTTCTGAAGATTCTTCCAATCAATCTCAGTCTTGCATCTGTCTTACCTACGATTAGTTTTATGTGGCGAGTCAGTTCCAAGTCGCTCCGCACGTCTACTGCCAGATATTTCATGGCTGTGTCTGCTTCCAGCGATTGTTCTGAAACCTTTACCCGTGCACTACTGCGTCTTTTTGGCTATTTATGCGCAGTGCTTTATATCTGTTTATGTTTGGGACCGCCGGCCGGTGTGGCCGTGCGGTTAAAGGCGCTGCAGTCTGGAACCGCGTGACCGCTACGGTTGCAGGTTCAAATCCTGCCTCGGGCATGGATGTGTGTGATGTCCTTAGGTTAGTTAGGTTTAATTACTTCTAAGTTCTAGGCGACTGATGACCTCAGAAGTTAAGTCGCATAGTGCTCAGAGCCATTTGAACAATTTGTTTGGGACCAACTGATAAAGACCTGCTGCAAGTGTCGGTCGTCTACATGCATTTCGCTATAATTTTCTACCGTTGCGACTTCTCTGTATACAACACCACTCTCCGCGAAAAGCCTTACGGAATTTCCGACGTGGTCTATCAGGTCATTTACACCGATTACCTGCAAGAGGTTCTTCCCTGGCTCTTAACTGAAGACCCTTCACGTTAATGCTTCTATCGAACTGTAAATGTTCCAACAATTCCTGTAGCAGTGAATATTGATTTTGTACACATTAATACGCTTGTGTGGTGAAGTAGTGTGCAACTATCAAACTAGTACTGTCGTATGTTGTTACAGTGTATTACGTGTCCGCAAGTGTATGCTTGCTTTGGTTTTCTATTCTGGAACAGAAAACGTAGGATTGACGTTGATTATTCTTTATCAGAAAGCGGTGTTATTACAGATCAATGGATATAATCCTTGCTCATCGACTTTCGCATAAATACAGAGGGGTCCAAAAAAATGTATCCACTGTTTAAAAGTCCATAACTGGCAAACTAATTGACGGAGTTGTCTCATCTTTGGTAGTGTAATAGTTTGTAGTTCCGGCAATCGCCACACAAGCGTTGTATTGCGTTGTTTTGTTTTGTCAGATGACAGTCGCCAGATAGTCAGTGTTTTGTTGTTTGTTGCACCTAGTTACTCGAGTAAACATGGCTGGCCCAAGGCTTACATTCGATGAAAGGAAGTCAGTTTTGAAGTGGTATTTTGAGTACGAAAACATTAATGAGGTTCAACGGTAATGGCGAAATAAATATGAAACAGAGCCACCGACACGTTTAACGATTCGTCGCATTCGAGACAAATTTTAAGCCGAAGGCTGTGTTAAAGATGTACACAAACAACGATCTGGACAACCTGTAACAGTAACAAGTCCAGCTAACACCCGTCGTGTGTTACACCAACTCACTCACTCACCACAGAAGTCTGTGAGACAGTGTACCCGTGAAATTGGAGTGAATCGCTCAAAGTGTTCGGCGAATTTTGAAGACAGCAAAGTGGAAGTGCTACATCCCTTGATCGCTACACGCAATGAACGAGGACTACCCAGATCGTAGAATGGAGTACTGTGAGTAATTTAGTAACATGGTGCGCAACGATGAAGAGTTTGCAGAGGTGATTGTGTGGTCTGATGAGGCACAATTCAAACTCAATGGTACAGCAAATTGCCACAATTGCATCTAGCCGCCGAAAATCCGAACGTCCATGCAGACAAAGCCGCGAATTTGCCATGCGTAAACGTGTGATGTGGCTTGTCTTACCGGGGCTTGATTGGGCCATTATTCTTTGCGGGCAGAGATGCCGGTGAGGTGTACGTTCAGGAGCTTCAGACATCCATTTTACCTGCCATCGGAGACTTGTATGAAGACGGAAGAGTTTACTTTCAACAAGATGGTGCCCCAGACCGCTACCAAAATAGTGCTAGGACATATCTCGACATAAATATACCAGGAAGATGGATAGGCCGTACGGTGCTGTGTAGTATCCACCACGTTCCCCAGACCTCTGGACTTTACCTGTGGGGAACACTAAAGGACGTCGTTTATCGACAAAAGCCACGCACATTGGATGAATTTCGAGAATCTATCGTAAATTCACGTGCAAATATCCAACTGAACACGTTGCAGTCAGTAGTTCGTGCCCGAGCTCGGCGCCATCGTTTGTGTGTGGATGTTAATGATGACCATTTCGAACACTTACAGTGATATCCTTAAGTTGGACTTTATGTTACACTTTCACCAACAATGAGACAACTCCGTCAATTAGTTTGCAAGTTATGGACTTTTAAACAGTCGATACTTTTTTTGGACCCCTATGTATATTTGCAGCATAACAGCATAGGTTAATTTGGAATGCCATTGGACCGATTAGGAAATTATAGCGTTCCAGTTAGAAAATTATGCGCGTCCTCTAAATTGACGAAAGAATATTTTGTTCCTCTGAAATTTCTTGCTAATAATTCAGTCCCACAGTTTTTTTAATGTAAGTTAGGCTCGTCGGAGTTGGCTTTATATAATTTTCTGTTTACAGTAAATTGCAAAAATATTAGCTGATCACTCGATCTTTATGCTTGGCTGTAGCGTTTAATAGGCTTTGTCCTTAGCTAAAAATCACAATGAAATATTATCTTGGACATGTCAAATAGGATGGGTCCGGCCACATGTGCAGCACGTGTACAGCGACAAAGTGAGTGCAGTCAGGCCACGTTCTGTGCAACTCTCCCGCGGAGTACTCTCGTTTGGGAACATCCAAGGCCGCTTGGCGGATCCTGAAGATTCCGTCACGTACGCGGACATAAATCACCATGTCCGTCCGGAGCGACCGCTGGAGACCGCCGGCTGGCTCTGTGTGAGTGTGCGCGCGCGCGCCTCAGCTTTACGTCCCTGGTCCGCCCACGGGCCTGTTTGCTGCCTGCGAAGCCACTCTTGCCGCCTTTTCTTTCCTCGGAACAAAGAACCGAGACTGCCGTTCCCTCCTGAAGCCCTGTAAATCATGTTCGTAACCGGGCAGAGGGAGTGGATAAAAGGACCCCGAGACCAGATCAACATATTTATGGTATTTCTGTCCCGGACACGTTTCTCGGGGAAAGACTAATAGGTTATTAGTTGCCCTTTTATTGCTTCGCCACAGCCCGTAGCGGTGGGTATTCGGGCCGGAGACGAGGAATAAAACTGGTCCTTCGCTTTCGATATGAGAACAGAGACGTAACTTTTGGATGTAGCATGAAGAGGTTAATTAGGAAGATCCTTTTATACGACTACGCAATAAAGAACTGAGAATCGATTTAGTTCGCCCCATTTCTGATAGGCAGTAATAGCCTCACTAATAGCAGGAAGACGTCGTTAACGCAGAAAAAAGAACTTGTTTGTTTTATGTGTCAATTCTAGAAGAACAGTTTTTCATTTGCGAAATATGTTGGAAAAGTTCTCATCCTCGTTAACAAATCTTGGCGATTGATGCACTACTGGAAAACTTGTTGGATTTTCAAAGCAATTTTTTTGTTAAAAATGATTAGAAAGTGAGAAGAAAACGTAAATATGCCGAATATTAAGCTCTAGCAAACAATTTACCCTCATCACGATTAGGGCAATTTTATTATTACTGTTGTGAATGCTAGAACAACATAAAGCCTTTATACATATGTTGTTGTGGCCTTCAGTCCTGAGACGGGTTTGATGCAGCTCTCCATGCTACTCTATCCTGTGCAAGCTTCTTCATCTCCCAGTACCTACTGCAGCCTACATCCTTCTAAATCTGCGTAGTGTATTCATCTCTTGGTCTCCCTCTACGATTTTTACCCTCCATGCTGCCCTCCAATACTAAATTGGTGATACCTTGATGCCTCAGAACATGTCCTACCAACCGATCCCTTCTTCTGGTCAAATTGTGCCACAAACGTCTCTTCTCCCCAATCCTGTTCAATACTTCCTCATTAGTTATGTGATCTACCCATCTAATCTTCAGCATTCTTCTGTAGCACCACATTTCGAAAGCTTCTATTCTCTTCTTGTCCAAACTATTTATCGTCCATGTTTCACTGCCATACATGGCTACACTCCATACAAATACTTTGAGAATCGTCTTCCTGACGCTTAAATCTATACTCGATGTTAACAAATATCTCTTCTTCAGAAACGCTTTCCTTGCCATTGCCAGTCTACATTTTATATCCTCTCTACTTCGACCATCATAAGTTATTTTGCTCCCCAAATAGCAAAACTCCTTTACTACTTTAAGTGTCTCATTTCCTAATCTAATTCCCTCAGCATCAACCGACTTAATTCGACTACATTCCATTATCCTCGTTTTGCATTTTGTTGATGTTCATCTTATATCCACCTTTCAAGACACTGTCCATTCCATTCAACTGCTCTTCCAAGTCCTTTGCTGTCTCTGACAGAATTACAATGTCATCGGCGAACCTCAAAGTTTTTATTTCTTCTCCATGGATTTTAATACCTACTCCGAATTTTTCTTTATACATATGGGTAACGCAATTTTTCAGAGTTTATTTCACATTGACTGATGCCTTTTCTGTGATTTGTAATATTTTTACCTTTACGAATGTAATACACAACGTAAGCATTTTTCTTTCTTTTTTATTTATGTATGTGAAAGTTATTTAATACTTATTCAACAGCGGTCTATGCCTGTACTAGTTAGAATTCTTCTCTGACCGTTTTATCTGAATATAAAGAAAAAGCAAACCCCAGCCTCAGTTTACAACTTTCTCGCTCTCATTCTACTTATCATTGTCAAAGAGGACGAACATACACATTCTAACATAAACCCCTTTCACAGGCCCTGATGGGCCAATGAGGACCGACGACCGCCGTGTGGTCCTCCGCCAATGGCATCATTGGATGCGGTATAGAGGGGCGTGGGGTCAGTACACAGGGTGTCTACGACCCGGGACAACCGGGAGATCCGGGAAAAACCCGGGAATTTTTTCATCCGGGAGAAAACCGGGAAAAACCTGGGAATATTTTTGAAGTCCGGGAATTTTTCATTGTTTTAGTTTTCAGTTTACTTTTTGTGATTTTGACTGGTAAGAACCAATACTCTGACAAAAAAAAAATCCCGCTTCTGCATAACAATCCTACAGCAACAAAACATGAACGAGAGAAGAGAACGAAAATAAAACTTAAGTCGCGAAGAAAATACGCCATATACAACAACAAAACACAGTGCTCATACAAGCGTCTGCCAACAGCAAAGTGTGTCAAAGACTTTAGGAAGACTGTGCAGTGCTTCTTAACAACAAATTGCCTCCAATGAGCGTGACGTGACAGTTTTTATATCAGAATCGTTTTAATGCAAGATCTTTTAATGTTTCACACGCACGAACATGCGGGCTTCCTGCGCCATCGTAGCTGCGCAAGTGCAGTGACGTCTGTTATCTGGCGCTCTCTGGCAACTGCTGAAACGTACCTTTCTAATAGCTCACGGAAAAATATTGCTTTGAAAAGCGTTACTTTCAAAGTAAATTTCCTTTTATGTAAGATAAACTATGTGAGAGAGTGTACGACGAATTTCTTAAATCACAGAGCGTTTGACTCTCATTTAAAAGTTAACTCTTTGGGGACGACCATATGAAGAGTTTCGAGCCCAGAAGATCAGACATTTACGTCGTTATTAAAAAATTTTACTGGCACATTTATGTGGTGTATGACGCGCAAAAAAGACCAACAATATATGTGGAAGCTTAGCTTCTCTTACAGCTTATTAATCTTAGAGACGAATATTATATGTCATAGGTTTTCTTTTCTTGTAGCAACAATTGTACATTAATTTAAGCCATTAATTTTTCTTATTAGTGTGTTCGCGCTACTTAAGAGTGATCTTGCTATTGGCTGACTACATCACGTCTGAAATGCTGTCATCAGCTGGCGAGATCATGTGACATAAGCTGTGACTGGCTTACAAAAGCGCGTCGCAATCTCGATTTTAATACTTCGACACGTAACATGCGATGTTTGGTGGAATTCGAATTTATACTTTCGTAACACGAAAATATGCAGTGTATATGTTGCTGCACATCAAGGATCTTTCCAAAATGTGTTTTTTTCCCCTGAGTTTCATTTTCTAAAGTGCCGGGAAAATCTACGCCGGTGTATAAAACCATAAACCATAAAAGGATTGATAAGTGCCGAGAAAAAGTATACTATCACTTAACACGGAAGAAGCATATTTTCACCTGGGAGAAAGTGTATTTTCAACCGGGAAATCGGGGAAAAATCCGGGAATTATTTTTCCTTGTCCATGTAGACACCCTGGTACACGGCTCACTCAGCCTTCGTCAGTTTTCGCAACCTGGAGGCGCCACTGACAGTGCACTTTAGCTTTGACCGGCGTTCGGCGATCAGGATCTGTTGATGACACGACACGTCAATCTTGATAGGGATTGCTTGGAGGGCCCTAATTTCCCGAAGAACGGCTTGGCGGTGGAAAGTAAAGCAGGGACGTCGAGACGGAATCGCATACTACTTTCCCATCCTGCAACTAATTCGCAGCTTTCCAACTCTGCAGGTGAAGAAGACTTCTAAGAGAGTCCAGGAAGAAGAAATTGATGCCACAAGAAAAAAAGCCAATGGGACCTCCAAAAGCAAACAAACACCTTTTGTGAACTTCATACAGATAAAAGAGACGGGCAAGGAGAGCGATAGCTGCTACCTCAAAACAAAGAGCTACCACAGGAAGATACCACCAATATACTTACAGTTCAAGGAGAACTTCCGCCAGATTCACAACTGGGTGAAGACCATCTATACAGAAATGGATAGGATGCATTTAATGTCATCTAACCAGCACTGTTGATTATGTCATGTTTTTCACGATGATAAGCCCGACTTACCAAACTCTCTCCATGAAGAAAGCGAAACTGATCAGAGTTGCTTACAGGCTATTGGGCAAAGCTCACGCGTTTTTAGATAATTTCACACACTACTTCCAACGCATGGAAGTCATCCAATTTCAAGGACGAGTGGGTGGAAAGATATGGATTCAGGACTTGCCTCACTGCTGCGGATTGAAATGGCGGTGTAATGACAAGCATAGCCGAAGAAGAAAAATGCATTAACAATCTATCGAACAGTGCTTGCGGGCATGAATAAGTTGAGGCAAAGATAGTGAAAATGCTCCCTGCAGATGTCATCAGTTACATAAAAATTATTTGAATCAAATGCTCCACCACGGTATGTAGCCAACAGAATGGAAACATGCTGCGCAAACTGCTGTATCAAAGGTGGGATGAAATCACACGGACGCAAAGACCTACAGGGAAGCCAGCTTAATACTAAATTTGAACAACGTATTTGAAGGACTTCCTTTGGAAAGACTCAACCGAACATACGTTTCTACCAGATGAGAAATTATTGTTGCGTGACGGATTTTCAACACTGAAACAACTCCTTAATGAGGTTGAGGAAGCTGCCCTGGCCTCGAACAACGAACAAAACTTTGGAATGAGCATAGTGTACGTTTGTAGGGCCTTTGACAGCGTCTAACATCAAACTCCATAAACTCTTTAGTGACATTGTATGAAGCTTAGTAGTGGAACTTCTCCACGATGCGATATCGACCACCACAGGGTCGGAGGCACTTTCAAATTCGCTCCCCGTCAGTCACGCCGCCGTTTTTCCTACAGCCGCCACCGCAGCATGAAGGCGCTGCCACGAAATATTACGCCGCTGCCAATTAGGCAGAAGCATCCCCTCCCCGGAGCTCCAGCGCCGGGTCGACTTAAATTTATACATACACACAGAGCCCCAATTAATGTGTTTGTCATTTCCTAATATTTATACACTTTCACAGCGGTCATGGTTCGTCAGCTACAGAATAGTCATTGTATTGAAGACTTACTCAATTGTAAGCCTTTGTATCTGTGTATATTTCAACGTACTGTTAGCAGTTGATGCTACAACTACAGCAAACAAAGTTATGTGTTACTTTTACTGCTTGGTATTAGATGTAGAATAAATTAATTTCTCTGTCCACGAACCGCACGTGTTACTAGCTCCTGTATCCACTAAAGAACCACAAATTGTGTAAAGGAAGTTTCAATACAGAACTACTTCAAAGGCTGTGTATTTACAATACAAACTGCAAACAGCAAATCCTTTCACGGAGAGTTCCCTGCAAGCGTGCTTCGCGAACCAGTGATAAGCAGCTCTGTCTTGTACAGGGCCTACACCGCTGACCATGAGTCATCACGTACATCTACCTGGATAGCGCTGCCGCCATACGAACAATCCTGTCACTTCTGTAATGCGACAACAGTTGAGAGACTAAAAGATACTTGAGAAAAATTTGATAATTTTTTACACTACTGGCCATTAAAATTGCTACACCACCAAAGTAACGTGCTACAGACGCAAAATTTAACCAACAGGAAAAAGGTGCTGTGATATGCAAATGATTAGCTTTTCAGAGCATTCACATAAGGTTGGTGCCGGTGGCGACATCTACAACGTGCTGACATGAGGAAAGTTTCCAACCTATTTCTCATACACAAACAGCAGTTGACCGGTATTGCCTGGTGAAACGTTGTGGTGATGCCTCGTTTAAGGAGGAGAAATGCGTACCATCACGTTTCCGACTTTGAGAAAAGTCAGATTGTACACTATCGCGATTGCGGTTTATCGTATCGCGAGAATGCTGCTCTCGTTGGTCGAGATCCAACGACTGTTAGCAGAATATGGAATCGGTGGGTTCAAGAGGGTAATACGGAACGCCGTGCTGGATCCCAACGGCCTCGTATCACTAGCAGTCGAGATGATAGGCATCTTATCCGCATGGCTGTAACGGATCGTGCAGCCACGTCTCGATCCCTGAGTCAATAGATGGGAACGTTTGCAAGACGACAACCATCTGAACGAACAGATGGACGACGTTTGCAGCAGCATGGATTATCAGCTCGGAAACCATGGCTGCGGTTACCCTTGACGCTTCATCACAGATAGGAGCGCCTGCTCAGCGACGAACCTGGGCGCACGAATGGCAAAACGTTATTTTTTCGGATGAATCCAGGTCCTGTTTACAGCATCATGATGGTCGCATCCGTGTTTGGCGACATCGCGGTGAACGCACATTGGTACCGTGTATTCGTCATCGCCATACTGGCGTATCCCCCGGCGTGATGCTATGGGATGCCATTGGTTACACGTCTCGGTCACCTCTTGTTCGCATTGACGGCACTTTGAACAGTGGACGTTACATTTCACATGTGTTACGACCCTTGTCTTTACCCTCCATTCGATCCCTGCGAAACTCTACATTTCAGCAGGATAATGCACGACCTCTTGTTGCAGATCTTGTCTGGGCCTTTCTGGATACAGAAAATGTTCGAGTGCTGGCCTGGTCAGCACATTCTCCAGATCTCCACCAACTGAAAACTTCTGGTCAATGGTGGCCGAGCAACTGGCTAGTCACAGTACGCCAGTCACTACTCTTGAACTGTGGTATCGTGTTGAAGCTGCATGGGCAGCTGTATATGTACACGCCATCCAAGCTCTGTCTGACTCAATGCCGAGGCGTATCAAGGCCGTTATTACGGCCAGAGGTGGTTGTTCTGGGTTACTGATTTCTCAGGATCTATGCACCGAAATTGCGTGAAAATGTAATCACATGTCAGTTCCAGTATAATATATTTGTCCAATGAATACCCGTTTATCATCTGCACTTCTTCTTGGTGTAGCAATTTTAATGGCTAGTAGTGTATTTTGTCTGTATCAGTTGCATGAATGTACAATTTATTGCTACATTGGTTACAGGCTTCTGGGTGTGACCCCACGCTCAAACACACACCTTGTTATTAACCGCAACTAGTTATGCAACACGGTGCCAAATGGCAGGAATAGGTTTCTACAGAAATCTCAAATTTCATAAGGCAACCTATGTGTCTATTGTTAAACCTGAACGACATAACCAAACTCGATGTGTAACAACAGACAAGTAAGCTGTCTTATCAATCAGAACATTTGTTGCTCACAGTTTGACTTTCGTGTACAGCGGCATTCGCGCCTATTGGCACATAGTTGTTTAACTAGTTAGAATTGATAACAAGGTGAGTGGTTTGAGAATGGCCGTGTCAGTCAGAAACCGATAACCACTGCGGCAATAAACAGTTTATTCATGTAACAGAGATGGACAAAATTAAAAAAAAATCGAATTTTCCTCAATACTATACCGAACCAGCATGCCTCGACTTAGCAAGTAAAAGATACATTTCAGTATCTTCAAAGGTGGGTAATGGACTGTCGAGTGGGATTCAATTGAAGCAAAAATCAGGCACTCCTACTCGCCAAGAGCTGATCTTCACATTCTGAAGGTATGCGACTATTCGACATGCTAGTTGGGCGGATAACGACCGTCAGTAAGTGGAATCGATACTTGATCACCGGCTAACGTGGAGGCAGCATTGACACGAAGTGTGGAGCAGGACATCTCAAATCCATGTTGCACTCTACATATCAAGTAATGAAAAGTCACCACTGTTCATTGACTGCCGTGTGCTAATTTACAGGGCTGAATCGGAACTGTAGCGGACTATGCCTACACTTTGTAGGATACAGCAGCAAAGACTCCCATCCAAAACTGCGAAGACTTCAAACAGGCCACTGTAGCGGATGTCCAAAATTTCTTAGCCTGTTATCTCTACAAAACAGTTCCAGGAAACATTTTACAGTAAAGATAAGTTCTTCCATGATTTATTGCGATAAATGAAGACATGACCGCTACAGGAACCCAGTGGCCCTTTTTAAAAGCACTAAGATTACGAGATGAAGGCAGTCATTTTAAAAATCCTTTGGTTGCCAAGAATCCAAAATTTACAGTGAATCAGCGTAATTATGTAATGAAAGGACAAACATAAAAATGCCACAAATGAAGGAGGCAAAAGGGAATGCCAGCGTCTATTTGAAGTCGTTGACAGGAAGTGAGAAATGGTTGTACAGGAATGGATAGAGGGTAAATGAAAGGCTGTAGCAGCATGCGCGACTGTGGGAAAGATAGATGCCTCTATGTAGCAAAATTAAAGAGGTCTTTGGAGGAAAGAGAAACAGCTGTATGATAGTAGAATCAGTGATAAGAAGCCCGTAATAACCAGAAAACCGTGCGCTGAAGGTGGAAGGAATATATAGAGGGTCTACTCCTGACAAAGGTACACTCGTGGAAATTGAAATAAGAACACCGTGAATTCATTGTCCCAGGAAGGGGAAACTTTATTGACACATTCCTGGGGTCAGATACATCACATGATCACACTGACAGAACCACAGGCACATAGACACAGGCAACAGAGCATGCACAATGTCGGCACTAGTACAGTGTATATCCACCTTCGCAGCAATGTAGGCTGCTATTCTCCCATGGAGACGATCGTAGAGATGCTGGATGTAGTCCTGTGGAACGGCTTGCCATGCCATTTCCACCTGGCGCCTCAGTTGGACCAGCGTTCGTGCTGGACGTGCAGACCGCGTGAGACGACGCTTCATCCAGTCCCAAACATGCTCAATGGGGGACAGATCCGGAGATCTTTCTGGCCAGGGTAGTTGACTTACACCTTCTAGAGCACGTTGGGTGGCACGGGATACATGCGGACGTGCATTGTCCTGTTGGAACAGCAAGTTCCCTTGCCGGTCTAGGAATGGTAGAACGATGGGTTCGATGACGGTTTGGATGTACCGTGCACTATTCAGTGTCCCCTCGACGATCACCAGTGGTGTACGGCCAGTGTAGGAGATCGCTCCCCACACCATGATGCCGGGTGTTGGCCCTGTGTGCCTCGGTCGTATGCAGTCCTGATTGTGGCGCTCACCTGCACGGCGCCAAACACGCATACGACCATCATTGGCACCAAGGCAGAAGCGACTCTCATCGCTGACGACGACACGTCTCCATTCGTCCCTCCATTCACGCCTGTTGCGACACCACTGGAGGCGGGCTGCACGATGTTGGGGCGTGAGCGGAAGACGGCCTAACGGTGTGCGGGACCGTAGCTCAGCTTCATGGAGACGGTTGCGAATGGTCCTCGCCGATACCCCAGGAGCAACAGTGTCCCTAATTTGCTGGGAAGTGGCGGTGCGGTCCCCTACGGCACTGCGTAGGATCCTACGGTCTTGGCGTGCATCCGTGCGTCGCTGCGGTCCGGTCCCAGGTCGACGGGCACGTGCACCTTCCGCCGACCACTGGCGACAACATCGATGTACTGTGGAGACCTCACGCCCCACGTGTTGAGCAATTCGGCGGTACGTCCACCCGGCCTCCCGCATGCCCACTATACGCCCTCGCTCAAAGTCCGTCAACTGCACATACGGTTCACGTCCACGCTGTCGCGGCATGCTACCAGTGTTAAAGACTGCGATGGAGCTCCGTGTGCCACGGCAAACTGGCTGACACTGACGGCGGCGGTGCACAAATGCTGCGCAGCTAGCGCCATTCGACGGCCAACACCGCGGTTCCTGGTGTGTCCGCTGTGCCGTGCGTGTGATCATTGCTTGTACAGCCCTCTCGCAGTGTCCGGAGCAAGTATGGTGGGTCTGACACACCGGTATCAATGTGTTCTTTTTTCCATTTCCAGGAGTGTATTTAAAACAATGTTCCAGAAAGAGAAGATGAAGGTAAAATGGGCGATACTATAAGGCGAGAAAAATTTGGTAGGGCACTGAATGACCTAAGTCGAAATAAGTGCCCTGGTGCAGACGACATTCCTCACAACTACTGACAGTAAGATCCTTGAGAGAGTCAACCTTGACTAAACTGCTGGGTGTACATTGCAGTAGTTATCCAGTAATGAAGAGATTTGCACGGTACAGTGTCATCTGGAAAGGTACATCAAACCAGTCGTAGGACTACAGGTCACAACACAAGCAAGCCTATCAGTACAACTATTTAAGAATCGAAGGCGATACATAAACCGTAGGACAAGAGGCCTTCCTGTCTCTACTTCCACGTTCTTTATCAACAGCATTTGAACATCCGTGTTCTTTGCGTATGCAGTCGCAGTAAACGCCCAATGTACGGAGGATGAAGTAACGCCCACAGGGGTGCAGACTATGAACTGTTGACGGACATAAAATCCATAACATGAATGAAGTGTGGCAGCTGCCCATATCAAGGCAGGGAGCTGTCAGTGGTTTGGTGTAGATCGTGTATTTCCAGCAACGGACGAAACTACTGCGTTGTAGAGTTTCAGGCGAAATACTCGTACTGCAGGAAGGATTAGGTTTGGAGAAAGGATGATCTATGTTCTCTTTACGATAATACCTAATTTTTTCTTGTATATGGTCTCGACAAAGCTTGATTAGAGTCCTGGCTGCATCGTGCTATATTTTAAGAAATATATTATAGATCAATTTATAATTCAGAAATGAGACGCATCGTAAGTAATGCATTTGTCAAACAGTAAAACGCAAAGTCTCTTATGAATAAACCCTGTATTCGAAAGTCGAAGTAGGGATCCATAAAAGATCTATTTTGAAAAGTGTATCAGCAGAAATATTTTGCAATTTGAACTTTTACAGATGTTATCCAAAAACTATCTCCGTCATTTCAGATTGTTTTAGAATTTCTACTTATGGTGTCATCTGTATTGTTTGCTTCCATTGTCTTCCTTCAGTATTCTGTAGCGTGCTTATACTCAATTAAAATTGTTAGTATTTTATTTATTGTGCAAAATACAGAGACTTCATCAGGGCGTACAGTGAATTCGGTAGTGATTGATCTATTTATGCCAAAAAGAAAGGTGTTTAGATATTTAACATGGAGCGTACAAATTCTCGTCCGTTCGGCACGAGTTATAAGAGCTGTATTTCCACATTTTTGTATATGAAATTGCTTTAAGGGTAGTAACGTGGCATAATTTCAGTCATTAGGTTAATTCTGTTCATTCTAGACACTAAAGGTATAAAAATTACCATGATGGTAACCGGTTGTATTAGAAAACTGTTGCCCTCTAGGACTGTCAGAACTATATTTGGCGTAGGAGAGTGTCTGTGCGAAGTTTAGATCAAATGGCCCTGAGCACTACGGGACTTAACATCTGAGGTCATCAGTCCCCTAGAAGTTAGAACTACTTAAACCTAACTAACCAAAGGACATCACACACATCCACAGGCTTCGAACCTGCAACCGTAGATGTCGCGCGATTCCAGACTGAAGCGCCTAGAACCGCTCGGCCACCGCGGCTGGCGAAGTTTAGATCACTAGATGTACTATATGCTACACGGTGGTGCACTTTTTTGATGAAGTTAGTGGCTTTGAGAAAGCTGGCAGTAGAAACGACAAAAATGGTTCAAATGGCTCTGAGCACTATGGGACTCAACTGCTGTGGTCATAAGTCCCCTAGAACTTAGAACTACTTAAACCTAACTAACCTAAGGACAGCACACAACACCCAGCCATCACGAGGCAGAGAAAATCCCTGACCCCGCCGGGAATCGAACCCGGGAACCCGGGCGTGGGAAGCGAGAACGCTACCGCACGACCACGAGATGCGGGCTAGAAACGACAGATAGGCGTTCTGCTTTCTGGGATGTCTTTAGGTAAATCTCAGTGTGGATACATATGTCGCATGGGACTCAGATTGCATAACATCAGCTACATGAGAAAGAAACACACACACACACACACACACACACACACACACACACACACAAACAGCGCTTGAAAAAAGGAAAAGGAAGGTTAGCATTTAAAGCCCCGTCGACAGTGGGGTCATTAGAGACTGAGAGCAAGCTCAGATTTGGTACGAAGAGGAAAGTAAACCGGCCACGCCCTTTCAAAGGAACCGCCCCGGCATTGACTTCAAGCGATTTGGGAGCGTCGCCGAGAACCTACTCTGGTTGGCCGGATACCGATTTGAACCTTCTGCTCCCGAGTACGAGTCCTTTTTTCTAACGACACTGTGCTTAATTGCACATTGATTGAAGAACGCATAACACTCTGAATTTGAGATATTGAATTCTAAATTTTGTCGGTTTATACAGAAGATTCGTTACAAATTCTGCAATGAGCATCAAATCCTAACGTCACTTTTCTAAACGGTATTATGTTTCGGAAACATTTTGGTGCTGAATTACAATTCTGGGCTCGAACTTCAATCCATATCATCTTCACTGTGTAGGGGTATTCATATACAACATCATTATGCCTATATTTATGACTTTAGACTGTTTTTACGATTCCGTACATCAATCAGCAGAAGCGGAACCCTTGTAGCATTACTATGTTATCCGTCTGTCCGTCTGTTAAGATCTCTCTTTCTAAGGAAGGGGCAAGTCTCAAGTTGAAACTTACCTCAGGTGCTAAGGCCTACGGTCACTTGACAGTATAAACATTTTAGCTTCTAAGTCAATGCAATCAAAAGATAGGACCATTTACGTCACACATATTGATACTCCCAAAACTTACTAACAAAACTTACAGATGACATATGAATGTACATAATTAAGTCTGTACGAAACCCTCAGTACGTGAGCACTACCAGTACTTCTCTGATTTTTTTCAGTCAAAAGTTCTGTTTAAGTGGAACTATCCTTTCTACATTTCAGTTCTTCTACAAATATTAATGGCATGTTCTGATGCAAAATTCAGTTAATCTGCTGTTCTACGTACTTACTAACTGAAAGACATAAAGATTACTGAGAATAATAAAACTTTGAGGTTCGCCGATGACATTGTAATTCTGTCATAGACAGCACAGGACCTGGAAGAGCAGCTGAACGGAATGGACAGTGTGTAAGTAGGTTGTTTATGTTTTCTTTATGTAAGTAGGCTGTTTATGTTTTCTTATTGGCAACGTTACGTAGCGCTCTGTATGAAAATCACTGGCTGTGCTGTGTGCAGCCTGTGGCTAGTTTGCATTGTTGTCTGCCATTGTAGTGTTAGGCAGCGACAGCTGGATGTGAACAGCGCGTAGCGTTGCACAGTTAGAGGTGAGCCGCCAGCAGGGGTGGATGTGTGGAAGGAAATGGCGTGGTTTTGAAATTACATATATTATGACTTTTGATGATATTAAGGTAAATACAGTGTTTGTTCTGTATTAAAATCTTTCATTTGCT
The DNA here is from genome assembly GCF_023864275.1 of Schistocerca cancellata. NCBI lineage: Eukaryota > Metazoa > Arthropoda > Insecta > Orthoptera > Acrididae > Schistocerca > Schistocerca cancellata. The sequence goes on along the minus strand of NC_064633.1, from coordinate 114,799,575 downwards.
AACTATCCCTATCAGTAGTTAGTGCCTTCCGTAGTTTGAATCTTTTATTTAGCTGGCAATAGTGGCGCTCGCTGTATTGCAGTAGTTCGAGTAATGAAGATTTTTGTGAGGTAAGTTATTTGTGAAAGGTATAGTTTAATGTTACTCAGGGCCATTCTTTTGCAGGGATCTTTGATAGTCAGATTGCGTTGCGCTAAATAATATTGTGTGTCAGGTTAAGCACAGTCGTGTATAAAATTCTTCTAAGGGTACGTTTCATATGTCGACCCTTAGCCGAGGATACCTCACTGGAATCTTCTGATTTTTTTCTTGTAGTTTGTGTATTTAGTGTAGCTTTTGTTTATTGCTAGCGGGTAATTATAGAGAGAATTTCCTTGGTAGTTGTGGTTTTTCATTGTTGCACAGTAAAACAGTTGTGGCATGCATGTAGATTTGCACCAAGTATTTCGCAGCTGCGCTTGCAATTAACTACATATTATTTTCAGTACTATGTTAATGTGTTCTCTTATTTTTGCTCTTCAAATTGTGCTTTTCTGTGTTATCGTGTGAAATATTGTGACAATAATGACGTGTGAAAATCGTAACACTAGGCTTCAAAGTAAACTGAGAAATAATAGTGACGACGAGCGTAGCTTATCAGCACCACTGTGTAGTGAATTAACAGACATTCGAAGTAGTAATTTGGTAACTGTGCATAGGGATATGGAGCGGGAGGCAAATAATGGTGTAGACAGTCAAACAGGTAGTGAACAGGGAAGCATTATCGATCGATCGGTCGGCAACAGCTTGCCTCAGGAATCCGAAATGACAGAACACAATATTGCAAATACTGTAGACTTAGGTTTTGGGTCCTCACCGGTTTCTCAAATGAGTCAAGACACATTTTCTGCTTGTCAAAATGTGAATGCTGCCGGTGAAAACGCACTGCCAAAAAGCATAGAGAAACAGATTCCAGACACTAATACATTATTATTGCAATTAATGCAAAAAATGGAACAAAATCAGAAACAAACACAGCAACAGTTAGACACAATGGGACAAAATCTTCAAAAGTTAGACACAATGGAACAACACCGGAGACAAACACAGCAACAGTTGGACACAGTGGAACAAAATCTTAAAAAGTTAGACACAATGGAACAAAATCTTCAAAAGTTAGACACCACACTTGAACAAACACGTGAAGATTTAACTACTGAGTTACATAACATCGAATCGAAATGTCAAAAAGTCTGTAATGACGTAAAAACACAAATTTGTGAGCATTTCCAACCTATTTTTTCGCGGCATGAAAATGCATTACAGAATCACGAAACAGCCATAAAAGAACTGCAAACAATTGTTCATGAAAATCATGAGACCTTGCAAGCTAAAATTGACTTAGTTGCATCTACCGATTCGGTTACGCAACTTGCAAAAACTCAGGAAAATTTAAAGGACATAGTAGATACCCTGAAAATTGGTTCAGAAAGACACATGGAGGAAATAAGTACACTATCGGAGAAAGTAGCCGAACTTTCGGATCAGGTCACTAACTTATCTACAAAGGTAGATGATGATCTGAATGACACAAGACCCGTAGCCTTCACTGACACAGAAGAGTATGAACAAATAAGAAAATTCAAACAAAATCAAAATCAAATCAATACACAGTACAAAAGAGAAATCTGGGAAGTAAAAGATCAGCTGACACAGGTAATACAAGAATTATGTATTTCAGAGGACACTCGTGCTCCAATACGGGAAGAGGGACATAGAAATACGGAACAGCCACAAAATAATAACACAGGGCATTTCGGAAGTTATGAAAGAAATTGGCAATGTGAACCAAATTTTGAGATGGAACCGCCGACACGACGTAACAATGACCGATATGCTTCTCGCCGACACGATGATTTTGACTACAAGCTGTTCATTCCTACACGTAAATTCAAGACATTTAAGAATTCTGCCAACGACATTCATCCACAAGCGTGGCTCCATCAATTCTCTCATTGTTTTCCTCCCAACTGGTCATTGGAGCACAGGTTAGAATTTATGTGTGGCTACTTAGAGATTGAACCAGCTGTAAGAATGCGATCGGTCATTCACGATTGTCACAGTGAAGGAGAATTTTACCATGCGTTCCTCTCAGCATATTGGTCACAAGCTACACAAGACCGAGTAAAACATAGCATCATGATGATGAAACACTTTGAACAATCTGAATTTTCCAGTCTTGTCAAATATTTTGAAGACATGTTGCACAAGAATCAGTACCTGTCAAACCCATACAGCCCCTCAGAACTCATCTGCATTTGCTTAATCAAACTACCTGAACATTTACGGCATATTATTTTGGCAGGACGTTGCAAAGACGACGTTGAAGCTTTTCAGGGACTCTTACAAGAATTAGAAATTGACACAGACAGTCGCGGGATGCGAAAACAGGAAAACAATCACTACAGGTCACATCCGTCGCAATTCCGCGATGAAAAAAATAATAACTGGACACAACAAGGCTATTCTTACAAAGCAAAGCGTGACCAAAAGAGACACCACCCGTATGACAACCATTGGCAGAGTAATAGTTACAGAGAAAGATCGCATTTCTGTAGTAATGAATATGACAAAGACAATCATAGAAACAGACGATTTGGCAACCAGAACTATTATTATCACTGGAGACAGAATAACGTCAGACGCAACGGTCCAGCACGCAGTTACGACTCAGGGAGAAATTCTCCACCACGTGACCGACAAGAAAGAAACTATGGAATCTACCGACATGACGACAGACGATATGATCATAACGACAAACGTGAATTTCATCAGAACTGGCGGGGTTCTAACAGAGCAGAGCCCTCTCGGCAAGGCGAATTTGTAGAAGTTAGGCCTCCTAATCCCAGTAACGACGCGCGCCAACAAAGAAACAGACAATGACTCACACCGCAGGCAGCCACTTGCGCCCGCTGGCTCAGGGAAAAATAACATTGACGCTAACCTTGAGCAAAATTCCAGTATTCTTTACGGACGAATACCGCATGATAATTGCATTTAAGTTGAAACTCTGCGTACTAGGAAGAGTAAAGGTTTACACCACATTTCACATGTAAAACCGTTTATTGAAAGATAATCTGCTTTTTAACTTTGTCTTTGCCATAAAACGTTTCACTTCACGTTACTAGTATGCTTTAGAAACTGTTACCATGCAACAATCTTTAAAGTGAAATATCCAGTCAAGAATCAAGAGAACTTATTCAAACAGAAATTACGAATGCATTGTTATTGCGAACAGACGACACAGTGTTATTGTGTGTGTACATTCTTGCTTGTTAGTTGCACGATTACGTAACGACTATAAGGCTCACATACTTAGAACATTTACCAGTACTGCTAATGAGATTTTAATGCAACATTTTGGTTTACTTGAAAATACATTCTGAATTAAAGTACTTTCTGAGAGATACCAGATGACACAGTGGTTAGTTTGTGTGACAGCTACACGATCATATGACGACGTTACTAATGAGTGACAATTTACGATGTTGCTTTTGCGGTGTATCTGTTTTATATCTGCACAGTTTCTGTATTATTCTGGAAAGTAAAACATGTTTTAGTAGTAACGTTTGTGGTATAGCTACAATGAGACAGCCTTTTCTGTAGCACAACAATACGTTACAGCACAGTAATTTCTTCATCACAACAATAAGCGTAATAACTAAGCAATCTATACGCAAAGCATTTCACTTTTGTTTATCATGAGGTAAGTACATTGGCTTTCGCTGAACTTAGCTTTCGGAGGATGATAACTACGACACTCCCACAGAGATTATCTTACAGCAAGACGCACATTTAGCGCCACAGGACATGTATTTGAGTGATTAATTTTGTACTTAAAACATTTGTTTTTAAAGATTTTTGAATTACAAAGAAAGTTTTCCGTGATACATTTCATTCCATTGCTGTAATCTGTAACACCTGAGGGTATAATTACATTAATCCTCAGGGGGGTACACGCCTGCTTTGTGTACCATGTGTTTGGCAAGCACAAGGAACCCTAGCTAATATGGTATTTGCTTATACAACTTTACACATCGGTACCATATTTCTCTAAAACATAAATTACATAGCTATCTGATCATTTAACTGAGAGATAAACATGTTTTTTACTACGTCAGTGACACATGTTTACGTAATTACACCGTTGGGTAACTTCACATTTACGAAATTGTATTTTGTCTGTACTGTGTGAACTCTTCATATTTTTTCGGAAACATTGTGATACTATGAGAGCTTTGAATGATGTATTTGGTATGAGATCATGATTTTTAAAGTACGTTTGAGGTAGATGACACTATTGAAATGAGCAGAGAATTTTTTTAGGTTTTCAAATTATTGCAGAAAGCTACGACTTTTTTGAGATTTGACTGAGGTGTTATGATGTTATTTTTACGACAACGATGTGTATTATGCTGTTGAGGTATGTTTATGTCAATAAGATGATTATACCATATATGAGGAATGTGAATACGTGTTTATATGTATATGAATAATGAATGGAAGTTAGGGACTCTTGACTTGTGAAAAAGGATGTTGGAAACCGAGAATCGTACTTTAAGAGTTATGAAATGTGTGTAAATGCGTGAATGTATCACAATGCCGGCGTAAATTTTTTTGGACACTGTTATATTCATAGAATTTTGTTTCTACACATTTGCAACGCAAATTCTTGACCTGTGAAATATTTGTATATGAGACTGTCTCTGTAGCGGAAAAATGTCGTAAATATTTCCATAAGAAAGTTAAGTGACCACCTGCACGTGCGTCGTCGGCACACAGCTGTGTCAGACACCTGGAGACCAAGCCATTAGGGTGTGCCTTTCCGGAAGCACAGGTAGAAAAAAAAAGGAGGCCTATACGCCCGCTAATGACATTCGTTTGTAGAAAGCATCGCAAAAACGACTTGGTCGAAATTAAAAACATATGATAACACTGTGGAGCTCTTAATTTATGATATTTACTGAAATGCCTAATAAAATGACAAGAAATATTTTTACATCTGCACACCTGAATATGACAAGCGTCTTTTTATGAGAGTTGAGAGAATTTCTACTAACTTATGAAATGTCACATGACTACTGAATGATATTTTTATGCTTTGCTTTTCATAGTTGCTTATTTCATTTGATATCTGGTTTCCAGCTGTGTTGCAGCATTGCTTTTATAAAATGAAATGCATTTGCTAATGTGAACACTTTCTGTCAACAGATCTATCAAATAATTATTTTATGATCCACATTCTTTAAAAAAGGAGCACTTGGAAAGGAAAGAACAATAAGAAGGAACTAGTAACAGTAACACATAATTTTCTTTTCAAGTACATGGTAATATTTTTTTTACAATAAGTTTTTGTGGTGCACCACTTTAATTACATAGACATTAAGATGTGAATATGCATTTCCCTTGTCTGCATTGTTGTTTTTACTATAATATTTTTTCTGCTTGAGCTATGTCATGTTTAGGTATAAGTTGCTGCTGTTTGCCAGGCATAGTGTTATTGAATTTGACTTTGTATTATTCTAATGCTGGTTGCTTCGCAAATCTGCGTTTTTTTTCATTGCTGTTTATATTAATTGTTTTATGTAATGCTGCATTGCCTCGTCCCTTAGTTTAGCATCTGAGCTCAGTAGATTTAAGTTAGCTTAAGAGAGGTAGACTCTATAAGAAACTGACTATGGAGAATAGGTAAAGAATGCATTGCGACGTTATATGAAAAAGATTTGGGCCAAAATGGGTATTGTACAATGAGAAACAATTATTTTGAAAGAAATATGAATAGAATACAGGAAGGAGGTATAGATAGGACTTTTTGGGAATAATGATGAATGAAGGGAGATCTCCAAGAAAGTTTTGTTTGCCAAATACTGCAGTAAAACAAACCCTGTCCTTTCCTTGTGTTATCCCACTATGTGTTTGTGTACCCTTGTGTATTTGTTTTCTTCCTGTCTCTGTGTAGTTTCATAGAATTTTTTCTTCTTCTAATATTAAGCTACATTCACTATGATGAGGAATACTGTTATCCTCACATATAATTGGCATTAATAATATGTTATTTACCTGGTAAAGATGCTTAGACATTATTTATTCTGTTTTGTTTTAATGCCCATGTGTAATGTTGATGTTTCAAAAGTTACTCTGATCTTTATGTATTTACTTATGTCATAATTCCTGTAACACTGATGTATATGTTTATTTCTATTCTTTTGTAAAGCCTGTACTACAAATGTTATCTGTATTGTTATGTTTTTAATGATGTATTTTGTACCTTTGTAATTATATTTTCGTGTTATAATATTATAATTGACACCAGTTAATCAAATTAAGTAACTTGTAAGTTCCATTTCACTGCACACATTTCTGTTGGTCATAGTATATGGACAATATGTGAGAAGTAGGGACTGATAGTGTTTGCACGTGTGTTAATAATTCAGCAAGGGACTGGTTAACAGCATTGCTGGTTCTAAGGACAATTCCAAAAACTTTGTGAGTGCACGAGTGGTGGTTTATGGACTTGCTCTATTATCCGCAAGACTCTTTAATGGTGATGGTGCACCTGCACAGTCGCAACGGATGGCTGCTAGCCATCTCTACAAGGACTACAGTGGGTCTGCATCTTTGATGACCCACCAATACCATTATTTCTACAAGGACTGCAGTGGGTCTGCACCTCTGGTGGCCCACCAATACCGTAATATCTACCAGGACTACAGTGGGTCTGCTCTGTGATGACCTACCTACCAATATTCGTCAGAACGTCGAATGACTCTGCTGTGGGTTTGCTCTGTTGTGGCCCATTACTTGTCAGCATGTCAAGGGTCAGCACTGTCTTTCCGTTGGAAGGACAACACTACTTCTTCAAGACTGCATGAAAATCCACTACTTCAGTGTGCATTGTCTTTTACTGCTCAGACTTTGAGAAAAGAAACGGCAGTTTTACTCTGATGAATGATCAGGACTGTCTTTATGGACTGTGTGAAAATTTTAGCTGTTGACCAACATTGTATTAAAAAGTGCATTTGATATCTTTCTTACTGTAATTATGAAATTTTTTCAAATCATTATTGGCCAGTGCCCAACACATTTTGCAAAATTTTTTGTGGGGAGCATGGGGGCTATGTAAGTAGGCTGTTTATGTTTTCTTTATGTAAGTAGGCTGTTTATGTTTTCTTATTGGCAACGTTACGTAGCGCTCTGTATGAAAATCACTGGCTGTGCTGTGTGCAGCCTGTGGCTAGTTTGCATTGTTGTCTGCCATTGTAGTGTTGGGCAGCGGCAGCTGGATGTGAACAGCGCGTAGCGTTGCACAGTTAGAGGTGAGCCGCCAGCAGGGGTGGATGTGTGGAAGGAAATGGCGTGGTTTTGAAATTACATATATTATGACTTTTGATGATATTAAGGTAAATACAGTGTTTGTTCTGTATTAAAATCTTTCATTTGCTAACTATCCCTATCAGTAGTTAGTGCCTTCCGTAGTTTGAATCTTTTATTTAGCTGGCAATAGTGGCGCTCGCTGTATTGCAGTAGTTCGAGTAATGAAGATTTTTGTGAGGTAAGTTATTTGTGAAAGGTATAGTTTAATGTTACTCAGGGCCATTCTTTTGCAGGGATCTTTGATAGTCAGATTGCGTTGCGCTAAATAATATTGTGTGTCAGTTTAAGCACAGTCGTGTACAATTGTTCTAAGGGGACGTTTCAAGTGTCTTGAAAGGAGGATATAAGATGATCATCAACAAAAGCAAAACGAGGATAATGGAATGTAGTCGAATTAAATCGGGTGATGCTGAGGGTATTAGATTAGGAAATGAGACGCTTAAAGTAGTAAATGAGTTTTACTATTTGGGGAGCAAAATAACAGAGGATGGTCGGAGTAGAGGAGATATAAAATGTATACTGGCAATGGCAAGGAAAGCGTTTCTGAAGAAGAGAAATTTGTTAACATCGAGTATAGATTTAAGTGTCAGGAAGTGATTCCTGAAAGTATTTGTACGGAGTGTAGCCATGTATGGAAGTGAAACGTGGACGATAAATAATTTAGACAAAAAGAGAATAGAAGCTTTCGAAATGTGGTGCTACAGAAGGATGCTGAAGATTAGATGGGTAGATCACATAACTAATGAGGAGGTATTGAATACAATTGGGGAGAAGAGCAATTTGTAGCACAACTTGACTAGAAGAAGGAATCGGTTGGCAGGACATGTTCTGAGGCATCATGGGATCACCAATTTAGTACTGGAGGGCAGCGTGTAGGGTAAAAATCGTAGAGGGAGACCAAGATATGAATAGACTCAACAGATTCAGAAGGATGTAGGTTGCAGTAGGTACTGGGAGATGAAGAAGCTTACACAGGATAGAGTAGCATGGAGATCTGCATCAAACCAGTCTCTGGACTGAAGGCCACATCAACAACAACAATTCTGTATAACGTTATTCTGTGGACCACTCCTCAGAAATCCTCTTCAGAAGCAACTTCTATTCCTATTGAAATCTGAAAATAAAATCTTTCTTTTGTAATGAACATAGAGTATACCTTACAAGAACAGTGGAAACAAAAAATTAACTGCAAGAAAACGACCTTCTATTAGTAGTTGTATTCAGCCGTGGATTACTTTTATAAAGATAATGTACATGACGTGATATTACAGTTTAAGAAAAAAAAGAAATATGATTATTAAGTACAGAGCTATTTACATACATGTTCGCCTACTTTGACAAGAATGGGACATGTAGTTTACAGCTTTCTTGTTGTGTAGGCCATCCTAGCATTATCCTGAAACAATTTAGAGAAACCTTCGTAGACCTAAATCAGGGTGGTGGGTTGGATGCCTGAAAATGGAGGAAGACCTGCACAGAACTGACGCTTGGTACAGGAAATGGGCCGGCCGCTGTGGTCGAGCGGTTCTAGACGCTTCAGTCCCGAACCGTGCTGTTGCTACGGTCGCAGGTTCGAATCCTGCCTCTGGCAAGGATGTGTGTGATGCCCTTAGGATCAAATGGTTCAAATGGCTCTGAGCACTATGGGACTAAACTTCTAAGGTCATCAGTCCCCTAGAACTTAGAACTACTTAAACCTAACTAACCTAAGGACATCACACACATCCATGCCAGAGGCAGGATTCGAACCTGCGACCGTAGAGGTCGCGCAGTTCCAGACTGTAGCGCCTAGAACCACTCGGCGACCCCGGCCGGCTTAGTTAGGTTTAAGCAGATCTAAGTCTAGGGGACTGATGATCCCAGATGTTAAGTCTCATAGTATTCAGAGCCATTTGAACCATTTTTGAAACGGGCAATGGTTTAAGACAGCTCCAGATCATTAAAAACGTGCCCACGGATAAAACAGCAAAAAAAACCAAAGAAAAATAAAAGCCAAACGAACAATCCAAATCTCAGAAAAAGAAAGGAAAGCGAGATCAGAAAGAATGAAACAACAGTGGTCACAGAAAATTAAAAACTGCTTCCTATAGTGTGCCCAAAAGTAGTCTGAATCGAAAGATTAATAATAATTTAACAATCAGTAAGATAAAATAATTCCCTGTCAGCAACAGTCTTTTATCTATGGGTTTTAAAGACTCCTGCTGTTTCCAGTATCTTAGAGGTTTTAGAACATCATCTTGAGACAAGCTCTAGAAAATTTAAAACTTTAAATGTCGATTCAGTCTTTCAGGTATGTACGGATGGGTCATTTGATTACACGGCTGCATCGAGTCTGAAATTCATACTCAGTTATGGAACGTAATACAATATGTCCATAAAGTCCCTGTATTATTTAATGAAATCATACCTTGGAAGCTGTTGGAAATAGAATACATTTAGGAGCTCTCACCGTATTTTTCTGTTGTGCCAGAATTTAAGAATGCGGTCCAGTCGTCATTCGCAGAACATCAAGGCGATATTTGAGTACTGCCCATGTACGGGTCAACATCGCAGCGCCTACGATACTGATTGTCTCATTGTAACCTCCCCAGAGAAATTTGAAAGACAATATTTAAATGTTAACGAGAATAGAACCAAGTGTAACTTCCCAGCAATTAAATTTAAAAACAAATGACAATAAACGAGAACTAGCAATCTGAGCCAAATGTAAGCTGCCCACAAAAATGTAAGACTATTCAATGATAATGAAATCTCAGTGACAATGAAAACGCAAATAGACCGAAATGTCGATCTTAGGCCCTGTTCTTACCTCAGTAAAATTGCGTCTGCTCCTATTTTTTCGCCATAGCTTGGAGGAAATGCATCGCAAAAATTCTTTGAACTTAAGTAAATTCTTTCTTTAAGGAAATGCATGGGAAATTTTCTTTCAATAAAATGTTTGTTTTGTTAAAATGCTTGGTTTGAAAACAAAATTATTATTGGGGCGATTCTTGAACAAATTAATTACACTTAAGATCCATTACATTATCAGATGATCGCAATGCTGCTTCATTACCTTATTTAAAAAATATACCTCGTCCTGAATCTTGACTAGAGTCCCATGTCGACGCCCGCCGACTCCTCACACACAACTGCAAACTCGCAACTGAACTACATGCTCTCGCGACTCGCTACGTACCACTACTGCGTCCAACTCGGAACTGCACACTCGCGCGGTTAAGCGCAGACTAGCAACAATAAATAACTCTCTGGTCAGAGATTCTGTCATGCCTCGCCATCGCTGGTACTAAATACATGAATACATACGTGTTTCATCATTGATCCGTGCTCGAAGGATATCAATGTCACTGGCTGGTGTTCTTCACGCGCAATCCTTGACGTAACACCGCAAAGAGAAGTTTGATGGCGTGACTTGGAGACCGCGGGTGACATGTGATGGAACAATTATGACCCATCCATCTCTCAGGATTTGTGTCATTCATCACATCTGGCACGTTCAGATTCCAATGTGGGCATGTATCATCATGCTAGAAGGTGCACCCCGTTATGGTTTTCTCTGGCAGGAAAAATGGGCTTATCACCCCATTGTACACTAGGCCCCGACAAACGTTAAGCTTCTGGCTATCTCGGATGTGCACACGAGTGTTGTGTGGATCTTAAGACATGTAAATCCTAATGTTGTGGGGTTCCACATGTCCAGAAAAGTGAAAAGTTTCTTCATCTGAAAACAGGCATCTTATCAAGTATTCATTGTCAGCATTTGAGGACGCCAACATGGAATAGGCGCATGCATATCGCAGAAGACGATCGTTTGACTGCGATGCTTGGATCAATTGCACTTTGTAAGCGAAAAGGTGTAACCACTAGCGTAACACTTTACGGACAGTTCCTGCAACTCCTGCGATGCAAGGCGAATTGACTTAGGGGGACTACTTTGGAAAACATATTGCACTCTGTCAACACGTACTGGAGCACTGCGGACGTCCACGTCAAGGAAAGATTTGGACTCTGCCTGTCTCTTTAAAGTTTGAACCACGACATTATGCATCTTTTCACTGGCGGTACCCTCCCATATTGATATCGGTAATTCCACAGTACCGTTGACACATATTTAGATCCAGCATATCAGACGACACATTGCAATCTCTCCTGGTCTGTCCTCATTTTGATGCACCGCAAGTCAAATCTGCGCCAAGGAACAATAGACAGAAATTTCGGGAGCTACTGAACGCTTTACATCAAATCCTTATTATCTTTAATAGTTCCTAAGTTACGATTTTTTTGAAATGATAGCGGGACTTTATGGGACATCTTGTATTGTAAATGTTATCCTGTAGTACCATCGTTCTAAATCACTGAGACTTGCTCTTGAATTCAAGGAATCAGAAGTTCAAATATTAGAGTTGTTTAAAATGTAGTTAGCTTAATGGAAATCGTAACAAACAAAATTTCGGTAGTCTTTCCTTGAAACGGCTCGATAGGTGTACGAAGATAATCTCATTGACAAAAATCACATGCAGCCTGTCTACTTTAATGTAGAGAGTGAGGGACGGATGGCCTGAAGTGTATTCCAGTGACCAGCCTAATGGGCTCAGAATGCAGACTGCAATAATTTAAAGGGAATTTGGAGCGGCATGAACTGTGCCAGCCACGTGTGGCGAGCCCTGTAAAACAATCCCCGGAAACAAACATTTTTCGCTCGATAATTTGCTGATCCGATAACAGGCGGTGCCTTGGGTCGACTGAGCGGAATTATCCGATCAGCTCAGTAAATAAATCAACTGCGAAACAATTCCGAAAAAAAGTGCGATAAATAAATGAACGGCGGAAGAGCCACAGCGTTCCCGATAAACAACCTCTCTGCTGTCAGGCAGCTGATGTTTTTTGCACATAGCCGCTTTCCCATTTATACAGCTACATTGGAGCGGAAGGTCTCTAAACTTGGGAGAGTCAATCCGCACATTTCGCTACGCCACGTGGTGGAACTGCAGACTTGCTTCTTGTCTGTTTACCACGAATTCATTCTCTTTATCGAAGCTGTACAGTACGTATTTTGCCACACATTTCCTGTGGCCCTTTTAAAACACTGGCCTCTTTGGAACACTATATATCGTGTTGCAGTATTGTCAGGCGGTCATGCTACCCTTCACCCTTGACGTAAGGCAAAGCAGTGAAATGGTTCAAATGGCTCTGAGGACTATGGGACTTAACAGCTTTGGTTATCAGTCCCCTAGAACTTAGAACTACTTAAACCTAACTAACCTAAGGACATCACACAACACCCAGTCATCACGAGGCAGAGAAAATCCCTGACCCCGCCGGGAATCGAACCCGGGAACCCGGGCGTGGGAAGTAAGAACGCTACCGCACGACCACGAGCTGCGGACACAAAGCAGTGAAGTAGGTGTATGTGCCAGTCGACTGCATTGAATTTAACAGTAAGATGGGTTCATGTGAAGACGTGACGGAATGACAGAAAACAGCAATCAAATTTGGATGGTCGATGACCACACGCTGACTGAATTTACCCAATGTAGTATCAACGCGGACTGTCCAACGTGTCTGCAAGGAATGCTGTATTATTCCCAGCCACATACCATAGCACAACAGCGGTCGTAAAAATATCTTACCCGACAGTCAACAGCGACGAGTCTCACACCTTCTCAGTCCCGGCAGGGACAGCAGCTGAAAGACAAGCCACGTCCATTTCATCCAGTGTATGAGTGGACATTGTCAAGGGGTCGCATGCAATGCACACATAGAGTCGGGAACATCCATCAAGAGCATTCTTCACAGCGGCACAAAACGCTGTGCGTCCTCTATAGGCCAAACATCGCAGAAAAACCTGACACTAACTGACTGGAAGCGAGTCGTCTGGTCCGACGGGTGGCGATTTTCCTCTTTTCAAATGATGCAATGCGTCGAGTGCATAAACGGCATTGATATGCATAACCCGGAACATATGGAGGGCACAATGCAGGTCGAAGTGGTTCAGCGTTGTTTTTACGATATTTTTCGTCTCATGACTTGCGTGCACTTTTTAAGATTACCTTAGACGTGAACCAAGATGTTCGTTTCAATATTCTCGGTGATAAGGTATTTTCTTCTACATTTGCGTCATATACAGGGTGGTCCATTGATCGTGACCGGGCCAAATTTCTCACGAAATAAGCGTCAAACGAAAAAACTACAAATAACGAAACTTGTCTAGCTTTAAGGGGAAAACCAGATGGCGCTATGGTTGGCCCGCTAGATGGCGCTGCCATACGTCAAGCGGATATGAGCTGCGTTTTTTTAAATAGGAACGCCCATTTTTATTACATATTCGTGTAGTACGTAAAGTAATATGAATTTTTTAGTTGGACCACTTTTTTCGCTTTGTGATAGATGGCGCTATAATAGTCATAAAGGTATGGCTCACAATTTTAGACAAACAATTGGTAACAGGTAGGTTTTTAAATTAAAATGCGTAACGTAGGTACATTTGAACATTTTATTTCGGTTGTTCCAATGTGATACACGTACCTTTGTGAACTTATCACATCTGAGAACGCATGCATGATTACCTGTAAATACCATATTAATGCAATAATTGCTCAAAATGATGTCCGTCAACCTCAATGCATTTGGCAATACGTAACGACATTCCTCTCAACAGCGATTAGATCGCCTTCCGGAATGTTCGCAAATGCATTGACAATGCGCTGACGCATGTTGACAGGCGTTGTCGGTGGATCGCGATAGCAAATATCCTTCAACTTTCCCACAGAAAGAAATCCGGGGACGTCAGATCCGGTGAATGTGCGGGCCATGGTATGGTACTTCGACGACCAGTCCACCTGTCATGAAATATGCTATTCAATACCGCTTCAACCGCACGCGAGCTATGTGCCGGACATCCATCATGTTGGAAGTACATCGCCAATCTGTCATGCAGTGAAACATCTTGTAGTAATATCGGTAGAACATTACGTAGGAAATCAGCATACATTGCACAATTTAGATTGCCATCGATAAAATGGGGGCCAATTATCCTTCCTCCCATAATGCCACACCATACATTAACCCGCAAAGGTCGCTGATGTTCCACTTGTCGCAGCCATCATGGATTTTCCGTTGCCCAATAGTGCATATTTGCCGGTTACGTTACCGCTGTTGGTGAATGACGATTCGTCGCTAAGCAGAACGCGTGCAAAAAATCTGTCATCGTCCCGTAATTTCTCTTGTGCCCAGTGGCACAACTGTACACGACTTTCAAAGTCGTCGCCATGCAATTCCTGGTGCATAGAAATATGGTATGGGTGCAATCGATGTCGATGTAGCATTCTCAACACCGACATTTCTGAGATTCCCGATTCTCGCGTAATTTGTCTGCTACTGATGTGCGGATTAGCAGCGACAGCAGCTAAAACACCTACTTGGGCATCATCATTTGTTGCAGGTCGTGGTTATCGTTTCACAAGTGGCTGAACACTTCCTGTTTCCTCAAATAACGAAACTATCTGGCGAACCTTCCGGACACTTGGATGATGTCGTCCAGCTTACCGAGCAGCATACATAACACATGCCCTTTGGGCATTTTGATCACGATAGCCATACATCAACACAATATCGACCTTTTCCGCAATTGTTGAACGGTCCATTTTAACACGGGTAATGTATCACGAAGCAAATACCGTCCGCACTGGCGGAATGTTGCGTGTTACCGCGTAGTTATACGTTTGCGACTATTACAGCGCCATCTATCACAAAGCGAAAAAAGTGGTCCAACTAAAATATTGATATTTCTTTACGCACTGCCCGAATATGTAATAAAAATGGGGGTTCCTATTTAAAAAAACGCTGTTGATGTCCGTTTGACCTATGGCAGCGCCGTCTAGACGGCCAACGATAGCGCCATCTGGTTTCCCCCTTCTACCTTCAAGCTAGACGAGTTTCGTTCTTTGTAGTTTTTTCGTTTGATGCTTATTTCGTGAGATATTTGGCCCGGTCACTGTCAATGGACCACCCTGTATACGCTAAACATACCTTACATCCAAGACAGCATCGTGTTCACAGGGCTACATGTATGCATTACTATTTTCTTCAACACTCAGAAATTACCGCACCTCGACTGTCCATCTAAATCATCTCAACTTACTTCAATAAAGAATTCTGATAGTATTTGGAAAAAGCAGATAAAACGTAGCAATCAGCATTCCACCGACTTTGTTGTTCTACAGGGTATGGTTGCGAACGACTGGTTTCAGCTTGTATGGATGCCTTAAGAAACGTATGGACTCTCTTTTGTGCCGAATTATGTCCACTGTTATGACTCGAGGGTGTTACTCGGTAAAAGCACAACCCGTCGACAATGCGCAGGCGTTAGAAGAGTACATGTCCCGCAATCCGAATGCAGCCAGGCGTATTTGGAAGAATCCATCACTCACTGCGAAGAAGAGCTGAAAAATGTCAAAATGGATCGAAACCGCATGCAGAGCTGCCTACAGTGTCTACATGTAAGTGACAGGAAGATGAGAAGAAAGGACCGATTCGCCCGTATCGCAACAGACATTTGTTCCCAGTTAGGGGAACTTTTCTTCTAGTCTTGTCCAATACTACCTCGTTTACGGGTATATTTGCTAATCATCCTGTATATTAATTGTAGAGGAAGTAAACGTATTTGAGAACAAAAAAATTATACACAATGCTATTCTTTTCATCTGCGTTATTGAACAGTATTCCTTTAAGCAAAGGCGAATCGAATTTTTCGGCATGTCTTGTTACTGGAACAAGTCTTCCGGTTCACGTCTTCGTGACATTCGAATGCAGAATGGGCATTCGATCGCCACCAGCTCATCGATTCCAGACTCGTAAGACACACAGTAATGTAGTGCAGATAATGGACTCCTCACATGCATCGTTTCACAGATGTCTCGTGAGTATTTCGTTTCGTTGAATAATCACCTCCTCTGGAATGAGGTACCGTTGGCAATTGTGTGCTGATGTCTAGAGTCGACATCACCTGCCGAGAATCGCGTCGGAGAACGGACACAGCGCAGAAAACGTCTTGTCATTTAAATGTTGGTTAGCAACAACCAGCAACAACCGGTGTGATGCCACGCCACCCATAACAATTTCTTCCAAAACAGCTTCTTCACCTCAACAGAACTGGCTCCCGATCAACAATGCCATAAGCAAATTTCATTTCAATAAGCTTCCTTTAATTCACGTCTATGGTCACAAACGTTTTGCTAATAGATTTCCGGTTTCGGTCTATAATGACCATCATCAGACCTGTTTTATAAAAACAATGTCTTAATGTACTGCAGGACTTCGTTTTTATAAAACAGATCTGATGATAGTCATTATACAAGAGACCGAAACCGATAGTTTGTGACCATACACGTAAATTAAAGGAAACTTATTGTATGTACAGGTCCCTGTTTTATTAGCGACAATGTCGCAGCTTGTGAAACATTTCATTTCCTTTAAATTTTTTGCTGGAAAATTATGAACCGTATTGGAAAATGACACATATCAGTAAACAGAGCCGCTCCTCCAATTTCAATTCTACAAACGTGTTGTAACGTAGTCGCGCTTGGGGCCACGTGTATCAGAACATGTAGGCAACTCGTCCACTTTGTACTGTCGCATCGAATTAGTTCGCGCCCACATACAGGCAACCCAGTGAACATGTATCCAAAGCGTATAGCTATCACGCGAATTAGATAATCTTAGTCAATGACTTCAGTTAATTACAAGAATGCATGGTGTCGGTTCTTTCGAACATGGAGTGTGGCCATGTATGGAAGTGAAACATGGGCGATAAATAGTTATGGCAAGAAGATAATAGAAGCTTTCGAAATGTGGTGCTACAGAAAAATTCTGAAGATTAGATGGGTACATCACATAACTATTGAGGAGGTATTGAACAGAATTGGGGAGAAGAGAAGTTTGTGGCACAACTTGACTAGAAGAAGGGTTCGGTTAGTAGGACATGCTCTGAAGCATCAAGGGATCACCAGTTTAGTATTTGAAGGCAGCGTGGAGGGTAAAAATCGTAGAGGGAGACCAACAGATGAATACACTAAGCAGATTCAGAAGGATGTAGGCTGCAGTAGGTACTGGGAGACGAAGCAGCTTACACAGGATGGAGTAGCATGGAGAGCTGCATCAAACCAGTCTCAGGACTGAAGACCACAACAACAACAACGAGAATAAAAAATCAATAGGAAGAGTAAAAATTTAGAAATGTCATATATATAAATGAGGAATCCAAAGAAACATTCTTGCGGACTGAGTGAGACGTCGAATATAAAATGTACATGATTGCCTAATTATTTTTCCAGCAGTCTAAACCACAATCGCTGCTTGTTACCGTGTCTGAATTTGTCTGATAATGGCCAAAACCGAAATGATTATGTATGGCTACTCGCATACTATTATATCGGCTATTAGCTTGCATTGCTTCTCGTCGTTAGAAATTGCCACGAACACTAAGAAAAATGAGAATTATGCAGATTACAGCGAAACAACGCCGTCGTAACAGGGTAAAATTAACGCCGTGTGTTTTTCTTATTTTTGGAGGAAATAATTGGCTGTTTCTGACTCAGGTGTTACGCTTAATTATGTACGGCACTGGCTCACATCATCAGCGCGGGCAAGTATCTCACACTGAAGTAAGTATTAACATTAAACCTCTTCATGTCTGTTATCTTTTCTTCTGTTTTCTCAACAGCTCTACAAAACGTGATCGTCATTTCATTTCTAGCTATATATTGAAAGATTAGCAATTTTAAGATCACCTATACTACAGACTGGCTACAGTTACTTGGAAGTCATCACATTCATTGTATTTATAACTATGTTTTCAAATGGATTGCTCATGCGGTCTGCAAGAGTGCAAATTTCTCTTATGATTTTTAAACTTATAATCAGCTCACCTTTGTTCATTTTGTCGCAAACCTTGGTTATTGACGTGAGAAATCGTCTTTGATTTTATGCACCTTGCGTTGGTGGAAGGTGCACATTCAGCGCTTGCTGATGGTTAGTTATTTCTATTTTGTCCAACATAGCACATACATTATGAATAACCTTTCTTTCAGATCAGCCGAATGTTTCCGTTATACATTTCAAACGAAGGAAGGAAGATTAGCTTTTAATGACTTCACTGGTTTTACAGACAAAACGATCTGAGATGGAGAGAGGCAAGACATGGAATCCATCATTACCAAACTAAAGAAACTATAACATTTGCGCGTGAGGCAGAATTTACGTAAGCCATCAGATATCTGAAATACAACAGAAAGTCAAGCTTATGTAGTGTCTTAACCTCTGAGACTTTTTGATTAACACACGTGCCGTGTCATAGACGTCATCAAGGTTCATTAATGGACAGCGCGGTAGACGCAATCGGAGCCACTGTTTGTTCGACGGATACTGTATGGAGTTGTCGCAGTGGTTAAACCATGGAAGTTTCAAACCGGAGAGGTGAGATTCAAGATCCCATTCGGCTGTCGTGATTCGGGTTTCCATGAATTTCCTGATCACTTAGATCTAATGCCACGATATTTCGCTTAGAAGTAGCTACAGATTCGTCCCTAATAAACGCGTCGTCAGTGGGACATGTAACACTTAACTCATCCCCTTCTCGAAATTCAGAGTAAGAAAAATTCATCGAAATTTTAAAGTTTACACCTGTTTTAGATGATTAAGTTAATTAATTAAAATTTTTATGTAGAAACATTAATTAAGATTTGAGCAGGTTAGCAAGAACAATTGAAAAGCACATAATTTTAAAAATTTCAATAACTCCTCTTTTATTTTATTAAACTGATCAATATTTGTGCTGCTGTGACTGCTTGTGTCGATGTTTTTCTTGTCATACCCCATCGCTGCAGTAATGGTTCACTGCTTCTTTGAATGCATTAATCCTTCAATGAAATAATATTATTATTGGTATTCGGATATTTGAAATGATATGTTTGTTAGAATTCGTAACCGGAAGACGTACAGTGATTTCACACAGCGTTGTTCTTAGGATTCAGAGTATAACAGTTACTCTTTCGTTTATTATTCTATTAATAATCATATTCAGTAATTTTAAAATTTATAATTCTGAAATCATCATCATCATCATCATTGGCTTATCTGCCTTCCGGCAGGGATTGACTGCATAGCCCTCCACGCTTCTCTGTCTTCTGCGTTCCTCTTCATTGTTTGGTGCCCTCCTTGTGGCCTGCTAACATCACCCAGCATCTGGAACCTTCTTCTGCCCTTCCCTCTCTTTCCCGGAACCAAACCTTCAGTTGCCTCTACTAGAAGGTAAAGTCTTAGACTGTGGCCTATCCAGGTTAGTCTCCAGTTCTTCACTGTCAGCAGCATCCTTAGGCCTTCTCCAACTCTCCTCTGTACTTCTTTATTCCTAACTTTATCAGTCCAGCTGATCTTCTCCATTCTACGTCATATCCACATTTCACAAGCTTCAATTCTCTTCTCATCCTGCTTTCT
This sequence comes from Schistocerca cancellata, assembly GCF_023864275.1. Classification (NCBI taxonomy): domain Eukaryota; kingdom Metazoa; phylum Arthropoda; class Insecta; order Orthoptera; family Acrididae; genus Schistocerca; species Schistocerca cancellata. The sequence goes on along the minus strand of NC_064633.1, from coordinate 114,779,670 downwards.
CGAAGTCCACGTTTATGCTCTATAGAAGGCCACGCTCCATATTAAGCACTTAACCAGTCTCTTCCTTAATTACTTGTTTAAACAACGAGTTAGGAGTCTTCGCTGCTTTTGAAATGCCTATTTCGCCAGAGCCATTCTCACTTTGAAATCTTGTTGGCAACCCATGTCTTCTTTAATCCAATTTCCCAAATACTTGAATTCTCTTACCTGTTCTGTGATTTCTGACCCAACTTAATTTACACTTTTCTTTTCTTTAGGCCTATGACCATGCTTTTGGTTTTTTTCTTATTAATTTCATACCTTATGATGCACAAGCTTCATTGAGGTCATTTAGCATTTGAGTTAGCGTCTTTTGATTACCTGTGAGGGTCGCCATGTCATCTGCAAATATTATACATTTAATTTTATGCCTACCTATTCTGACGCCTCTTGTCCCATCAAAACAGGTTTCCAGTACTTCAAAAATGGTTCAAATGGCTCTGAGCACTATGGGACTCAACTGCTGAGGTCATAAGTCCCCTAGAACTTAGAACTACTTAAACCTAACTAACCTAAGGACAACACACACATCCATGCCCGCGGCAGGATTCGAACCTGCGACCGTAGCGGTCGCGCGGTTCCAGACTGTAGCGCCAGAACCGCTCGGCCACCAGCGGCCGGCTCCAGTACTTCCTCCAGGTAAACATTAAATAGGATCGGCGAGAGACAACAGCCCTGTCTAACGCCTCTCCAAATCTTGCTGTCTTCACAGACCCCATTACCTATGCGTGCCCTAGTTTTCTGATTCAGGTAAGATTGGCAATCTTCTCCCCTTCCATTTTACTCTCTTATTTTTCAAGATATTTAACAACTTATTCAACTGCACTCTATTAAAAGACTTTCCGACGTCTCTGAAGACAGCATACACTTCTTCGCCTATTTTATGTATCTTTCGACGATAGTTCTTAAAAGTCCAATGGCACCTCGTGTACCGTTTCCCCTTATGAAACCATATTGTTCTTCAAATAGTGTTTCTTCCAGCGTTCCATATAGCCTCCTATTCAGAATTCGAAGAACTAATTTTGCTGCCTGCGATATTAGGCTGATTGTCCTGTGGTCTTCACACTTTTAGGGATTATTAGTCTTTGGGATTGGGACAATTATACTTACGAGAAAGTCTTCTGGCTACTCCCCTTTCTCATAGATGTAGTTGCAGAGAGACGTCGACTCATTATCACCTGTATCTTTTAAACTCTTTAAGATTTCTGCCGGAATGTCATCTACACCACATGCTGTGTTGTTTTTAAGTTCTCTCAAAGCCCTATTTACCTCTGAATTTAGAATAAAATCTACTTTTTCATCTTCATTTAGTGATTCTTCCTTCTCAATCTGCATATCGGAAGGTCTTTGATCCTCTTCATAGAGAGTTTCAGCACATTCCTTCTATCTATTCTGAACACCGTGTGGGTCACTTAAAAGAGTTCCATCTTTCTGAATTCAAATATTACTAAATTTTATGGTTCCCTGTGTACAGAAATTTGAATTTTCATGTAGCTTAATTTTACAGCCCGTATGTACAGAATTTGCTTCCGCGTGAGTAGTGACTGATGCCAATCGAACTAATGTCAATGAGTATTACGTGAAAGTAATCCTATTCGTAAGATGTTAGTCAAAAACCAACCGACAACTGTATTCTTTGATTATTTCACAAAAAGTGTCATTCGACCACACTCCCAGCTACCCTACTAAAATAAAAACTTTGTAATTACGACGCATTTAATTAAATATTTATAGGACACTACAATAAATAGCCATTTTGGAGGTTATTTGTATAGTTTTCCTGGTCGTTTTCTCAAAATACATCGGACTGATTGCTTACCATTAGATAAATGAAGCATGATCAAATTATAAGCCATGTGGTGTAAGAAGCTTACAAAGCTTTTTCATAGTGGATGACATAGCAGAGAAGTTGACCTGGCACTCTTAAAACGACTTTTATTCGATGAAATAGTTACCACTGCATTGCAGCTGCATTTTGTGAGTAATCACCACAAATTTGGCCCCTTCGGAGAACAGGTAACGAATTATTCACCTCTTTTCTTCCTAAATTCTTGTGGACTACGTGGCACTAGCAATAAAATGCTCTTAAATAATTGCGAATAATGTTCACTGAAGGAACACAATTAACGCACACGAGCAACCCTGATGTTAAGGTAAGGCGTGTCATTGTTGGGTCACTGCTGTCAACTTACGCGACAGAAATAAATGCCTTTACTTACTGACCTCCCCTGGTAAAGTACTGTACCAACATGAAAGGTGGTCGTAAAGCTGTAGTTATTATTTCGATAAACGAAAGTTACGCAATTACTGTTTTGTTTGTTTGCAGGTACAGGTCTGCAGTCTTGCTACACTTCGAAAGGTCTCCACCATAGCATCGTGAGTTGCAGCTAGACAATTCAGAACAAAACGGCGCTGCCCATGGGTAAAGTGGAAATGAGGTACGTCCGACATGTTTCGGCTCCTTATTGGCACGCCACGATAGTGTGGCGGAGAGGTTTCCGTGTGTTGCGAGACTGCAGACATTGACCCGTGCGCTGTTCAGACATGAAACTGAAAGCGCGATATAATCACTTTGCCCTTGGCTAAGCAACGCCTCTTTCGCGTCCCACTAGGGGGTACTCGCTTTTTCTGCACCGCCGACTTAACAGCGATCCTCATCAACTAGCTCTTAGTGGTTGACTACCGATAACTGGAGGATGGTATAACGTGCCAAAATTTTACGTGGTAAGGGCTATGGGCAAAATTGTTGCCCGAATACATTATGGAAATATTTAAAAGTCGTCGTCGTTGTTGTTGTTGTTGTTGTTGTTGTTGTGGTCTTCAATCCTGAGACTGGTTTGCTGCAGCTCCCCATGCTACTCTAACCTGTGCAAGCTTCTTCATCTCCCAGTACCTACTGCAGCCTACATCCTTCTGAATCTGCTTAGTGTATCCACCTCTTGGTCTCCCTCTACGATTTTTACCCTCCACGCTGCCCTCCAGTACCAAATTGGTGATCCCTTGATGCCTCAGAACATGTCCTACCAACCGATCCCTTCTTCTAGTCAAGTTGTGCCACAAACTCCTCTTCTCCCCAATTCTATTCAATACCTCCTCATTAGTTATGTGATCTACCCAACTAATCTTCAGCATTATTCTGTAACACCACATTTCGAAAGCTTCTATTCTCTTCTTGTCTAAACTATTTATCGTCCATGTTTCACTTCCACACATGGCTACACTCCATACAAATACTTTCAGAAACGACTTCCTGACAAATCAATACTCGATGTTAACAAATTTCTCTTCTTCAGAAACGCTTTCCTTGCCATTGCCAGTCTACATTTTATATCCTCTCTACTTCGACCATCATCAGTTATTTTGCTCCCCAAATAGCAAAACTTATTTACTACTTTAAGTGTCTCATTTCATAATCTAGTTCCCTCAGCATCACCCGATTTAATTCGACTACATTTAATTATCCTCGTTTTGCTTTTGTTGATGTTCATCTTATATCCTCCTTTCATGACACTGTCCATTCCGTTCAACTGGTGTTCCAAGTCCTGTGCTGTCTCTGACAGAATTACAATGTCATCGGCGAACCTCAAAGTTTTTATTTCTTCTCCCTGGATTTTAATACCTACTCCAAATTTTTCTTTTGTTTCCTTTACTGCTTGCTCAATATTCAGATTGAATAACATCGGGGACAGGCTACAACCCTGTCTCACTCCCTTCGCAACCACTGCTTCCCTTTAATGTCCCTCGACTCTTATAACTGCCATCTGGTTTCTCTACAAATTGTAAACAGCCTTTCGCTCCCTGTATTTTACCCCTGCCACCTTTAGAATTTGAAAGACAGTATTCCAGTCAACATTGTCAAAAGCTTTCTCTAAGTCTACAAATGTATGAAACGTAGGTTTGCCTTTCCTTAATCTTTCTTGTAAGATAAGTCGTAAGTTCAGTATTGCCTCACGTGCTCCAACATTTCTACGGAATCCAAACTGATCTTCCCCGAGGTCGGCTTCTACCAGTTTTTCCATTCGTCTGTAAATAACTCGTGTTAGTATTTTGCAGCTGTGACTTATTAAACTGATAGTTCGGTAATTTTCACATCTGTCAACACCTGCTTTCTTTGGGATTGGAATTACTATATTCTTTTTGAAGTCTGAGGGAATTTCGCCTGTCTCATACATCTTGCTCACCAGATGGTAGAGTTTTGTTAGGCCTGCTCTCCCAGGGCTGTCAGTAGTTCTAATGGAATGTTGTCTACTCCCGGGGCCTTGTTTCGACTTAGGTCTTTCAGTGCTCTGTCAAACTCTTCACGCAGTATCGTATCTCCCATTTCATCTTCATCTACCTCCTCTTCCATTTCCATAATATTGTCCTCAAGTACATCGCCCTTGTATAGACCCTCTATATACTGCTTCCACCTTTCTGCTTTCCCTTCTTTGCTTAGAACTGGGTTTCCATCTGAGCTCTTGATGTTCATACAAGTGGTTCTCTTATCTCCAAAGGTCTCTTTAATTTTCCTGTAGGCAGTATCTATCTAACCCGTAGTGAGATAAGCCTCTACATCCTTACATTTGTCCTCTAGCCATGCCTGCTTAGCCATTTTGCACTTCCTGTCGATCTCATTTTTGAGACCTTTGTATTCCTTTTTGCCTGCTTCACTTACTGCATTTTTGTTTTTTCTCCTTTCATCAATTAAATTCAGTATCTCTTCTTTTACCCAAGGATTTCTACTTGCCCTCCTCTTTTTATCTACTTGATCCCCTGTTGCCTTCATTATTTCATTCCTCAAAGCTTCCCACCCTTCTGCTACTGTATTTCTTTTCCCATTCCTGTCAAATGTTCCTTTATGCTCTCCCTGAAACTCTGTACCACCTCTGGTTCTTTCAGCTTATCCAGGTCCCATCTCCTTACATTCCCACGTTTTTGCAGTTTCTTCAGTTTTAATAACCAATAGATTGTGGTCAGAGTCCACATCTGCCCCTGGAAGTGTCTTACAATTTAAAATCTGTCTTACCATTAATAATATATCTGAAAGAGGTCGATATATATACAAATAAATGTTACTAGTGTAATATATTTTGTTAGGTTTGTAAGTTTCTGTGTACGTATTGTTGTACGAAAGCTCGAAGGGTTAAACGAACACCGCAAAATTTATGGTGGCGTGTGTTTCAGCCAAGCAGCAGCCTGAAGAGTCAGGATAGTATATAAATGTCAGCTGTCCGCTGTCTGAAATCACGACGGCACGCTAGTACAACCAGAAATTGTTAAAAGTGCTAATAAAGCTGTTCGTTTATTCGTTGTTATTTATTCCTCAGTGATTTTGGTTATTTCAGTAGTCACAACAATGTTTAACGAATTGGATCAGGTCGCAGATACGTAGACTATCTGAACTCGAAGTACATGGGGGTTAGTAGGAGCGGGTGTTCAATGCTCATCGAAAGTCGTGGCGGTACAGATATAGTGTGCAAATTTTACAAAGATTAGGTTCCGAAGATAAGGTTATGTGAGTCGATATTGAATTCTAGGCCAGATCTGACTCAACCCATGCTGATAAATAGGTCGTACATAAATAACTGAATCCCACTGGATTTGGATGTCACGAGACTGTACCTTAAAGAATTAACTGTCAGCGGATCTGGATTGGTGAATTTATTAATCGATGTGGATTCCAATGCGGTGTTTCTGTATTTTGGAATGGTGGTGTCGTCCACGATCCTCTCTTGGTGAAGAGTGGCATGTGACTGAATTGTAGGGACTGGTTGTATGGAAACTGCAGCGGGTGCGTATGACAACTCTTTTGCATAATATGGTGAACGCCTGCACTGTTAATTACGATGATGGAACTGTAGATTCATAGTAAAGATTTTCACCTACTTTCATTGTATTGCAACAAATAGTAAAGGAAACATTAAGACGAACCACGAAAAATGCTATTTACCTCTTAAAAGGAAGAAATTGTAGCTAGTGCCGTAAGTGAGGAAGACTTCATGGAACAATGAGTCATACAGGGGCCAACACCTAAAAAAGCTGAGTTTTTGCTAACTAATGTTAAATATAGGGTCAAAAATGGATATTTTTAGGGTCGTTTTGAGTTTCGTTAGTTGTTTTGAGGCCCATGGGTACTCGTGCACGTCTGCGAATGATTGAATTGGCCCTTTAACAAACAGAGATCTGTTATTTATGAAAAAATTTAAAATCCAAATTTGCCGATCTCGTCATTATATCTCGTAAAATATTTAAAGAACAGTTTCATGACCTGTAATGGAATTTCCATGAAAGAAGTGAAAGGAGATCATAAAAAGAAAAGAAAAGAAATATGATTAAAAGAATATGAATTTCAGTACAACTTCAGTTAATAAGGAAGAAATATTACCGATAGTTCTGGTAATAATACACTCCTGGAAATGGAAAAAAGAACACATTGACACCGGTGTGTCAGACCCACCATACTTGCTCCGGACACTGCGAGAGGGCTGTACAAGCAATGATCACACGCACGGCACAGCGGACACACCAGGAACCGCGGTGTTGGCCGTCGAATGGCGCTAGCTGCGCAGCATTTGTGCACCGCCGCCGTCAGTGTCAGCCAGTTTGCCGTGGCATACGGAGCTCCATCGCAGTCTTTAACACTGGTAGCATGCCGCGACAGCGTGGACGTGAACCGTATGTGCAGTTGACGGACTTTGAGCGAGGGCGTATAGTGGGCATGCGGGAGGCCGGGTGGACGTACCGCCGCATTGCTCAACACGTGGGGCGTGAGGTCTCCACAGTACATCGATGTTGTCGCCAGTGGTCGGCGGAAGGTGCACGTGCCCGTCGACCTGGGACCGGACCGCAGCGACGCACGGATGCACGCCAAGACCGTAGGATCCTACGCAGTGCCGTAGGGGACCGCACCGCCACTTCCCAGCAAATTAGGGACACTGTTGCTCCTGGGGTATCGGCGAGGACCATTCGCAACCGTCTCCATGAAGCTGGGCTACGGTCCCGCACACCGTTAGGCCGTCTTCCGCTCACGCCCCAACATCGTGCAGCCCGCCTCCAGTGGTGTCGCGACAGGCGTGAATGGAGGGACGAATGGAGACGTGTCGTCTTCAGCGATGAGAGGCGCTTCTGCCTTGGTGCCAATGATGGTCGTATGCGTGTTTGGCGCCGTGCAGGTGAGCGCCACAATCAGGACTGCATACGACCGAGGCACACAGGGCCAACACCCGGCATCATGGTGTGGGGAGCGATCTCCTACACTGGCCGTACACCACTGGTGATCGTCGAGGGGACACTGAATAGTGCACGGTACATCCAAACCGTCATCGAACCCATCGTTCTACCATTCCTAGACCGGCAAGGGAACTTGCTGTTCCAACAGGACAATGCACGTCCGCATGTATCCCGTGCCACCCAACGTGCTCTAGAAGGTGTAAGTCAACTACCCTGGCCAGCAAGATCTCCGGATCTGTCCCCCATTGAGCATGTTTGGGACTGGATGAAGCGTCGTCTCACGCGGTCTGCACTTCCAGCACGAACGCTGGTCCAACTGAGGCGCCAGGTGGAAATGGCATGGCAAGCCGTTCCACAGGACTACATCCAGCATCTCTACGATCGTCTCCATGGGAGAATAGCAGCCTGCATTGCTGCGAAAGGTGGATATACACTGTACTAGTGCCGACATTGTGCATGCTCTGTTGCCTGTGTCTATGTGCCTGTGGTTCTGTCAGTGTGATCATGTGATGTATCTGACCCCAGGAATGTGTCAATAAAGTTTCCCCTTCCTGGGACAATGAATTCACGGTGTTCTTATTTCAATTTCCAGGAGTGTATGTCCAAAATAACAGTAAAAACTGTACTGCTGAGATATTTTTGAATTCTGCTGATGAGTAGTTGGTTTTACGTAAGAATAATTGTAATCACACTGACGAAAGGAGGTTGATATGATAGTATAAGGACAATCCCAGTTACGAAAGCAAGTATGTCACATACTTGATACCAATCAGCCGACTCTGAGGCAAAATATATCTTTCCTTACTTGTCGAGAACGTTAAGAAACAAAAGACACAGTAAATCTTGCCAGTTTTGCGGAAACTGGAATAAGCAAGTAAACCGGTAACTCTAAAATTCAGTTAACGCTGTCTGTATTATTCTACCTTTAATAGCGTAGTTTCAATGTTCTCAACGCAGATGTTACGGTGTTCGCTCTACAGTCAGAGTTAGAGATGTGAAGATGTTTAGAAGTCGTGAAGCGTATGCACTGATTGGTATTGCCGTTAAGATAATTCATTTCCCACTACAGCTATTTTATGCGTTCGGCTCAAGGATTGGCAAGTATTAATAAAGGTTAAACAGTGAAATTTTCGTAGGAGAAGATAGTTGTGTTGACAATTCATTGTACAGAAATAAAACTCCACGTTTTCTGTGGAGCACAGAGTCACGTAGTCGAAGTTACGTAGTTGCATAAGTTTACCGAATTAAAAGACTACTTGATATTTATTGAATGAAATGATTCACAAGCAATGATTTTCTTTTCTTCTAATGTTGAGTATTATCTAGCAGTAATACAACATACCGTTATAGGAGATGCTTACGCTGTAAGACAATCATTAAGGACTAGTTAGAGCAACAGTTCCTGTAATGATGGCTATAACAGTCAAAAGTCTAATCAATAGAGGAGAAAGACCACGGTATATTTACAACATACTTATAGTTTTTAATTCCTCAGAACTGGAAACACTGTCAGAATACCACTTCATATGATAGTTACAACATAGTTTCTGCGAGCGTTCAGCGATAATCTGTATTGAAAACAAGGTGCGTTTAGCATACTGATAAAACGTAACTCACTTTGTTTGTGATACTTGACTTTGAATATTACTGCACAAAGCTAAGATGTGGTTTATTGACCCTTGTAGGAAGTGTTGGTCACTGACAAGAAAGTGCAAAGTGACAGGTCATACGCTTCGTGTACTATTTTAACAGCCATGTAGGAACAAGCGCTGGCAGGCATGTGGGACATGAACGCAATGAACAACTTAGGAAATTGAATGAATTTTCGAGCGAGTCTTTCTCGGCATTCTGTCAGCTTATATGTCCGAGAAGAACGTCGCTCGGATTTTGTGAAAGGTGGCCTTGGAGCTTGGTCTGCTATTAGTGTCCACATAAATCAGGGGCAAGCTAGAATTACTGACGCGTAAGCACTTGTTTGTTGCGCTCCTTTATGTGAAGACTGTGTGAGCTGCTGTTCGGACTTATGCGCTGTGCCGTAGAGCTCTTTCGACTATGTGCCTTAGGTCTGAGTTAACCACAGTTCCATTTAGAGAATTTACAGGCTGGACTGACTTAACATTAGTAAAATTCATTATGTCACTGGGTTTTCTGTGTATTGGCTTTGACCTTGGTTCGTATACTGTATAATGAGTGTTATTTGTGCTGTCTTTATGTAATTGATTTTTACACTCAAGATTGATTTAACTGATTTCTACATTAAATGAAGGCTTGAAGTCGTTCTTGTTTAAATGTTATTTATACATACAAACTAATATTATAAATGTGAAAGTAACTCTCTTAGGTTTTTACGACTAAACTTTTGAATCGATTTCGATGAAATGTGGTATGGAGATAGCTTAAAATCCGAGAAAAAAATAGACAGCTTTTTTTTAAAAAAAAATCTCGACCCCAAAGAGGGTGAAGCAGAGACTGGAAAAACATTTTTGCATCAATGAACATAAACCATGTTAAAAAAATTATTAAATTTGGTGGGTAATGTACAGGCAGTATAGCGTGTAGCTATTTCAATAGCACGATGCATAGATGCACGCTCCTACCACGTCCCTCCGAATGCACCACTCAGCAGCACCGCTGCATATGCTGCCGCGTTGTACTGTTGCAGGGCAGTGGAGTTGCTGGGTGTGGGTGCACATCACGAGCTTTGCTTACCCAGAAAGGCAGACATGTGAAGGCATCATACGGTACTCCACATACAATGGCTTACTTACTTACCATCACTCATCATAACAAAACAATCAACATCCTCTTTAGACCTGAGCACATACTAAATGTGCAAGCAAGGTACATTTTCTGATAATGATAGTTAACAATGAATGTTTTTTGAAACTACAAGGAGTTTTTATAAATATTATCGTATACGATGCCTCGGAAATTATAGGGTGACAATTATTGAACTACACTACTGGCCATTAAAATTGCTATACCACGAGGATGACGTGCTACAGACGAGAAATTTAACCGACAGGAAGAAGATGCTGTGATATGCAAATGATTAGCTTCTCAGAGCATTCACACAAGGTTGGCGCCGGTAGCGACACCTACAACGTGCTGACATGAGGAAAGTTTCCAAGCGATTTCACATACACAAACAGCAGTTGACCGGCGTTGCCTGTTGAAACGTTGTGATGCCTCGTATAAGGAGGAGAAATGCGTACCATCACGTTTCCGACTTTGATAAAGGTCGGATTGTAGCCTATCTCGATTGCGGTTTATCGTATCGTGACATTGCTGCTCGCGTTGGTCGAGATCCAATAACTGTTAGCAGAATATGAAAACGGTGGGTTCAGGAGAGTAATAAGGAACGCCGTGCTGGATCCCAACGGCCTCGTATCACTAGCAGTCGAGATGACAGGCATATTATCCGCATGGCTGTAACGGATCGTGCAGCCACGTCTCGATCACTGAGTCAACAGATGGGGACGTTTGCAAGGCAACAACCATCTGCACCAACAGTTCGACGACGTTTGCAGCATCATGGACTATCAGCTCGGAGACCATGGGTGCGGTTACCCTTGACGCTGCATCACAGACAGGAGCGCCTGCGATGGTGTACTCAACGATGAACCTTGGTGGTCGAATGGCAAAACGTCATTTTTTCGGATGAATCCAGGTTGTTTACAGCATCATGATGGTCGCATCTGTGTCTGGCGATATCGTGGTGAACGCACATTGGAAGCGTGTATTCGTCATCGCCATACTGGCGTATCACCCTGGTTGATGGTGTGGGGTGCCATTTGTTACACGTCCCGGTCACCTTTTGTTCGGACTGACGGCACTTTGAACACTGTACGTTACATTTCAGTTGTGTTACGACCCATGGCTCTACCCTTCATTCGATCCCCGCGAAACCCTACATTTCAGCAGGATAATGCATGACCGCATCTTGCAGGTCCTGTACGGGCCTTTCTGGATACAGAAAATGTTCGAGTGCTGCCCTGGCCAGCACATTCTCCAGATCTCTCACCAATTGAAAACGTCTGGTCACTGGTGGTCGAGCAACTGGCTCGTGACAATACGCCAGTCACTACTGTTGATGAACTGTGGTATCGTGTTGAAGCTGCATGGGCAGCTGTACCTGTACATGCCATGCAAGCTCTGTTTGTCTCAATGTCCAGGAGTATCGAGGCCGTTATTACGGCCAGAGGTGGTTGGTCTACGTACTGATTTCTCAGGATCTATGCACCCAAATTGAGTGAAAATGTAATCACATGTCAGTTCTAGTATAACAGCGAGAGTTTTGGTGTTCTTGTAAAGATAAGTCATTTTAGATTATAAAACAAATAGATTAGTATTGATTACGTGGTAAATAGGTGTATTAGTGTGCTGTTTAAGTGTACCATTAAAGGTTTCATTTTTCTTTACGTAATATAGCAGAAAACGCGAAAAGACCGTACAGTCGTATTTTCTGTTTACGTTCTGCTGCAGCAAATCTATAGAATTTCGTTTAGTTGTTCCTTGCTCTCTCCAGCAATTTAACTTACCGTACCTCTTCATTATTTAACTAGCATTTCCGGAAAGTAGCGTAAAGTTTAAGTTGTTGTTTCAGAAACTTTGCACTTTTGTTTTTGTTTACACACAGTTGCGTATAGGTCAAATTTGTGTAGCCATATTTTCGTGTTTATCTGTAATTTAACTGACTTATTCTTAATAAACTATTACGTTTATCATGAGTGAAAAGTGCTTGACTTGCCGTATAAATGTTAGGTAGGGGCTTTGGTGTGATGGATGCTGTAGTTTTTTCTATGTGGGTGACTGTAGTGGCGTGGGAATAGGGGAAGTAAATGAGACTCATCAGTGGTTTTGTAGGATTTGTAGTAGAGATAGGAAGATATTAGAACAGGAGGGGAAAATTGCCGCCCTTCAGACTGAGTTAGACAAGGCCAGGGGAGATCTTGACAGGTTAAGGAGGGAGAAGGGTAAAGAGAGGTGGGAAGTGGCAACAGGCAACAGGAGGAACAGGCCTAGAACTTTGTCTGACAGCTTTATGGTGAATGTGGAAAATAGATTTGACCTGTTGTTTCAGTTAGAAGCTGGTGAGCCTCAAGCAGTTGCAGGTGTAGACAGGGCACAACAAACTTTCAGCAGCAAATTGAAAAGTAAGAATGTAGGGAAATCAGTAAAGAGAAAGAAAGTGTTGTTGTTAGGTAGTTCCCATGGAAGAGGTGTTGGCCAAGTTTTGCAGGATGAACTAGGATCAGAATACCGGGTCACCAATTTTTTTAAACCTAGTGCTGGTCTGGAGCAGGTGACATAGGATTTAGGGTCACTTTGCAAAGATTTCACTAAGGAAGACACCGTGGTTATAGTGGGTGGGGCAGGTAACAGTACTGACAGAGATCCTGGGTACAGTATAGAGTATGACCTGGCGAAGATTGCATCAGCATCGAGGCATACTAGTGTTGAGTTTGTATCTGTTCTTGGGTGCCACGACCGACCTCATTTGAACTCTTCTGTCAAGAGAGTTAATTTGGAGCTGGAACGGCTACTCATGTCGGTTGCGGGGTCACACATTGGTGTGGTTCATGTTGATTCTCTCAGTAGGTGGGATTATACTAGGCATGGCCTTCACCTCAACAGGAAGGGGAAGGGTAAATTGGCTGGGGAAATAGCAGGAAAGTTAAAGGGGGGAGGCACTGTCATGAGTGGTAAAATACCAGTGGTTATAGGATTCAGAAAAGACTCTTTTTTAGGGTAGGGAGGACAGAAAGAAAGCAAATTTTAAGAGAGAACTGAGACAGACCCTTCAGTTTGAGAAAGAAATCAAAAAACATAATTCCAGCTTATTCCATCAGCATAAACAGCCATTGGTTAAGAATTTTCAACTGTCAGCAGATATTTTAACTCCACCCAATTTTAACTCAGTCAATGTGAAATGTCAGCTATCTTTATTGCATCAAAATATTCGAGGACTGAGAAATAAAATTAATGAATTAACTATCAGCATAGATGAATTAGAGTCTTCAAACCCAGCTGACATAATCTGCCTCTCTGAATATCATGTGACCACTGGTATAGAACTTTTAAGTGTTACAGTGTTTAGGTTAGCATCTCACTTTTGTAGATCAGAAACGGAGAAAGGAGGAGTTACCACATTCATCAGGAACTGTCATAAATTTAAGAACATAGACATTCATAAATTTTGCCTAGAACAGCGTATGGAAGCATGTGCAACAGAATTAGAATTTCACAAAAAATCCTTCATAATATTAAGTGTATATCGAGCACCTGCAGGTAACTTTAATCTGTTTGTAAACCACCTTGAAGCTGTAATGGCCCATTTAACAACCAAAAACAAAGAAATAGTGATTGCTGGTGATTTCAATGTAGATTTCCTTAAAGACTCTCCCAATAAGAACTTATTTGAGTTAGTAACACTATCATTCAATTTAATTCCCACTGTAAAGTTCCCCACTAGGATAGCCACTTGCTCACAAACAGCCATTGATAATATCTTTACAGAAAAGTCCAATGAACAAAATTATATTACAAAACCAATAGTCAATGGCCTCTCAGACCATGACATGCAGTTCCTTCTGTTAAATGTTAATACTGAACAGGATATAAAATCTGTTAAATCTGAGCTCAAGAGGGTAATCAGTAAGCCAAAAATTGATTATTTTAGGACATTCCTCAGAGATATTCACTGGACTGATGTTTACAGTACTCATGGCATGAATGAAAAATATAACATTTTTGCTAATAAAGTGCTTACTTTATTCGAACACTGCTTTCCCCCAAAACTTACCAAGGTTAGAGCAAAGTCTACAAAGAAGCCATGGATTACTTGAGGAATAGGGGTATCTTGTAAAACAAAAAGAAAACTGTATCTGTCAATCCGAAACATTTCCAATGTTGATGCTATAGCACATTATAAGAAATACTGCAAAATATTAAAGACTGTAATACGGATGTCAAAGCAAATATATTACAAGGAAAAGATAGTCATATCAGATAACAAAATAAAGACAATATGGGATATAGTGAAGGAGGAGACCGGTAGAACCAGACATGAAGAGGAACAAATAGCATTAAGAGTAAATGATACATTGGTGACAGATGTGTATAGTGTTGCAGAACTTTTTAACAAACATTTTATAACTGTTACTGAAAAGATGGGGTTGTCAGGTTCGGTAGATGCTGCTATGGATTACCTTAGACCAGACATTTCAAGTAACTTTCATAATATGAATTTGACCCTCACTACCCCAACAGAAATAATGCCCATCATAAAATCTTTAAAATCAAAAACATCTAGTGGGTATGATGAAATATCAACAAAGTTAATTAAAGAATGTGATTCTGAGCTAAGTAACATATTAAGCTATCTGTGTAACCCGTCGTTTATCAGTGGAATATTTCCTGAGTGGCTGAAATATGCTGAAGTTAAGCCACTGTTTAAGAAGGGAGATAAAGAAATAGCATCAAATTTCCGTCCAATTTCACTGTTGCCAGCATTCTCAAAAATTTTCGAAAAAGTAATGTACAGTCGTCTTTATAACCATCTTATCTCAAATAACATACTGTCAAAGTCACAGTTTGGATTTCTAAAAGGTTCTGATATTGAGAAGGCTATCTACACTTACAGTGAAAATGTGCTTAATTCATTAGACAAAAAATTGCAGGCAGCTGGTATATTTTGTGATCTGTCAAAGGCATTTGACTGTGTAAATCACAATATCCTTTTAAGTAAACTAGAATATTATAGTGTAACGGGAAATGCTGCAAAATGGTTCAAATCTTATATCTCTGGCAGGAAAAAAAGGGTGTTATTAGGAAAGGGACATGTATCAAGCTATCAGGCATCATCCAACTGGGAACTAATTACATGTGGGGTCCCACAAGGTTCCATTTTGGGGCCCTTACTTTTACTTGTGTATATCAATGACCTTTCATCAGTAACATTACCAGATGCCAAGTTTGTTTTGTTTGCCGATGATACAAACATTGCAATAAATAGCAAATCAAGTGTAGTCTTAGAAAGATCAGCCAATAAAATATTTGTGGACATTAATCACTGGTTCCTAGCCAATTCTTTGTCACTAAACTTTGAAAAAACACACTACATGCAGTTCAGAACTTGTAAGGGATGTCCCAAGAGTATAGATAGAAGAAGTGGACAGTGTTAAATTCTTGGGATTACAGCTTGATAATAAATTCAACTGGGAGGAGCACACCACAGAACTGCTGAAGCGTCTTAACAAATCTCTGTTTGCAATGCGAATTTTGTCAGACATAGGTGATATAAAAATGAAAAAGCTGGCATACTATGCTTTCTTTCATTCCATAATGTCATATGGGATTATTTTTTGGGGTAATTCATCAAGCCAAGCTAAAGTTTTCCGGGCACAAAAACGTGCAGTAAGAGTTATGTGTGGTATGAACTCAAGAACACCCTGCAGAAGCCTGTTTAGGGAACTAGGGATACTAACTACTGCTTCCCAATATATTTATTCCTTAATGAAATTTGTCATTAAAATATATATCACTTTTTCAAACCAACAGCTCAATTCATGGAATCAATACTAGAAATAAGAATAATCTTCACAAGGATTTAAAGTCACTTAGTCTTGTACAAAATGGTGTGCATTATTCAGGAACACACATTTTCAATAACTTGCCAGCAGTCATAAAAAGCTTAACAACCAAGTAGTTGTATTACATGTTTATTACCTTATAAATAAATAAAAAACTTTTTTATCTTAAATTCAGTGCATTAGTATTTGTAAAATGACTCTTAGTGTTCATTAAAAATGACGATCATTCCACTTGGAACCTGTGGAATGGTACATTAGCTTACTTGTTTTAGTTGTAAATATTTGTCGTGTATTGTTGTTTTTCTGACATGTTCCACATCTTGGAGGACCTGCTCACTACGGATCAATTGGTAGGAAAGTAAATCTAATCTAATCTAATATTTTCCCAATGAATACCCGTTTATCATCTGCATTTTTTCTTGGTGTAACAATTTTAATGGCCAGTAGTGTATATCACACATGCGCCCGCAATCGAACGAGAAGTTTATCAGGTAACTTCATTTTTTCGAGGTGGTAATTAAAATTTTGTGAGTGTCCTCACACAGAAGATTTACGCTTGGCAATCACCACGGTGCTATTTTTGAACGTCTCGCCTCAGCTGAGGAGATTACGTGAAATATCTGGAATAGGTTTTGGTTTCCTGCCACTACCTTACTGTAAATACGTCGTTACTCCATGTTCGCACCCGAGACTGCGACCGTACGTTGTCGTTGAGGAGCCTGCCCAGAACCCGTCGACCCCGAAAACGACAGCCCAGCAGCACAAAGGGCGGTCAGCGATCGTGAGCCGGAGCAACTCGTCCAATAGCGCCGGGCAGGGCTACCCGAGCCAGACGGCCGCCGACCGTATCTCGCGGCGGGCGTGACTTATTATTTCAGTGCCAGCGCCGTTTCAATTTAACCGCGCAGGCGGCGACCTCACGCGGGGAAGGCGGTAGTCGCGGGCGCGCAGACTAAGTGCCGGTCGCGCAGATAAGGCGCGACCATCCCGCGAGGATGAGTGGCGGCCGGGGAGCACGACCGCGGTCGTAAATTATCGGCAGACCTCGGGCCGCCCGGCCGCTACCAAATTAATTACGGCCGGTGGCTGGCGGCTGCCTAGCGCCGCCGCTATCGAGTTCATCTCCCGGCGTGCAACGCGCGCCGCGCGGGCTCGCGGCGTGTGGCCGACGCCGGAGGAGGAGGAGTCAGTAAGCAAATAGAGCAACGCCGAGGAGAGTGTGCGGCGATTAAGTTGGACGGGCGAGGATGAAAAAGGGAAACTAAAAGCTGCGAAGGAAACGGCTGCAAAAGGAACGAAAAGGGTCGAGAGGTGGAGCGCGCGGCAATTTATCAATAACGACTGACACGGAGATCGGCCGTGAACGGGCCGCGGTGGGAGCCGCCTCAAGGACGGGGGGCGGCTGTCTGGCTGTGTTCCACTGTGTGCTGCCTCAGCCTCCGGTTCGGTACCAGTTCCTGTTTCCCATACGCGAAGCACCTCCGACAAAGACTGTGCTCCGTAGTTTCAGAGACCTACGAACAAACCGAGCGGGCTGGCGCAGTGGTTAGACACTGGACTCGCATTCGGGAGGGCGGCGGTTCAATCCCGCGTCCGGCCATCCTGATTTAGGTTTTCCGTGATTTCCCTAAAATCACTCCAGGCAAATGCCGGGATGGTTCCTCTGAAAGGGCACGGCCGCCTTCCTTCCCAATCCTTCCCTAATCCGATGAGACCGATGACCACGCTGTCTGGTCTCCTTCCCCAAACCAACCAACCTACGAACAAACGCCTACCTACAGAACACATTGTACAGTGTTGACTTGACCCAAGTGCAATGGCCCCAGAGTAAGTTTACCCTGAAACTTCCTGGCAGATTAAAACTGTGTGCCGAACCGAGACTCCAACTCGGGACCTCTGCAAAGATAAAGGTCCCGAGTTCGAGTCTCGGTCCAGCACTCAGTTTTAATCTTCCAGGCTGTTTCATATCAGCGCACACTCCACTGTAGAGTAAAAATTTCATTCTAGAAACATCCCCCAGGCAGTGGCTAAGCCATGTCTCCGCTATATCCTTTCTTCCAGGAGTGATAGTTGTGCAGTGTTCGCAGGAGAGCTTTTGTGAAGTTTGGAAGATAGGAGACGATGTACTGGCGGAATTAAAGCTGTGAGGACGGGGCATGAGTCGTGTTGGATAGCTCAGTTGGTAGAGCACTTGCCCGCGGTAGGCAAAGTTCCGGAGTTCGAGTCTCGGTCCGGCACACAGTTTTAATCTACCAGGATGCTTCATATCAGTGCACACTCCGCTTTAGAGTGAAAATTTCATTCTAGAAACATCCCCCAGGCTGTGGCTAACCCAAGTCTCCGCTACATCCTTTCTTTCAGGAGTGCTAGTTCTGCTAGGTTCGCAGGAGGCCTTCTGTGAAGTTTGGAAGGTAGGAGACGAGGTACTGGCGGAATTAAAGCTGTGAGGACTGGGCGTGAGTCGTGCTCGGGTAGCTCAGTTGGTAGAGCACTTGCCAGCGGTAGGCAAAGGTCCGAAGTTCGAGTCTCGCTCCGGCACACAGTTTTACTCTGCCAGGAAGTTTCATATCAGCGCACACTCCGATGTAGAGTGAAAATTTCATTCTAAGTTTACACTGTTTTAGAGTCCCTGTCAAGGAGGCTTGATATGCTGATATAGAAAGACTTATGAGACGAGCTGCTCGGCAACACAACTGTTCTGGGACCGTAACACATTGACTGCCATGATGAAATTTGGACCATGCGTTTCCTATGCCACATTGAAATCACGATTATTTCTTCTGAAGTCAAATTGATTTTTTGCATCAGATGTCTTCTTTTGAATATGTAAAATTAAGCTACTTGATAAAATGTCCATTTATGACTGATCTGGACTGATAACACGCGTGAGCCACATTTTCACACAATTATAATCTGTGGCCACATGAGACACATGTGGTTCACACGATTTTAAAAAAAATCGTTCTTCAAGAAATGATTCAAACTATGTTCCCGGGTTCGATTCCCCGCGGGGTCAGGGATTTTCTCTGCCTCGTGATGACTGGGTGTTGTGTGCTGTTCTTAGGTTAGTTAGGTTTAAGTAGTTCTAAGTTCTAGGGGACTGATGACCATTGATGTTAACTCCCATAGTGCTCAAAGCCATTTGAACCATTTGATTCAAACTCTTAGTTTATTTGATTATATTCCACCACCACTCCGTCTACAGGCCACAAGTGGCCCATCGGAACCATCCGACCGCCGTGTCCTCCTCAGAGGAGGATGCGGATAGGAGAGGCATGGGGTCAGTACACCGCTCTCCCGATCGTTATGATGGTATTTTTGACCAAAGCAGCTACTATTCGGTCTAGTAGTTCCTCAATTGGCATCACGAGGCTGAGTGTACCCCGAAAAATGTCAACAGCGCATGGCGGCCTGGCTGGTCACCCATTCAAATGCCGACCACGCCCAACGGCGCTTACCTTCAGTGATCTCACGGGAACCGCTGTATCCACTGCGGCAAGGCCACTGCCTTATTTGATTATATTATCTACATATAAGAAACTTCCTGGCAGGTTAAAACTGTGTGCCCGACCGAGACTCGAACTCGGGACCTTTGCCTTTCGCAGGCAAGTGCTCTAGCATCTGAGCTACCGAAGCACGACTCACGCCCGGTACTCACAGCTTTACTTCTGCCGCTTTGTGTGAGTAGCTGTGAGTACCGGACGTGAGTCGTGCTTCGGTAGCTCAGATGGCAGTTCGGCGCGAGCGGCCGTGCGAAGCGGAGGTCCGCTACTTCCGCCTGTGCGGCGTGTGCGAGTGTTTGTTTACTTGTGGACTTAGTCTGCGCGCGGGCTAGTAACAACGATCATGGCGAACAAGTACAGGAAAACTACATTACGATTCACTTTCTGCAAAGACTACGAACGACCAAAGGCTTTAGCAGTGGAACGATTCATTCGAGAGGACGTCAAGATACCGCCAAACGATATTGTCGGAATTCATCTGTCCATCGTTAGTCCCACGGTGTATGTTAAGATGGTAAATGACGCGGCGTGTGAGAGAATTCTACAGGCGACAAAAGCAGGTCTCCGATTTTGCCGTAGTGACGGGAATGTCGGCACTGTAACTGTAGAACATGCTGGTCTGGGTGTACGGACAATACGTGTTTTTGAGCTGCCTTTTGAGCTCCCGGCTGACGAAGTTATCGAGGCTTTTAAGCCATACGGCACGGTACATGGTCACACAGCAGAACGCTGGACACAATTCGCCACGTACCCAGTTCTTAACGGAGTGCGACAGATCACTATTGATCTTCAGAAGCATGTACCGTCCTATCTGACAATTGGTGGTTGTCGGGCGGGGGTGATTTACGATGGTCAACCACGTACATGTTCTGGCTGTGGCCAGGAGGGACACCTCAGGTCGAACTGTATGCAACGGCGGATTACGCAACTGCCTTCAGATGTGCGGGAGCCGTCGCCGGCGATGACAGTACTTCCGATCACCTATTCCAAAGCCCTCACTGCGTCCGCTGATGACCGAAAAGACACAGCCCTGGTGGAAGATGGCACTCTCCGAAACCTTGTAGCAGACGTCGGGATGACAGAGGTTGCTGCTCCATCGAGCATACAATCTACGGCGACAACATCCGATGAGACCGAACTCCCACCAAGCACACCGATAGTACATGAAGCAGTTCCAGCCACTACGGATGCTGTACCATCTGGAACGCACTCTGTGACGACAACATCAGTTTCGACCGAACTCCCGCCAAGTACAACGATGGGACTCGAAACACTTCCTGTTCCTACGGATGCTTTTCTGTCGGGCAGCCGTGATTGCCTACAATCTGAGGACACGGAAGGAAGATCACGCAAACAACGTTCCCCGAAAAGGAGGAAACGGCGTCGTCGCACGACATCTCCTAGGGATGACTCCCCTTGCCCCGACGACGATGTGCCTGTGGACCAAGACGACACAACAGCCTATACGAAACAGGATGAGGCAATGGAAACTGTTCGATCAGACCCGCAGCGGTCTGTCACATTGACGGTACCGGGACGTGGTGATGCTGAAGAGGAATCACAACCAATTGGCTCTCCCGAAGCAGATGCTGTGGCAATGGACACGAATATATTACCGCCTGCAAAAATGTGGTATGACGATATTGAGGAGGCGCCGGACGTCATACAGAGGCAGCCGGCACTCACGAAGACGGCCTCATAATTGCTGAAGGTGAAGGGAGAGGGGCGAGAGAACGTCTTATAACTCAGTCCCCAGCGCCGATGCAGGGAGATGGTGTTGCGCATCGACAGAGTGGGATTCAACGCCATGCGAACCGTATTGCGACATTAAATATCAATGACGTGCGTTCACCGGCCAAAATACACCTACTGAAGGAAACGATTTGGGCATCTGATGTGGATATTGCTTTGCTGCAGGAAGTCCACATAGCTGCACTCCCATACATCGCAGGCTACCAATCCTATTCGTCACATGGAGATCACAATGGGAGTGGGGTGGCAGTTTACGTGCGAGATGGCTTCCCAGTGGAAAACGTGTGTTACCTTCCCTCGGCTAGGGGAATGGCTTTCACGACGTTTGGGACACGCATCATCAATCTTTATGCACCGTCTGGAAACAATCGGCGACGGGAAAGGGCGCGATTTTATGCAGAAGACATTGCCCCACTTTTCCATGGACGTTATTAATGTGGAATAATTGGTGGAGATTTCAACTGTGTTCTCAGCCCGAAAGACCAATGGCCGCAAGCAAACATCAGCCAAGAGTTGCGAATCGTTGTCAACGACCTTGTACTTAGTGACACGTGGGAATTACGACATGGAGATGCACCAGGATACACCTATGTGACAAGTCATTCGGCGAGCAGGTTAGATCGCATTTATATCTCACGCGCTCATGCAAATGATGTCCAGGACGCGGAACGCTGGCCATTGGCATTTTCCGATCACAGCGCTTACATCTGTACGGTGCTTCTTCCCCGTAGAGAGGTGTGGAACAGTAAGGCCCCGTGGAAATTAAACATTCAACATCTACATGATCCTGAATGCCGTCACCGGATCCTTGAGACATGGACGATGTGCGAGCGAAGGGTTGGAAGGTATGCGACGAAGCTTGATTGGTGGCTGACTTGTGCTAAACCGGCGCTTCGCCGTACGTTCATCTCATATAGCAGGGAGATGGCAGAATGGCGCCGCCGTACGACCGACTTTTATTTTGCAGCGCTGCGCGACCTGGACGATGGTCCGCCGGGACAGGACGTCTGGATCGAACGCAAAAGGATAAAAGCTAAACTAGTGGCTTTAGCTCGGAAACATCTTCAGGGAACCATGGTGCGCGCCAGATGTCACGATACGATAATGCACGAGATTCCATCCATGCACCACGTCGTGAATGAACGAAAGCACCGACGACGCGTTTTGGTACGGGAATTAATTACCCGCGAAGACCGGAGAGTGACGCGTCAAGCGGACATTGTCTCTGCATTCGTCGACCATTACCAACACATCTATCGGGAAGAAGCAGCCCCTGTCGATGACCTCGAACGTATAGCCACGTACGTCTCCCGTACACTGACGGTGGAAGCCGCGGGAACCTTACTGGAAGCCATTAGCTGTGAGGAAGTACGTGATGCGATCGCAAAGGCTGCGTTGAACCGGTCCCCAGGCATTGATGGACTTCCTGCTGAATTTTATCGAGAATTTCGCAACGAAATGGCACCGCGATGGACGGAAATGTACAACGAGATGTTAAATTCCGATGCGCCTATTCCACCGGCTTTTATGGAAGGCCTCTTGGTGCCAGTACATAAACCGAAGCCAGGAATTACGGTCACACATTATCGCCCCATCACCCTGCTTAATGCCGACTATAAGATCTTTGCACGGTTGCTAGCGTCCCGATGTCGTATGTTAATTCGTAGCGTTCTCTCTCCAGAACAGACGACACCGGGTGGATCGGTGAATGTGCAAACAGCTACTGGCAAATGCCGTGATGTGATAGCGCTGGCGGAGGAGTGCCGGCTTAAAGCGGCGATGGTGGCGGTTGATTTTGACAGTGCTTTTGATCAGGTGCGCCACAACTATCTGTACGCTGTACTGGAACAAAGGGATTTCCAGACCGTTTTACTGGTCTCATTAGAAGGATTTATGGGGGCGCACAATCCTTGGTACAGGTTAATGGGCGTATAGCAGGGCCCATTCAAATTCGACGGTCCATTCGCCAGGGCTGCCCTCTTTCGATGCTGCTGTTCGCGATAGCGTTGGAACCATTAATTGGGAGGCTAACAAATTCTCTTCCTGGGATGGAACTGCGAGGCTACACCTTCAAATGTCGTGCCTATGCGGACGACCTCCTGCTGCTCGTTCGTTCTGAAGAAGAGGTGAAGACGGTCCTTGAACTGTTGTTGGACCACAGTGTGACGGCGGGTAGTGCAGTGAACATGAACAAATCGGCAGCAATGCCGGTTGGAAGGGGCCTTACGCCAGAAGAAATCAGTCCGTTTCCTTGTGTGCAACGATTCCGCTATCTCGGCATAGACTTTACCTCATCTGTAAAACATACTGCGGCAGTTAACTACCGACGTATTTTACAGACAACACGTACCATGGTCCGACAACATCTCCTACGGCGCCTCGATTCTTTGCAGCGAGTCGAATATCTGAACACTTATGTGGTTTCTCGAATGGTGCATATTTCGCAGATCCTGCCCCTACCACTCACGCTCGGACGTCGACTTCAATCAGCACTAGGCTATTTTGTGATGATTGGATCGCCCCTCAAAGTGCGATACACAACGCTCACGCTCCCTACGGACAAGGGGGGACTCGGACTTACGAATGTTCACTGCCGAGCGACGGCGCTCCTTCTAGCCACGATGTACAAGCAATGGCGTAGCGGGCGTGATTCCCTTACATCCCGCCTCCTGGATCTCCTAGTTCCAGCGTCCCTCACACCTCCGGTAGCGGTGGGCAACATTACGCCACATTTTGCGCATGTATCAACATTTATCGTGGAACTTAGTTATGTCAGAGACGAGCTTCCGCGCACGAGACCACCATGCGCGAAGGATTTTTAATGTTTGGATGCAACGACGGATAAGTCGTAATGTCATTGAACTCAAACACCCCAAGTTGCATTGGCCGAAGATTTGGAGACATGTGCACCAAAAATTCCTTCCTACCTTCGTTCGGGCACTGTGGTTCTCTGTCACCTGTGGCAAGTTCAACACCAACGAACGACTCTATGCAATTGGACTAGTGGACACTCCACTATGCCCGAAATGTCGCCAAGTAGATGACGACCATCACCGCTTAACTTGTATCGCGGTGGAGGACGTATGGCTCCTAGGAAGACAGATGGTGGCTTGCTACCTCCGTGTGACCCCGCAACATATTACACCTGCTTCCTTCTTATATCCGGAGAGTGACTACTTTCCGGCGACTAAATCACACTCGATCATCTGGGTCAAAGGTTGGACGATCGCGTACCTCTATGGGGATGCTGCCAAGTCGCGACTCGACTTTTGGTATTTCTTGCAGCAAGCCCACAATGAGGTTCATAGATGGTCACACTATGGGAAAACCTTTGCCAGCTATCTTCACGCAGTCTTCCTCGACCCCCCACGCAGTTGGGATGTGCCGGGTGCAGGCGGTGTGGTGCACATTTGACGCTTCTCTCACCGCTCCATCTGTAATGCACATACTATACCATGAAATGATCTACATGTTCCTTTTAACAGAGTGATCTTTATGGAAAATAAATAAATAAAAACTACAAAAAAAAAGATGGTAGAGAACTTGCCCGCGAAAGGCAAAGGTCCCGAGTTCGAGTCTCGGTCGGGCACTCAGTTTTAATCTGCCAGGAAGTTTCATATCAGCGCACACTCCGCTGCAGAGTGAAAATCTCATTCTAGCTACATATAATATTACTTACAATTTTTTTTACTTGGTTTGAATTTGTTCATGAGTAAAGATCTTAGAGTATTCTACTTCTTCAACACAGCATTGTCAATGTCAGTAAAACACTCGTTGCACATAAAACTGTCGCATTTATTGCATTTAGTGCACGCCCTCTTCACTTTCTTAGCAGCATCCTTCCTTTCTTCTGTTCTTCGCAGGTGTTTATAATAGCCCCAGTATCATCTTTGAATGCTCTGCTTTGTTCCCTCTACTGTCACAAGGCGAAGGCTGTTATCTTCGTGGAAAGGTTGTAGTGTTGCTCGTGGTTGTGGATTTGTGGCATTCAATAGTAGTAGTCAAGCGACCCCTAAAAGGAATTATTTGTGTGCAAGACTTTGATCCTTTGTTTGTCAAGTTGTACAGCACTTCAAAAATTACAAACATGTTCCAAAACGGATTCAAAAACGAACTTTCTGTACCATTTAACAGTACGCCGAAATTAGGAATCACCATGGCTACCAACTGTAAAAATGTTGAGTGGTACGAACATGAGAGTGTTCAGTGGAGCCACCACTTTTCAACCCATAGTTGAAACGTATTATCTGTAAGCCCTATGAGAGTCACGAGTCCTCTAAACACAACTCTGCATGTGAGCCACTTACGGCTCACGTGGCCCACAGTACAATGTTTACGTGAACCAAATATGGCGCACATGACGTCACAACCAGTGTAAATGTGAGCTATCATTGGCTCACGTGGCAGTCAATGTGTTAAATGAGAATCCCTGTAAGAATGACGACATAGCTCTCGTGCGAAACTTTGTTCAGCAAGAATGAAATTTTCACTCTGCGTCGAAGTGTGCGCTGATATGAAACTTCCTGTAAAATTAAAACTTTGTGCCGGACCGAGACTCGGGATCTCTGCTTTTCGCGGGGCAGCTCAGTTGACAACGAGAAGTTGGTAATGAGAAGTAGTAGAAATGAAAACAGCGAGAAACTTAACATCAGAATTGATGGTCACGAAGTCAAAGAAGTTAAGGAATTCTGCTACCTAGGCAGTAAAATAACCAATGACGGACGGAGGAAGGAGGACATCAAAAGCAGACTCGCTATGGCGAAAAAGGCATTTCTGGCCAAGAGAAGTCTACTAATATCAAATACTGGCCTTAATATGAGGAAGAAATTTCTGAGGATGTACGTCTGGAGTACAGCATTGTATGGTAGTGAAATATGGACTGTGGGAAAACCGGAACAGAAGAGAATCGAAGCATTTGAGATGTGGTGCTACAGACGAATGTTGAAAATTAGGTGGACTGATAAGGTAAGGAATGAGGAGGTTCTACGCAGAATCGGAGAGGAAAGGAATATGTGGAAAATACTGATAAGGAGAAGGGACAGGATGATAGGACATCTGCTAAGACATGAGGGAATGACTTCCATGGTACTAGAGGGAGCTGTAGAGGGCCAAAAACTGTAGAGGAAGACAGAGATTGGAATACGTCAATCAAATAATTTAGGACGTAGGTTGCAAGTGCTACTCTGAGATGAAGAGATTAGCACAGGAAAGGAATTCGTGGCGGGCCGCATCAAACCAGTCAGCAGACTGATGACAAAAAAAAAAAAGCTCAGTTGGCAGAGCACTTATCCGCGAAAGGCAAAGGTCCCGAGTTAGAGTCTCGGTATGGCACACAGTTTCAATCTGCCAGCAAATTTCTGTTCAGGAAATTTACAGAACCTATATTGCAAGAAAACTGTGCGACCGTTATAGAGCCACAGACGTACAGCAGTTGGAGAAAATATGGAAACGACAAAAGCACAACCGAGACGTGGCGGCGTTGCTGTCGTCGCCTTTCGAATTCCTGGAGCCACTAGCACGATCTGTCGTGTGATGTCCTTCTGGTTTGAGGCCACTAAGACTTTACTCAAGGTTGTTGATGGAGACGGGGCGTGTTGTGGCATGGCGAGTTGGTGAGTGGTCACGGAGAGAAGAGGACGGTGTGAGAGGTCCGCCCGGCGAGTTAGGCGAGCCGTTGCGCAAGCGTCTTAGGCACGGGGTCCAGAAACGTTCAAATGTGTGTGAAATCTTATGGGACTTAACTGATAAGGTCATCAGTCCCTAAGCTTACACACTACTTAAACTAAATTATCCTAAGGACGAACACACACACCCATGCCCGAGGGAGGACTCGAACCTCCGTCGGGACCAGCCGCACAGTCCATGACCGCAGCGCCCAAGTCCGCTCGGCTAATCCCGCGCGGCGGCACGGGGTCCACCGAGTGGTTGCTGGGCATATTTGTGGGCCGATAAGAATCCGTGACTAACTTCGAGTAACGTTTCCGTGCGTAGCCTGGCCAGCCAGCTCTTGCACGTGGCACACCGATGGGAGAAGCCAGTTCGCTGTGCTGAATCCTGGGCCTCCTTTGGAAGCGGCAAGCTTCAGCTTGGATACGTGAACTTCAGTTAAGTTTTGGATTTTGAGGTCTTAACTTCCTTATTGACACCTTTAGGTCTACTGCGATCACTGCGATTTCACCACCAGTTGCTTCCTTGACTTGTGGTCGCTTTATATTTGGTAATTTTACATAACTGAAAATATTATTACAGGAGGATTTTCCTATTTTCGTAGCTTTACTTAACTAAAGGTATTATAATTGAAGCCTGCCCGATTTTTATTTGGTATTGTTACTTAAATCAAGCTGTTATTATTGAAGGCCTGCCTGTTTTCTATTTGGTAATTTTACTTAACTGAAGCTGTTATTATTGAAGTCCTGCCTGCTCGATGTTTGGTAATTTTATTTAACTGAACCAGTTATTAAAGAAGCCCTGCGTGTTTTCTATTAATTAATTTTATTTAACTTTAGCTGTTATTAAGAAAGGTCTGTTTGTTTTCTATTTGGTAGTTTGTTGTTATTGAAGGCCTGCCTTTCCCGTTTAATTAACTTGTTAATCAAGGCCTATCTGTTTTTATTGCCCTATTATTGAGGTCAGATATCTTACTCAATCTGTGTTGAAATTAACTGAAATTGTGATTTCCAAAGGCTTACCTGTTTCATAAGTGTTTATGTCAGTAAGGTAGTAACAGGAAATGGCACATGATGGTACATCATCCCTAACGTTTCGCCTTACATCCCTTTAGGTTTCAACAAACATTAGCATGCGTAATACCGTTATTATTTTAAAAAAAGTTCCAGTTGTCTCGGATCGGATAATCACAGCTCCTGTATAAGTTTCTTTCTACAAGATAATGGCTAATTTACGTAACTTTAATGGAACGCCTGCTGGTGTGACCGAGCGGTTCTAAGCGCTACAGTCTGGAACCGCGCGACCGCTACGGTCGCAGGCTCGAACCCTGCTTCGGGCATGGATGTGTGTGATGTGCTTAGGTTAGATAGGTCTAAGTAGTTCTAAGTTCTAGGGGACTGATAACCTTAGATGTTAAGTCCCATAGTGCTCAGAGCCATTTGAACCATTTTTAATGGAACGAGATTGCGAAGATGCATCATTCTATCCAAGGAGACCACAAAGGGTCAATAATATAGAGATCTGGTGATTGTGGTGGCCAGGGTGAATGCGAAAATTCATCTTCATGGTCAGAAAACCAGTGGTGAACGATGTGAACTAACTGAACAGGGAGCCTGTTGTCTTGGGACACAGCATCACCACTCGGAAATAAACATTGCACAGTAGGATGAAACTGGTCAGCCGAAATGGACACACAATCCTGTCAGTAACGCGACCTTTCAGGGTCCCATTTGACCCACGGAATACCACAACATGGCTGTTCAGGTCACTATCGAATAAAAAAAATTTGTTCAAATGGCTCTGAGTACTATGGGACTTAACAGCTATGGTCATCAGTCCCCTATGAACTACTTAAACCTAACTAACCTAAGGACATTACACAACACCCAGTCATCACGAGGGAGAGAAAATCCCTGACCCCGCCGGGAATCGAACCCGGGATCCCGGGTGCGGGAAGCGAGAGCGCTACCGCTCGACCACGAGCTGCGGACCACTATCGAATCCCCGCCATGTTTCACTCATGGACGTAAACTCGTTAAGGACTTGGAAACAGTTTGAAATAAGACTCACACGAACAAATGACTTTGCTCCTTAGACCGATTTTATGGCTCGGCACCACTTTTTCCTGTTACAGGCATTTGCATCACTAATGAATGGTTTTGGAATTCTAGCTCTCGATGAAACTCCCTGGTTATTGAGCTTCCGTCCTGTTGTTTTGGTGCTGATAGGGTTCTCGAGTGCATTCTGTTCTGCAGTTACTTTTGAAGCTGTCATCCTCTTATTTTTGTCACAATCATCTTCAACAACCGTTCTCGCGATCTTTCACCTCACGCTTTTGTCCGTGTTATGACTTAGCGGATGATTATTTATTTGTATTCTCTCCTAGCGGTCGGTTATTTGTTATATATTTAATCTAACATAATAAAACGCGTTTCGAACATGTGTTCATTATCAGGCACTTATACATAAAAAGAAATGTTACTTAAAAATAAATTGTCTAAAACTAGATTAACCTAGAACTTATGGTCCACTATTCATTACTGTAGTGGCTGGTGTGGCATTCGGGGGGAGAGGGGCAGTGGGTGGAGTCGCATGGCTCCATAGTCTGTCGGTACCTTCAATAACACCACTGACCCTCTTCCTTCAGATACCACAGCGTCTCGCGCTGCCAAACGTTGTTATTCAGGCTTTTACAGGTAGTCACATTAATGCGACTGGAGAGCGCAGTTGATTTTCTTCCGCACTCCGATAACCAACGATGGCATTTAATCTGTCAGTAAACTACACTGTGCGAATTCCTGGATTTTACACTGCGAGTTAAATTACAAATCAAATATTTTTCACATTAACATACTTTATGGTTTCTTTCAAGTAATCAGAGTAAGATAAACTATGTGATTTAATGTATCCGGACACCTGGCTGAAAATGACTTACAAGTTAATGGCGCCCTCCATCGGTAATGCTGGAATTCAGTATGGTGTTGGCCCATCCTTAGGCTTGATGACATCTTCCACTCTCGCAGTCATACGTTCAATCAGGTGCTGGAAGGTTTCTTGGGGAATGGCAGCCCTTTATTCATAGAGTGCTGCACTCAGGAGAGCTATCAATGTCGGTCGGTGACGCCTGGCATGAAGTTCCAAAACATCCCAAAGGTGTTCTGTAGGATTCAGGTCAGGACTCTGTGCAGGCCAGTCCATAACAGGGATGTTACTGTCCTGTGACCACTCCGTCACAGGCCGTGCATTATGAACAGGTGCTCGATCGTTGAAAGATGCAATCGATATCCCCGAATTGCTCTTCAACAGTGGGAAGCAAGAAGGTGCTTAAAACATCAATGTAGGCCTGTGCTGTGATAGTGCCACGCAAAACAACAATGGGTGCAAGCCCTCTCCATTAAAAACACAATCACACCATAACACCACTGCCTCCGAATTTTACTGTTGGCGCAGATGACGTTCACCGGGCATTCGCCATACCCACACCCTGCTATCGGATCGGCACATTGTGTACCGTGGTTTGTCACTCCACAGAACGTTTTTCCACTGTTTAGTCGTCCAATGTTTACGCTCCTTACACCAAGCGAGGCGCCGTTTAGCATTTACCGGCGTGATGTGTGGCTTTCCAGCAGACGCTCGACCATGAAATCCAAGTTTTCTCGTCTCCTGCCAAACTGTCATAGTACTTGCAGTGGATCCTGATGCAATTTGGAATTCCTGTGTGATGATCTGAAAGGATGTCTGCCTATTACACATTCTGACCCTCTTCAACTGTCGGTGGCCTCTGTCAGTCAACAAACGAGATCGGCCGGTACGCTTTTGTGCTGATGATGATGATGTTTGGTTTGTGGGGCGCTCAACTGCGTGGTTATCAGCGCCCGTACAATGTCCCAACCTTTGCTCAGTCCAATTTCGCCACTTTCCTGGATGATGATGAAATGATGAGGACAACACAAACACCCAGTCATCTCGAGGCATGTGAAAATCCCTGACCCCGCCGGGAATCGAACCCGGGACCCCGTGCTCGGGAAGCGAGAACGCTACCGCGAGACCACGAGCGGCGGACCCGCTTTTGTGCTGTACGTGTTCCTTCACGTTTCCACTCCACTATCACGTCGGAAACAGTGGACCTAGGGATGTTTAGGAGTGTGGAAATCTCGCGTGCAGACGTGCGGCATAAGTGACATCAAATCACCTGATTACGTTCGAAGTGCCGTGCGGAGTGGTTTGAGGCGCCATGTCACGGATTGGACGACCGCTCCTGCCGGAGGTTTGAGTCTTCCTTCGAGCATGGGTGTGTGTGATGTTCTTAACATCAGAGAGTATAGGTTAGTTTACGTTGTGTGTAATTCTAGGGACCGATGACCTCAGCAGTTTGGCCCCTTAGGAATTCCAACACAATTGAACAATTTGAACACGTTCGAAGTCCTTGATTTCCGCGGAGCTCCCCGTTTTGATTTCGTACGACGTCTAAAGAGTACTGAGATCGCTGATATGGAGTACCTGGCAGTATGTGGCAGCACAATGCACCTAATATGTAAAACATATGTTTTTGGTGGCGTCAGCATACCTTTGATCACATAGTGTATCTTTCTTCAAATACTGTTATGTAAATATAACTGACTGAACTGTTTCAAAATTACAAACATTTTCTACTTTTTATACTACTCAAAATTAGAATTTCTTCTTTCAATATATGTAATTACCTCATATTAACCCTCTCAATAAACGTTATTTGAAGACAAATTTCTTTCACAAACAAATAAGGAAAGATTGAGAAATCGATGACTATTTTTTACATCCAAAATAACGTTAAGTAGATGCCTTTGCAATGAGAAATAACTACATAACGCCGTTTATTGAGAGCTTTGAGTCGTAGCTTTACTTCTGCCAGTACCTCTTCTCCTACCTTCCAAGGTTCGCAGAAGAGCTTCTGTTAAGTTTGGAAGGTAGGAGACGAGATACTGCCAGAAGTAAAGCTGTGAGGACGGGGCCTGAGTCGTGCTTGGGTAGCTCCGTTGGTAGAGCACTTGCCCGCGAAAGGCAAAGGTCCCGAGTTCGAGTCTCGGTCCGGCACACAGTTTTAATCGGCCAGGAAGTTTCATGTCAAGAACGGTACTGTTTACAGCTTTAGCGACATTAAATACATTTTACGTTACAGTCATTTAATATATACATTATCATATATCAGATTTCAGCATATATCGTGTTGGCGCCAAAGATATCGATGGTAGAGCACAATTTTTTATATTAGAAGGGATACCGATGTGGCTGGATGGCTCATCTATTTGGAGCCACCACGCGGAAGCTAAGGTTGTTGGTCTCGTGCCTGACGATGATGCTCTAGTCGGCACAACGGTGAGTTCTTTGCTTGAGTAGCTGCTATAACACGTAAAATTTCAGTTTACTTTATTACGACCTACGTAAGGTGAATTACTTGATTTTGTACAAGTTTCCACAGGTCTTGGCACACGTATTTCCAGCGTCTCTGAACTTTGACGTAATACATGACACAGAATAAATACGATTCTCTCACTCAATATACACTTAGCAATAACTTTCACTCTGTGTTCAGTCTCATATACTGATCACACAGCTGGCCTACTGGAAGACGATTATGGCTCAGTATTTCTGCACTTAGCCTTAAGTAGAGACGCTGCGGTGTCGTAGCAAACCGTTTGTGGACGTGACTATGCTGATGTCGCTCACACATCGATGTAGCTTGCAGCGAGTATCTTTTCGCGTGGTTGCGTTGCGAGGTACCAACTTTCCTTTGGAAGCTCGCTCTTTGGACGATACCACATTCCACACCAACCCCCCCTCCCTTCCCCTAAATCTCCGCACCGCTGTAGTGTAGGGCGGTGCCACGTGACGATGGGGGGAGGGAGACTGGATGCAGACACAAATGAGGAGAAAGGGAGTGTAATTGTAGTCTACGGCAGCTCCCTGTCCGCAATTCGGTATCCTCCAGGCGAGTGGCCTGCAAAACCAGCCGAAAGACTGGTCACAGGGTGCACGTACGCATACAGAGATGCAGACGCCATGTTCACATTAACAACAAGGGCATCTTCTAGGGCGGGGCGATGGTCACACGAGTGCAGCGCGTCCACGAACATCGGTTTATGCTGCTGTCCCTCAGCCAGACGCAGCTTTTTGTCCTGTTTCAGAGGAAACTCCTCAGGCTTCAAGAAGAGGGTGGGATTATTGGTAATTGGGAGCTCCAATGCAACGTACGTTATGGTGCCTCTTAAGGGCAAGGCTCCCAAAGAGGGGACGCAGCCAGCGTGCACCCCGTGTAAATGACGAAGCAAGTGCGCACTCCGTGTGTGTACCGTGTTGAGTCACTCCAGGCGTGGAACGATTCCTTCTGAATACCGTGAAGAGCACAGGGTGCAGCCAACTGCAGGTGATGGCTCACGTCTGTATCAACAATGTGTGTCGCTTTTGATCGTTCTCTCTGGTTTCGAGTGGCTAACAGAAGTGGTAAAGTTTGCCAGTCCTGTTTGCGAAATGAAAGCAGAGTTCACGATTTGCAGCATAGTCGACAGAACGGATTGCGGACCCCTGGTACGGAGCCAGTGGAGGATTTGAATCAGAGCCTCAGACGGATCTGCAACCGTGTAGGCTGCAGATTCCTCGACTTGCGCCAAAGGGTGGTTGGATTTCGGGTTCCGCTGAATAGGTTAGGAGTTCACTACACACAGGAGGCGGCTACGCGGGTAACAGGGGCTGTGTGGCGGTGACTGGGCAGTTTTTTAGGTTAGAGGTTCTCGAGGACATACGAAAAGGGCTTCAATCTCAAAGGGTGCTAGTCGAACACAAGAAAAATTTAGATCCAGGAACCATCGGTACACCAGTTGTAGATTACCGCAGCTGTATTGGGAAATTACGAGAACTCCAAGCTTCAATAGAAGGCACTGATGATCTAACCGTTATAGGCACTGAAAGCTGGCTGAGGCTGGTGATAAGTTCAGCCGAAATTTTTGCGAAGAACCTAACGGTGTTCAGAAAGGACACACTAAACGCATTTGGCGGTGGAGTGTTTGTTGCTGTCACAAGTAGTTTCCCTTGTAATGAAACTGAAGTAGATACTCCCAGTGAGAGTATGGGCAGTGGTCATTCTTGGCAACCAGAATGTAATAATAATTAAAACCTTTCACCGACCTCCCAAGTCAGATGCTACAACTGCTAAGAGATTCAAAGAAACCTTGAGTTTATTTTGAAGCACATACCGACTCATACAATTATAGTTGGTGGTGATTTTAATTTTCTCTCAATATGTTGGCGAAAATACGTACAACATCGTACGAAATTGTGGCAAACGCATCCTCTGAAAATTATTTCGAGCATTTAGATCATGAGCCCACGCGAATAGTAAACTGTTGTGAAAACACACTTGACCTCTTAGCAACAAAAATGGTTCAAATGGCTCTGAGCACTATGGGACTCAACATCTTAGGTCATAAGTCCCCTAGAACTTAGAACTACTTAAACCTAACTAACCTAAGGACATCACACACACCCATGCCCGAGGCAGGATTCGAACCTGCGACCGTAGCAGACCAGTGGTTCCGGACTGCAGCGCCAGAACCGCGGCCGGCTCTTAGCAACAAGTAGCCCTGAGTTAATAACGAGCATCAAAACGGATACAGGGATTAGTGAACACAGGGTTTTCATACGAGACTGAATATTGCAACCCACAAATTCTCCAAAAATAAACGAAAAATATACCTATTCGAAAAAACAGATAAAAATTAACTTGTGCCTTCCTGAGAGACAATCTCCACTCCTTCCGGATTACCAGTGTATGGGTATGTGTGTGGATCAGATGTGGCTTAAATTCAAACAAACAATATCGAAAGCTATTGAGAGATTAACACCAAATAAATTAACAAACGTATCCCTTGGAGGCAAAAGCAAGAGGTCTATGAAAGAACCAATTTAATAAAGGTAAACAGGGTTGTGATTTTTATTCATTCTGACGGTTAGCTAATTCCGAATACATTTTATCTTTAATTTAGAAATTAGCTAATCGCACGGGTAGGCATAAGTCGCGTCACAGCCTACTAACGACCATGTTTACGTTCATTAAACATCTGACGGCTGTGGACCCCCACAAATGCAAAAAATTAAAGAACCAATTCCATGGGAGAGCGAAGTAGATGCATCTACTGTTTACACAACAGGCTTAGCTGGATCCAAATGAATCAAACAATGAAAATTTAATAAAGCGTCCTTTAATTCCTGAAAAGCCTGCTGACGTTCCTGAGACCACACAAAAAGAACATTTTTCTGTTGCAGCCGGTTCAGCTGGGCAACAATTTGAACAATGTTTTTAATGACTTTGATATAGTAAGTAAGCTTTCCCATGACAGCTTGGAGCTCCTTTCTGTTACAGTGCTCCGGCAGATCATTCATAACATTCAAGTATGAAGTAGCAGGATTAATTCCCTGTGCAATTATTGGATGTCTTAAATATTCAAATTATTCTTGGAAGAAGCAGCACTTTTCACTGTTGCCCTTTAAGCCAGCCACAGAAAGAACTTGAAACAAGTAGACTAAATTTGCCAAATATTCACCAGGTTTACAATCAGTGACTATAATGTCACACAAATAATGTGTACAAGAATGGACTTTCGTTATTAGTTGTCCTAGGAACCGTTGAAGCATTTCCAGAAGGTAGTCCTTGAAACTGGAACAATTGTACATGAGCGTTTATCACAAAGTATTGCTTGGGCTGCTCCTCCAGCGGTAAACGTAAAGAGAGCTTACGTAAATCTGCCTCGAAGAAGAATGTCCATGTCCCAGTCTATACATAGTTTCTCTGATCGTGGGGGAGGAAGTGAATCAGTGACGGAAAACCGTAGCTTTTAAGTCAGCACGAGAATTACGAAGGGTAATGCCCATTTTCCCATTGACTTGTACAATTCGCTTGTATATCACCTTTTTCTTTTCATCT
This sequence comes from Schistocerca cancellata, assembly GCF_023864275.1. NCBI lineage: Eukaryota > Metazoa > Arthropoda > Insecta > Orthoptera > Acrididae > Schistocerca > Schistocerca cancellata. Next base: position 114,743,950 of record NC_064633.1, on the reverse strand, counting down.
TTGCTGTTCATGAGCAACCTGCTCACGTGTTGCATGATGGACAGGCCCTCCTCGAAATATCGCTGTTTCACATTGTCTTTAACAGTAATGTGCACTTCAAAATCATTAGCCCTTCATAAATATGGTTGAAACAGTTCTTTCTCCTTATTACACAAGTCAGAAATATTATTGTGAGACACTGAAACGCTGATTAATATCAAATTTCCTTGTATGCATGCGCTGAACAAAAAATCGCTCTGAGCACTATGGGACTTAACATCTGAGGTCTTCAGTCTCCCAGAACTTAGAATTACTTAAACCTTACTAACCTAAGACATCACACAGAGCCATGCCCGAGGCAGGATTCTAACCTGCTACCGTAGCAGTCACGCGGTTGCGGACTGAAGCGCCTAGAACCGCTCGACCATCGCGGCCGGCACGGTTGAACAAATCGAACAAGTTCAACCCAAAAATGTTTGCACTGTATTGCGTACATGAAATGAACCAAATTTCGTAACTACACGGCTGACTAACTGCACACGCTAGATACTGTAATTCCGCGCCCGCTGCATACAGACAAAACAGAAGTAGGTGGCTGTAGTTGTGGGCAACATATCCTTAAATATGTGTCTTTATTAAAAAGGGAAAAACTGACACCACGGTATAGCTGCAATTTAAGTGTCCTTTGAGCCTTCTTGACCGAACAACAAGTATGTTCTACTGTCTGCATACTGCAGCGGAAGCGTTCCATGATGCAGAAGTGCAAGTCATTGGTTGTCTTGGCTTTAATGACTTCAGTAACACGGAATGCATTTGTAGATACCTTTTGCTGCAGCCTTGAAAGACATCACCTATTGCCCGCGTCTGGGTTGACTTGTAAACAGACTGTCTGAATATGACCTTTCCATACACCATAGAAACATTCTGTTTTATGACAAAGATATGCTTTACGGACATGGCTCGGAAACCACTGAGGGAAAGACTTCCTGACAGTATTCTGTAGTACACGTCGTATATCATGGAAATTTTTTACCCCTACATGTCTATTTGTCTGTGCCCTACTTTTATTCAACTTAACACTAGCATTAACTTTAAAGTGTCATGCGCATTCTGAACGACACGTAAACGTGCAGACTCAAAATAAACTTCAGATGTGTCCACAATAGCATGAGATTCCACAACAGACAGAACTGTTTTCATATCAAGGTCTGGCAGTTTTCGAATGGCAGAGTGAATATGTGTGTCTGACACACATTCTGCGTGATTGCATCGCATAATATGACGTCGCGATAACTGGGTCCACAAGAACACTTAAAATTACGACTTGTTAACTGTCTGAGTTTGCACTCCACTATTTGAAAGTATGCACAGATTGATTCTTGAGTCGAAAAAATTTGACCTTTGCTGTTGTAAGCTGTACCTGACAGTCATAATGTTCAGACAGCAGCCGAATCAGTTCGTCATAACTAGTTGTCTCAGAATGAGAGTCAGAGAACAGCTTTAAACACGGACGATACACATTGACTCCGACCATCGAAAGAGTAAATACTCTGTGCAACACACCTGTAATATTGTATGCTGGAAGTTGGCTTCCAAGTGTGTCCGATATCCTGAGCATACTCTCATGTACTACTGAACGGTCAAAACTTTATCGCAGCAACCGGTGGCGGTGCGACTGCTGTGAGAGGAGTTGCGTCATTTACGGGACAGTGAGCAGCAAGCATACAGTCTGCTGCGCCTGAAACTGAAAAAAAAAATCGTTTAGAGACATTTCTGTGACGACTCGGACATTAACACTTGATATATTACGCAGAAAGGCTCAAAAGGCAAACTTAAAGTACGGGAACGAGCACACCATAACACTTTGCAAACAGGTGAGGCAAGTCTACATAAAGACCAGTCTCGTCGCTATTTGTTGTGAGGTACGAAAAGACACTCGTTCTTAGAACAGTAGGTTCTTTGCTTTGCACCGGGAGCAGACCAATTGGGTAGTATAACGCATAAAATATTAGTTCACTGTATTACAACAGAGACGAGTTACACTATTGGCCATTAAAATTGCTACACCACGAAGATGACGTGCTACAGACGCGAAATTTAACTGATAGGAAGACGATGATGTGATATGGAAATGCTTTTCAGAGCATTCATACAAGGTTGGCGCCGGTGGCGACATCTACAACGTGCTAACATGAGGAAAGTTTCTAACCGATTTCTCATACACAAATTGCAGTTGACTGGCGTTGCCTGGTGAAACGTTGTTGTGATGCCTCGAGTAAGGAGGAGAAATGCGTACCATCACGTTTCCGACTTTGATCAAGGTCAGCTTGTAGCGTATCACGATTGCGGTTTATGGTGTCCCGACATTGCTGCACGTGTTGTTCGCGATCCAATGACTGTTAGCAGAATATGGAATCGGTGGGTTCATGAGGGTAATACGGAACGCCGTGCTGGATTCCAACGGCCTCGTATCACTAGCAGTCGAGATGACAGGCATATTATCCGCATGGCTGTAATGGATCTTGCAGCCACGTCTCGATTCCTGAGTCAATAGATGAGAACGTTTGCAAGACAATAACCATCTGCACGAACAGTTCGACGACGTTTACAGCAGCATGGACTATCAGCTCGGAGACCATGGCAGCGGTTACCCTTGACGCTGCATCACAGACAGGAGTGCCTGCGATGGTGTACTCAACGACGAACCTGGGTGCACGAATGGCGAAACGTCATTTTTCGGATTAATCCAGGTTCTGTTTACAGCATCATGATGGTCGCATCCGTGTTTGCCGACATCGCGGTGAACGCACATTGGAAGCGTGTATTCGTCATCGCCATACTGGCGTATCACCAAGCGTGATGGTATGCGGTGCCGTTGTTTACACGTCTCGGTTACCTCTTGTTCGCATTGACGGCACTTTGAACGGTGGACGTTGCATTTCAGATGTGTTACGATCCGTGGCTCTAACCTTCATTCGATCGCCACGAAACCCTACATGTCAGCGGGATAATGCATGACCGCATGTTGCAGGTCCTGTACGGGCCTTTCTGGATACAGAAAATGTTCGACTGCTGCCCTGGCCGGCACATTCTCCATATCTCTCACCAACTGAAAACGTCTGGTCATTGGTGGCCGAGCAACTGGCTCGTCACAATACGTCAGTCACTACTCTTGATGAACTGTGGTATCGTGTTGAAGCTGCATGGGCAGCTGTACCTGTACACGCCATCCAAACTCTGTTTGACTCAATGCCCAGGCGTATTAATGCCGCTATTACGGCCAGAGGTGGTTGTTCTGGGTACTGATTTCTCAGGATCTATGCACTCTCTATGCCTGAAAATGTAATCACATGTCAGTTCTAGTATAATATATTTGTCCAATGAATACCCGTTTATCATCTGCATTTCTTCTTGGTGTAGCAATTTTAATGGCGTGTAGTGTACTTAACTTTGTACACTCCATTTCCACCGAAGTGTCATGAGTATTTGGCATTGTCTCTGAGCACTGACGTGTGACATAATACAGACAAAACATAAGTCTCTCACTCAGAGTATGTTTAACGATAGTAGTGTTGAGTCTAATACACTAGTGTTAGAGCTGGTGTACTAGAAGATGATGCTGTCGCCTTATCCGATGATCATGAACTGGGCTGAACGGGTATATACTCAGCGGTAAAGAGACTAGCTATTGCTGTGACGTAGCGTAATGCTTATGGGTGTACCTAATCCAGTGTCGCTCGTTTATTGATGCTGGTTACAGCGACTATCTATCCTTATGTGTATCTGTTCATTCGGACTCGTCATATAGTTGAGGCTAATCGGCTATTGACCTCCTTCTTCTGTGCTGGTTGCACACGCATTGCCCGAACTCTTACGGGACTTGGCGAGATTGTCTGCCGCGAGTAATGAGTGTAAGAACCCTCAACATCGCAGCGTGTCAGCAATCGTTAGTTAATATATTAAAAAGCTAGAAACTCGCTTCGACTGCGTAAAAAGCATCTAGTGTTAACCTAGGTTTCGGCGCAGATAACTACACCTTCTTCAGAACAATAAAACCCACAAGTGCCTAAGAAGACCTTTCTCAATGCTTAAAAGAACACCACAGCTATACATTTATAAACGAATAAAAGGGAAAGAAACAGTACATGTGTACAAAGTCTAAACCACTACTTAACTTAATGGTGTAACCTCCACCTCACACCGGCCTATGTTATGGCGGGTCATGGCCCATCGCACATAGGCCGGTGTGAGGTGGAGGTTACACCATTAAGTTAAGTAGTGGTTTAGACTTTGTACACATGTACTGTTTCTTTCCCTTTTATTCGTTTATAAATGTATAGCTGTGGTGTTCTTTTAAGCATTGAGAAAGGTCTTCTTAGGCACTTGTGGGTTTTATTGTTCTGAAGAAGGTGTAGTTATCTACGCCGAAACCTAGGTTAACACTAGGTGCTTTTTACGCAATCGAGGCGGGTTTCTAGTTCTTTTATAGTAATGAGTGTAGAGGGCAGGTGCACTACGAATGTAGTGTATGGACTTTAAGTTGGGAATGTGGGTCTCACAGGGAGCGTGCAAAGGATAAGTCCCTGCAGTCGCACTATCCTCTGTGCCCTCGGTGGCTCAGATGGATAGAGTGTCTGCCATGTAAGCAGGAGACCCCGGATTCGAGTCCCGGTCGGGGCACACATTTTCAACTTTCCCCGTTGATGTTTATCATCGCCTGTCAACAGCTTAGGGTCTTACTTTATCATTTCATATCTATCCTTATGATTGTGTTGCGAGGTACCAAACTTGCTTTGGCACCTCGCTCTTCGGTTGACACAACAGTCGGTTCGGCTCATATTTCTCTCACAGTTTCAGTATGTCAAGGACATTTGTTAATCATGAAATCATTAGTGTACGACCACCGATTAATTCTTGGAAATGTATGGTAGTATAAAGTAATTCAAGATCGTAAACAATATTCCAAATCTATAACGCACAGGACTACTAGCATCAAAAAATTTCTTGTTTAGAGAAACCGACTATCCTAAGTAATAACAATCATTTTGTAACATCAGCTCAGCTTGTAACGTAAGTGAAACTTTTTCGTTCATTCGAAAATGCAGTAACATCAATAATAAGAACCCAAATGATAATACCACTGTGTTAAGCAATTTCAGTATTAAACTTACGGTACAATATCAATAGAAGCCATAGCGCTGCCTTATCTGATGATCAGTTACTGTCTACAGTTTTAAAGTGCACTAACCTTTTGTAAACTCTCTCTTTCTCCAGATCAAGCCCGTTTGTCTTTCCTTTCCTTCCTGTTACTGACAGTAAGAGTTCTCAAGTTAGTTTTACCACGATTCAGCCAACTGAAGAGAAATGTTAGTTCCTGGAAATACAGCTAACTTAAAGGCCCTTCAGTGTGAGGTACATAAAGATGGTAGGAAATGAATTCCATTTTGTTAAATTCTGCAGATGAAGCAAACCCGGTATTTTAAAAGATAATATAAAGTGATACAGAAAGGTGCTACACGTGTAACTGTACGAAGACTAGTTATTGACAGATTGGAGAAATCCACGCACTTTCAAATATCTCTGATTATGGAGTTGCTGGTTATTTGAATTACGAGATGTGGTTACGAGGTTTTCACTGCCTATCATTGATAAGTAGACACAGATGTGCATTATTTTAGACGATACACCAAATTTTGTACTAATACAGTCGACACTACGTTTCATTATCCTACCGTTGCCCATAAGAATGATTTTGAACAACCACTTGACACTAAGTCTCTTCTGACTCTAGCTGTGTCCAGATTTTGTCCCTTGAGCAGGCAACCGTTCTTGAAACTGTGCTCCATAAAACATGATGACTCTTTCATGGCTGTGCGTAGATGGCAGTGCGTAGAGGTATCTATGAATATGACACAAAAATTTCTTTTAAGAGCCGTGGTATCCATCGTATTTTCTTAAAGTGATTTTTACCACATGTGCGTTTCGTTTTCAAACAAAATCATAGTTATTCCAAGGTATTTCATTTTCGCTATACGGGGCGTATCATAATTAATTGCGTAAAATGCACAGTTGACAGTACACGATGCTAGAAGCAAAAAAAGTCTCAGAAATGCTGCTAGGAATCCCACTCTTCTACTGAGCTCATGGCTCTTAAAGTATGCACTTTAGCCCATATTTACTGGACATTTTTTCTTCATTTCTTCTGTTTTATCGCCTTCAAAATATGGTATGAACGAGCTTACAGTAGAAGAGATATATTTCACAATATCGAAGATGAAGTGATCAAAACTCTAAAGGTATGCGTACTAGAGCCCAGTGTTTAGTGAAACATTTTTCTTCTTATCGCTTACTTTCATCTGTCTGCGTTTACGTCATTAATTATGATATGCTTCGTATACGATTTGCAACACTGACAAAAAAATGGGTTCAAATGGCTCTGAGCACTATGGGACTTAATTTCTGAGGTCATTAGTTCCCTAGAACTTAGAACTACTTAAACCTAACTAACCTAAGGACATCACACACAACCATGCCCGAGGCAGGATTCGAACCTGCTACCGTAGCGGTCCCGCAGTTCCAGACTGTAGCGCCTAGAACCACTCGGCCACCTCGGCCGGCTGCAACACTCACACTCACACTCACCGTCGCTGTTCGGGAGCTCATCACGAAACACCAAATCACATATTCTGTGATCTGGGCTGGAACACTAGCGTCATACTCGCCTCCTCAGAACCAGCAAATCCTATGTCACAGAACACTGTAATTCGATGAATTACAATGAAACAAAAATTGTGGTCATACTTCAAATTTTGAGAAGTCTGTTATCAATCAGTCAGTGGAAATACTACTGTTGAGGACCTTATCAAGCCGAACTGCGGTTACTCGTTAGATGTTGCGTGGAATTCAGTTACAAAAAATTCATCGTGCTTTGCGTAGCGGATCTGCAGTTTTACCAGGTGAAGACGAATCATCTAATGGTGATGAAGCGATCTGTCCTCACAGAGTGTGCTCACAGTAACGTATAGACTTGCTGCAGACGTATACACTTTCTAGACACGTTTGCGCGTTGACAACGGGCAACACCACGCATCCACCGACAGGGTTTAAAAACAGTGAGCTCAGAGTACTGTCGCCAGTAAACACATGTAGATGGCCAGAAGCACTGCGCTGAAGAATTATTGCAACAAGTTACTGACATCTTTATCAAAGCTAGATAAGATTATCTTTACGAAGTGTCTCGATCCTTATCTGTACAAAAATGTTCAATTTCATTCCGCGGCGCGTTTTTATTTACTTTCAAATAACCAGTTTCAGATCACTCGCCTATTGAATTTTTTACAGTTACAAACTAACCTGTTGATACAGAACTGCAGGTTCACTAGCGTAGCTAATAACACATGTTATAAGAGTGAACTTGCTCTCTATCGATAGGTTACTTTGCAACTGTAACAAATTATTAGAAGATGGGCAGCTGGCCCGTAACTGGTTATTTAAAACTGAATAAAGGTGATCTGCAAAATGAAATGGGACGTTACTAACATCTGGCAGTTCATCGAGAGATTTTATGGAACACTTTATATCCCGAGGAAGCTTTCAGTTTCATAAAATCATGGATATAATATTTAAACAACAACATCGTTTTACACTGTGTTATTATGTTACTGAGGTAAATGTTTAGGTGTTTATTACTAATTAGTGATGGTGCTGATATTCTGACTTTGTAGCTTGATCTCCACAATGACTGAACAAATCATTTATAATTAGAGACTCATAGAAATACAACGTTAATCACCCCTTTTCAGGAAACATTTGGTGTCACGTCTTTTATTTCAGGGGCTAGCTAAATCGCAACATCTTAGTGATGTATGACTGTAGTTTGCTGTTCGCTGTAATTCAGTTACGTTCCATTGACTTAAACTACTCCCATTTGAAAATCATCACTCAGGCAATAGTGCAGAATCCAAAACAAATTAAAATTTTAATGCACCTACTTACAGCCAACACATCAGACTACTCGCATTTCCGTAGCAAATACTTGTTTTGCTGTTGACACGTTTGCAATTAAAATAATATTTGAAATAGTCAAATGGAGTACTCCGTATGACCACGATGTAATCCAGAGGGTGTCTTACTCTTTCTTCTTCCCTATAGTATGTATGTTTGCCCCTCTTGTGAATTTTTATCTGTGTATTTGATATTAATATACGAAATTTAATGTAGAAGTCAAGCAATCTTTCACCAGTCTCATTCTCATCCCTTAACTTACCGTAAATCTGCTTTTTATTCCTTCCACTGCTAGAACGTTCCAGTCTCCCATTAGTGTTAGCAGTGCATTTTTCATTTCAAACTGAATTACCCTTTCAATACCGTCAAATACTCCGTCTGTTACCATCTTGTTGTGCCGTGGGCCAGTATATCTGAACTATAATTGTTGACGTGGGTTTGATTTCGTTTAGAATGAGAATGATCATACTGTGGAGCTCTAGACTGCAATACACGTTTTCTTTACCTTCCTATTTATCAATAATTCTACTTCTCTTACGGTATTTTATTGTTCAGTTAATATTTATGTTAGTCTGAGGAGACCGACTTATTTCAGTTTCACTTCACTGACCTCCAGTGCAACAAGTTTCACCTTTTTCATCCCTTTCAGTGTATCCTTGTCTCATTTCCACATTTTTCTTATTGTATGCTCCGACACCTTGAATGATATCCGTTCTTTGGTTTTAATCTCCTTTCTCATTTTACTGTCACGCTGATACTCGCTTTTGGTGAACATAACGGTGGAGTAAGCCAGATTATTCTGCAAATGGTGAGATAAAAATCACACTTTTCCATTTGCAAGACATATTTTCTGTGAATTCAAATTGTGTTTCTTTATTGCATTGTTCTTCATTGCCTTCTTCATCCTTCTTTCGTTTGCCATTTATGATTCTTCGATCTTTAAGAGCAGTTTCCCATTCAAAATACAAGAGGGTGCCCTGAATCTGAAACCCGTCCGCCGCTGTCCTTCACAAGGCCGTTGAGAAAAAGATGGTGACGTCGTATGTGGGAGTCCATGGCAGCCATAGCTGATGCTTTTTATTCCAAATAAAAGCTAGGGCTGTGACTGAGGCTCGAGATCCAACACATACTAGCTCTGAAACACGCTGATACTAGAAAAAAAAGTATGTGTGCAATCTTATGGGACTTAAATGCTAAGGTCATCAGTCCCTAGGCTTACACACTACTTAACCTAAATTATCCTAAGGACAAACACACACCCATGCCCGAGGGAGCACTCGAACCTCCGCCGGGACCAGCCGCACAGTCCATGTCTGCATCGCCTAAGACCGCTCGGCTAATCCCGCGCGGCGCTGATCCTAGAGCACGGTGAGGTGTTCTGCAGTAAAATATTAAAAATAGCTCCTATTTCAACAAAGGCTTATTTAGGTTTCTCTTGGTTGTAAGGGAATTACGTGAAATGGAAATTTCTTCCCAAATTTTCGCAAGTAGAAAATTTTTTATTCCAGTCCTGTGTCGCTGGTAACTAGCTGAAGAGAGCAGCGTTTTGCTAACCACCAACTTGTAAAAGAGCTTGTTCTGTCCACTTCGGAACGAAATGAAACGCGTGAGTGATTTTTAACGCAACTGATGTGCTATTTCTCCACATCGCAAATCTTGGTGTCATTCCGTTCACACCGCTAGCCCCCACCCCCGCCCCCCTCCCCCCACCCCCTCCCCCCACTCACCGACTTCTTTGTGCCACTCATTTGCTTCACACAGTCAACAGTCAAAGAGAAAGACAGGGCACGATGAGAGCTCAAAACGTACTTAGTCTCCTCCACATTGTGCAAGTAATATTATGTTCTATTACAATTTCAAAAGAACATTTTCAAATATTTACGGAAAACTGCGAAAAAATATAAAATAAATATATCGGCTCCCGATATTGCCATTCGTTATCGATATATCGTGCAAAGAAATAAAGCATATATATATCGATACTTTTTCTGAATGTTATCGATTCATCGATATTGATCAATTGCCCTAATGTCAACAAAGGTGTGTTCCGTGTAAAAACTTCCGGCCCAAAAATGTTTTGCCGCAAACATTTCTGGACAACAGTGACCGTCAGTATCCGCATGGCAGCAGCTTGCAATTTTTATGGACTGTCACTTTAAGAATGAGGAGTCACGAGCAGAAATGCGGCTGGCTGGCGGGGCTCCAGCCAGAGGCTCCGTCAGTGACGGGCCGCCTCTGAGTCAGACGCGCCACGACTGGTCGCCCAGAGAGCGCACGAAGAGTTGCGGCCGCCAGCGATTACGACCTGGCCGGCCGAGCGGGCGAGATTAAGACATTAGAGGGGTCGAGGCTGGCCCACGCGCAAGAGCAACAAGAGTCCGCGCCGTCCTATCATTACGCGGGCCGTCCCCCCCCCCCCCCCCCCCCCCCACAGCCATCTCGCGGCGGCGGCCACACTCGTCCTTTTGGAACGCCTCTGCCCGGCGCCGCGGTGGTCCACGCTGCGCTGCGGGCACGCGATGGCACGCCTGATCCCAGCCTCGCGGCGGCGCGCTCTCCTCGCAGTGGGAACACGCAGACCCAATAACACAGCAGCTGCTCGCCTCGGACCGGGTACCCGGTACGTCTCGCAACGATTACACCGCACGGCTTACCACGGTTTCAAGAAAACCCAGTACGTCTACACACACTCGACGAGATCCAAGACAGCATCGAGACTATAGTAGGTAGTTCAGAAGAACACCTGCGACGGGTAACGCTCGGTGCCGCGAAACAGTTCTTCCAGTCTAACGTGTACAGTCTCGACACTCTCTGCTGTGAGCGTTATATGACAGAAATACCATCACAGCTGTTTCTTGAGAATGTCTTTATCACACGAATAGTTTCCGTGACTCATTACCGCCATGCTCAGGCCCCATCACTGCCATTAGAGTATTTGCTTTCCTTGGCGCATGGTCGAGTATAGACTCTGATGAAAGCTAGCTCACGTGTGCTAATACACAACTGGCCAATAAAAATTGCTACACTAAAAAGAAATGCAGATGATAAACCGGTATTCATTGGACAAATAATTTTACTAGAACTGATATGTGATTACATTTTTATGCAAATCGGGTGCATATATCCTGAGAAATTAGTACCCAGTACCCAGAACGATACTGTAAACAGAACCTGGAATAATCCGAAAAAATGACGTTTTGCAATTCGTGCAGCCAGGTTCGTCGCTGAGTACACAATCGCAGGCGCGCTCTTGTCTGTGATGCAGTGTCAAGGGTAACCGCAGCCATGGTCTCCGAGCTGATAGTCCATGCTGCTGCAAACGTCGTCTAACTGTTCGTGCAGATGGTTGTTGTCTTCCAAACGTCCCCATCTGTTGACTCAGGGATCGAGACGTGGCTGCACTATCCGTTACAGCCATGTGGATAAGATGCCTGTCATCTCGACTGCTAGTGATATGAGGCCGTTGGGATCCAGCACGGCGTTCCGTATTACCCTCCTGAACCCACCGATTCCATATTCTGCTAACAGTCTTTGGAAGTCGACCAAAGCCAGCCGCAATGTTGCGATACGATAAGCCGCAATCGCGATAGGCCACAATCCGACCTTTATCGAAGTCGTAAACGTGGTGGTACGCATTTCTCCTCCTTACACGAGGCAGCACAACAACGTTTCACCATACAATACCGGTCAACTGCTGTTTGTGTATGAGAAATCGGTTGGAAAGTTTCCTCATGTCAGCACGTTACAGGTATCGCCAACGGCGCCATCTTGTGTGAATGCTCTGAAAAGCTAATCATTTGCGTATCACAGCATGTTCTTCCTGTCGGTTAAATTTCGCGTCTGTAGCATGTCATCTTCGTGGTTGTAGCAATTTTAATGGCCAGTAGAGTAACAATGATCCCACAGTAAATGCGCCAAGGAAATCAAATACTCATTTGGCAGTGGTGGGGCCTGAGGACGGCAGTAATTTGTCGCCAAGATTAGTTGTGTGGTAGAATAAAGACATTCTCAAGATACGACTGTGGTGGTACTTCATCCATAATCTGTGAGAACTATTTACCTACTGACAGTCCGAACGACAATGCCACTCCCAGCAGCGAGAAAGACAGTCGTAAGATGAATGTTTTACATCACTTTCCTACTTAATTCATGAAATAGGTATTACATTTTTACCATCCAAGCAATACAAACAAATGTAAAAACCTGCCGAATCCCGCTCATCAGTGACACTGGAATGGGCCACGATGGTAGGAAGGAACTAAGCTGCTTCATTTTATTATAACTTGTATAAGAAGGTTACCTCTATACACAGCACCACCAAGAGCTATATTTGCTACAAAATAGAAATACGTATGGCAAAAATTATCTATTTTGCCCTTAGTGAACAATTCTTGAGTTGACACCTTCAAATTCGTTGATCAACACCCATCCCCAAAAATGCGATTGAGGACAGGATTGTAAATGTGGTTCCTTTACTACTGGAACGATACGGATTTCAGTATAACCGTGAGATTTATTAACTTGTTGTTGTTGTTGTGGTCTTCAATTCAGAGACTGTTTTGATGCAGCTCTCCATGCTACTCTATCCTGTGGAAGGTTCTTTATCTCCCAGTACCTACTGCAACCTACATCCTTCTGAATCCGTTTAGTGTACTCATATCTTGGTCTCCCTCTACGATTTTTACCCTCCACACTGCCCTCAAACACTAAATTGGTGATCCCTTGATGTCTCAGAATATGCCCTACGAATCGATCCTTTCTTCTAGTCAAGTTGTGCCACAAATTTCTCTTCTCACCAATTCTATTCAATACCTCCTCATTAGTTGTCTGATCTACCCATCTAATCTTCAGTATTCTTCTGTAGCGCCACATTTCGAAAGCTTCTGGTCTCTTCTTGTCTAAACTATTTATCATCCATGTTTCACTTCCATACATGGCTACACTCCATACAAATACTTTCAGAAACGACTTCCTGACACTTAAATCTATAGCCGGCCCTTGTGGCCGTGCGGTTCTAGGCGCTTCAGTCGGGAACCGCGTGACTGCTACGGTCCCAGCTTCGAATTCTGCCTCGGGCATGGATGTATGTGATGTGCTTAGGTTAGTTAGGTTTAAGTAGTTCTAAGTTCTAGGGGACTGATGACCTAAGATGTTAAGTCCCATAATGCTCAGAGCCAACTTAAATCTATACTCGATGTTAACAAATTTCTCTTCTTCAGAAACGATTTCTTTGCCATTGCCGGTCTGCGTTTTACATCCTCACTACTTCGACCATCATCAGTTAATTTATTAAGTAAAGACATAGAAATAAAATGATATAAAATGGGCAGACAAATTGGTATCAAAGAATCATCACTTAGCAATGTTGAAATGGGAGCCTCACAAATTACTGCCGTTTCCTATAATGTATTCTGAGAAGGATGGTAATTCCTAACTGACTAAAGTACCATTATTGCAGAACAGTGATTGAGTACTGAACCAAATAAATACTGTCCAGATGCAAATATGATCCTCTGCGGCCACAGTGTGGATACACACACTGGTAAGGTCATGGGGGTAACTCGTCTCCTACTGAGGTGGAACTGATAATACATTACCAGTCACTGATCTCGATCTGTGTGCAGACAGCTGCTAACGGAGCTGCTGACCTCTGTTTCGAGCTGCAGACATAGGCTGAATTACTGTCACAAATCACGTCTCCTAAATCAAAGTTGTTCCGACCTGACATCAGGATCGAAAACCTGGCCTTTTTACCTGGAGAGTATTAACACTCCTAACTCGACCAGGACACTGGTCCTTAGTCCACGTCCCAGCTCTTCAGCATTCCGGATGTCCCCCTAGCTGAAAAGTTTCTCACTGTAGAGAAAATCCAGAAAATTAGTGCACGTCGATCCCTCCAAAAATCAAAACTGGCAGTAGTGCCTGGCAAAACACATCGCAGTGTCCTTCCAAAATGGACTGGCGTGCCACAAAAATTTAGAGGCGTCTTTATACGCCAGGAACCGCTACTGACTGTCCTCGAATCGGCTTACTCGCTTTTCATGTACACGGAAAGCCGCAGGCGTCCGTATACGCAACGGAATAAGCAAACCAGCGTTTCTACGTGGGCGCCTCTGAATCGCACAACCCGCTGTGCCAGACTTGCAGTTCTAACAAGGCCTCCCTGACAACGCCCACGCAGTTGGTCACAGGTGCCTTCGCACAGTGCATGCAAAACTCCAAAAGGCGGCGGAGAAGCGCTTTCCCTGCCGTAAAGTGATTAGAACAGCAGCAGAACGTCGGGTTTAGCCGGCTCTGACACCACACTGTCCTCACACCGTGCAACAGAAAAGCGACCGGCTGACCCTTGCTGGCTGCTGCAGTAGGTAGTCCCTGGGTTGCCTTCCCGACTCCAGCTCATTGTCAACGGCCGGCGTCCTTCCGGGAGCTCACCCGGCAAGCTAAAACTATCGTGTTCAGCGTGCTCCGACTGCACGGAATGGTTCTGAAACAGGTGCCAGAAAAAGATTTGGAAATAAAGCTAGTATTCTCACTAAATTTAATGGGATCAATAAGACGTTAAAGCTCTCGGTACCTGATCACTTTTTATTTCATCTTATCACAATACTGGCCATTAAAATTGCTACACCAAGAAAAAATGCACATGATAAACCGGTATTCGTTGGACACATATATTGTACTACAACTGACATGAGATAACATTTTCACGCAATTTCGGTGCATAGATCCTGAGAAATCAGTACCGAGAACAACGACCTCTGCCCGTAATAACGGCCTTCATACGCCTGGGCATTGAGTCAAACAGAGCTTAGGTGGCGTGTACAGGTACAGCTGCCCATGCAGCTTCAACACGATACCACAGTTCGTCAAGAGTAGTGATTCCCGTATTGTGACGAGCCAGTTGCTCGGCTGCCATTGAACAGACGTTTTCAATTGGTGAGAGATCTGGAGAATGTGCTGGCCAGGGCAGCAGTCGGACATTTTCTGTATTCAGAAAGGCCCGTACAGGACCTGCAACAAGTGGTCGTGCATTATCCTGCTGAAATGTAGGGTTTCGCAGGGATCGAATGAAGGGTACAGTCACGGTTCGCAACACATATGAAATGTAACGTCCACTATTCAAAGTTCCGTCAATGCGAAGAAGACGTGATCGAGGCGTGTAACCAATCGCACCCCATACCATCACGCCGTGTGATATGCCAGTATGGGGATGACGAACACACGCTTCCAATGTGCGTTCACCGCGACGTCGCCAAACACGGATGCCACCATCATGATGCTGTAAACAGAATCTGGATTCATCCGAAAAAATGAGGTTTTGCCATTCGTGCACTCAGGTTCGTCGTTGAGTACACTATCGCAGGCGCTCCTGTCTGTGATGCAGCGTCAAGGGTAACCGCAGCCATGGTCTCCGAGCTGATAGTCCATGCTGCTGCAAACGTGGTCGAACTGTTCGTGTAGATGGTTGTTGTCTTGCAAACGTCCCCATCTGTTGACTCAGGGATCGAGATGTGGCTGCACGATCCGTTACAGCCATGCGGATAAGATGCCTGTCATCTCGACTGCTAGTGATATGAGGCCATTGGGATCCAGCACGGCGTTCCGTATTATCCTCCTGAACCCACCGATTGCATATTCTGCTAACAGTCATTGGATCTCGACCAACGTGAGCATCAATGTCGCGATACGATAAACCGCAATCGTGATAGGCTACAATCCGACCTTTATCAAAGTCGGAAACGTGATGGTACGCATTTATCCTCCTTACACGAGGCATCACAACAATGTTTCAGCAGGCGATACCGGTCTACTGCTGTTTGTGTATGAGAAATCGGTTGGAAAGTTTCCTCATGTCAGCACGTTATAGGTATCGCCACCGGTGCCATCTTGTGTGAATGCTCTGGAAAGCTAATGATTTGCATATCACAGCATCGTTTTCGTGTCGGTTAAATTTCTTCTTCGTGGTGTAGCAATTTTAATGGCCAGTAGTCTATAGTAGTGTAACTGACCCGGTCTCGTATGGGCAGCAGAAAATGAAACGGCCACACCAAGAAGTCTTGCCGTCTTTCATCATCACCTACGAATTATTGAAGAAGTTCAGGACTACGGACAGGCGAATAACCGAGCATGACCAGTCGTTGCTAAAGTCTCACTTTACCTTCCTTGCCTCACTGCACAAATGAATGTCTCTCTTCCCCTCCTATCTCCTACTTTCTTTTTTCGGTCTGTTTCCCTCTCTTTCCCTCTGTCTCTTTCTCTGTCCCTCCCTCTTTTTTAATACAAAATTAGTGTGTCCAAGAACGATTATGTGGAACAGCTAACTTCATACGCAACTGGAATGTAATTTGATATTCAGTACAAGCACAGAAAAACGACTGTTCCCAGACAGAAGATTTATTCTGCCGATCAATAACAGGAAACTACGTAAAGATTAAATAAATACTATCCCTCAAATCTAGGGGATAGCTGTTTGTATAAAGAAGATGTATGTAGAACATTATGTTCTCACAGCTGTTTTCACTTCGAAAAAATTTGCAGTTAATGTTCATCGGCAACAGATATTTTATGGATTTAATTAGCTGTGCAGATTTGTTATAAACATGACAGCTTTACTAAACCACCGTCCTTAAGGTGTACTTGTTGCTGGGTTATGTAAAACACGTCTACTAACTGCAGCCATATCTCATACGTCCTTTTCTTGTCTGTTCTACCACCTTAACGTCTAATCGTCAACTGCAGCGTGCATTAAAATATACAGATGTACTTCAGCTGTAGTGGAGAATTTGTTATTGTCCTAGTTGCTGAAATGATTTCTGTTCTTGGGTGCCAATGATAATGTACTTCATAGCACTGTCTGAATAAACAATAGAGAGAGAAGTAATGTAGTATTTCAGTAAGATATACCAGGAGAAATTTATTTTACGTTGATAAAACGCTATACAAACTATAATACTTCCCTTTGATCATAGGAAAAAATGCACTAACTATTCAGGAACAATTACGTTAATTACTACATGCGCCGGCCGTTGTGGCGGAGCGGTTCTGGGCGCTTCAGCCTGGAACCGCGCGACCGCTACGGTCGCAGGTTCGAATGCTGTCTCAGGCATGGATGTGTGTGATGTCCTTAGGTTAGTTAGGTTTAAGTAGTTCTAAGTTCCAGGGGACTGATTACCTCAGATGATAAGTCCCATAGTGCTCAGAGTCATTTGATTTGACTGCGTGCAGCATCTGTAAAACTTGCACATTTTTTTGGTACACTGCTAAAAATTTCCTATTTTTATTTGTGTTATCACGGAAGACAACCAAAGGAAACTGTGGTGTCACCGCCAGACACCACACTTGCTAGGTGGTAGCCTTTGAATCGGCCGCGGTCCGTTAGTATACGTCGGACCCGCGTGTCGCCACTGTCAGTGATGGCAGACCGAGCGCCGCCACACGGCAGATCTAGAGACAGATCCTAGCACTCGCCCCAGTTGTACAGCAGACGTTGCTGGCGATGCTACCCTGACAAATACGCTCTCATTTGCCGAGACGATAGTTAGCATAGCCTTCAGCTACGTCAATTGCTACGACCTAGCAAGGCACCATTTATCTTTTGCTGGTTATCTTATAAAGCCTGTACCGTCAGACCGATGTTCTCCAATTGTGGATTAAAGTTAAGTATTCCAAGAGCTTCGTACTTTATTTATTAGACTCAACTCCCTTAACTGTTCCAGACCTCACGCCAGTCTGCGTGAGTTTAACGCGTGCATTTCGGCTTCCTCCAAACCCCGTGAATTGGCTCCTGCCAATTCACTACAGAAACTATCAATTTTACGCTTGGAAATAATTACGTCCTTTTTACGCACAAAAATCAGGCCTCGATTTTTAATCCCTTGTACCTTGTATTAAATAGTACATATCTGAATGTACGCATAAATTACGCTATTTAATTATAAACCTGTCCTTTCTTCGTATCATAATGAACAAGTAGTTGCATCTGCAACTTTCCTTTCACAGTTTTACGGTCATTTTCATTCACTCGGCAGATTTGTTATCGAACCAAGTACGAACTAAATAGATAGTAGGTTCTTTTACGCTTTCCAGGTCATCAGACCCCTCTTTAAATGGTTTCAGGATATCGTAATTCTTCCTATAAACTCATTGTCATATTCCTGTACCCAAAATTCTTTCCGGCCATTAAAGCAGCAACTTAGACATATTGAGTGTGTAAGGAGTCTAGGGTAGTGTAGTAGCTGTTCCAATGCGTACTGACCTCTTGTTTCAAATATGCAAAGACCACTTTTCTTTATGTACCATACAAAGAATTTTCCAGTACTTATTGCAGCTGCAATCTTTTTCCCATTTCATCTTGGCACGCTGTTACAGCAACTGGTTTAAAAGTGTTTCAGAACAAAAACAATATCGCTTGCAAATTATTTAGTGTCAAGCGTTTCAAACTTTTGAGGCATCATCAGATTGTCTACAAGAACAAGAAACCAACCAATGAGATAAAAATGGAGGAAAAGGGCACGGTCCTATTTTGTACGGCTATTCAGACAACGTAAACTAAAAGTATAAAAACTTATGTAAAAGTTGCTGGATATGTGACCCATCAGTGGCCCTGTCCTGTGCTGCTACGGCAGAGCCGGCTGGTGTGCTCAAGGGAACATACGATAAACGTGGAAATTTTTTCCGCTACATATTTGTACTTTCTCGGTGTTATTCTGGCTGTGTCTCTTTTCACCTGGTCCACTTCATGGTTTAGATGTTTCATGACAGATGTGTTATATATCCGGTTACCTAGATGTCTATTTTACATTTTATGACTGATGGGTCACATGTCCAGCTACTTTTACGTAAGTTTTTATTACTTTTACTTTACGCTGCCTGCTCAGGCGTGCAAGATAGGACCATGTCCTTTTCCTTCATTTGTATCTACACTCCTGGAAATTGAAATAAGAAAACCGTGAATTCATTGTCCCAGGAAGGGGAAACTTTATTGACACATTCCTGGGGTCAGATACATCACATGATCACACTGACAGAACCACAGGCACATAGACACAGGCAACAGAGCATGCACAATGTCGGCACTAGTACAGTGTATATCCACCTTTCGCAGCAATGCAGGCTGCTATTCTCCCATGGAGACGATCGTAGAGATGCTGGATGTAGTCCTGTGGAACGGCTTGCCATGCCATTTCCACCTGGCGCCTCAGTTGGACCAGCGTTCGTGCTGGACGTGCAGACCGCGTGAGACGACGCTTCATCCAGTCCCAAACATGCTCAATGGGGGACAGATCCGGAGATCTTGCTGGCCAGGGTAGTTGACTTACACCTTCTAGAGCACGTTGGGTGGCACGGGATACATGCGGACGTGCATTGTCCTGTTGGAACAGCAAGTTCCCTTGCCGGTCTAGGAATGGTAGAACGATGGGTTCGATGACGGTTTGGATGTACCGTGCACTATTCAGTGTCCCCTCGACGATCACCAGTGGTGTACGGCCAGTGTAGGAGATCGCTCCCCACACCATGATGCCGGGTGTTGGCCCTGTGTGCCTCGGTCGTATGCAGTCCTGATTGTGGCGCTCACCTGCACGGCGCCAAACACGCATACGACCATCATTGGCACCAAGGCAGAAGCGACTCTCATCGCTGAAGACGACACGTCTCCATTCGTCCCTCCATTCACGCCTGTCGCGACACCACTGGAGGCGGGCTGCACGATGTTGGGGCGTGAGCGGAAGACGGCCTAACGGTGTGCGGGACCGTAGCCCAGCTTCATGGAGACGGTTGCGAATGGTCCTCGCCGATACCCCAGGAACAACAGTGTCCCTAATTTGCTGGGAAGTGGCGGTGCGGTCCCCTACGGCACTGCGTAGGATCCTACGGTCTTGACGTGCATCCGTGCGTCGCTGCGGTCCGGTCCCAGGTCGACGGGCACGTGCACCTTCCGCCGACCACTGGCGACAACATCGATGTACTGTGGAGACCTCACGCCCCACGTGTTGAGCAATTCGGCGGTACGTCCACCCGGCCTCCCGCATGCCCACTATACGCCCTCGCTCAAAGTCCGTCAACTGCACATACGGTTGACGTCCACGCTGTCGCGGCATGCTACCAGTGTTAATGACTGCGATGGAGCTCCGTATGCCACGGCAAACTGGCTGATACTGACGGCGGCGGTGCACAAATGCTGCGCAGCTAGCGCCATTCGACGGCCAACACCGCGGTTCCTGGTGTGTCCGCTGTGCCGTGCGTGTGATCATTGCTTGTACAGCCCTCTCGCAGTGTCCGGAGCAAGTATGGTGGGTCTGACACACCGGTGTCAATGTGTTCTTTTTTTCCATTTCCAGGAGTGTATTTCATTCATTTCTTGTTTTGGTAGACGATCTGATGATGCCCCGAAAGAGTGAAACGCCTCATTGACGTGAAAATAGTTCCGCAACCGAGACTGATTTTACTTGAAACACTTCAGGGTATCATTTAACAACAGTCTGTCTTCATAGAAAGTGGTGCAAAGTGCTGTTAATGAAATGAGCACCACAAAGAAGCCTTTTGTTGTAGGTCAATGCTTTTATTATATTGGTACCCTGGTCACAGACAGAAATGTTATGCAACATGTCCGGTAGAATGTTCCAGTCAGCTGTCCTCTCTTATATTTCTGATTCATCAACGGGCAGCTACAATCAAGAGGAGTAGTACGACGAAGATAACTACAAACTGCAGGCTACTGGAACACGTTCAACAATGAAGATGAGGAAGACACATCGATAGCACCAACTAAGTGGGAACTTTTAAAACGTTAAAAGAAAGTTCGATCTTCACGAATTATTACTGGAAAACATTTTATAATACCACGAACATCTGTGCTCAAGCTGTATTAATCTCTCATTATCACCGCCTCTCTCGTAACGTGGAAGGAACGACTGAGATGAGATGAAATTAAGCTGCCTGATTTTATAAAAACCTTCATCAGAATTTTGTAATTATGGATGACTGTCTTAAGGAGCGCAACTAAATGTAAGCCTTTTCTAATTTATTTGACTTAGTACAGTAGTCAAGCTACAGTGTCAGTAAATTACGGAATATTTACATTAATAGTTTCGGTGAAGCTCGGTCACCATTAACAAATGTAACAAATATGAAATTAGTCTGCTATTAATTATGAGAACTTGAGCTACAAGTAGCATCTAACCACAAAATCTTTGTTATAGAAAACAATACTGTGAATATATCATGTTAAACATCTCTATGCAGTAATGACAGAGAAGCAAGATCATTGCAACTGGTCAGTTTGAAGCCTTTACCTACACAGAACATTAAAATCTTAACGTCGTATTTGTTGGATTATGATCGCCGTCGTCCAACAACTTTCATAACGAACTGACATGTGAAAATCTTGTCTTATTAATCTTATCAGTTCTGCTGTGTAAAAGCATAGAAATGAAATGATATAAAAAGATGGGCATATAAACGTGCAAAGAAATACAACTGATACTTAAGAATGATCAGTTACCATCTAACAAGTGACTTATGTTCCCTACTATCTATTGTAGGAAGGTAGTTAGTTCCTAAATGACGGAAGTACCACTACACTGTGGAACAGCGATTCATTTCCAAAGCACATAACAAGAGTCCACAAGCAAATAACGTTTGCTGTAGCCACAATGCGAACGTGCATGCTGGCCAGGGCGTCAGGAGAAATATTGTGCCAGAGCTGCTAAAGCATTGCCAGTCACCGATCCGAATGCGTGTGCAGACACAGCTAGCAGCGTCGAGTTGGTCTGCAGGATCAGGGATGCTGACCTCCGTCTCGCGCTGCGGACCACAGCTGAAGAACTGCCGTCTCCACATCTTACTCGATACAACCAGTACGTAAGGGACCTTCTTCTTCGACATCTTAGCCAAATACAGCGCTTCTTTTCCGAAATCGAAATATTTATAAATTTTGGGAAACGAAAGCAATACCGACGATTATGTCAGTATGTAATTTGTTCTGCCAAGTATAAATATAGATTCCTCTGTCTGTACGGTAGCTTCCTTTCACGCTTACTGATTGCGATAGAAACAGTCCATCTGCATGGGAGCAACAAGACAGGAACGATGTAACGAGAATGCGAATGTACGCTAATAATTTCTTTTTGACCACTGCATTTTTGCCTACTTTAATTACTACAACTGCATACCCAAAAGACAATAGGGATAGAATAAATGGGCATGTGAATGTTTGAAAAGAAGAACGACATACTCCATATTAATTTACTCTCTGAAACATTAGTTAATAAAGTGTAGCGGGGCAATGTTCAAAACATAACTGAAAACGCGTTCACTAAATAGAGATAAGAACATCTATGATTGACGTGTCATCTAAAGTCGACTTACAATTTTAAAATGTTAGAAAAAAGGAAATGAAGTAATACAGAATGCTACGCTTGTAACGTACGTTGTTGTTCTACATTGTTTAGCTCTGGTATTTACAGGGTCACAAAGTAAGCATCTTAGGTTCTGGACGGAAAAGCTGTAATTGTAATTATCTGCACTACAACAGAAACAAGAAGCACAACTTAAGGAAAAATAATGTAAGCTCACAATCGACTTTGAAGCAGATAGTTCCTGTGACTTAGTATGGGCAGAGGTTATATTCGACAACCGGAATAAATTAATAACTGGCTCCTTTTACCGACCCCCTGTCTCAGATGAAACAGTTGGTGAACAGTTCAAAGAAAACTTGAGTCTCATCACAAATAGGTATTCTACTCATACAATTATAGTTGACAGTTACTTCAATCTACCTTCCGCATGTTGACAAAAATACATTTTCATATACCCTATTGTAAATAGAAAACAACTTCCGTAATTGTTCTAAAGGCTTTTTTTAAAATTGTTTTTAACAAATAGTTGACGATGCCATTCAAAATGTAAATGGTTGCGAAAACACACTTGACCTCTTAGCCACAAATAATCCTGAGCATCACGACGGATACAGGGATTAGTGAACACGCAGTCGTAGAGAGGCTCACCTCCGTAACAAAGAAATTCACCAAAACTAAACGCGAAATATATCTATTTATAAAAGCAGCTAAAAATTCTGGCGACGTCTCTCTAAGAGATAGTTTCCAATACTTCCAAACTATGTATATGAAGACCATATGTGGCTTACGTTCAAAGAAATAGTATCAACAGCACTCGAGGTATTCGGTACACAAAACACGACAGAAAGTTGTTGCAGGAGCACCGAAAAAGGCCCGTATAATTTAGACGAACGCAAAATCTCCAAGATTGATGAAGTTGTACTGAGGTTCGAAATTTGGTGCGGATTTCAGTGCGAGATGCATTTAATAGTTTACACAACGAAACTCGCTCTAAAAATGTGGCGGAAAGTCCAAAGAGATACTGGTCCCATGTTAAGTAAACCAGCAGAAAGGCTCGGTAAATACCTTTACTGCGCGACAGCGCCGGTAATGTTACTGATGACAGTGCCACTAAAGTGGAGTTACTAAATGGATTTTCCGAAATTCCTGTCATCGAAGAAGAGGAAGTAAATATTCCAGAATTCGAAATGAGAACAGCTGCAAACATAATTTAGAAGTGGATATCCCTGGTGTTGCAAAGCAACTCAAATTACACTGTCAGTGACATAGGAAATGATCAAATATCTTTTCAAAGAGTCTCTAATGTATAAGAAAAGTAGGTCTAATACATTTGTTTGTGATGTTGTTTAGTAACAATTAATTTTCAGTAGTAAGCTCCTTGCTTTTACTGACCTGTTTAAAGACAATCAACAACTTAGTAAGAAATTTTAATTTTTAAAGGAATATGTCTAAATGTACTTAAGTAGATTCACATCTACTATAAACGTTGGCAGCTAAACTTAAATAACAAATATTTGAGGTGCTAAAATTGTCAACCTTAGGATCAGATCAGTTTTGGGATGTCAATTTTAGGTGCAATTCAAAGGTTCAGTTCCCATTTTCTTTTACAAAAGCGTATACAATCACTTTAACAAACCATGATATTTTAGGTGATAGTTGCGATTCTGAAGCTTCAGAAAATAATTTTAGAACTCACAATTATTTAATAGTATGGGCACAATATTGGAAGGTAGAAAAAGGTTATCTTAACGTGACAACAATAAAGATACCTTTGTGAGGCTTGAAACACGTTTTAATTTTTACATTAAAGGGTGATTCCCATCACGCTTTGCACAGGCTTTGGTCCGTCAAAACGATAGATGACCATTTACCATTCTGGCGTGTGTAAAATCAGCCTAAACACGCTGAACTAATGTACACTCTATTTACAATTACAACTTAATATTAGATCCGATAATGCTGCTTCAGTGTTTTAACAATTTTAACTCAGTAATCTGCGAGGACTCAGTGATTTTCATAGTTTCTTACTACATTATTTTTAACGTATTTTAGTCCAGTTTATGAATATTGGCAGTGGCTTTCGAGGAAGGCCCAATGTTGCCAGTCTCTTCATAATTCTTTACGATTCTCTCTATCCTGTCGTCCAGCTTCAAGTACTTCTTCTTCCTCTTCTTACCTTCAAGATTCATTTCCAATTTCTTGTACATGCAGTTTGTGAGCTCTGCTTTCTTTTTCAAGCACTCCACCAAATAGTTGATTCTAGGGTGAGGGTTTCCAATAATACTATTTATTTTGTTGTGCCACCCTTCAACAGCATTAGTCGTTCGGTGCCTTTTTCCGTAACAGTCCCACATTTCTAATGCGATATCCTCATTCTCTAGCCAGTTATCCACAAAGTAGTCAATAAATTGAGAGAACCTTCCGTTATGAGGAGCTTCTGCATGAATCTCACTCAATCCATCCATTGCTTACGTCCTCCGGTTTTACAAATGCCAGCGCTGCACAGATGTTGACGTGAAGTCTCAAATCCTCTTTCTGGTGGTACTCCTCAGTTAGACCGAGAACTCGAATTCTTCTCCATAAACTCTTCGTCATATGGAAATAGAATATCGCAGCTGCCTCAAAGTCGACCTTTACTTGTTTAGGACACCACTCAGGGACTGCCTGTTTCATTAGACGAAACAGACGAACATATGTGTCTTTCTTCTTATTAGGGTGCAGTGCAAATACTGTAGGAAGAATGTTTGTTTCTTTAATTGGGCCTCCTAAGTCTACGTGTGTGGTGTAGATTTGTGCAAACTGCTTGCTGCAGCTCTTAAATGTCCCACCCATAAAAAAATGGGAACATGTTTTTAAACTTTCTTTTCCTTTGCTTCCACTAAAAATCATTATTCTCACCTCTAATCTATCGTCTTCCAGGAGAAAACTACTGCCATCTCTAATTTTAATAGATATTCATGAACATCAATTTCATAAGAGTTCTTAGGCTATTGTTGGTTCCCCCGCTCTTGACTCCATCGACGACGCATGGTTCTCTTCATAGATTCTGAATTAGGCATCACAATAACAAAGTCATAAACTTTATTATGTAGATTTCCCATTTTATCCTCGTGTATGTCCGATAACTGCGTAGTTTCTTCTCAGGACCATCTCTTCGCCCTTTCCACTTGCTTTCTCACTTACAGAGCCGCATCGTCAGGTTCTAATACATTCAACACTTCTCCATTGCTCCAAAGCAGCTTTCCCTTGCAATGATCCGCTTTCTGGCGTAAGCACATGCACGTAACAACACCTTCTTTAGATTCCAAAAATGGCTCGGAGCACTATGGGACTCAACATCTTAGGTCATAAGTCCCCTAGAACTTAGAACTACTTAAACCTAACTAACCTAAGGACATCACACACACCCATGCCCGAGGCAGGAATCGAACCTGCGACCGTAGCAGTCCCGCGGTTCCGGACTGCAGCGCCAGAACCGCTAGACCACCGCGGCCGGCTTTTAGATTCCCTCTGTTTAAGATACGCGTAACCTTTGTAATGAGCAGGAGGTCTGCCCTTGTTCGTTGTAATAACTTCCATACTGATGGTCACGTTAGGAACTTCGAAAGCAAACTGGGCGGACCGGTGAGGAGGAGGAGGGGGAGGGGGGGGGAGACAAGGGACCCGACCCTTCGGAGCAGGTAAAATCGTGGCAAATGTCCGGCGTGGCAAATGTCCGGTGTGGCAACTGTCGGGACACCGATCGGAAACCACGAAATTCTGCGCGGGTTACCGAGACAGTAATAACACTCGTGACCCGACAGGGACACCGGTCTTTACTCCATGTCCGGTCCGGATGGTAGTCCCCTGCTGGAAAATTCCTCTCTGCAGCGATACTTCGAAGAGTTCCTGCTCGTCGATCCTGCCAAGTCGCAAGACTGCCAATGGTGGCTAGCCACGTAACTTAACGCCTATCACATGCATCAAAATCACAGCGCATAAATCCCTCCAAGCACACTGAAAAATTCTCCCCCACCTGACATTCATGCTGCCAAAATTTTGCAGCGCCTTGTTACTTCAGCAAGCGTCATTGACTGTCCTCCAATCGGTTTACTCGCTTTTTCCGCACGCGGGAAACCACAGACGTCTAGACACGCAACGTAATAAACAAACCAGCATGTCTGTGTGGGCGTCACTCACTCAGTCAACGTAATCATTGTTTCTCTTCCCCTTAAATATTACAGACAGACAGTTTCAAGTTCAGTATAATGTTTCTGCTCCATTTTCACTGCACAGTAGATCCATATTAACTGAACATTCAGAAAAATGTAAGATGTAGCTTGATAACCTAGGCACGTTTCACAGCCGATTGCGTACACATGGAAGCGAAAATCGATTCCGGAATTGGAATACCGGCAACTAGAAGCGGATTTCAGAATCGATTTTGAAGTATTCGCATGACCACCTAGAAGCGGTACTGGGGAATGTGTTTACGAATTCCGGTTTTGGGAGCCCCATGTCCACGGGGCGATTGAGTCACACACGCCAATGTGCAGACGTACAGTTCTAAGAAGGCCACTCAGATAGCGCCCGCACAGTCGCACACACGTTGAAACGTCCCCTTTGAACAACTATACAAGACTGTGCTTAAACTGACACACAATATTTTTGGCGCAATGCAATCTGACTTTCAGAAATCCCTACAAAAGAATGGCCCTGACTAACATTAACCTATACCTTTCACAAATCACTTACCTCACAAAAATCTTCATTACTCGAACTACTGCAATACAGCGAGCGCCACTACTGCCAGCTAAATAAAAGATTCAAACTACGGAAGGCACTAACTACTGATAGGCATAGTTAGCAAATGAAAGATTTTAATAGAGAACAAACAATGTATTTACCTTAATAGTGTTGAAAAATCATAATATACATAGCATTTCATAATATCCAGTATTACAAATTTCAAAACTCCGCCATCTCTCTCCCCACATCCACCACTGCTGGCGGCTCACCTCCAACTGCGCAATGCTATGCGTGTTAACATCCAGCTGCCCAACACTACAATGGCACACAACAATGCAAACTAGCCACAGACTGCACACAGCACATCCAGTGATTTTCATACAGAGCGCCATGTGGCGTTACCAATAAGAAAACGTAAACAGCCTACTTATATAGGTATGTTCCACTGAGTCTAACTTTTGAAGCTTTGTTCCATTGTGTCTAACTTTTGAAGCTTTTGCTGTGTTTGTCTCTGATTTTGTTCCATTGTGTCTAACTTTTGAAGCTTTTGTTGTGTTTTTCTCTGATTTTGTTCCATTGTGTCTAACTGTTGCTGTGTTTGTCTCTGATTTTGTTCCATTGTGTCTAACTTTTGAAGATTTTGTCCCATTTGTCTCTGATTTTGTTCCATTTGTTGCATTAATTGCAATAATAATGTATTAGTGTCTGGAATCTGTTTCTCTATGCTTTTTGGCAGTGTATTTGAACCGGCAATATTCGCATTTTGACAAGCAGAAAATGTGTCTTGACTTATTTGAGAAAACGGTGAGGACGCAAAACCTGACTCTACAGTCTTTGCAAAATTGTGTCCTGTCATTTCGGATTCCTGAGGCGAGCTGTTGCCAAGCGATCGATCGATAGTGCTTCCCTGTTCACTAATTGTTTCACTGCCTACGCCATTGTTTGCCGCCCGCTCCATTTCCCTATGTACAATTACCAAATTACTACTTTGAACATTAGTTAATTCATTACTCGGTGGCGCTAACACACTGCTTTCGTCTCCACTGTCATTTCTCAGTTTACTTTGGAGTCTAGTATTAGGTTTTTCACATGCCATTATTGTCACAATATTTCACACGTTAACACAGAAAAACACAATTTGAAGAGCATCAATAACAGAACACATTAACATAGCACTGAAAATAATATCTAGTTAATTGCAAGCGCAGCTGCGAAATACTTGCTGCAAATCTACATGCATGCCACAACTGTTTTACTGTACAACAATGAAAGACTGCGACTACAAAGGAGATTCTCTCTACAATTACGCGCTAGCAATAAACAAAAGCTACACTAATTACACAAACTACAAGAAAAAATCAGAAGATTCCAGTGAGGTATCCTGGCAGGGTCGCCATATGAAACGTCCCCTTTGAACAATTATACAAGACTGTGCTTAAACTGACACACAATATTTTTAGCGCAACGCAATCTGACTTTCAGAAATCCCTACAAAAGAATGGCCCTGACTAACATTAACCTATACCTTTCACAAATCACTTACCTCACAAAAATCTTCATTACTCGAACTACTGCAATACAGCGAGCGCCACTACTGCCAGCTAAATAAAAGATTCAAACTACGGAAGGCACTAACTACTGATAGGCATAGTTAGCAAATGAAAGATTTTAATAGAGAACAAACAATGTATTTACCTTAATAGTGTTGAAAAATCATAATATACATAGCAATTCATAATATCCAGTATTACAAATTTCAAAACTCCGCCATCACTCTCCCCACATCCACCACTGCTGGCGGCTCACCTCCAACTGCACAATGCTACGCGCTGTTAACATCCACCTGCACAACACTACAATGGCACACAACAATGCAAACTAGCCACAGACTGCACACAGCACAGCCAGTGATTTTCATACAGAGCGCCACGTGGCGTTACCAATAAGAAAACCTAAACAGCCTACTTACAACGTGCCTTCACACTCTGCAAGCAAAACGCCCAAAAGGTGACGAGGAGCAGGTTGCCCTGCTGTAAAGTGCTTAACTTGACGCCAGACCGTCGCGTTTAGCTGGGTCTGAAAGCCATGCAGTTCTTACACCAGGCAACAGAAAAGCGACCGGCTGCCCCCTGCTGGCTGCCGCAGTAAGTCGTCCCCATGCTCACTTCCCCCGACTCCAGCTCACTGTCAATGGCCAGTTTCCTTCCTGGAGCTCGTGTGGCTGCAAGAACCGCTCTGTTCATCGCGCTTCAAATATACGGAGTAGTCATGAAACGGATCCTGGAAAAATATACGGAAATGAAGTTAGTGCCATCACTCAGTTTAATCAGAGCAATAAGAAATTAAAGCTCTCAGTATCCAACCACTTGTTATATCATCTCCTTAACTGATCCGCTCTCACCGAAAACATCTCCGGTGGGCAATTACAGGGAACGAAGCCTTGCCGTTTTCCAAACTAAGGTCACAATCAAGCTCACAAAGCATTTTTTTAGAAACTTCCCATTTAATACTGAATTTAATTTTGTTCGTTAACTAAGTTTCTACTACAGACCTCCCTTTTCTGCAAGCAATTTTTTTTCCAATATCAATCTCATTACTGCAATTTATTGTTATTACTAATAATACAAAAGGCAACACATTTCATTCCTTTTATTCATCTTCATTGCCTGTGTTTGTATATTTGTGTTGTTTAGCTCAAAAGAATGGCTCTAAGCACTATGGGAGTTAACATCTGAGGTCATCAGTCCCCTAGACTTAGAACTACTTGAACCCAACAAACCTAAGGACGTCACACACATCCATGCCCGAGGCAGCATTCGAACCTTCGACCGTAGCAGTAGCACTGTTCCGGACTGGAGGGCCTACAACCGCTCACCCACAGCAGCCGGCTGTTGTTTAGCGAGTGTGATTTCTGTATCTGCAAGTTGTTTTGCTTTTGGGCCAATCCTCGTGTGGTTTACTGTCTTATATTGGTAAAACAAGTGTGTTGCTCAGGGTCCGCCATTAAGCTACAGGTAGAAGCCAATCACGCCTAACCGGCGGCTATCTGATTTGGTGAAGACTGCCAGTCTCGCTAGCGGGATGAAAGCAGAGCTCACCATCTGCAGCATCGTCGACAGGACTGACTGCGGGCCTTTGGTACAGAGCCGAGTGGAGGGTCTGAATCAGAGGCTGAGACGGTTCTGCGACCGTGTAGGCTGCAGATTCCTCGGCTTGCGCCATAGGATGGTGGGGTTTCGGGTTCCGCTGGATAGGTCAGGAGTCCACTACACGCAGCAAGCGGCTACAAGGGTAGCAGGGGTTGTGTGGCGTGGACTGGGCGGTTTTTTTAGGTTAGATGGCCTCGGGCAAGTACAGAAAGGGCAACCGCCTCAAAGGGTGCGGGGCAAAGTCAGGACATGCGGGGACCAAGCGGCAATCGGTATTGTAATTGTAAACTGTCGAAGCTGCATTGGTAAAGTACCGGAACTTCAAGCGCTGATAGAAAGCACCGAGCTGAAATCGTTATAGGTACAGAAAGCTGGCTGAAGCCAGAGAGGCACAGACGGTGTTTAGAAAGGATAGATTGCATGCAACCGGTGGTGGCGTGTTTCTCGCTGTTAGTAGTAGTTTATCCTGTAGTGAAGTAGAAGTGGATAGTTCCTGTGAAATATTATTGGTGGAGGTTACACTCAACAAACGCGCTAGGTTAATAATTGGCTCCTTTTACCGACCTCCCGACTCAGCAGCATTAGTGGCAGAATAACTGAGAGAAAATTTGGAATACATTTCACATCAGTTTTCTCAGCATATTATAGACTTCAATTTACCAGATATAGACTGGGACACTCAGATGTTTAGGACGGGTGGTAGGGACAGAGCATCGAGTGACATTATACTAAGTGCACTATCTGAAAATTACCTCGAGCAATTAAACAGAGAACCGACTCGTGGAGATAACATCTTGGACCTACTGATAACAAACAGACCCGAACTTTTCGACTCTGTAAGTGCAGAACAGGGAATCAGTGATCATAAGGCCGTTGCAGCATCCCTGAATATGGAAGTTAATAGGAATATAAAAAAAGGGAGGAAGGTTTATCTGTTTAGCAAGAGTGATAGAAGGAAGATTTCAGACTACCTAACAGATCACAACGAAAATTTCTGTTCCGACACTGACAATGTTGAGTCTTTATGGAAAAAGTTTAAGGCAATTGTAAAATGCGTTTTAGACAGGTACCTGCCGAGTAAAACTGTGAGGGACGGGAAAAACCCACCGTGGTTCAACAACAAAGTTAGGAAACTACTGCGAAAGCAAAGAGAGCTTCACTCCAAGTTTAAACGCAGCCAAAACCTCTCAGACAAACAGAAGCTAAACGATGTCAAAGTTAGCGTAAGGAGGGCTATGCGTGAAGCGTTCAGTGAATTCGGAAGTAAAATTCTATGTACCTATGTACCGACTTGACAGAAAATCCTAGAAAGTTCTGGTCTTACGTTAAATCAGTAAGTGGCTCGAAACAGCATATCCAGACACTCCGGGATGATGATGGCATTGAAACAGAGGATGACACGCGTAAAGCTGAGATACTAAACACCTTTTCTCAAAGCAGTTCCTTCTCTAAATCCTCGCACAAACGAAAAAATGGCTGACATCGAAATAAGTGTCCAAGGAATAGAAAAGCAACTGGAAGCACTCAACAGAGGAAAGTCCACTGGATCTGATGGGATACCAATTCGATTCTACACAGAGTACGCGAAAGAACTTGCCCCCCTTCTAACAGCCGTGTACCGCAAGTCTCTAGAGGAACGGAAGGTTCCAAATGATTGGAAAAGAGCACAGGTAGTCCCAGTCTTCAAGAAGGGTCGTCGAGCAGATGCGCAAAACTGTAGACCTATATCTCGGACATCGATCTGTTGTAGAATTTAAGAACATGTTTTTTGCTCGCTTGTCATGTCGTTTTTGGAAACCCAGAATCTACTCTGTAGGAATCAACATGGATTTCAGAAACAGCGATCGTGTGAGACCCAACTCGCTTTATTTGTTCATGAGACCCAGAAAATGTTAGATACAGGCTCCCAGGTAGATGCTGTTTTCCTTGACTTCCGGAAGGCGTTCGATACAGTTCCGCACTGTCGCCTGATAAACAAAGTAAGAGCCTACGGAATATCAGACCAGCTGTGTGGCTGGATTGAAGAGTTTTCAGCAGGTTGAGATTCATTGGGAGAGTCCTTAGAAAATGTAGTCCATCAACAAAGGAGGTGGCTTACAAAACACTCGTTCGACCTATACTTGAGTATTGCTCATCAGTTTTTGATCCGTACCAGGTCGGGTTGACGGATGAGATAGAGAAGATCCAAAGAAGAGCCGCGCGTTTCGTCACAGGGTGATTTGGTAACCGTGATAGCGTTACGGAGATGTTTAGCAAACTCAAGCGGCAGACTCTGCAAGAGAGGCGCTCTCCATCGCGGTGTAGCTTGCTCGCCAGGTTTCGAGAGGGTGCGTTTCTGGATGAGGTATCGAATATATTGCTTCCCCCTACTTATACTTCCCGAGGAGATCACGAATGTAAAATTAGAGAGATTCGAGCGCGCACGGAGGCTTTCAGGCAGTCGTTCTTCCCGCGAACCATACACGACTGGAACAGAAAAGGGAGATAATGACAGTGGCACGAAAAGTGCCCTCCGCCATACACCGTTGGGTGGCTTGCGGAGTATAAATGTAGATGTAGATGTAGAACCATTGCTTTCCCATTGGTGAAGTATTTTGCTACAGGGGAGTTTGGATTTAACTTTAGCACTCATCACGTTATAGATTTCCTGGCCTTGTTTGTGTGTGTGGTAAGGATTGGTAGTTGTTTCAGCCTGAGAAGATGCGACATTCAGTTAATCTTTGGAAAAGTGAAATATTCTTAGTTTGAGTAACGTCCAAACTTAGGCACATGAGATACCAATGGAGAGATATAAGGATTCCTCTACTTTTGTTACTTGAACACAGTCATCTCCAGTTAGATTAATATTCGAGGTGGTCCTGTTTCGTCACAGTGGCTTAGATCCGTGACAGGACTGAGTAAATCGTCGCATGTTGTGACAAGACAGTCTCGTATTAGTGCTGTCTCGATGGAATCTCTAGCTCTTTGGACATGTATTTCGAAATTTATTCTCTATTTTGGTTTGTTTTGTTGAGTTTGAGTTATCAGAATGAAGGAAAAATGTGTGTCTGAACCTCTGTTAACAAAACTGGAAGAAGGGCAGGAGAGAATATTTAGAAAAATAAAACAATTGGATGAATAGAGAGAAACTGCTGCTGAATCACAAAAAGAAGTTTTAAACAAGCTGGATGAAAAAGTAGATTCAGGGTAAATATTTAAAGAAATTAAAACACAATATTCACAATACAAGAAGTATTAGATGGTATTATTAATGAACAGGTAGGAGGCTTGGATAAAAGCTTCGGAATCCAAGCTGCTGAGAATAAACAAGGGAAAGCCTACGTGAAGAACCATAATCATCTTTCCCAGGAGTGTAGTAGGAAGACTGAAGCAGACACAGAGGGAATTGAGGAGACCACTTCTGAAACTGAGTTACAGGGTAGATGACATACACGATCCATTCACATTAATGTGTCCACTGCAAGTGTTCCATGTCAAAGTGCAATAACGACTCTCAGTCGACAGGGCAGTGGCAGCGCCAGCAGCGGAGGGGAGATACTGGAAACGGCGTAGTCGTTGTTGTAAAGCGTAGATAAAGGCAGAGAAATGTTTTTCAGGCCCTGCTGTGTAGGCTGCCTTTCACGATAGGTGCGTCGTGTTGGAGCAGTACCAGCCTGCCTTATCAGTCTGCATTGTAGGGCAGCTTACATGACTGGGACGAAAAATGAAGAGGATGGGCAGAGACAGAGGGAATGAAGGAGACAGAGGCAGTGTGCGTAGGAGGTGATGGTCAAAAAGAGGGAGACGATGGGACACAGCGAGTGGAGTTTGGAACAGACAGAGAAAGGAAGAAGGATTAGTTTGATACAGAGAGGGGAGGATGAGATGGACAAAACAGACAGAGAGAACATGGAGCAGAAGGTGTAGAAAGAGGAGAAGGCATGTTGTGCAGGCAGTATAAGCACACCTTGTAAGGACTACACATGTAGATTTTCACAGCTTAGCTAGGAGGAGAAGAAAGAGGGAGGGGGAAGGATGATGTGGACAGACTATGCGGGGAACAGGAGATAGACTGTCAGATAGGGGTCAGGAATTGATCGACAGAGTGAGGAGGGAGGAAGGAATGGACAAGAGGAAAGGTGGATAATGGGATGCTCAGAGAAACTGAGGAGGCAGAAATGGAAAGAAAGAGGAAGTGGGGTATATGACTGAGGTAAATTGAGGGGGGTATGGTCAGATGGAGATGGCAGAGGAGATGGACAGACGGAGGTTGGAGGGTAAGGTGGATACAGAGACCTCAATAACAAGAGATGGACGCAGGAAAGAGAGAGGAGGAGATGTGTATAATATATGTGCGAAACATTTTCGAATGAATCCACAGGAAAGAGGCTAGTATAAAAATAAATTTGGGTTGCGTGTTGTATTGTGAACAGCAATAAAAAATAGTTTTGTGTGTTTTGTTGCTGCATAGAAGTAATGATTGAAGAAAGGAAAGAATTAATGGTGCATAATATGTACACGGAGGAAGCGAATGGAGATGTGTGATGGTTTTGCTAATGTGTACATAATAAGGAGTGTAAAATGATTGTTGGATGCAGTGAAAAATGATTGTTGGATGAAGTCATCAATTTTGATAGACAATGGTAAGAAAATCTATTAGGTAAGTAGTAAAATGATAAAGGAATAGATGAGAATAATAGTTATTGACAATATGGATAAAGTGTAATTCGAAATAACGACTGCAGGATAATGAGGCAAAGAGAAACATGGAAGAGGGAGATAAGATATAAGAGGCGAAATTAAGAAACTCTTATCGATCTTACCTTAAAATAGTGGAGAGGACTGAATGGAATCTAGTTAAAAGACCGAAGAAAGGTGACAGTATGTTTTGTGTGAATAGTAAAATGCGGAAAATTATGATTAATGTAGTGTGAATGAAGACAAACTGAAGAAATATGACTTAAAATGAAGCATGAAAAATTATACAGTAAGAGTAAACAGTAACGTATTAACAACTGTTGAATCTGAATATCACAGGATTTGAAATTGGCTAATAAATAAATGGGCTTGCCCACCAACAGTATCTTGGGGAAATGCAATGAGGTGCATATAGTGTGTAATTTTGTTTTTGAAATTAAATGTGTAATTTTTTTGGATACTTGATAGCATGATGAATGTTAATGAATTAGTAGTTCACTTCCTTTTCTTCTAAATTTTTATGTAAGACGTTGCAAGACTAGACAACAATTCGACACTATTGATGTGGGGAGGACGTCGAGCAAATACTACAACATACAAAAAATAATTGTTCAGTCTGAAGAACATTGCATGGGTTAAAATGAGGTATGATATTTGTCTCCCTGTGCGACCATAACGGTTGTGACTATGTGACATACGAAAGTTTGGATCTGTCCTGGAGCCATGGTTGATGCGACTGTTCGTGGCAAGTAGGAGATGCGCGTTTGAACCCCATTCAGGCACAAATTTTCATGTGTCGCAAACAGATGACATTAATGGATATTCGCAGTTTGCGAACTTATTTTGTAATGATTATTGTGATGCCAGTGCAGCCCAGACTAACCTTGAACGACATAAGTTTAGCGACTCAGTCAATACCTGGGCAGTCATACTGTGCTCCCAACGCGATTTGTTGCCAGAAACTTCGAAGAAAACTGTCCTGTTGTTGAAACTGTGTCAGATCCCGCGGAAAGAACTGTTTCTATGTCTGCTGCAGAACGGTGACAAAGAGCATGTAATATTTTTTCTGGCGGCTTCCCATCATGTGGCAAGGATCGGTTGGAGGAAACAGAAGTCTTTAAGGTCTGGTCCCACGTGTGGGAGGAATGCAGTTGCTTCACGTGACTTTCGAATGTTCGAAAGAACCATTCAGCTTCACCGTTAGATTGAGGATGAAAAGGAGCAGTAGGTATATGATGTATGCCGCTGACGGTACGAAACTGTTGAAAATCAACTGACTTGAAGTGTGTCTGTTGTCTGAGAGAAGGACATCGGGTAGATCTTCGAAACAATAAACGGAGGACAAAATCAATGCAATGCCAGTAGCAATGGTGGATGTCATGGGGACTAAAAATGTAAATTACTGTACGTGTCTACCAACAGCCACATGTTCCATAATGGACCCGCAAAGTCAGCGTTATTGCCGCTGCCTGGACGGACGTGGCCACTGAAAGGAGTGTTGTGGCGTGGCAGGCTGATGCATTGCCCAAGCTGTGCAATGAGAGGTCATTTGCTAAATTCGGACACCCGTGTCCTGCCAAGTACAATGACGTCAGGCGAGTTACTTTGCTTGAATAACGCTGCTGTGCAGCAAAGACAAAACTTGCCACTGAAGGGAGTAGGGAATCACAACCCGTACATTGTCATTATCTGTATGTAGCAGCGGAGCACTTGAGCGTGTGGATAGCGCATTGTGATACGGAAAGTAATGACGTGCCTCTGGATAGGGAAATCTTTTCAAACTACATGGCCACTTGTGGCTCATGTATTGCAAAACTACCCAAAGATCTGGGTTCGAAGCAGTTGTTCCAGCAATAAACCGAAAGATGCAAGGAACATTCTGAAGAGTTTAGAGATTTTGAAACGTGCCCTTAGAAAAATTATACATGACTGTGCTTAAACTGACACACAATATTTTTAGCGCAACGCAATCTGACTTTCAAAAATTCCTACAAAAGAATGGCCCAGACTAACATTAACCTATACGTTTCACAAATCACTTACCTCACAAAAATCTTGGTTACTCGAACTACTGCAATACAGCGAGCGCCACTACTGCCAGCTAAATAAAAGATTCAAACTACGGAAGGCACTAACTACTGATAGGCATAGTTAGCAAATGAAAGATTTAAATAGAGAACAAACACTGTATTTTCCTTAATAATCATAATATATATAGCAGTCAATGCCATCCAGTGTTACAAATTTCAAATCTCCGCCATTTCTCTCCCCACATCCACCACTGCTGGCGGCTCACCTCCAACTGCGCAACGCTACGCGCTGTTCACGTCCAGCTGCCCAACACTACAATGGCAGACAACAATGCAAACTAGCCACAGACTGCACACAGCACAGCCAGTGATTTTCATACAGAGCGCTACGTAACGTTGCCAATAAGAAAACATAAACAGCCTACTTACAATTTTGAGTGTCAGTTTTACAACAACATTCCTCAGACAAATCAAACTCCGTGTGGCTAGCGACTGGTAACTGAGACATGTCACTATTCGATGGTTCAAATGGCTCTGAGCACTATGGGACTCATAAGTCCCCTAGAACGTAGAACTACTTAAACCTAACTAACCTAAGGACAGCACACAACACCCAGCCATCACGCGGCAGAGAAAATCCCTGACCCCGCCGGGAATCGAACCCGGGAACCCGGGCGTGGGAAGCGAGAACGCTACCGCACGACCACGAGATGCGGGCGTCACTATTCGAATTTGTGATTAGGCCTATACAAGAACTTGTAAAGATAATGGGACAATAACCGAGCCCAAAGTGGCAATTGTTGCACTGTACGAGGTGGGATTGGTTTGGAAGGACTGAACAAAGTCTTTGGAGGCTGACGATCAGTTATGAAATAGAAGTTTCGGTCGCACAAATATTGGTGTTACTTGATAATACCACAGACAACTGCGAGTGCCTCTTTTCCAAGTTGGCTACTGTGGTGTCACCGCCAGACACCACACTTGCTAGGTGGTAGCCTTTAAATCGGCCGCGGTCCGTTAGTATACGTCGGACCCGCGTGTCGCCACTGTCAGTGATTGCAGACCGAGCGCCGCCACACGACAGGTCTAGAGAGACTTCCTAGCACTCGCCCCAGTTGTACAACCGACTTTGCTAGCGATGCTTCACTGACAAAATACGCTCTCAGTTGCCGAGACGATAGTTAGCATAGCCTTCAGCTACGTCATTTGCTACGACCTAGCAAGGCGCCATTACACTATTGATACTGTAATCATGTACCGTCAAGAGCGACGGTCATCATTAATGGATTAAAGTTAAGTATTCCACCAGCTACGTCCGTTTTTTCTAAAGTCTAATTTCCTTGTCCTGTTCCAGGCCTCACGCCAGCCTGCGTGAGCTAAAACGCGTGCTTTTCGGCTTCGTCTAATAATACGGTTTTGGCTCTCCTGCCAACCCACAACAGCTACAATTGCCTTGCGCTTTGTTGATAGTTTTCGAGGCAAAAGCAATGGGTCTAGCAGGTGAATCGATTCAAAGGGAGCGCAATGTTCAAGCCCGACAAGATGATGCATCCACAGCTACTACGATAGGTTCAACTGGATCAAAATGAATAATACAACGACGAATTAACAAAGTGTCCTTTAACCTCTCAAATGCGTCCTGACGTTTTTGGTACCACATAAAGGGAACACGTTTCTGGAACAACTGAATTTTGGGTGTCTGTTCTGTGACAAGTTTTCTACTTGAAAATGTGTACCGTTTGGTTAGAATTTCACTATTTAGTAGCACCTTGATGGTCCAGTGCTAGTAAGTATATGTGCTCCAGTATTCCGGGGGACTAGCCATTATGAATTGAAATTAACACTCATTTAAATTGTCAGTGTTATACTAAATTTTATTTACGTCTGAGCCTTTTTAAGATCCTTCATTGGCAGTTTCAATTTGTGCTGAGTTGATCAAATTCTGCCGGCAGTAGCTTTTCTTAAGCTTCTGTAGTAAATTCTGTTGGCAGTGATTGCACAAATTTGTAATGCTAACAGTTGCTTTTCTTAAGATACAATAAGCCTTGTTGGCAGTGATGCTTAATACTGATGTCATTACTTTCTTTGTATTAAAACTGTCGTGCATTGTTTTCATAAAATCGCAGGAGTAAATTTTGCTGAGTTTTGATTTAAAAACTGCATAGCACTGTGCTGTCTGTAATAACGTTATCTTATGTTGCTACCGGTTTCGGTACTGAACCGTCATCAACGGCACGAAAATTATCACAGATGTATCCCATGTCATATATGCATGTGATACATTCGTGGTGATTTTCCTACCGTTGATGACGGTTCAGAACCGAAACCGGTAGCAAAATAAGATAACGCTATTACAGACAACACAGCGTTATCCTGTTTTTAGTATTTGCACATTCCGTTGACCACACTCTAAGCAAGATGTTTTGATTTTAGTTAGTCTCATTAATAATTTCTGATGTTGGATGCTGTTCTTATGTGTTTTAAGTGCGTATCAGTGATAATCTCGAGTAATTTTTTTGTTGCTGTTGGTAAATTAAGTGGCTGGCTCAGTACCTCTGGCTCAGTACCTTATCACTCCAGCTCCCTACCGCTTTCCCCCGCTATAGCGCTGTCTGCAAGAACACTAGAACCAGCAGTTAGCCATGTTAGATCAGCAACTCATTGTTTTAATTGTTTATATATCGCTGGTGTGATTGTCGATTGTTTCATGTTTATTTACTCTGTCGTTATCTCGAAAATATTCGTAATTAATTCTGTTTCTTGAGTCTCTGTTTTGTTGAAGTATAATAATGAGTAAATGTAAAGTTATTAGAAATCCTCTGAAGGCTTTTAAGAAAAGGAGAAATGTTGGAAAGCCAAAGGTATGTGTTATTACTGTAAACAATAAAGACGATAACCAAGTGAGTGAACCTCACCTCTCAAGTACACCTGCCCATAGCAGTCAAAGTGGGAAAGAAAATACTTCACAGAAGAAGCTTGGTTCAATGAGTGAAAACTATGAATGTTTTATGGGCGAATCTGATGTGAATGAAATTTTTGATATGTCGGTTCTCAAAGGAATTTTTTCAAACTGTGTAAGATGTATTCATTGTAGTGAAGTTGGTCTGGAACTCTCCATAATAAAGCACGTAGGACTTGCTAGTGAAATACAACTGAAATGTGATAAGTGTTCATACATGACCACCTTTTGGAACAGTGTTGCAGTAACTGCAACTGAAGAAAATGGTAGCAAAATCTACGAACACAACATTAGATTTGTTTATTCCTTGCGTTCAGTTGGTAAGGCACCTGCAGGCTACTGCAGGTGCAATTTTCTGTGGCATCATGAATCTTCCAAATCCCCCAACCAAGTTTACGACCTATAATAAATTAATAGGGTCTAAAGTAGAAGATGTCTGTATAGAATCTATGAAGAACGCTGTGGAAGAGGCTGTAATGGAAAATAATGGTAACAGAGATTTGACTGCTGCGTTCGATGGTACCTGGCATAAACGGGGACACACATCTCTTCATGGTGTAGTATCTGCCACCAGTATGTATACAGGGAAAGTTTTAGATGTAGCAGTAATATCAAAGTATGGTCCAAAGTTCGCGGTGCCACAACGTAGTCGGCAACTTGAGTCGATACCACACACATTAGAAATGCCTGGCAGCAATCCACAATGCCTAAAGAAGGCATGCCCTCTCTCTCGTCACAACAGCGCCTTCACACACATATGAAAACAGAGATGAGCACGGAAGGGCTGTAAAACAGTTGGTGACTTCAGCTGAAGCAGTCTATGTCATCTACATCTACATCTACATCTACATCTACACTCATACTCCGCAAGCCACCTGACGCTGTGTGGCGGAGGGTACCTTGAGTACCTCTATCGGTTCTCCCTTCTATTCCAGTCTCATATTGTTCGTGGAAAGAAGGATTGTCGGTATGCTTCTGTGCGGGCTCTAATCTCTCTGATTTTATCCTCATGGTCTCTTCGCGAGATATACGTAGGATGGAGCAATATACTGCTTGACTCTTCGGTGAAGGTATGTTCTCGAAACTTTAACAAAAGCCCGTACCGGGCTACTGAGCGTCTCTCCTGCAGAGTCTTCCACTGGAGTTTATCTATCATCTCCGTAACGCTTTCGCGATTACTAAATGATCCTGTAACGAAGCGCGCTGCTCTCCGTTGGATCTTCTCTATCTCTTCTATCAACCCTATCTGGTACGGAACCCACACTGTTGAGCAGTATTCAAGCAGTGGGCGAACAAGCGTACTGTAACCTACTTCCTTTGTT
Source organism: Schistocerca cancellata (assembly GCF_023864275.1). Classification (NCBI taxonomy): domain Eukaryota; kingdom Metazoa; phylum Arthropoda; class Insecta; order Orthoptera; family Acrididae; genus Schistocerca; species Schistocerca cancellata. Next base: position 114,702,745 of record NC_064633.1, on the reverse strand, counting down.
TTCGGATTGCATTTCCTTAGGATTCTTCCAATGAATCTCAGTCTGGCATCTGCTTTACCGACGATCAACTTTATATGATCATTCCATTTTAAATCACTCCTAAAGCTACTCCCAGATAATTTATGGAATTAACTGCTTCCAGTTGCTCACCTGCTATTTTGTAGTTAAATGATAAGGGAACTATCTTTCTATGTATTCGCAGCACATTACACTTGTCTACATTGAGATTCAATTGCCATTCCTTGCACCATGCGTCTATTCGCTGCGGATCCTCCTGCATTTCAGTACAATTTTCCATTGTTACAACCTCTCGATACACCACAGCATCATCTGCAAAAAGCCTCAGTGAACTTCCGATCTCATCCACAAGGTCATTTATGTATATTGTGAATAGCAACGTGTAACACCACAGCTCTTATGCTGTATGGATTTATTTTGCTTTATTTAATGTTACATTGTTGATCTTCTGTAAATGTGTTGGAATCGATAACATAAAATTGTGTACTCTTTTCTTTGCCAAACCTTTGATGTCGTGATTTGATTCTATGCAAAATAGTGTATCTGTAATTTAAAGTTCTTTGTCCCATTTGGAGGGAACAGAACTTATTGTATGTAATTGTAATTTTGTGCGAATAATTTTTTGTAGAAGTGTCAATATGTGAAAATGTTCTGTTTTATTTAATGTATTTGTTTGCTGTTATGTAAATTGCTGATCCTCACTTAGGGTTCTTAGTTAGTTTGTATGTAAATGGTGTAGTGGTTCCCCTCTGGAACGGAACTGTGTAGCGCGCGCAAATTGTGGTTGGCCTAGGTGGAAAAGGTGGAACTGATAGTCAGTCGGAGACGAGCAGTCAGTCAGAGACGAGCTACGAGTACGTGCACTGACAGTATAAAGGTGCATATTGTGATGATTCAGAGAGAGGCTTTTCCTGCTTCTTTCCAAGGCCTCGGATGGATGGACAAATAGCTGGAACTATTCTGGAATTTGTATGAATCATCGCCACGAAGAAATGACAGAGTCCAGCAATTCTGTCTGCGAATCCACCTACCAACATGTAGTTGCCACCACGTTGCGCAATCACTGTAACGTAATACTATATTGATGTACAGTGAAGGATCAGCCTAATGGATGTGTTAGTGTGCTGAAATATAAGGTAATTCATATCGGAATTTATTTACCTACCTTGATTTTACTCCTCATCATAACACCTCTCAGGATCCTCTCCGTTTGAAGTAAAGTGATTACCGAGTGTCCTTACTGAAAGTACATTTATGACCAGAGTTTTACCAATTAATGCCTCTTGAACTTAGTAAAGAGAAAGTTAAAATCAATGATGTTTGTTGAAATAATTTTCCTAGTAAAACTGCTTACTAAAGTGCTGTTACCAACTTTAAACTTTAGGCTGAGTCTTATAAAGTAAATGATCACGTTGTTGTCTGTGGTAAATTCTAAAAGGTGAGTCAGTTTCTTGCAATTTTGTCAACATTGTGTTTCGTTGTAGTAAAAGTAAGAAAGCTGCAGTTGTGAAACGTTACATTCTCATGTATGCCAAGTGTTTGTCTCTCTTGTGTGCATATTAACAGTATAAAGACCACTCAGTTTGTGTAAACCCTGAAAGTGATAGTGTTTTTTCTGTACCTGTTATAATTTTGAAAATAGTTCCTGCTGCTCTAACTGTTAGCTTCAATCTTAAAACATATGTGCGTCAGAGTTCATTGCACTCGCGTGTTACTAAGTCTAGGTTGTGTCTGTTGTGTTGTCCATTATAGTTACTTATACCTACTTTCATAAACGAGAATGTTAATCTTTCTCTTGCCTAATTAGACTGGCGACCGTTTCCGTTATTCTAGGAATAGTATAGCTAGGCAAAATTTTGTTTGTCACTATCCCAATATTTACGTAATTCTTACTTTCATTTCCGATAAGCCACCTCCGTTAGGAACAACACGGTCAATTTAACAAAATTCCTCTCAGAGGGTAACACCGTTCTGTTGCTTTGTGCCATAGTTGCTTTTACAAAATTGTTTTATGTCACAATCTGCTTCTAGCATTGAGGTTATGGTTCAGTAGTAGCAGAAGGGAGTGTTATAAACGGTCCTTTGATACTCCCCTGCGGCACACCTGAAACCACTCTTACTTCGGAAGACTACTCTCCATTGAGAATGACATGCTGCGTTCTGTTATCTAGGAACTCTTCAATCCAGTCACACAATTGGTCTGACAGTCCATATGCCCTTACTTTGTTCATTAAACGACTGTGGGGAACTGTATCGAACGCCTTGCGGAAGTCAAGAAACACGGCATCTACCTGTGAACCCGTGTCTACGGCTCTCTGAGTCTCGTGGACGAATAGCGCGAGCTGGGTTTCACACGACCGTCTTTTTCGAAACCCATGCTGATTCCTACAGAGTAGATTTCTAGTCTCCACAAAAGTCATTATACTCGAACATAATACGTGTTCCAAAATTCTACAACTGATCGACGTTAGAGACATAGGTCTATAGTTCTGCACATCTGTTCGACGTCCCTTCTTGAAACCGGGGATGACCTGTGCCCTTTTCCAATCCTTTGGAACGCTACGCTCTTCTAGAGACCTACGGTACACCGCTGCAAGAAGGGGGGCAAGTTCCTTCGCGTACTCTGTGTAAAATCGAACTGGTATCCCATCAGGTCCAGCGGCCTTTCCTCTTTTGAGCGATTTTAATTGTTTCTCTATCCCTCTGTCGTCTATTTCGATATCTACCATTTTGTCATCTGTGCGACAATCTAGAGAAGGAACTACAGTGTAGTCTTCCTCTGTGAAACAGCTTTGGAAAAAGACATTTAGTATTTTGCCCTTTAGTCTGTCATCCTCTGTTTCAGTACCATTTTGGTCACAGAGTCACATTTTGTTTTGAGCCACCTACAGCTTTGACATAAGACCAAAATTTCTTAGGATTTTCTGCCAAGTCAGTACATAGAACTTTACTTTCGAATTCATTGAACGCCTCTCGCATAGCCTTCCTCACACTACATCTCGCTTCGCGTAATTTTTGTTTGTCTACAAGGCTTTGGCTATGTTTATATTTGCTGTGAAGTTCCCTTTGCTTCCGCATCAGTTTCCTAACTCGGTTGTTGTACCACGGTGGCTCTTTTCCATCTCTTACGATCTTGCTTGGCACATACTCAACTAACGCATATTGTACGATGGTTTTGAACTTTGTCCACTGATCCTCAACACTATCTGTACTTGAGACAAAACTTTTGTGTTGAGCCGTCAGGTACTCTGTAATCTGCTTTTTGTCACTTTTGCTAAACAGAAAAATCTTCCTACCTTTTTTAATATTTCTATTTACGGCTGAAATCATGGACGCAGTAACCGATTTATGATCGCTGATTCCCTGTTCTGCGTTAACTTTTTCAAATAGTTCGGGTGTGTTTGTCACCAGAAGGTCTAATATGTTATCGCCACGAGTCGGTTCTCTGTTTAACTGCTCAAGGTAGTTTTCAGATAAAGCACTTAAAAAAATTTCACTGCCACCTGTTATGAACGTTTGAGTCTCCCAGTCTGTATCCGGCAAATTAAAATCTCCACCCAGAACTATAAAATGGTGGGGAAATCTACTCGAAGTATTATCCAAATTATCGTTCAGGTGCTCAGCCACAACAGCTGCTGAGCCAGCGGGCCCATAGAGACATCCAATTACCATGTCTGAGCCTGCTTTAACCGTGACCTTCACCCAAATTATTTCACATTTCGGATCTCCGTCAATTTCCTTCGATACTATTGCACTTCTTATCGCTATAAACACGCCTCCCCCTTCACTGTCCAGCCTGTCTCTGCGGTATACATTCCAATCTGAGTTTAGGATTTCATTACTGTTTACGTCTGGTTTCAGCCAACTTTCTGTCCCTAGTACTATATGGGCGTTGTGACCGTTTCTTAATGAGAGCAGTTCTGGGACCTTTCTAAAGACGCTCCTGCAGTTTACTATTAGCACATTAATATTGTTATTCCCTGGTGCATTTTGCCTACCCCTACCTTGCCGCGTCTCAGGAGGCGTCTTGTCGGGCCTAGGGAGGGAGTTCTCTAACCTAAAACACCCACATGTGCTCTCCACACGTACTCCGCTACCCTTGTAGCCGCTTCCGGCGTGTAGTGCACGCCTGACCTATTCAGGGGGACCGTACATTTCTCCACACGATAGCGGAGGTCGAGGAATTTGCACCCCGGATCTCCGCAGAATCGTCTGAGCCTATGGTTTAAGCCTTCCACTCGGCTCCAAAGCAGAGGACCGCGATCGGTTCTGGGAACGATATTACAAATAGTTAGCTCTGATTCCACCCCAGGAGCGAGGCTTTCCGCCTTCACCAAAACCGCCAACCGCCTGTACGAACTGAGGATGACCTCTGAACCCAGACGGCAGGAGTCATTGGTGCCGACATGAGCAACAATTTGCATTCGGGTGCACCCAGTGCTCTCTATCGCCGCCGGCAGGGCCTCCTCCACATCTCGGATGAGACCCCCCGGCAAGCAGACAGAGTGAACACTGGCCTTCTTCCCCGACATTTCCGCTATTTCCCTAAGAGGCTCCATCACCTGCCTAACGTTGGAGCTCCCAATAACTAATAAACCCCTCCCCCCGTGTGCCTGCTCGGACCTCGCTGAAGGAGCGGCCACATGTCCACTCACAGGCAGAGCGGGCGATGCCACACGGCAGCCTCCACATTGACCCTCCGCCTCGTGCGACGCTGAACCCGCCACTCCCCTTGGGGAGAGGGTGGCCCAAACGCTCCCGGTACCCGCGAAGATGTCTCGACACCAGGGACAGTGGGTGAAGCATGTAACACCTGGGGTGTACCTTGCGACGCACCAGACTCTCCACTGCCGCTACACTCCGAGGCAGCAGCCTGAAGACGGCTGACCGCGGCCATCAACACGTTCAGCTGTTCGCGAACAGGGGCCAGCTCCTCCTGCGTCCGTACACAGAAATCACACATCCTATCCATCCTAAGAAATCAATTTACTGTAGAGAATTAATCATCTTTTAACTAGACTGCTAATTCACTAAAGGCGGCTGACTAAACTGACTAAACTGTGATTACTAGACACTTCTTGTAGAAAACAATGAAAATAGCACTAACTGTCTCTGGACTGTATTGAAAACAAACACTAGCACTACTGGCACTATGGCTGACTAAAGGGACTCTCTCTGACTGTATTCAAAACAACCACGAAATCTACAGAACACTATTACTAGCACTCGACAATTAAAGCTTCCTAAAAGCAAAAACACTCGGAAGAAGAAGTGACAAGTAATAAAAATACAGTTAATACTTAAATTAAGGTAGCTCGCTGCACAGCAGACGTGAAGCGGACGACAGTTACGACGACACATCGACTAGGATTAAAAAGTTATTTGTGTCTCTGAGGGAAATGTACTTTTGTGAATGTTGAAGGTACTATTTGAAGAGAAGGATTGTTAATTATTTCTTCAAGTGATACTTTAATAGTCAATGACAGTTGTAAATTACCAAGCATGCTTTTCTGTAGCAAAGCATTGTATGAAGTTAAGTAAATGTTTTCTATCATTCATGTCATAAAGTGAACTAACTTTTCATGTGTTTTGTTTCTGAAGAACCATTTCTCAGAGCAACCAATGAACCCACGGCTAGCATGATCTTTTCACAATATAGGATGCTTCAAAGGAAAAAAATTAAATCCCGCGACAGCGACATGAATCTGTGCCTCGTACCGCTCATCGACTTTCGCAACAAATTCCTGTTAATCAACACTACTGGATGAAAATCGAGAAACAATTTGAGACACAGACGATGGATGTCAGATACGACAGCGGGCAGGAAGAATGCAATACGCTCCACACGTTTAATGTTGTATACCGTGAAATGAGCTTCTAGCTGAGCGCAGTATTCCAACCAGTACTCTTCCTATAGAAACTTCTGTGCAGCAACCGGCTGTGATGCTGTTTATTGCAGCAGTAAGTTCATTATCTGTTGACCACTGAGCTGCAGCCATTGAACCTGCTGCATCTGAAACTGAACAACTTTGTTTAGTTATAGATTATGTGGGGGCTCAGAGATGGTTAAACAGCTTATACAAGATACAATACACCAGTATATTAATGCCGCTGTGACTAGCGGTACACAAAGCACAGCCAGACAACAGTTCATGAGGTTATACAGATCTACATCATACAGAGAATGTTAGTTCGGTTTCAGTAAAACTGTTTAATACAGAATACTTAACTTGGAAAGCATCCGTGTCCATATGAATGAAAATATATTCTTAACATAATCGCAGAACACAACAGCTTAGTTCTGGCACTGAGTGACAGTCAAATACCTCTATACATTTAACTTTCATCTTCGGTACACAGTTTTGCCTAATGACACGAGATCGCTGCCGAATCTGATCTATGATGCTGCTGCTATCAGAATGGGGTAGCAAAGAGTGGGGCAGGCATTGCTGCGGTCTGACATCAGTAGACTTCCAGCAGTGACGACACACCGAACCAGTTAAAGGTGTGTCTTCGTCGACGTCGAGGCTACGTCTGACACCGACTAGCCTTTGCTTGTGGCTCCGTTGTGAAGTACCAACTTTAACACGGGACGCCACTCTTCAGACGACACCACTTAAATTTGTCTGTAACACTTAGGGGCCCACATCCTGCCTATCTAATCCATGTTAATTTAGGCAAGTATTTGACCCATTTCTGAACAAACTATTTGAAGCAGGACCTTAATATTTTTATTGTATGTTACATGATGTTAATAGAACCAACTGTACTAAAATATACCTTATCCGTTTTATAGTTTTTAAGAAACACTGTTTTAAATTTATTAACAAAAATATTAAGTTTTTTCTGCAGAAAATATTTTTTTGTGGACTTCCTAATGGGGGAATATTAATGGATGTAGTACCAGAGGTTTCTCTTATGTAGAGTCTCGGAAAATTTTATTCATTTATCTATGATAGTTTCTGATATAATGGGGCATGTGTACTGAAAATTTTAGTTTGCGGGAAATTGACTTAAAACAAAAAATTTTTGAAATTTGTTACTTACAGTTAATTAAAACTGTCCTGCTGCATATGATGGCCCTCCTTTGGCCTCTAGCAGGTCTTCCAGGTTCTTTTTCACCTTCCTGGATGTTTGTCTTGCTTTCATTGCCATATTAGATGCAGACCTGTCTGCATCGGCTGTCCTCATTTTATCGCAATGTTGCAGCCCAGTGATCATATTTTCGCCAGGATTAAATCCCAGCTTTTTCAGTAACAAATGTGTGTGAAATATTATCGGACTTAACTGCTAAGGTCATCAGTCCCTTAGCTTACACATCACTTAACCTAAATTATCCTAAGGACAAACACACACCCATGCCCGAGGGAGCACTCAAACCTCCGCCGGGACCAGCCGCACAGTCCATGACTGCACCGCCTGAGACGTCTCGGCTAATCCCGCGCGGCCGTTTTTTCAGTACCCAACACCTTCCAATATTACCACAATTGAATGTAGTAACAGCATCATGAACTCCTAGTTTCATTGTATGCATGCCTACAAATATAGTTTTAGGAAGGCTGTTCCAAATCATGCTGTTGAAACATTCATTTCGGTTCTGTGTCTGCCCATGCAGACATTTCCTTAGAAGTTCAGGGTGAGCCAAGTGTCTGAAAATAGGTTTAATTGGTGTAATAACAGCAGCAGGAAGAGAATGCTGGTGAGAATTTCTCCAGTTGACTGAGCCCCATTATATTTGCACCACGAATTTTCTCCTGATGGACACAATCCACGACATGGCGTATCATCAGTAGAGGGAGTTAGGTATAGGCTTAACTTACAGGAGCTTCTATATAAATAGCTGTGAAAGAGGTGAGTACATTTGTAAACAAGCACGGCAAACGTAAGTATAACAACTATCGCAATCACACTTGAAGAAAACTAACCGCGTGTTTGAAAGCGTGTTGTTTACAAGCAGCAGAAACTAAAGAATACCGACCGTTGCATTTCAAGGATAGCCAACACACTCGAGAGTAAAAAAGAACCGCTAACGTGCAATGTAGGGGATATTAAGATCTAAAATATATGCAGAAAAGTGAGTGACAGAAAAGTGGGCGTGACGTGGTAGGAAAATGCTCTTTAAATGCTCGAAAAAAATTTTTTTTAAGCAAAATCCTTTTCAGAGTACTTAAATAAAACCTTAATGTATCTAAATATGATGAAAACCGAAATTCGTTTTTTTCTACCTGAACCACGGTATGGTCCCCTTAAATGAAGAAATAGCAATGGGAAAGGTGGCGGAAGGATGGAGTCGAGTTATATTTTAAATGAAAAAAACAATTTTCTAGTGTTTGTTCGTTGTACGTTAGTAGTAACGAGTAAGTTGAAGAATTACTTGCATCATAAAACAGAGTAACACACATAAATTCCACAACGCTTGTAACTAGAGGTATAAATGAACACAAGCAGAAACTTCATATGTGAGGAGTTAAAAAATGAAAAACTTACGTGGAAGGACTGGTAACAGCGCTCGACGCCTCGCTGCGGTAATTCAGTAATTACCCTGTGTTGCTGAGCTCAGATCGTTCTGCCGTTTTTTGAATATTGCAGTGGTGCTCTGGCGCTGAAATAACGGAGTGTTACTTCCTACTGCCTTGTTATGTGGCACTGCGCGCTTCTGCGTTTCTGCTTTCCTCACTTGGAGATTGTGTGGCAATGCTAGTGTGGTGGAATGCTGTCCACAGCATCAACGATACACCTCATTGACACTCCGATTGGCACACCAGCACTGTGGTTGCCTCCTCTACTCTATCTCCAGGTAGAATTTAAAAAAAAAACTGAAGCACGCAGAACGAAATTATTTTGCTGCTAAATACTCCTCTGTTGTTCCAAAAAGTTCGTCACTAATTTTGCCTTTGGTTATTCTTTGCGTCATCTCGTAGACTTACATATATGTAATTGCATGCTATACCTACTGTACCAAATTTTTCCTCAAGGGAGATGATTGACATGGGTTTTCTCCTAATTCCCTAATTCTCTAACATTATTCTTATGTTAGTTTATTGACCGCTTTTAAAAGTTGTGTTCTATTATTCCCATTTCCGCCTGTACAAGCTTTAACAATTTTGCAGTTTTCCTTGGCCTTTCTTCTCGTGTTGTATTAGTTATCTACTGGACAGGTCTCTGGTGATTTGGTAGGTATGAAGAATGGGTACTTCTAGGTGTGAGATAAAACTAAGGTGACAAAGTGCTGTGAGAAACATTACAAGACTCGTGGTCCTAATGCGTTTGGTTACCAATTTTCGGTTTCAGTTCTTAGAACTTGCCCCAGGGATATTTAGCTTTGCTGAGGTGCTGTTAGTCTATACAGATATTGTATGAGAGCAGGATTCAGCGTGTTATAAAAGTAGGCTGGATTTGCATTTGCAGACAGTTTCTCTGTCCAATACAGTGCAATGTGGACCAGCTGGAGTACAGTCGTATGCATGAGTCTAACTGGGAGGTGGAAGTTTATCGCAGCTGTCTCACAAGTTGCGCCATTCACCAAAGTGTCACTACTCCACAACTCGAACGTTTCCAGGTCCAGGAATTTCTGATTCTCATAGCAATTCTTGTTCATATTCTCCAATGCAAAAACTCAGTAGTCGCAGTGTTCTTCTCTCCTCTGAAAACGAGGCTGTGGTGCCAATATTTCTTTCTGATATTCCGTTGCCTCTGCTTTTCTCAGGAACGCTTACAATTGACATGCTTACATACCAGTCTGCTCTCCTTCTGGACAAATGGTAATATCCTTCCTGAAACGCTGTTGTAGTTCCTTAGTAACATGATAGAATGAGGGTCTCCATACTACAGGGTGTTTCAAAAATGACCGGTATATTTGAAACGGCAATAAAAACTAAACGAGCAGCGATAGAAATACACCGTTTGTTGCAATATGCTTGGGACAACAGTACATTTTCAGGCGGACAAACTTTCGAAATTACAGTAGTTACAATTTTCAACAACAGATGGCGCTGCAAGTGATGTGAAAGATATAGAAGACAACGCAGTCCGTGGGTGCGCCATTCTGTACGTTGTCTTTCTGCTGTAAGCGTGTGCTGTTCACAACGTGCAAGTGTGCTGTAGACAACATGGTTTATTCCTTACAACAGAGGATTTTTCTGGTGTTGGAATTCCACCGCCTAGAACACAGTGTTGTTGCAACAGGACGAAGTTTTCAACGGCGGTTTAATGTAACCAAAGGACCGAAAAGCGATACAATAAAGGATCTGTTTGAAAAATTTCAACGGACTGGGAACGTGACGGATGAACGTGCTGGAAAGGTAGGGCGACCGCGTACGGCAACCACAGAGGGCAACGCGCAGGTGATCCAACAGCGGCCTCGGGTTTCTGTTCGCCGTGTTGCAGCTGCGGTCCAAATGACGCCAACGTCCACGTATCGTCTCATGCGCCAGAGTTTACACCTCTATCCATACAAAATTCAAACGCGGCAACCCCTCAGCGCCGCTACCATTGCTGCACGAGAGACATTCGCTAACGATATAGTGCACAGGATTGATGACGGCGATATGCATGTGGGCAGCATTTGGTTTACTGACGAAGATTATTTTTACCTGGACGGCTTCGTCAATGAACAGAACTGGCGAATATGGGGAACCGAAAAGCCCCATGTTGCAGTCCCATCGTCCCTGCATCCTCAAAAAGTACTGGTCTGGGCCGCCATTTCTTCCAAAGGAATCATTGGCCCATTTTTCAGATCCGAAACGATTACTGCATCACGCTATCTGGACATTCTTCGTGAATTTGTGGCGGTACAAACTGCCTTAGACGACACTGCGAACACCTCGTGGTTTATGCAAGATGGTGCCCGGCCACATCGCACGGCCGACGTCTTTAATTTCCTGAATGAATATTTCGATGATCGTGTGATTGCTTTGGGCTATCCGAAACATACAGGAGGCGGCGTGGATTGGCCTCCCTATTCGCCAAACATGAACCCCTGTGACTTCTTTCTGTGGGGACACTTGAAAGACTAGGTGTACCGCCAGAATCCAGAAACAATTGAACAGCTGAAGCAGTACATCTCATCTGCATGTGAAGCCATTCCGCCAGACACGTTGTCAAAGGTTTCGGGTAATTCCATTCAGAGACTACGCCATATTATTGGTACGCATGGTGGATATGTGGAAAATATCGTACTATAGAGTTTCCCAGACTGCAGCGCCATCTGTTGTTGAAAATTGTAACTACTGTATTTTCGAAAGTTTGTCTGGCTGAAAATGTACTGTTGTCCCAAGCATATTGCAACAAACGGTGTATTTCTATCGCTGCTCGTTTAGTTTTTATTGCCGTTTCAAATATACCGGTCATTTTTGAAACACCCTGTAGAAACTGTTAACACCGCTCCTGTCTTCACTTACAGGAATTTACTCATTGTACATGAACTTACTTGATAAGAGTGAATCGTATAACACTGATACAGCCAGTCCTTTCCTACCACTGGTAGAAGTCTGCATTGTTTGTCCACTGTTGCTACGTGGTAAAACACTGCTAAGTTCCTATCCAACACCGCTGTCATGTGTGGTAGTTCTGTGGGAAATTATTTTTCTGCTAGCTAAGGAAATGTGTATACACTTCTTCCCTCTTTTGAAAATGTGTATGCAAAACAAAAAACTAAGAAATAAGCTGGAACCAAAGTGTGACTGCAACAGCCTATGGTAGATAATGGAAATTCGCAGCACAGTACAGCAAGAATAGAAAGGAATGGTACATGCATCAAGTGGCTCTTACAAATAACTCAACTAAACCTGAATATTACTTTGTAGTGTAACTTCACTGTTTAGGGTACGCTATGTGCATTATGGGTACTAACTGGTATATACTTTTCGACTTCTTAAGTCATTTTCATCTGTTATGACTCTGTTGTTGGAACTTGGGGTAAAGTATTAATTAATCCTTTAGAGGGTTTGACGCCACATGGACAACAGACGTTTCAATAGGAAATTACATTTTTACATTCACTAGAGTGACTTGATAAGGACCCTGATACCTAGTAGAGAACTACTTCTTTCCTTTAGGCATGTAGTGCTTAGTAACAAACACCCAATAACCCACTCGATTTTGTGAGAATTTTACCACATGCTGTGTGGACAGTTCCTGTCATTCGAATGCTTTAATTCTGGATCACTTTTCTTCCTAGCATACCTCCCAAATTCTTTACAAATCTTTTAACCAAAGCACAGTTAAATCCTAGTTTAGGAATCATGACATCAAAGGGTGACTGCATTTTTTCCCTACTGCACATCACCTCGACAACTGACTGACCTGTACCAGTATGCATTTTAGAGCTATATGTGCAAAAAAGATATTGCATATATATCCCTGTCGCTGTGCTATCTGTTAATGTAATTACTCATCATTTTAGAACGGTCCTATGAACTTCTTCTATTCTGCCATTACTTTGTGGATGTAATAGGCTTGTCCATAATTTCTGGGTATGAAGTACATGACGTAAGTGATTCATATAGTGTGATGTAAATTTCATACTCAGATCCATAAATAAGCTCCCACGCTCATCTGGTCTGAATATTCACCTCTTAATTAGGGCCCTGATTACTGTTCTAGATTGATGAGTAGGAATTGCTAACAGTGCCAAGAACGATGAGAAATGATCATGTAATTGTTAACACACAATTGTTTCCGTTAGTGGTTATGGTTACTACAAGCCACACCCCAAGTTGGGAAACGGGTCCAAATTTCTAGAAGTTTACTGTCGAGCTGAGATTTTCACACACAAATGTTTTATTCATATCCTACAGAAACTAGCAGTGCGGCAATAAACAGCCTTTTAAACACGCCACTAACGGCAATCAAGTAATTTACAGCAATGCAACAGTTGAAAAATTCCTTTAAAAACGGCAATCAAGTCATTTATAGCAATACAACAGTTTAAATTTTTTTTCTTAAAAAAAAAAAACACAGAAGCTAACAGTACTGCAATAACAGCCTTTCAAAACACGCCGCTAACGGCAATCAAGTAATTTATAGCAATACCACAATGTAAAAAAAAATTCTTTTTAGAAAAACACAGAAGCTAGCAGTATGGCAATAAACTATCTTTCAAAACACGCCGCTAACGGAAATCAAGTGAAAAATGAAATGATCGTGTCGCATTGTTGGCCGGGAGGCCCCTTGCGGTTAAGTTCGGCCGCCGTATTGCAAGTCCTTTTTAGTTGACGCCACTTCGGCGACTTGCAAGTCAATGATGATGAAATGATGATTATGAACACACAACACCCAGTCATCACGAGAGAGAAAAAATCCCTGACCCCGCCGAGAATCTAACCCGGGACCCTGCGCGCAGGAAGCGAGAACGCTACCGCGAGACCACGAGCTGCGGACGGAAATCAAGTAAATCAAGTAATTTGTAGCAATGCAACAGTTTAAAAATTTCTTTAAAAAGAACCACACAGTTAATGGCAATAAAGTACTGGAGGAATTTAAAAGTTTTTGAACAAAAGTGTCCTGGAATATCGTTAGAACATAACCGATATGACGGACCCGTGTAAGGCGGCCACAAATCACCCGCTCAGGGATGCTCAGGCTAGGCAGAATAGTGACCAATTTAAATACGCCCGTAAACACAATTGCCACTCTCAGGCTGGTCACTACACCGACAGCGAAACCTTGTAATAAGATGGCTTAACTTGCTGACAGAATTAGAGCTAACCTGCAAGGAAACATTACATCACACAGTCCTGAATGAGCGACCACATGATCAACCAACAAGAAGCATGACTTTACTTGTAACACACGACAGAATAGTGAAACAATTAAACTGGCAAAGCTACACCTCCCATCGGGCAGTAACGAGAGGAGGAGGAAAGATCACTGTCTTCAATTACACCAGTGCCGGGGACAGGAAACCCGATCGCCAGAGGCCACAAGGCAGAAGAGACGCTGGTTACACAAAATTATTACTTAATGATTAAACCTTCCACTAACTTAACTTGCAATTATGCTCGAATAGGCAGTACACGACCTCCGATGGCAAGGATCCACACATCCGACCGCGCACGCGTCACCAGTGTACCCAACACGCCACGGTCACGCGACAACACGCTCTGTCACCGGAGTTCACGTCTTCTCTGCAACGTTGACGGGTAGTGAGCGCTCCTTCATGTTAGATGTCTTCTTTTTAAACTCCAGTGTTGAAACGGAGGACTTATGGAAGCTTGTTAACGTCCCACCAAGGTGAAATGAACAGCAACTACTCGTGGGGCGACTCTGTATACAACCAACCCGCCCTCCCGTGTCCACCAGACTCTCTGAGCGCACAACGGCCCTACTTCCGCGCCATCACACAAGGTTACAACCGGTCAAAACCTCACTTCAAATGGTTCAAATGGCTCTGAGCACTACGCGACTTAACTTCTGAGGTCATCAGTCACCTAGAACTAGAACCAAAGGACATCACACACATCCATGCACGAGGCAGGATTCGAGCCTGCGACCGTAGCGGTCACGCGGTTCCAGACTGAAGCGCCTTTAACCGCACGGCCACACCGGCCGGCAAAACCTCACTTCCTCCATAGCAGTTTCCCAGAAGCAAAACAGATATCGATAGCAGAGGGAAAAGACAACCAAGCAGACACTTAATGACAGACAACATATCAAACAAACATGTCAGGGGAAGAAAAGGAAAACCAATGCAATCTAAATACAAGGCCACGAGTCGATACACGGCGCAGTATCCTATTCAATGGTCCTAATATGTCACGTCCAATCATTTGAAGTGGCTTAGACACGTCTGCTAGTCTTCGCAAAAGGACTTTTTTTGTGACTAAGCTCAGCTCTTTGTTCACATTGTACACAGTACTTCATGTACTGATCGACAGCAAACTTTCTTGTTCTCCACCAGAACCTTTCCACTAATCATCTGTCCATCGTTCAAAGTCCTCCATGACCCAGCAATGCATGACCATGTCCTTGTCACAGTTCTTCGTTTTTGAGAACCACTGGAACCACTTTATATGGTCTGGATTCTGTCTTTCTGCAGAATAAGCCCACACACATCATGAACTGTGGTTGTGAGCTGAATGCCTGAAGGTCTGTTGCCTGCTTCAGCTCTCTGCCAAACTGTTACACGTTTGCCCAGTATGTTCAGCACTGCAGCCTTCCTATTCAAGGTATCTGCATTTGTGTGCTTCCTATCCAATTTGTGGATCGACAGTTTGAGTGCCTATGTCACTAACCTACTTGAAGGGTCATTCAGTCCGAACAGGCATTTTAACACTGTGTGGTCTGTCAGAACCTTAACCTTCTAGCCAGATAAATAACAATGAATGTATGCTATGCTATATATAACTGCCAGGGTTCCCTTTTTATAGTGGAGCAGCTACATTCCACTCAGTGCAGTTGCTTTGATACATATGCTACTGGATGTTCCTGTCCATCGATATTCTGGCTCAAAATACAACCAACCATCCCCTAGCTGGTGTCACGTGGGAGGGAAGACCACTATTGCGTCAGAAACTAGCGCTGTCCTTAATGTTTCAAACGTTGGTTGACATTCGGGTGACCAGTGGAATTTCACAACCTTTCTTAACAATCGACTCAATTCTTCTGTGGTATGTGCAAAATTGATTTATGAATTTGCAAAAAGCATTGCAGAAACCAAGGAGTGCCCTTAACTGTGGTAAATGGCACTTCAAAGTTCTGGATTGCCTGTACTAGGTTAGGATCAGTTTGAGCCAGCTGCTGTGGCTGAGGTGTTCTAGGCGCTTTAATCCGGAACTGCGCTGCTGTTACGTTTGCAGGTTCGAATCCTGCCTCGGGCATGGGTGTGTGTGATGTCGTTAGGTTAGTTAGGTTTAAGTAGTTCTAAGTCTAGGGGACTGATAACCTCAAATGTTAAGTCCCATAGTGCTTAGAGCTATTCGATAAGTTTGAACAAGTCACATGCCCAAGTGCCATGTTTTGGCAAAATGGCTCTTGTCTGTGCTAAGTATGAGATGCGCGCATCATAGTCTGCTTAATACATATTCCAAGCGTTTCACAGGCTCTGGCATAGCCTTTGGCTTTTTTGGCTTTAAACTATATGAGGACCTATGGAACTTCGCTGGTGAGATTTTCTGCCCAAACAGCATCCTTATATACTGATAAGGTCTCTATAGAACAGTGAATGTGGTCTTTGATCTATCTTCTGGGACTACCTCTAGCTAGTGGTATCTAATTTACAGATCCAGTTTTATTAATTACTGGCACATATTATCTAACATTTCCATAACATTGGGGCTCAGATATACATCTGTGACCATGTTCACATTCAGTCTGCAGTAATCTCAACTGAATAACTTTTTCTTAGTGCCTTATGATGACTTTGCCACCCCTGTCCCCTCTCGTGGGCTGTCACTGTACCCTGTTGTACGTTCGACTAACTGTTGATCTACAAACTCTTTCATCATGGGTTGGAGATGATGTACTATGTGGTACGGCTTTCTGTAAATTGGGCATTATTACCTAAAAATATACTGTGCTGTGTAACTGGTGTGGGATAAATCCATAAACTGTAATTGCAAAGCTCCCATCGCCTGCTGATAACTGACTTGCAAGAGAACCGCTTTTTCTCATAAAACTTATACTCCAACTGTTCACTTGCATCTACGGTCATCACATCGCCTATCAACATCTTCTTCAACTAAGACCACTGACGTGACAGTCATTAAGCCCTTTGACAGACTAGAGGTTTCCATGCTGAAGTTATCAGAGCTTACAAGAACCATAAATTGCCATGAATACTGCTTACGCTCACTATGCTTCTGTGTGTGAAACAGTGCATTTTTTCTGAGTCCTCATTTTCCCTCAGTGGTTCTACCATATACAAGTGGTAAATCGGGTCCACATTAACTTCTCAATACCTATTGACAGTTCATCATGAGAACCAGTCTTCAGCGTTTGTGTTTTGCTGGCTGGTTGGTTACGCTTTCATGAGACGACAGTGCCTTGCATGGAGCTGCATCCCCCAATGGAAATAAAATGCTGATGAGTTCTACTGTACATTGTGAAGGAGTGGTTTTGAACTTAGAATTTTTAGAGAAAATCTAGCTCAGGAAGTACTAAACAGCCTCGACCAACGTATGGTAACAGTTCCATATGCTTACAAAAATATGTAGTTCCGATACTAAAACTGAGCAATGTCATGCCCAATGACTCTACATTTTTGTCACATACTCCACACAATTTGCAGTGCGGAATTCCAAGTCTTGCTGCCCATTAGGTCCACACTGATGACTGACATATGCAAATCTGTGTCCGCCAGAAATTTATGTTCCTTGTCTCTCACAAAGTCTGCCCGGCAACATTCCATTTATATGTCTATTTGTGCAGTGTTGCATTCTATTATGAATGCCTTTCGATGGTTGAAGCTCTCCTGTTTGTGTCTAACTATTATTTCCACTGATGTTGTTTTTCGACGATGCTCCATATATACTCGTGTAGGAATGTCAGTCTCTTCTAATTGTGTAGCGACCCTAAAAGGCGTAGCCAAGTCCAAACGATTTTCCATCCTTACCCTACATGACATCTCAGCAATGGTAGCACTTAGAGAGTCATCCAAAGCCCTATTTTCAGTTTACTACAGCAACACTTCGTCCTCTTCTGTGTTTTGCATCAGTTGTTATGTCTCTGCATTGACCCTCCAGATCCCATCCAATAAGGTCTGAATATGCTTCTACTTCAAGGTACTCAATATTTCTCTGGAGAAACTTGTGCTGTTTTGTCTCTGTTAATGCTGCAATAAGCCAGCACCTCATTGCAGAGTGTCTCCGCCTGACCGGGGACTTCACGGAAAAACACGTATGTTTACGCTTCACCTGTCAATCGTAAATTGTTCACACAGAGAGAAATCTCGTCTCTCCAACTCATTGCAGCAGTAGCCCTAACATTACCATGAATGCAGTTACGTCCTCTGTTGAATTGACAGAAAGAGGAGTTATAAGGTAGCTGCCGATGGAACGAGTGGAAGAGGTTAGGGTACACACAATAGTGCTTTGGCTTCGCCTGACTCTGATTACAGTCTCTGAACCACAGTTTGTAAAGCTTCAACTTAGCTACGTGGCTCCTCTTCTTCCTGGTTTGGCTGGAAATAAATGTGTCTGCTCCAACAAACCGGCAGCAGTCTCACCCATAGTAGCAGTATCTGTGTTTGATATTATGCGTAATTTACTTCTGCTGTTTACAACACCAAGAAGTAAAAATAGAGGAAGTTCGCTCCCAACAGACAAACGATAACCAAGCAGTAAACCTTTTGGCTTTTCATTGCCCAACTAGACTCCGAACTAGCATGTGCCAAACGTCCAAATTGGGAAAAAGTACAACTCATGACGCACAGGCTTGGTATGTGGCAGTTCATGCCCTGACAGCTTACAAAACTTACACCGAGCTAGTGGTAAATGAATTTAGGTAACATTCCACCTAAATAATGATAAGACCACAACTCCTGTTGTTTGACAAATAATGCCTTTAAGAAGTTACTGATATCATTGTGAATCAACATGGCCAAAACATATACACACATACATTGAAGGTCCATCAACAAAGAAAAAGTTCTCTCGCAAGTCCACATTCTGCTGGTCCTGGAAGATGATGGTCGATTCTGTAGACATAGCTCTGCTGTCACTGATGTTCTGAGGTGACACCCAATTCTGACACCAATAATCTGACCATGAGAGCTGGGATTGCATTACGTGAAGGCCAGAGAGTGGTCCATTCTCCAAGCGGAGGCATCAGTAACACAGTGGCATAAGCAAGAACATTTATTTTTCAAGTTGAGTTTACGGAGCTATGAAGTCTCTCACGTCATTGGACAGAGGCTGGGAGTCAGTGCATTCCGTGAAGGAGAGCTGACACCTTGTAAGAGAGCCACGACGTCACATCCACAAGGTCAATCAGTTATGATCACATGCTATACTGGTGGCAGTGTGGGGACAAGTGGTGTCACCCACCCAGATGTTCAGTGCTACAGTGCAGCCCTCGCCTCAGTGCTCTCATAGACAGTTGAGCACAGATGACGATGTGGTCCAGGATGTCATGAACCATGACAAGGTGATCGCTGGTCATCCACCATGGATCGACTATGACAGCAGCAGATGCTCACAAGTCGGCGAGGGAGCTGCGCGCCGTATTTAGGTCACAGCTTGCAGATCATCCGTGATTGACCTTCAGTGGCGGACAAGCGAGTGGGATGCTGCAGTGGTTAGCACAATGGATTGGCATTCGGGAGGACGAAGGCTCAAACCTGCGTCCGGCCATCCAGATTATGGTTTTTTGTGATTTCCCTAAATCGCTCCAGGCAAATGGGATGGTTCCTTTAAAAGGGCTCCGTCTCTAATGACCTCGATGTCGACAGGACATTAAATCTAATCTTCCTTCCTCCGTCCTTACAGAGGAGGGCGGCTGGCCGGACACGAATTTTCTCTTCATCTGCAATGTCATAGTAGGTAGTAATGGCAGACTGCAGTCGTGGTTTGCATCAGGTTGACAACGCCTTAGCGTTGAAGTCTGCTAGTGGGTAGCAGCAGGTCATCGCCGGTCAGCTTGTCTTGGTTTCACTGAAACTCAACAGACATTCGTTATCTCTGGTTACAGTGACACGGAAAGAATGACTACCCTACTGATTGTGTTTCGCGAAACAAAATCGTCATTATTTAAAGAGATGAGCCTGCTCATATGACATTTTGGCTCATTTATTGGTCTACCCTCATTTATTGGTCTCATCGGCACTCCTTGCCTCGCTAAGATAATTCAGTAATTATTTGGACACCGTGGTAAGGCCTTTTTGCTTTTTTGATATTGTAGTGACGTTTTGGCGCTGCAGTTACGGAGCATTACTTCATACCTCCATGCTATGTAACTCTTTGCCGTCTGCTTTTCCGCTACCCTCGCTCGGAGATTGTGTGGCAGTGCTCACCTGGAGCCCCGCCATCCACTTCATCGACCGTACACCTTTCTGTCATTCCAATTGGCACACCGGCTCTGAGCCCGCCAGTTAGAAAATATTTTAGCATGTACATCGAAATTATTCGGCGTCATAACGACACTTTCTTATTTTGGTCTGGGGTACTTTGAAATGTTCCGATTTGTGAGTGAATAGGACACTGAAAATTCAAAATTGTCGTTCTAAACAAGTAAGAGACATAATGACGTCAGCATATATCATATGTTAATAGAACGAACCGTCTCTTACTTAAGTCACCACTGGTAGATACGCGAACAGCGAGGATTCTACCAACGTTGCACTGTCGTTCTGCATGCAAGAACGAGTAGCTACGATAAAGAGGATTATCTTGATGACGATAATTACCGGCTGCAGACTACTAGATCATGTTCAATAATTTGGAAGAGGACGACACTGACAGCACCAGCTAAGTGGAGAGTTTATAAATGTTAAAAAAAACTCAACCGTCGTGAATCAGTGTTGGAAATCATTTTATTAAAAAAGCTGTCATTAGTGCCCAAGCTGTATTAGTCTCTCCTCATAGCCGCCTGTCTTGTTACTGAGGTCCCAATCAAGCTGAACAGCATTTGTTTCGTTAGCTTTGAATGCGAAATTAATCTCGTTCCTCAACTAAGTTTCTACTACAGATGTTTTTTTTGCAAGCCTATTTTCTTCCGATATCACCCTCATTATTACAAATGAGTCTTATTATCAGTAATACAGAAGCCATCACTCCTTATTTTCTTTGTTAACCTCTGTGGCCTATGTGTGTATGTTTGTTCTGTTTCACTGAAACAGCATTCCGTGAAGGAGAGCTGACACCTTGTAAGTGAGCCACGACGTCACATCCACAAGGTCAGTCAGTTATGATCACATGCTGTACTGGTGGCAGTGTGGGGACAAGTGGTGTCACCCACCCAGATGTTCAGTGCTACAGTACAGCCTCAGTGCTCTCATAGACAGTTGAGCACAGATGACGATACGGTCCAGGATGTCATGAACGATGACAAGGTGATCGCTGGTCATCCACCATGGATCATTTGGTTCATTTATGGCTTCCTAAGGCTCATGTTGAGGCTCCTATTTCAGGTAGAATAATTCTTGCTGGTGTTTTATTAAAGTTAGGTGGTTATGGTATTTTTCGTGTTATGAAGGTTATTTCTTATCTCGGTTTAAAGTTTAATTATTTTGGATTGTCTTTAGGTTTATCTGGCGGGGTTATTGTTAGATTTATTTGTTTTCGTCAGGCAGATTTAAAGTCTTTAATTGCATATTCTTCTGTTGCTCATATAAGAATGGTTATTGGAGGGTTGATAACCATGAATTGGTGAGGTTGTATAGGTTCTCTTTCTTTAATGGTTGGTCATGGTTTATGTTCTTCTGGATTGTTTTGTTTATCTAATATTATTTATGAGCGTTTAGGTAGACGAAGATTATTAATTAACAAGGGTATAATTAATTTGATTTTCCGCATTTGCATGTTGCCTTGTACACTCCTGGAAATGGAAAAAAGAACACATTGACACCGGTGTGTCAGACCCACCATACTTGCTCCGGACACTGCGAGAGGGCTGTACAAGCAATGATCACACGCACGGCACAGCGGACACACCAGGAACCGCGGTGTTGGCCGTCGAATGGCGCTAGCTGCGCAGCATTTGTGCACCGCCGCCGTCAGTGTCAGCCAGTTTGCCGTGGCATACGGAGCTCCATCGCAGTCTTTAACACTGGTAGCATGCCGCGACAGCGTGGACGTGAACCGTATGTGCAGTTGACGGACTTTGAGCGAGGGCGTATAGTGGGCATGCGGGAGGCCGGGTGGACGTACCGCCGAATTGCTCAACACGTGGGGCGTGAGGTCTCCACAGTACATCGATGTTGTCGCCAGTGGTCGGCGGAAGGTGCACGTGCCCGTCGACCTGGGACCGGACCGCAGCGACGCGCGGATGCACGCCAAGACCGTAGGATCCTACGCAGTGCCGTAGGGGACCGCACCGCCACTTCCCAGCAAATTAGGGACACTGTTGCTCCTGGGGTATCGGCGAGGACCATTCGCAACCGTCTCCATGAAGCTGGGCTACGGTCCCGCACACCGTTAGGCCGTCTTCCGCTCACGTCCCAACATCGTGCAGCCCGCCTCCAGTGGTGTCGCGACAGGCGTGAATGGAGGGACGAATGGAGACGTGTCGTCTTCAGCGATGAGAGTCGCTTCTGCCTTGGTGCCAATGATGGTCGTATGCGTGTTTGGCGCCGTGCAGGTGAGCGCCACAATCAGGACTGCATACGACCGAGGCACACAGGGCCAACACCCGGCATCATGGTGTGGGGAGCGATCTCCTACACTGGCCGTACACCACTGGTGATCGTCGAGGGGACACTGAATAGTGCACGGTACATCCAAACCGTCATCCAACCCATCGTTCTACCATTCCTAGACCGGCAAGGGAACTTGCTATTCCAACAGGACAATGCACGTCCGCATGTATCCCGTGCCACCCAACGTGCTCTAGAAGGTGTAAGTCAACTACCCTGGCCAGCAAGATCTCCGGATCTGTCCCCCATTGAGCATGTTTGGGACTGGATGAAGCGTCGTCTCACGCGGTCTGCACGTCCAGCACGAACGCTGGTCCAACTGAGGCGCCAGGTGGAAATGGCATGGCAAGCCGTTCCACAGGACTACATCCAGCATCTCTACGATCGTCTCCATGGGAGAATAGCAGCCTGCATTGCTGCGAAAGGTGGATATACACTGTACTAGTGCCGACATTGTGCATGCTCTGTTGCCTGTGTCTATGTGCCTGTGGTTCTGTCAGTGTGATCATGTGATGTATCTGACCCCAGGAATGTGTCAATAAAGTTTCCCCTTCCTGGGACAATGAATTCACGGTGTTCTTATTTCAATTTCCAGGAGTGTATTTTGTGTCAATTCCCGTGTGTATTATTGCCTTGTGTTGGGAAAATATTCGTGTTATGCAGGGTCCGCCATTAAGTTAGCAGGTGACAGGCAATTACGAGTAGCCAGTGTGTTCCAGCCGGTGAAGCACTTTGGTACAGGCCAGTTTCTTGTTTTTCACAAATACTCGTCATTTTATAGCCTTCTGTGGGTTACTTGTTTGTGTGGTTGAGATTGGTTGTTATTTAAGCTTATATAGGCGTAATATTCAATTAATCCTGGGAAAAATTAAATATTCTAGATGTGATTTACCTCGAAACGAATGCATAAGAGATATCAGAGAAGTATCAGCGTTCAACCACTCTCGTTACTTGAACACGATCAGTTCTAGTTAGATTAATATTCGAGGGGTTCCTGTTTCGCACACTGTCTTGGATGGTTTGCGGCAACGTCTACATTTTAAACAATAACTGCCTTAGTTGTATAAATGTGTGGTGTCCGTTCTTCTGAGCACAACGAATTCACAATATTTATTTATGTCGATGGGCAATGACTAACTCCTTCAGTGCGGATGCACAATTACGTTTGACCTCTTGCAGGAATCTCAAAGTAGCGACCGTGGAGGATATGGACGGGTCATGCGGATAGGTGGATCTAGATGGGAATATAGATCGGCCGAGAGGCGTGCCTAGATACTCCGTGCAATTGCGGTAAACAGATAGCACCGTGGTTAACGCAGCTGCCTAATAAGCAGGAAATCTCGCGTTCGAATTCCACTAAGGCACACATTTTCACTCGTCGCTACTGTTCCCACATAAAGTCCCGGTGCAGCTGACATCAACAGTTCCTTTCCTTTCCTTTGTTTCTCCCCCTTTCACCTTAGGTTTACATGATAATTGACTCAACAACATCATGATGGAGACGAACAACAACATGTACAATTTTATGAATTCGTCTTGGATGTGCAAATGGAAGATAACAATTTCATTTTATTGTAGCTACTTCTCATTTAATTGGTAAAGTGAAGCCACAGTAACGTAACGGCAACAGCAGGTAATCATAGTCTAGCTGAAACTATACAAAGCATTGTATGGTTGGCACTTTTTTTTTCTTTTAAAAAAAAAATTCTTTATTCAACATTCATTACATTATACATACGTAACCCACTACCTAACTACATTAGTGGGTCTTACTAGTGATACAATTAATGCAGCTTATGTTCTACACTACAGGTACTTCTATTTGTTATGCTCTAGTCTTACCGCTATGGGATTCTAAGCTACTTAATCTAAGAATCTACATTCTACCTGCAGCGTTACAGGTGTGCCAGTGCTCTATAAACCTACTGGTGTTGGCCCGACCCACTGAGCTAATCCCAGTGGGTGTGCCCCTGGCACTGGGCTGGCCTTTAACTTAGTATCGCTGCAGTCTACTCTAGGTATTATCCTATCTTCTACATCTAATCTAATCTAATCTAACTACATGTCACAATTGGTGTGCGGTCAAATCCGGTGTTTTGTGCCCCCCTCCCTCCTAGTCCAAGGTAAGGCGGATTCCAGCCGTGTTACGGCTGGCCAGGTCCCCACTTGGCGGTACAGGAAGGGTGCACGGAGTCTTAGTCGGTGAAAGTTTTTGTCCTTACTGGTGGTTGTCCCTTAGAAAGTTCTTAATGCTTTCTTGGATATTGCCTCAGTGAGAGTGTTTAGAATGTTAAAGGTGTTTTCGTGCCTTAATATGTGGTACGTGTCGTTGTTCGGTAGCTGCTGTCGTAGATCATGGGCTACATCATCGAAGAGGCGGCACTCATACACCACATGTTCTGGGGTACCTTGCACTGCACCACAGTCGCACGCTGGTGTAGCCTGCTTCCCAAACCGACATAAATATGTTGGATATGGTCCATGTCCAATAAGAAAGTGCAGCATTCCTCTTGAGGGTGTGAAAAATGTAAATTTTAACCTTTCCTCTATATCTGGTAGCAATTCGTAAGTTCTGCGTCCCGTGTCCTCACTACTCCATTGAAGTTGCCATAGTTCAATTCCTCTCTTTTTGATAGCATACTTGTCCCCCGCGTAGACCCCAAGAATTTCCCTGATTTTATCCCTATTTTCCTTTTTCGCCCAGTACCAGGCGGCTTGCTCCCGGATTTTTATGTCTAGTGGACAAATCCCCATTAGTACTAACAAAGCTCCTCCTGGTGTAGTCCTGTAAGCCCCTGCTGAACGTAAAAGCATATTCCGCTGCACTCTTCTTACGGCCATGGCAGGCATGACCCTCGTGAGTCTGTGTGCCCAGACTCATCCGTATCCTACTATGGAGGTCAGAATACTATTATGGTATAGTTTTATTAGGTTGGGTGGAAGGTGAAACCTCTTATGTCCAATTCCAATAAGATTATTTAAAAGAACCAGTGACTTTTGGGATACGGTATCAATATGCGATGCAAAGCTCCACCTCTCATCAATGATTACACCCAGGTATCGGGCCTCACGGCGCCGAAGAACTGGCGTGCCGTTGATTCTTACCGTGGGATTTCTGACCAATTGGCCTTTGAGAAGCAAGTATGTTGATTTGTTGGGCGCTATTGTCATTTTGCTTTTGTGGCACCATGATGTAAGTACAGTTACTGCTCTTTCCACTTTCGGTTCTAAATCCTCACGGCTTCTGCCGCCGACCAGCAAGAGGAGGTCGTCTGCGTATGCTATGACCTCTAGCACATCGTCACAGTTCTTTAGATCTTCAAGTAACGGCTCCATATTGATGTCCCAAAAGAGAGGTCCCAGGACAGAGCCCTGAGGACATCCTTTGGTCACAATCTTCCTGACCGTGCCGCTAGGGGCCGATAGCCAGACCTCCCTGTCTACACAATAGCTCCTCAGACAGCCGTATAGTAGCCCTGGACAGTTCTTCTCCCGCAGGCGGGAAAAGAGTGAGGGCCACCACAGGTTGTCGAAGGCGCCACTGATGTCTACCATGATGCCGACGACATACTTGTGCGGGGCAGAGCCGCAGACCTCGGCAGCCAGGGCGATTGCGTCAGACGCAGAACACCCGGACCGAAAACCGAATTGTCTGTCGCTCATCCCACACAGCATGCGGTGTGCTGTCAGTCTGTGTGCCAGTAGCCTCTCAAAAAGTTTGCCCAGTACATCTAGCAAGCAGATGGGTCTATAAGATTTGATTTCTGTAGGATCTTTGTCTGGACCCTTTTTTATTATGATTATTTTCGCTTTTTTCCAGATTGCTGGGAATTTCCCGAGTTGTAAGCACTCGTTGTATAACTTAGTGAGAGGAGCTACGAGCTGGGGGGCAAGGAATTGCACCACTTCCGCAGTAATGCCGTCCGGGCCAGGAGCTTTTCCCTTTTTAAGGGCCTTTATCTGGGCAGCGACTTCCTCTTCAGAGAAGGGGTAAGTTCTTATGTTGTTGTTATAGTCCCTTTGGTCTTCTCTTCTTATTCTTCTCTGTTCCTCTGTCTCGTTTTCCTCCACATCGTCAGGTAACAGGACCCGAAGGAGGGCCTCGGCAGTTTCCTGCCACGTGCCCGTCATCCGGTCCCCGTCCCTGACGGTGGATAGCACCATAGGTGATCTTATTTTCTCACGTACTAATTTATATGGGACTCCCCAGGGATCTGTAGCCAGTTGGCTTTTCACATAGTTTTCCCAACTTCTGAGTCTGACTGCCCTGAGCTCCTGTTGAAATTGGTCCTTACACTCTCTGTAGATCTGTAACCATCTTTGTTTTTCTCTCCAGACGACACTCCGCTGGTAGTACCTCCTTGCCCTCCTTACAGCCTGGCGCATCTGTTCTAGTTCAGCCGACCATGGTGTGGGGGTGGCCGCAACGGCTCTCCTCCTGGTTGGTACAGCGGCTCGCACTGCCCTGGTGATCGTTTGTACCAGTTCTTCGGCGTACTCGTCCACGTTTTCATCACCCTCCAGCAATGTCGGGATGTTGCACTCCTCCGCGAGACGGTCCCAGTTGGCTTTGTTATAACTGAACTGCAGCTCCCACCCCATGTCCCAGTGGCACTCCCTTTCCCCAATATTGAAAGAAATCAGGTTATGGTCACTGGTGGTTGCTCTGTCCCACACTTTCCAGTTCTTGATTTTTGTGATGAGGTTCGGTGTTACCAACGTAACAGCTATGTTTGTGCCATCTCCTCCTCCGCCTGTATAGGTGGGTGGGTTCCCTTGTTGGTTTGCAACCACCAGTTGTAATGCCATTATCGTTTCTTCAGCCTTTAGCCCACGTTCATCGTGAGCGCCACTGAACCAAAGGGGGGACTTTGCGTTTATGTCTGCAGTGACTATCATCTTGCGTCCCCGCAGTGCCGTGGTAACCAGTGTGAGTATCTCCAAGAACTCATCTATTTCTCGCCCATATTGGAAATATATGTTGGAGATGTAGATCACTCCTGTCGATGTTTGCAGTTCCACGACACTGCAGTGTTCGCTTGAGAACTGCGCGAGGACCGTGGCCCTGATGGATCTGTCAGTAATCACTATTGCAGCTTTTGGTTCTGCTCCAGTGTATATTACTTGCCAATTGGCGGCCATGTATGGGATCCGTCCCGCTTGAGAGTACGGTTCCTGTAAGCAGAGTACATCTAGACTCTTCTCCTCCACCACCCTCCGAAGTTCCTGCAAGACTAGTTTACTGTTATGTGCGTTTATCTGACCCACGTTTAGTTGGTTCACGTGGGAAGTAGGTGTGTATGTGGGATTCTGGCCAGTTTTTGGACCAGTCGTGAGCTATTCTGCCATTGGTTATTACCGCTTGATGATATAGTTCCTCTATGTCGAATTTTTCATTGCGTCTTTCAAAAACCTTTTTGACTAGATCTCGCAGGGCTCCGAAGTCGGTGGGGAGATTCATTGTCTTCAGATGGATTCTGTCCACAGCCTCCATTACTGGAAAGGTGACATCTCTGCCATATTCGTGGCCGACACGTACCACATGTCGTAGTACCGTAGTGAGGATTGCCGGCTCCTCCAATCTGGAGAGTTGCAGTGCATGCTCCAGGTTGGGGTATATTCGTTGGGGATCTATTCCTATTCCTCTCAGGGTTGATGAGTCAGGGGATGAATTTGTGCTTGTCACTTCATTGTACTGGACTTTTTCGGTGTTTGCCGATTTTTTGCTATCTGGAAGTGAACTCCCAGGTACAGGATGCCTTCGTGGCCGAGAAGGTTCTTGGTTCGACCCAGGTCCCCAGCAGAGAGGAGAGGGAGTTTCTTCTTCACTCGGATCTGTTTGTATACATACATCTTTCATTATTATAACCATAGATCTTGGTTGCGTAATCTTTTGTAGAAACTGTTTAAATTTGCTTGCTCTCAGAGCGTCCCTCAGCCGCTTGCTTGGGGATTTCCTCTTAGGCTTCCTGAGTTCATTTATGGCCTCAGCCATAATCAATTCGGGAAATTAACCTTTGTTCCAACATCCTGTACGTTGGGCAGTTCCTTCCAGTAGTGTTGCATGGTTTCCTGCCTCTTTTTATGCAAGGTATGCATGTTACATTTTTGGTACAGTTTTTCCTTGTGTGGTCCTCTGCCCCACACCTGGAGCAGGCCGGCTTCCTCTCACAATGCTTGTGGACATGGTCCAGATCGCCGCAATTATGGCATCGGGGAACTACTAAATAGTCTCTGACGTTAATTGCGTGGAATCCTATGTATACCTTGCCCATAGCGGTAAGTTTGCGCCACATTTTACCGGAAACCTCAGCGACGTGATGGACAACATCTCGCTCCCGAGGCCCGGTTTTAAAACGCAGCTTAAATTCATTTTTGAAAGTTTCCCACTCACAGTCGTCAAAGTTCTGGTTGTACAGGGTTTCATATATGTCACTTTCGGTCAAGGCTACTGGCACATCATATAGAATAACTAGTGGATTTCTCTTCTTGATCGGTTCACATTTAATGGCCTTCTTTAATTTGGCGTTATTTAGTATCTTATCTCTGTCCTCCTCTGTGGCAAGATCCACGATTACCACATTTTTAGTAGCTTTCACTTTGTTGACCTTGATTTTGTCTCTTGCCGGGTCAATAGTGGTGGTGAATATCTCTTGGACTTTTTTGATTGTCTGTCCAGGTAGTGGTTTTAAAAAGACTGCCGTGTCTGGTTTCTTTGAAACCTTGGCAATCGTTTCCTTGGTTGTTTGGGCCTTCGTGGCGGTTTGCGCCACCACTCCAGCCCATGTCTTGGTCGGTTGTTGTCTGAGTCTGGCGTTCTCTTTCTCTAACTCTTCGAGCCGCCCCTCGAGCTTTGCATGTGCAATGGCCCAGGCAGCAAGCTCGTTCTTTATTGCCAGGACCGCAGCCTGGCTGATTTTTCCATTTTTGACACTAGAGTCAAGGATCTGACTGATTCGACAGTGTCTTTCGTATACGTTTTCATCATCGCGTCCCACTTCCTCCTGTGAGGTAGGGACAGTGGACATACTCGCCCTCGATAACGCACTCGAGTCACTCGTCTCTTGTTCAGCCATATTGTCGACGAGTGAAAGAAAGTTGGGAGCCCGTCTCTTACCCCGAACCGGCTCCTCTGGCATGGGGGGGACTGTTGCAGCTCGTCCACCGACCTCGCCCCTAGGTCAAGGGCACTCCAGAGCTGCAGGGTTCAACGCGCCGTTGCCAGCGCACTGGTCCCCGTCGAAGGCCTCGTCGTCGACGATTTCACGCGACGCTCCTCGGCAAGTGCACCCCGCACTCCGGAGAGGCGGATGCACCCCTCGCCCTTCGCCGCCTACTAGCCCAAGTTTCCACCTAAAGGCCAAGGACCCACTCCTACTCAGGTGGTGGGTCGGTCCCCCAGTCGTTCGGCGGTCTGGGCCCATCTAACCTAGCCCAGGCGATGTCACCACCTCCTGGGTTTGGCAGAACACGCCCCGGTTGCCGACTCGCGCCGCGATCCCACGCCGATAAACGAGGTCGCCGGCATGCAGAGCACCAGCTGATCTTGTGCCCTGCGAATTGGGAGGGACTGATGGTTGGTCCCTCAGACACAGCTCCCCCTGTGCCACGCACCCTTCGCTTTCGCCTCGGGTTGGGGGAGTTTAACGTCCTATGGTTGGCACTATTTCATGAAAAAAGATTTTCAGTCTCTTCTTCTCTGCAGAAAAATTCTTATAGCAATCACGTACCTCGATTTGTTGGAGATATGACTCGCGATTACGAGATCATGATGAAAACTCAATTTTTCAACAGGACAATGGACCGCCGCAGTGGCACCTTAACGTAAGACCATTTCTTAACAATGAACTGCCTACAATCTTACACCATTGACCTCCAGGGTAGATAGATCTCACGATATGTCGTTCTTTTTGTGGATGTTTGTGAATGACTCCGCCCTTGTGCCTCCCCTTCCAGTGCCCTTGCGGGAACCACGACGCCACATAAAGCCAGCGACGAATTTAGTAACTCCAGAAATACTTGAGAAAGTAAGGGGCAAGTCTGAGTAGCGGGTGAACGTTCGTGTGTGACGATGATGATGATGATGGTTTGTGGGGCGCTCAACGTCGAGATCATCAGGGTCCGTACAAGTTCCCAGTCTTTCCAATTCCAATATCGCCACTTCCCGAATGATGATGGGATGATGAAGCCAACCCACATATTCAATCGCTGGGCGGAGAAACCCCCGACCTGGCCGGGAATTGAATCCGGGACGAAGTATATGTAACTGCAAGTGATACAAGACGGCGCACTAATTTTCTGCAATCTCTCGGAACTTCTCTGCTCTCCATAAGAACGTGTTAAAAACTTGGTCCCGGTGGAGGTTCGAGTCCTCCCTCGGGGCATGGGTGTGTGTGTTTGTCCCTAGGATAATTTAGGGTAAGTAGTGCGTACACTTAGTGACTGATGACCTTAGCATTCACACACATTTGAACATTTTTTTGTTAAAAACTTAAGAACAAAGGTAAGTCTGAGGTGATGTCAATGTCAAATAACATAGCTCGTTGAAAAATGGTACAGAAGGCAACTGAAAGAAATTCGCAGTGAGACAAACAACACGAGTAAATGACTTTCTTTCGAAGGCAGAATTTACTCTGAAGCCATCGCGATTCATGAAGGTCCCCTGAACATTACAAATGGCGGCACCGGATTCTTAATAAGATGTGTGATCACCACAAACAGCAACGCATGCTGACGACGAAGGTGGGAAGGACCAAATGATGTTCTTCCATTGCGCCATAAGGCTTCGGCACCTCGTTTTTCTGTTAAGCGCATTTGGATCACTCATGAGTAGTTCTGGAATTCCAGCTCGTCCTCAGTTTACAGCTTATGGAGAAACCTTCCTGTTGTTTTGGTGATGTTAGGGTTCAAGAGTGTGACATACAATTCTGGTGAAACTGTTACAGCTGTGGTCCTCTTATTTTTTGTTACAATCATCTTCAATGACCGTGCTTCACGATAACTCAACACACATTTTCGTCCGCATTCTGACATATCGTACACTCCTGGAAATTGAAATAAGAACACCGTGAATTCATTGTCCCAGGAAGGGGAAACTTTATTGACACATTCCTGGGGTCAGATACATCACATGATCACACTGACAGAACCACAGGCACATAGACACAGGGAACAGAGCATGCACAATGTCGGCACTAGTACAGTGTATATCCACCTTTCGCAGCAATGCAGGCTGCTATTCTCCCATGGAGACGATCGTAGAGATGCTGGATGTAGTCCTGTGGAACGGCTTGCCATGCCATTTCCACCTGGCGCCTCAGTTGGACCAGCGTTCGTGCTGGACGTGCAGACCGCGTGAGACGACGCTTCATCCAGTCCCAAACATACTCAATGGGGGACAGATCCGGAGATCTTGCTGGCCAGGGTAGTTGACTTACACCTTCTAGAGCACGTCGGGTGGCACGGGATACATGCGGACGTGCATTGTCCTGTTGGAACAGCAAGTTCCCTTGCCGGTCTAGGAATGGTAGAACGATGGGTTCGATGACGGTTTGGATGTACCGTGCACTATTCAGTGTCCCCTCGACGATCACCAGTGGTGTACGGCCAGTGTAGGAGATCGCTCCCCACACCATGAGGCCGGGTGTTGGCCCTGTGTGCCTCGGTCGTATGCAGTCCTGATTGTGGCACTCACCTGCACGGCGCCAAACACGCATACGACCATCATTGGCACCAAGGCAGAAGCGACTCTCATCGCTGAAGACGACACGTCTCCATTCGTCCCTCCATTCACGCCTGTCGCGACACCACTGGAGGCGGGCTGCACGATGTTGGGGCGTGAGCGGAAGACGGCCTAACGGTGTGCGGGACTGTAGCCCAGCTTCATGGAGACGGTTGCGAATGGTCCTCGCCGATACCCCAGGAGCAACAGTGTCCCTAATTTGCTGGGAAGTGGCGGTGCGGTCCCCTACGGCACTGCGTAGGATCCTACGGTCTTGGCGTGCATCCGTGCGTCGCTGCGGTCCGGTCCCAGGTCGACGGGCACGTGCACCTTCCGCCGACCACTGGCGACAACATCGATGTACTGTGGAGACCTCACGCCCCACGTGTTGAGCAATTCGGCGGTACGTCCACCCGGCCTCCCGCATGCCCACTATACGCCCTCGCTCAAAGTCCGTCAGCTGCACATATGGTTCACGTCCACGCTGTCGCGGCATGCTACCAGTGTTAAAGACTGCGATGGAGCTCCGTATGCCACGGCAAACTGGCTGACACTGACGGCGGCGGTGCACAAATGCTGCGCAGCTAGCGCCATTCGACGGCCAACACCGCGTTTCCTGGTGTGTCCGCTGTGCCGTGCGTGTGATCATTGCTTGTACAGCCCTCTCGCAGTGTCCGGAGCAAGTATGGTGGGTCTGACACACCGGTGTCAATGTGTTCTGTTTTCGATTTCCAGGAGTGTATATCGTTTCCGTGCCTCCCCTGTATACGGTATAAATCTTCGGTACTGTGGCTCTTGAAACAGGATACCTTTCGTCTGCCTTGGTTACTGAAGTATCCACCATATGAGCACCAACAATCTGGCCACTTTGGAATTCACTTACGTCCGACTCTCACAGGTACAGAGAGCAATGTTCTGGTCACGACTGACACTAGCAACGTGTTGAGAACATTGAGCAGGTGCCGTTCTTGGTGAAATATCGAACAGAACGTTTCCCAGGAGGGGTGGTCAATATTCAGTGATTTGACAATAACGATCACCCGGAGTAAAAAATCTAGTCAACATCAGCTCTAATATTAATACCTCAAGAGTTATGAGCACCTCTTCATCATGAATTATGCGAAACAAATTTCTTCTACCGCAAGCTCTTTGCTTTTCATATTTTGAAAGGAGGTAGTGTGGACCGAAAGAAGAAAAAATTGCCTTGTAAAAATCGACACTAACACATATCTTAATAACTATGTGCCCTTGTTCAGTAGAGATGTGTTTCACAATATTGAAGCGGAGAAGTGCTTACAGCTATTAAGGTATACATTTTAGATCCCATGTTTAATGGAGCTTTCTGCTTTGAATGGTCGTTCCTGTCATATCCTTGAATACTGACTGTTACCTCCAGCTACTCTCTATATATCCTTTTGCAGTTTCTTCTTGTCCTTATTCTTCGCTCTTATTTGTTCGGAGTAAGCATTAGTGTGCATCCCCAACTTCGTTCCTAAAAAGTCTAACATAAAAAAGATAGGCTGGACTTGTGTATATTTAACCGGACACGACCGTAAAAACCTATACATGTCCGTCTTAAGCCGCATCCAGGGTTGGTTTTGCCTCCAATTATAGCTCATGAATTACAGAGGGATTAGTTTTTGTATTGCAGACAGGAAGTTGACTACAGGAGTCATCAGAATCGTTACTTTCAGAGTAAAAGTTTACAACGGCTTCTATCTCAGCATCAGTTGGATTTTCGCGAAGTGGGGGAGAGAGTGCCATGGACATGATGTTTCAATTGGGGTGGGAATCATACAAACAATGGCGTTTTTCATTGCGGCAGGATCTCCTCTTGAAATTTCAATCACCATCTTTTTACTCCGATTACGAAAATATTCTATTGGCACCCACCTACATAGAGACAAATGATTATCATTATATAATAAGAGAAATCATAACTCCCACGGAAAGAGTTAAGTGCTTGATTTTGCGCAGCGCTTTAGAGAGTGGAACAGTAGAGAAATAGCGTGAAATTGGTTCAGTGAACAGTCACAAGGTTCTTAATTGTGAATTGCAGAGTATTCATGTAGATATAGATGTAGATCAGTTACAGTTTTGTTCGCCATGGTGTTTTTATGCTACAGCAGTTAAGCTAGCAACAGAACTCTCTTCCAGGAAGATATAGTGAGCACAGAAGTCTGTTGGTGAGGCTCTACTAAAATACTGTAAGACTATAGTAATTCTCGCAAAACCTGCTAATGCCAGTTGGTATAGTGGAAAGATTAATTTCTGAGTCATGTTAAAAAGTACACTACCCACATAACCATTTCCATTCCGTAAACAACTATGTGAACAGTAAGAAACAGTTTTGAGATACGAGCAAGGTCTGCAATTACAGAAAAACGCAATACGTTCCATAGAGGTGTCTCATTTTCTCAAACAGATGATAACAAAAGAATATTGCCAACTAAAATAAGAAAATTTTAGATCCAGTAGCTAGCGAGGACGCCTGAAAATTAAGAATTATGATGAAATATTTGAATACATAAAAACAAAAAAATGACAGAAACCCCAAAGAAAATAAACTTGATGTTTTGGGATATCTACAGAAGATGAATGTCAATAGGCTTACTACACTGAAGCGCCAAAAAACTGGTATAGGCATGGGTATTTAAATACATAGAGACGTAAACAGGCAGAATAATGCGCTGCAATCGGCAAACGCCTATACAGGATGAGTAACTAACTATTGCCACCAAGAATAACTCCGAAAGTATAGGAGCTGAAACGTTTGTGGGACAAAAGTTGCATGGGACAATGGGGACCATAATATGACGTCGGTTTTCTGTTGCTAGGTGGCGTCGCTTCAGAGATATGAAGGTCAACTTCGTCTTTTTAAATGGGATGCTATAATTTGGTACTTATTTTCTGATAGCAGCTATCGAGACGAATCTAACGAAGGTCACAAAGGTCACAAAAGGGTCATGAACGTCCAGTTTTAGAAGGTGTTTGAAGTGTCGACCATTGGTATCAATGCAATGGTGCAATCTGCTTCTCATGGATTGAGTGGTGTTCCTTATCACATCGGCACTTACCGAAGCACATGCTCTGGCAATTCTCTCTCGCATATCTTCAGGTGCAGTAGGAAGGTGTTGATGAGCAATGTCTTTTACGAACCCCCAGAAGAAAGAATACAGAGGCGTCAAGTCTGGCGAACGAGCCGCCCACGACACATCTCCGCGTCCAATCCAACGATTTCGGAATTGTCTCTGCAACCCATTTTTAGCCATCAGCGAAAAATGTGCCGGACACCCGTCGTCTTGATACCACATTCTGTTCCTTGTCCCTAGAGGTATTTCTTCCAATAAAAGACCTAACGTTTCTTGCAGGAATGTGGTGTACTTCATACCCTGAGATCTCCTTCCATGAAATTGCGGCCTATAATTCTGTCCTCCAGAATCCCACACCATACATTCACCGACCACGGTTTCTGGTGTGCAACTTGCCGCAGCCAACGTGGATTTTCAGTTGCCCAGCATATTGTGCAAATTAATATATCCATGGTTCGTGAATGTAGCCTCGTCAGTAAATAAAATCAAATTATCTGTCATCCCTCTGAATCTGAAGTTGAGCCCATAGGCAGAATTCAATACGACGCATAAAATCCGTACCAGTTAATTCTTGGCGGAGACTGATGTGGTATGGATGATATTTATGGCGATGCAGAACAGGAACAACACTAGTCTGGCTCATGCCTGATTCCATTGTGATTTGAAGCGAACTAACACAAGGATCTCGAACCACAGTGGTAAGAGTACGAATTTCCGTTTCCTCCTTAGTAACTTTCCTTCGCCGGATATGCTCCCGATGCGTTAAAGATCCAGTTCTTCTCAATTTATCATACACATATTTAGATGTACGACATGTAGAGTGAGTACGCTGTGGATATCTTTCAGCATATAAGTCTTTAGCTCTCACTGAATTTCATTGGCATTCTCCTAAAATTAGAAGTATATTGACTTCTCCTTTGAAAGAATATATCATTCACATTCGCTTGATTCGACGATACTAGTTTTACCTTTCCTATTAATGTTGTATTGCGAACTCATCGAATGGTGTTTACATGTCAATGACACGTTAGACGGATACGCCGTATTCGGCGAAAGGCTCTGAGCACTATGGGACTTAACATCTGACGTCATCAGTCCTCTAGAACTTAGAACTACTTAAACCTAACTAACCTAAGGACATAACACACATCCATGCCCTAGGCAGGATTCGAACCTGCGACCGTAGCGGTCGCGCGGTTCCAGACTGAAGCGCATAGAACCGCTCGGCCACACCGGCCGGCGTATTCGGCGAATATTTACTATTTGCAGGATATACGAAAGAAAATTGTCAGAGCATGGGATCTGATAAGTGCCGAAGATTGATCAATTGAAGATACGAAGATTGCAGCACTGCATTGATACCAATAGTTATCACTTCAAACACCCTCTGTAAATGGAGGTTCATGCTACCTTTTTCACCTTCGTTGACCTTCAAATGCCGGCCGGAGTGGCCGTGCGGTTCTAGGCGCTACAGTCTGGAAACGGGTGACCGCTACGGTTGCAGGTTCGAATCCTGCCTCGGGCATGGATGTGTGTGATGTCCTTAGGTTAGTTAGGTTTCATTCGTTCTGAGTTCTAGGCGACTGATAACCTTAGAAGTTAAGTCGCATAGTGCTCAGAGCCATTTGACCTTCGAAGACCTTAGTGTTACACATCACTGGATTCGTCTCGACACCTCTATCAGATAATAGGTACCAAACTATGACATACCACTTAAAAAAACAAAGTTGACCTTCATATCTCTGACGCGACCCCACCTAGCAACAAAAAACATCGTTATTTTATGGCCCCCGTTGTCCCATGCAACATTTGTCCCATAAACTTTTCAGCTACTATCATACTTTCGAAGTTATTCTGGGTAACAATAGTTATTGACTCACCCTGTATAGGACAACGCCTGTCTGGCGCAGTTGTTAAATGGGTTACCGGTGCCACAATGGTAGGTTATCAAGATTTAAGTGAGTTTGAACGTCGTGTTACAGTCGACGCACGAGTGGTTGGAGACGGTATCTCCGAGGTAGCGATGAAGTGGGGATTTTCCCTTACGACCAAATCACGAGTGTTCCGTGAATATCAGGAATCCTCTAAAACATCATATCTCTGACATCGATGCAGCCAGAAAAAGATCCTGCAAGAACGGGCCCAACGACGACTGAAGAGAATCGTTCGGTGCTGGGTTATCAACAAGTGGCAGCGTGCGAACCATCCAACGAAACAACATAGATACGTGCTTTTGGAGCCGAAGGCCCACTCGTGTACCCTTGTTTACTGCACGACGCAAAGCTTTACGCCTCGCCTGGGCCCAATAACACTGACGTTGGACTGTTGAGTTCATCACTGAAACATGTTGCCTGGTCGAACGAGTCTCGTTTGAAATTGAATCGAGCGGATGGACGTGTACGAATATCGAGACAACCTCATGAATCCATGGATTCTTGTATGTCAGCAGCGAACTGTTCAAGCTGGAGTGATAAGGGGCCCCTGATACATCGAGATACGACTCGGCAAGTGACACGTACGTAACCATCCTTTCTGATCACCTGCATCCATGCATGTCTACTGTGCATTCTGACGGACTAATATTCCAGCAGGACACTGCGACACTTGACAACTTCAGAATTGTTACGTAGTGGCTCCAGAGGAGCACTCTTCTCAGTTGAAATACACTACTGGCCATTAAAATTGCTACACCACGAAGATCACGTGCTACACACGTCAAATTTAACGACAGGAAGAAGATGCTGTGATATGCAAATGATTAGCTTTTCACAGCATTCACACAAGGTTGGCGCCGGTGGCGACACCTACAACGTGCTGATATGAGGAAAGTTTCTAACCGATTTCTCATTTATTTTATTTCGAGTCAAAAACATTACGACAATATTTACAATATATACAATATAACAAATCAGGTCAAATCATAAAAGAACAAACTAAACGGTATTAGCCCAAAATTGTGCAACGGCAGCAGCATTGTCTGAAACATCAACAAGCTCTTGTGTGGAACATGATACAGGACATCTAGGACAGTTAATTAAATGTTTGGTTGTCTGTTCTTCTCCGCAGTCACACAAGGTGGAAGATTCCTTCATGAAGCCCCATTTAAACAGATTGTCCTTAGTTCGTCCGACGCCACTCCTGAGCCGATTTAGAGACTTCCACACTGTCCAGACTTGATTTCCACCAGGAGGAAGGGTCTCAGAAGGAGTCATCCAATCATTACTGTCAGATTTTGCTGTCCACTGAGATAGTCTGGCTGCTCCAGTCCGACCGGTGAGGGGTGTAGTAGTTCTCATGAAGCTCCTCCTAGATTTGAGTCTACTAATTGGTGGCTGGTATCCATGTAGCAGGTGATCGGTGTTATGATCTGCTTTATGTCTCTCAAGTTTGGCTGCGACTTCACGCCTTATGTCTGGAGGAGCAATACCTGCTAGTTTATGGAGTTTATCAATAGGTGTAGCTTTGAGGCATCCCGTTACTGTCCTGCAGGTTTCGTTCAGGGCCACATCAACCTGCTTTGCATGAGATGACTTGTACCATACAGGACATGCGTATTCAGCTGCGGAATAGCACAAGGCCAAGGCTGATGTTCTTAGTAGTTTGGGATCTGCACCCCAAACGCTGCCAGTGAGCTTCCGCAGGATGTTGTTACGAGCAGCAACTTTCTGCTTAGTGTTAGTGCAGTGTTTTCTGTAGGTCAACGTTCGATCTAAGGTGACACCCAGATATTTGGGGTAGAAACAATGTTCAAGCTCTTGATCTTCCCAAACCACTGTAAGTTTTCTATAGGCCTCTCGATTGCGTAGGTGGAAAGCACAAACTTGAGTTTTAGCAGGGTTCGGTCTTAAGTTATTGACTCTGTAGTACTCAGATAGGTCCTTGAGAGCAACAGTAAGCTGGTTTTCTACTGTGTCAAAATCTCTGGCTTGTGTGACTAAGGCAAGATCATCTGCATAGATGAAACTCTTTGTAAGAGAAGGTTGAGGCTGGTCATTTGTAAATATGTTGAACAATATGGGGGAAAGGACACTACCCTGAGGCAAGCCATTCCTTTGACTTCTCCATCTACTCTTTCTTCCTTGGAACTCCACATAGAATCGCCGGTTTTCCAAAAGTGTCTGCACAGTTCTGGTGAAATTAATGTCTCTAGTGATGTAGTAGACTTTGTGCAATAATTGTCGATGTTGAATGGTGTCATATGCTGCTGTGAGATCCACGAAGACAGCCCCGGAAATGTATCCTTTTTCATATCCCTCTTCAATATGTTCAGTCAGATTAAGGACTTGTGCTGTACAATTCTTTCCAGGTCGGAAACCTGCTTGTTGAGGTATGAGTTGTTTTTCAACAATGGGAGTGAGTCTATTTAGCAACATTCTTTCATAGATTTTATACGAATGGCAAAGGAGCGAAATCGGTCGGTAGTTCTTGGGATCAGCTGCACCCTTTCCAGGTTTTAGTAAGGGAATAACTTTAGTTTTCCTCCAGATGGCAGGGATCTGTTTCCGCTTCAGACAACCATTATAGAATTGCAGAAGCCATCTTTCCGTGATGGGACCAAAATGTTTAATTTGCTCAATCATTAGGTCGTCTAGACCAGACGCTTTACCATTTTTGCATTTCTGAATTGCGGTTCTGAGTTCTTGTAAGATGAAGTCATTTGATAGATGGTTGTTTTCACGTTCAGGTTCTCTTTTGAGTTTTGTTCTATCTTTAGAACAATTGACCCTTCCATTCTGAACTAGATGATGAGCAATTTGATCTGGTGCAATGTTTGCATGGCCATGATTGTGGACAGGGTCGTTGTTCAGGCGTCGCAGCAACTGCCAGGCTTTCTGACTGCTTTTAGACATATCAAGGTTCTCGAGTAACTCTATCCATCGTTCTTTTTTGGATTTGGCTAAGGCTGAGGATAAATTTTGGCCAGCAGTTAAGGTTTCAATGCTGTAAGGATTATCATTGAAAAGTTGGATATAGTTATGTAGATGCTTCACGGATTCTTCTGTCAAGCCAGGTATGTAGTTAATTTCTCATAAACAAACAGCAGTTGACCGGCGTTGCCTGGTTAAACGTTGTTGTGATGCCTCGTGTAAGGAGGAGAAATGCGTACCATCACTTTTTCGACATTGATTAAGGTCGGATTGTAGCCTATCGTGATTGCGGTTTATCGTACCGTGACATTGCTGCTCGCGTTGCAGAATATGGAATCGGTGGGTTCAGGAGGGTAATACGGAACGACGTGCTGGATCCCAACGGCCTCGTATGACTAGCAGTCGAGATGAGAGGCATCTTATCCGCATGGCTGTGACGGATCGAGCAACCACGTTTCGATCCCTGAGTCGACAAATGGGGACGTTTACAAGACAACAACCATCTGCACGAACAGTTCGACGACGTTTGCAGCAGCATGAACTATCAGCTCGGAGACCATGCCTGCAGTTACCCTTGACGCTGCATCACAGACAGGAGCGCCTGCGATGGTGTACTCGACGTCGAACCTGGGTACACGAATGGCAAAACGTTAGTTTTTCGGATGAATCGAGGTTCAGTTTACAGCATCATGATGGTCGCATCCGTGTTTGGCGACATCTCGGTGAACGCACATTGGAAGCGTGTATTCGTCATCGCCATACTGGCGTATCACCCGGCGTGATAGTATGGGGTGCCATTGGTTACATGTCTCGGTCACTTCTTGTTCGCATTGACGACACTATGAACAGTGGACGTTACATTTCAGATGTGTTACGGCCCGTGGCTCTACCCTTCATTCGATCCCTGCGAAACGCTACATTTCAGCAGGATACTGCACGACCGCATGTTGCAGGTCCTGTAAAGGCCTTTCTGGATACAGAAAATGTTCGACTGCTGCCCTGGCCAGCACGTTCTCCAGATCTCTCACCAACTGAAAACGTCTGGTCAATGGTGGCCGAACAACTGGTTCCTCACGATACGCCAGTCACTACTCTTGATGCACTGTGGTATCGTGTTGAAGCTGCATGGGCAGCTGTACCTGTACACGCCATCCAAGCTCTGTTTTACTCAATGCCCAGGCGTATCAAGGCCATTGTTACGGCTAGAGGTGGTTGTTCTGGGTACTGATTTCTCAGGATCTATGCACCGAAATTGCGTGAAAATGTAATCACATGTCAGTTCCAGTATAATATATTTGTCCAATGGATACCCGTTTATCATCTGCATTTCTTCTTGGTGTAGCAATTCTAATGGCCAGTAGGGTATTTCCGCTGGCCACCAAATTCCCAGACATGACCATTACTGAGGATACTTCCGATACCTTGCAATGTGCTGTTCAGAAGAGGGATCCAGCCCTCTTACGGATTTATGGACAGCCCTGCAGGATTCATGGTGTCAATTCCCTCCAACACTATTTGAGATATTAGTCGAGTCCATGCCACATTGTGTTGCTGCACTTCTGCGTGCTCGCAGGGCGCTATAGGATATTAGGAGGGTGTACCAGTTTCTTTGGTTATTCGGTGTAAATACGTCTTCAGGTGTATCTGGGTAAATATTTACTGCGACCTGTAACCGGAAACTTATAAAAGGTTTAAAAATACATAAAATAAAATCTGAAGAAGCAGCAGAAAGAAATATTTCAGGCGGAGAGTGTTATATTTAGAAGAAATCCAAGGCAGAAGCAGTATGGGAACACAGTATAAAGTGGTATGAAAAAGGAAATGGTGAAAGGTTACTGGAGGAAAAGAGAAGGGTAAATAAAAAGGAAATGAAATTATGACGTGACGCTTAAGGTAAGAAAAAGAATACTGTTCCCGAATTGTATACATTCGAACAGAGCAGCAGGATTAAAACACTGTGAGTCCGCGCAGCAGAAGTGTTTCACGCAGCTGCGGGAGTTTCTCCGGCAAATCGGACGCGCCCGTCAGCGGGCCGCGGCCAAAGCGGATTAAATGTATGCGTGAGTGTGGCCGCCTCTGCCGCCCAGCGCCAGCCAGGCTCTCCGCCATCTGCAAGTCAAATGCGCCGCCGCCGCCGCCGCCGCAGCGGACTAGGCCGCGGCCGCAGCGGCTGCACGCCGGCCGGCAACAAGTGTCGGTTCTGTCTGGCATTCGTGACGGCTCACTCTGCGAGCATGGCAGGCGCCTCCAGGTCCCTCCACCCTCCTCACACCAGGTAGTGGCCGGTGAGGTGGGAGAGAAACATGACATTCTGTACCGTAGTGGAAGAACACGACTGAAGACCAGTGAACGTTAGTAACACTGCTGGATGGCCAAACGATTCGAGTGTTTAACCCGGAAGAAGTTAATGCAATTTTCTCGGTCTGGTCGAGGCGTTTAGAAGAAAAAAGTGTCAATAACAAGAAAAGTTCCTCTAATAAATTTTCGAAAACCAGTACTCCGAAAACCAATACCTGTGACGGGCTAATCTCACATTTTATTTTCATGTATCTCTTACGTGAAAGTAGGCACTAGGGTGTTTCAAAAGCACTCCGTCATCAGGCCATATGTGGCCCACCGAGGTTCATCCGACCGCCATGTCATCCTCAGTGGAGGATGCGGATAGGAGGGGCGTGTGGTCAACACACCGCTCTCCCGGTCTTTGAGCCGCACCTATTCGGTCGAGGAGCTCCTCAATTGGCATCACGAGGCAGAGTGCACGCCGGTGTCTCAAAAGGAAATTTATATTTGATGTGTCAAAATAATCTAGAGGTTGAAGTCTTTCGACAAAATCTATATTTATTATTGAAACACACAGTTTAGGACTTTACTTCTTAAAAGTAATATCGTTTACAGGCTATCCAGCATGCCTGCGGCATTTATTCAAAAAATGAACAAAATTTTGTACTATGGCTCGGAACACAGACCCTGGGATGGCTGCCACTTCGTTATGGATATTTTCTTTCATTTGCTCCAGAGAAGTCGTTTATTAACATACAGTTTAGATTTGATACACCTTCGTAAGAAAACGTCCATGGTGCTCAAATCTGGACAGCATGGGCACCAATTTATGTCACTCCTCCTGGAGATCAATTTGCCAGGGAAAATCTGAGGTACTCCCAGTACAGACGCATTGGACGTGTGTGCTGTGGTTCCGTATTGCTGAAACCATGTTCTTTGGTAGAAAGGAGGGAAATTTTCCAATTCAGGCCCCCAAATATCATTTAGCGTAGTCACATAACACTCGGAATTCACTGTAACTGCACAACAGCTCTCTCCTCGAAAAGGTGTGGGCCGATTATTCCTCGAGACGATATCGCAGCCCATACAGTAACTTTTGACGAATGACGAGTTTTCTCATGTTTCTCTTTATGATTCGTTACATTCCAGTAGAGGCAATTTCGCTTATTGACGTGGCCGTCGATATGAAAATGAGAGTCATCAGAAAACGAGATGCTGTTAAATGAAGGGCATGTAGTCACAACATTAAAAAAAACTGCAGCTTATGTCTAGCATCCTGACCCTTAAACTCTTGCACCAGTTGGATTTTGTAAGGATGCAGCTTAAGGTCTTTTTGTTGAACTCTGTGCAGTAATGATCTATGCACTTTTGAAGAACCTGCTTGCTTACGAATGAAGAGTTAGGATCGTCACGGACAGACCGATTTACACTCTCCACGGATTCGCCGTTCTTGATGGCCTCGTTCGCCTGGGTTTCGGTTTGGACAGTTTTGAAACTGTCTCGTCAAACGTTTCGATCCATTTCCAGATAAGGGAGTACGTGGAGCATCATTTACGTTACTCAATCCACGATCACTGCAAACGTTTCTTCGTGCTACAGTCGCTGGATCACCGTTTTTGTAAAATTCTCCCAGACAGAACGCGAGGTCTGCTCCCGAGAAGCACTCCATATTGACTGAATTCCTAAATGCCAATCAAATGATTAACGTACCCCCAGCGCTCCTCCGATTTGTAGCGCATGCTCAGAGAGCTCTTCAAATATAGCTCGCGGTGAGTGTAGGACCCTCGGCCTTTGCCCTGAAATGTAGGGAAGCCGTTACGATATCAAAGACTTGTGGCTGAGTGCGGCTCGAGCAACCGTTCCAACAGTCTGTTGTGATTTGCAATAGTTTCTGTAAGTGGTTTTCAGCTATCCAGTTTTTTTGAACGTTTGCCGTGTATAATATTAGTGGAGCGGTCCAATGAAGTGGTTGTGGAGTTTTTGAGACAGGAAAAAGATGTATGATCAATACAGCGGAAAACCAGCCAAAGTTCCAAATTGCAGTCTTTTTATTTACTTGATGAGTAGTTTCGAGTCGTGATCCATTTTCAAATCACCCAGATAGTCAAAATGGTATTTACGAGAATACAAGAAGCACGTCAAAAATTTGGAAGTATTATGAAGTGCTAATGAACAGTTACAGTATTTAGTCATAGTTACGTATATATATTTTTTAAGTGGTTCTTGTGTTATGAAGTGTTAATGAACAGTTACAGCACTGTAACCGTTCGTTTGCACTTCAGAATACGTATT
This sequence comes from Schistocerca cancellata, assembly GCF_023864275.1. Taxonomy (NCBI): domain Eukaryota; kingdom Metazoa; phylum Arthropoda; class Insecta; order Orthoptera; family Acrididae; genus Schistocerca; species Schistocerca cancellata. The sequence goes on along the minus strand of NC_064633.1, from coordinate 114,658,186 downwards.
TTTTTGAGATGGTTCTTGTATTTTTGGAAGTCCTATTTCGACTATCTCGGTGATTTGAAAATAGGTCCCCCGCCCGAAACTAGTCACAAATGAAATTTGTAACTTTCCCTGACTTTCCGTTGTAGTTAACAGAAGTTACTGACCTGCAATTATTCCATCATGTTGGGAGTACATAAAGATGATGATGTTTGGAAGCAAATTCAAAGTAGCATCAGCGATGAGTATTCTTCAGAGAGCTGAAAAAGAAGAAAGAAAATTTGATGAGGACGCAAAGGAATCTGGTGTTAAAGGTAAAGAACATTACGAAAATTGGGGCTGGTACAAACGAAGCGCACAAGCTGGAATGGTTTGCGTATGAGAGAATGACATGGTCTTTACACAGTATTTCCGCACTATGGAAAACGTAAACATTTATAAGGTACGAATATATGTGTGCGTTTCTGGAGCTTTTCTTATGTTACTATCTACTTGTCACTAACAACTTTCATCAGTTTTAATTCTTAGTCCTCTCCTATAATGGAAAAATCTACACTCCTGGAAACTGAAATAAGAACACCGTGAATTCATTGTCCCAGGAAGGGGAAACTTTATTGACACATTCCTGGGGTCAGATACATCACATGATCACACTGACAGAACCACAGGCACATAGACACAGGCAACAGAGCATGCACAATGTCGGCACTAGTACAGTGTATATCCACCTTTCGCAGCAATGCAGGCTGCTATTCTCCCATGGAGACGATCGTAGAGATGCTGGATGTAGTCCTGTGGAACGGCTTGCCATGCCATTTCCACCTGGCGCCTCAGTTGGACCAGCGTTCGTGCTGGACGTGCAGACCGCGTGAGACGACGCTTCATCCAGTCCCAAACATGCTCAATGGGGGACAGATCCGGAGATCTTGCTGGCCAGGGTAGTTGACTTACACCTTCTAGAGCACGTTGGGTGGCACGGGATACATGCGGACGTGCATTGTCCTGTTGGAACAGCAAGTTCCCTTGCCGGTCTAGGAATGGTAGAACGATGGGTTCGATGACGGTTTGGATGTACCGTGCACTATTCAGTGTCCCCTCGACGATCACCAGTGGTGTACGGCCAGTGTAGGAGATCGCTCCCCACACCATGATGCCGGGTGTTGGCCCTGTGTGCCTCGGTCGTATGCAGTCCTGATTGTGGCGCTCACCTGTACGGCGCCAAACACGCATACGACCATCATTGGCACCAAGGCAGAAGCGACTCTCATCGCTGAAGACGACACGTCTCCATTCGTCCCTCCATTCACGCCTGTCGCGACACCACTGTAGGCGGGCTGCACGATGTTGGGGCGTGAGCGGAAGACGGCCGAACGGTGTGCGGGACCGTAGCCCAGCTTCATGGAGACGGTTGCGAATGGTCCTCGCCGATACCCCAGGAGCAACAGTGTCCCTAATTTGCTGGGAAGTGGCGGTGCGGTCCCCTACGGCACTGCGTAGGATCCTACGGTCTTGGCGTGCATCCGTGCGTCGCTGCGGTCCGGTACCAGGTCGACGGGCACGTGCACCTTCCGCCGACCACTGGCGACAACATCGATGTACTGTGGAGACCTCATGCCCCACGTGTTGAGCAATTCGGCGGTACGTCCACCCGGCCTCCCGCATGCCCACTATGCGCCCTCGGTCAAAGTCCGTCAACTGCACATACGGTTCACGTCCACGCTGTCGCGGCATGCTACCAGTGTTAAAGACTGCGATGGAGCTCCGTATGCCACGGCAAACTGGCTGACACTGACGGCGGCGGTGCACAAATGCTGCGCAGCTAGCGCCATTCGACGGCCAACACCGCGGTTCCTGGTGTGTCCGCTGTGCCGTGGGTGTGATCATTGCTTGTACAGCCCTCTCGCAGTGTCCGGAGCAAGTATGGTGGGTCTGACACACTGGTGTCAATGTGTTCTTTTTTCCATTTCCAGGAGTGTATATGAACGGAAGGCACTAGGGAGCGCAGGTAAACAAAATTCGCATAGACCATAAATTCGTTTAAACTTCCTGCCCCTGCCACAAAAATTACTTATTTACTAACGACACTTGTCAAGTTAACATTCCACTTGTAAAATACTCAACCAAGAAGTCGCGAAAACCCTTGGCTTCCTCTGCTAGCGTCCTAGCTGATTTTCTCCCCAGGTAAGAAGCATGCCATTAAATTTTGGTCATTTCTCCAAGATCCTGACATTGTTTCGCCGACTACATCAGTATCAAACATTCATGGAAGAGTATGAAATGTTGCTGATGATGGACTTCTCATGATTTTATGCAAAAAAAACCACATGATAGGATAACACTGCTCATTTTCTCGGACTTTAAAACCGTTAGTTTTGAGAAAACTTGGAAAACAAACGCCATTACACCAAAAACACTTGCGACAGCACAATTCGCAGAAAATAACCGGTATCCAAAAATCCTCTGCGCAGCACAAAGACATCGGTAGATTTTATGTGTGAGCCAGGAAATGAAAATCCATCAACTACTGATCCACTAGAATCTTCTGAAATAAACAATACGTCCTACGATGGAGGAAGTCATGACACTGCAGTAAATGAAGCCGCTGAATCTGATCAAGGTGAACTCCAACGGGCTAGAAAAGGAAAATCTGAGTAGCGTATGAGCGAGGCTTCCTTCTTTGAAGCAACAGAGTAAAAACAGCAAAAGATGAAACCTTTTTATTTTGTGACCTGTTCTGTTTGAAACTGAAAGCGCTGGATGATGACACTCGCGAAACAGCGATTCACAAAATTAACAACTTGTGTCTAATTAAAAAACCAAGATCCAATAGACCTACTAGTGATATAATCACAACTATCAACAACTTGATCTTTTGCAAATACTATTCTATATGGTCAGAGTGTGAATGCAGTTGGGTATCACTCAATGGAACTGAAAGTTCTTTTTCTTCGGATGTCTCGTCTGGACATAGTCTTCGAGCTACAACTATACCGCAATACGGTTTCAGCGACAACCTAATTGAAATGCCATGTCGCAATACAACTGAGTATCTTCACACTTCCGACGTCAATTAAAAATTATTGCTGCAATTTTTTAAATCACGTTCATTTAATGTAAAACTATGACGTTGTATTTCTAATTGTATTGATTTAAAATAACATTAATCGTTATCTATTCTTGGGACTCTTGTGTTATGTCCAGACACACTTCATCTATGCATCTGCAGACGATTTGTTTTGAGTATTTAACTAGATAAGACAAAATGTCGTAAACGTCCCCGCCAGCAACAAATCATACTGTTACACCTAGTATCTCTTGAACGGGAACACTTCCGCGAGTGTTTGTACCTTGTTCTGCAATAAATGGCCGGATTCTACCCAATAAAAATTCAAAATGAGCTGTTGAAATTAGGTAAATGCTTCCAAATCAACCAGACGGCTGTTTTCTCGAGTCACTCAGCATATCGGTAACATTGTCTCTGCATACAAGAAGAAAAATCTGTGTTTTCGTAATTTGAGGTAAATTATGTAAGTAGGCATCTAATTACTTTTCTAAAAATCAACTAGTCAACGTTGAGTACCATTTCTGACTTTAATTCAGTGTTCCCATCCGCCAACGCCTTTTGAAAACGTTCTTCTTCTTCTTAAAAAAAAAAAAAAAAAAAAAAACGCACTCAACTACTCAACAATACAGAAGCCTGTAGGGCACACGCTACTTCTTCATGTATCACTGTCCGAATACATTTCCTCGAAGGCACCGGCCTTCTGTTAGTGGCAGACATCTAAACACTGACATCTGTTGGGGACTTGTGTCCGATCGAGATTCGCAGCCGGCCTGGATGGCCGAGAGGTTCTAGGCGCTACAGTCTGGAACTGTGCGACCGCTACGTTCGCAGGTTCGAATCCTGCCTCGGGAGTGGATGTGTTTGATGTCCTTAGGTTAGTTAGGTTTAAGTAGTTCTAAGTTCAAGGGGACTGATGACCTCAGAAGTTAAGTCCCATAGTGCTTAGAGCCATTTGAACCATTTTTTGAGATTCTCAAAGCCACGAGTCTTTCCACGTCGTGGGAATGTCATGTGGTCGGAATTCGGCAGACCACTACTGGCAAAAAGAGACCACAAGTCTGTGAGGACGCTCGTCAAACTACAGTCCATAGAAACAAGTCTTAATGTTTGCACAATGTTGATGTCTCGCCATACGCCAATTCGTTCAACTGTCTCTACAGGCAGAAATCCAACAGATCCCAGTCCCGTGAAAACAGACCGGATGCTACCGACCTACCTGGACCAATCTGTCGCCCATGAACAGTTGCGGTGCGGTTCTAACGCACTACTGTAGAAAATTGTGTGTTGTCCCGTTGTGCATAAATCACAGTCGTTGTCTTTCTGCAAGGATAACGTTCTCCAACAGCTCTGGTAACTCATCGCACAGAATTCTGTAACATATAGCAGCTGTTAATCCGTTTGATAAAGTGTATGAACCTATGAGTCAGCGACAAATCCTGCCCATTCGTTGACAGTGAAGCTATTGTGAGGCCTGAACTCCCTTCTTGATAGAGTACTTTCATCTGCTCATATTGGAGTGTTGTGGAAATAAATTGGGTATTGTAGTAATTTGTTATGCCATTTCTTGTGAATCCTGCCGTATCTGTAAATAAAATGCAGGCTACGAACTATGGGATTTCTGCAATCTGCCATAGAAGACGCTGGAAGAACTGCAATCGGACATGGTGGTGTGCTAGCCGAGGAGCCCGCATGCGTTGCACATGATCAAGATAGACCAACTGCTCGTACAGAACTGATCAGGTTCAGTTGATACAAACAGTAACTCCAATCCTTCGCGCACGTGTTAAAGAGCCTCATTGTCATGTCGCAACAGACGTTTCATCTTCGGGTGCGAGCTTCGTGAGGCCTACGCAGTCTGTTGTCCTTGTTGTGAATCATCCAGTGTCTGAAAGTCACGTGGATTATTTATTTATTTATTGTTCCCTGGGACCAAATTAAGGAGAAGTCTCCATGGTCATGGAACGAGTCAATACTTGGAATTATAACACGATAGTAGAAACAGGTAAAATGAAATATAAAAAACATATTCAGACGATAAGTCCTAAGTTTAAATAAAGAAAATCAACAATGTAACACTGGAATTTGCTTAATTTTTTAGCTCTTCCAGGAGCTCCTCGACAGAATAGAAGGAGTGAGCCATGAGGAAACTCTTCAGTGTAGACTTAAAAGAGTTTGGGCTACTGCTAAGATTTTTGAGTTCTTGTGGTAGCTTATTGAAAATGGATGTAGCAGAATACTGCACTCCTTTCTGCACAAGAGTCAAGGAAGTGCATTCCACATGCAGATTTGATTTCTGCCTAGTATTAACTGAGTGAAAGCTGCTAACTCTTGGGAATAGGCTAATACTGCCAACAGCAAACGACATTAAAGAAAGTATATACTGTGAGGACAATGTCAGAATTCCCAGATTATTGAATAGGGGTCGGCAAGAGGTTCTCGAACTTACACCACATATAGCTCGAACAGCCCATTTTTGAGCCAAAAATACCCTTTTTGAATCAGAAGAATTACCCCAACATATTAATCTGTTTGATAAAGTGTATGAACCTATGTGTCAGCGACAATTCCTGCCCATTCGTTGATAGTGAAGCTATTGTGATGCCTCAACTCCCTTCTTGATAGAGTACTTTCATCTGCTCATATTGGAGTATTGTGGAAATGAAGTGGGTATTGTAGTAGCTTGCTGAACATTCCTGTGTATCGAATGATGCGTTTTGGATGTCGTTCAGCATGTAGGTCGTGGGTCTGGCGATCCGTTCCATCTGTTAACCCACAATAGAATACCACGTTTGACATTACTATCTTGGAGCCGTAGGCCTCCATTGCACTGTTCACAATACTGTGTTCACACTGCACGTAATCACTTTTCTTCTTCTGCTTATGTAGTCTATTGGCAGCACAACCTCAAGAGACCGAAAATGGTTCAAATAGCTCTGAGCACTATGGGACTTAGCATCTGAGATCATCAGTCCCCTAGAACTTAGGGCTACTTAAACCTAACGAAGCTAAGGACATCACACCCATCCATGCCCGTGGCAGCATTCGAATCTGCGACCGTAGCAGTCGCGCGGTTCCAGACTGAAGCGCCAGAACCGCTCGGCCACACGGCCGGCAAAGTGACCGATGTAGCAGATCTTTGCAATGCTCTGACTTACCAGCGCCGCCATTCACGTCCTCCACATTACAACGATTCAGAAATGCACAATGAACTGCGTCAGGAAAGGATCTACACTACTCAGTGCTATACGTTACTCTTCGCAAATCAACGGCGCATATCGCAACAGCTACTGGTGTCCAGACATATAATTATAGGACCATTTCTTCTAGTTTTGACCCTTACTATCTCCTTTAACAATATGTGACACTTTTTCTGAACACCCTGTATAGAAGAACGCATTTGGTTCAAAAGGGTTCAAATTGCTCTAAGCACTATGGGACTTAGCATCTGAGGTCATCAGTCCCCTAGACTTAGAACTACACTCCTGGAAATGGAAAAAAGAACACATTGACACCTGTGTGTCAGACCCACCATACTTGCTCCGGACACTGCGAGAGGGCTGTACAAGCAATGATCACACGCACGGCACAGCGGACACACCAGGAACCGCGGTGTTGGCCGTCGAATGGCGCTAGCTGCGCAGCATTTGTGCACCGCCGCCGTCAGTGTCAGCCAGTTTGCCGTGGCATACGGAGCTCCATCGCAGTCTTTAACACTGGTAGCATGCCGCGACAGCGTGGACGTGAACCGTATGTGCAGTTGACGGACTTTGAGCGAGGGCGTATAGTGGGCATGCGGGAGGCCGGGTGGACGTACCGCCGAATTGCTCAACACGTGGGGCGTGAGGTCTCCACAGTAAATCGATGTTGTCGCCAGTGGTCGGCGGAAGGTGCACGTGCCCGTCGACCTGGGACCGGACCGCAGCGACGCACGGATGCACGCCAAGACCGTAGGATCCTACTCAGTGCCGTAGGGGACCGCACCGCCACTTCCCAGCAAATTAGGGACACTGTTGCTCCTGGGGTATCGGCGAGGACCATTCGCAACCGTCTCCATGAAGCTGGGCTACGGTCCCGCACACCGTTAGGCCGTCTTCCGCTCACGCCCCAACATCGTGCAGCCCGCCTCCAGTGGTGTCGCGACAGGCGTGAATGGAGGGACGAATGGAGACGTGCCGTCTTCAGCGATGAGAGTCGCTTCTGCCTTGGTGCCAATGATGGTCGTATGCGTGTTTGGCGCCGTGCAGGTGAGCGCCACAATCAGGACTGCATACGACCGAGGCACACAGGGCCAACACCCGGCATCATGGTGTGGGGAGCGATCTCCTACACTGGCCGTACACCACTGGTGATCGTCGAGGGGACACTGAATAGTGCACGGTACATCCAAACCGTCATCGAACCCATCGTTCTACCATTCCTAGACCGGCAAGGGAACTTGCTGTTCCAACAGGACAATGCACGTCCGCATGTATCCCGTGCCACCCAGCGTGCTCTAGAAGGTGTAAGTCAACTACCCTGGCCAGCAAGATCTCCGGATCTGTCCCCCATTGAGCATGTTTGGGACTGGATGAAGCGTCGTCTCACGCGGTCTGCACGTCCAGCACGAACGCTGGTCCAACTGAGGCGCCAGGTGGAAATGGCATGGCAAGCCGTTCCACAGGACTACATCCAGCATCTCTACGATCGTCTCCATGGGAGAATAGCAGCCTGCATTGCTGCGAAAGGTGGATATACACTGTACTAGTGCCGACATTGTGCATGCTCTGTTGCCTGTGTCTATGTGCCTGTGGTTCTGTCAGTGTGATCATGTGATGTATCTGACCCCAGGAATGTGTCAATAAAGTTTCCCCTTCCTGGGACAATGAATTCACGGTGTTCTTATTTCAATTTCCAGGAGTGTACTTAAACCTAACTAACCTAAGGACATCACATTCATCCATGCCCGAGGCAGGATTCGAACATACGACCGTAGCAGCATCGCCGTTCCGGACTGAAGCGCCTAGAACCGCTCGGCCACAGCGGCCGGCAACGCATTTGGATTGGAACAATATTTTATAAAGGCTCAGTGCACGTTGATACAAGGAATTTACAGGAACGGTGTAGCTGATAAGAGTACTGCCATTGTTAGTTGTTATCTGGCGCGATTGGTAAACGTGATTTAGCTTCCCCTCCTTTCGGCCAGACGCAACGAAGAGTAGAAGGCAAATGCAGCCTAGAGGATAGCTGTGACAGGTACAAAGTCTCCAAACTTCTTTCAAAGAATTAGTACGTCACTTGCATCCTGCACCCGAGTGTGTGTTTCACCAGAAACAACGTTATACGACATTTCTTCCTCTGGGAGGGAACAAGAGTCGAGATTGGCCCCTCCAGTCCCTTAGTCACAGAAGGAAGAACATCCTCCAGATGTCCTACCAGCCGCTCCATCTGCGACAAACAGCTCTGGCGTACCACTTGTTTTGCAACAGTTGCACGCCCTCCGGTAATGAACAACAGGATTCACCAATACAGCGTTTACTAAGCGGTCAGGCCGTAATGAGGTGTGTGTACTGTTACGGAACTATACATTGTAGCCTTCTTCTCAGTATATTTTTGCGTAGAGCAGGCAAATTTGAATAAAATACACTAACTCTTCCATACGCTTTGTAATTACTTACTAAATAATCTTTTATTGTAATTCATAGAGGTATGTCCTCTGACACAAAGCAAGTATAAGATGTTGTTAATTGTGGTAAATACTAAATGGGAGACATCGTCAATTTCCTTTACACTTCAATAAATTCAGATAGAATAAATATCGACAAAGATTTTATTGTCCGCTACATACTCTATGAAATTTTGCAGTTTATTCAGCATAATTTCCATAACACATTCCTTTCATATGCTGCACTAATATTTTAACAGAGATATTTGCCATTGCTGCCATATGCTTAGCTAAGAGATTCATTCAGTTTTTCTATCCCATTAAGTGTCCTCGCAACGAATATGGTAACCTGTCTTGGGTGCCAACAACAATGTACTGTTACATTACTTCTGCTGTGGAACCAATCAAAAGTTATTAGCCACTGATTTACATATTTATCGATAAAAGACGGAATCTTCTATCTTCTCTAGATCATTTTCATAGGTTCAACTCAATGATTTTCTCAGTGCATACGAAATATTCAGATACTGTACTCTCCCAGTTAAATCAACATCTACGATGACGTTATTGGAGACCGAAATGCTCTCATGTATGAATAAGCATACTGCAAACGGCTTTGTTGTCAAACTTACCTTGTTCTGTTTGTCAATGCGACCGTGAGTACCACATAGCCCAGAGTGGTGCAATGATCCTTGACTCCCTGAATATGTTCGATACAGTACCACATAGTCACAGTCACAGTAACTTTGTAGCTTTGTTACTGAGACCAGGGATTCCTCGCATATAGAACCGAACACATTGCCGTTAACGCAGCGAAATCGTCACATTTAGCAGAAATCTCGCGATTTCTCAAAGGGAACGTTATAGACACATTGCTGATCGACGTATTCAGGATATTACGGGTATATTACGGCAGATACCTTAGTATCTACCCACTTCAGTGTGATGGTTCTGTTTTCTCTATATCCAACAGCCTTTCCGTAAACACGTCACTTAATTTACTACCTGAGGTTTTCTGCAGGGTCGTAATTGCACCACTAACTGGACTACACCTGTCAGTACAGACTAGCCATTTTGCATCCACACGTCGACAACTCAAACACCTGACCTGCTACTGAGGGGGAAATAAACATTATGGCTTGCTCTTGTCACATATACTTGGAGACACTAATCAAACCTAAAAGAGCTATAATTGTAAATGAAGCGGATACCGAGGTAATGTTATCTAGTACCCTCCCCTCAGTTAAATAATAATAGCTGCACTTATGTTGGTAACACTTTGAGTGTAAATGATCTGCTGGGGTGACATTAGATAGTCGGTAAGTCTGTTCTCGGATGTTGCTTTTGTATACAGAGAAGTGGCAAGGCCACTTAGGTCAAAATGCCGAGGATCGTCGCTCAATACAGGGTCTGCCAGTTGAGCCCGAACATAAGCAATGTATTTGGCGTAAATCAGCTGACGAAACCACTGTTACTCAACGGGACGCTTGGGGATCAAACATTGGAAACACACTACCGTTTTAATAGTGCGCATCCAAGGAGATATTGAAACGTCCCCTTAGAACAATTATACATGACTGTGCTTAAACTGACACACAATATTTTTTTGCGCCACGCAATCTGACTTTCAGAAATCCCTACAAAGGAATGGCCCTGACTAACATTAACCTGTACCTTTCACAAATCACTTACCTCACAAAAATCTTCGTTACTGAAGCTACTGCAATACAGCGAGCGCCACTACCGCCAGCTAAATAAAAGATTCAAACTACAGAAGTCACTAACTACTGATAGGCATAGTTAGCAAATGAAAGATTTTAATAGAGAACAAACAATGTATTTACCTTAATAATCATAATATATATAGCAGTTCATGACATCCATTTTTACAAATTTCAAAACTGCGCCATTTCTCTCCCCACATCCACCACTGCTGGCGGCTCACCTCCAACTGCGCAACGCTACGCGCTGTTCACATCCAGCTGCCGCTGCCCAACACTACAATGGCAGACAACAATGCAAACTAGCCACAGACTGCACACAGCACAGCCAGTGATTTTCATACAGAGCGCGATACGTGGCGGCGGCGTTACCAATATAAGAACCTAAACAGCCTACTTACAATATAACGACATAAAACTAAGTTTAAGTAGATAGGCGCCAGACTAAGATATACTGGAAGGATCGTAGAAAATGATCGAGTAATTCATCAGCGAAAGAGACAGCTCACGAAACTGTCGCTTTTTGATATCGTTTCCCTGCGGCCCTTACCACGCCACATTGATAGAAAAGTTAGAAAAAATCGTATAAAGCTTAGCACAAGTCGTCACGGGTTTGTTTAATAAAGGTGAGAGCGTCGTGTAGGTCAAAGCTGAGCTCCAGTGACAGACATTAGAAGGAGAGGTATACTATTAGGAGTCTCAGAGACTACGTTCTAAGACGATACTACGACATCTTACTTCCTCTCTCACATGTCTCTTGAAATGCTTAGTACATGCTACATTTATTTTGAATTTCAAACTCTGAATGGGTGACGTGATTGTATGATTCAGACTGTTAGTCTCAGTTTCGTGTTTCTTCAGTACTCTGAACCATAGTTTATAATTCATCCCGTGGTCTTGGCTAAAATAAAGATGACAAGGTATGTTAAAGGATTAAATTACATTAAAAATATTAAGATATCTCCGAAATAAAACTCTGCTGTGCAGCGAGTCTGTGCTGATTTGAAACTTCGTGACCGCTACTAGAAACTGTGACCTCTGCCGGCCGTGAGTGAAGTGCTCTATTGACTACGCTATACAAGCAGAGCTCACGATCCGCCCTCGCAAGTTCACCTCCGCCCCCTACCGAAAGGGAGTGAAGTTGTGAGAGTGAGTCGTGAGTTACACTGGTACAGCTTGAAAGGTAGCTACACTGAGTCACAGCGCCAGAGATTGCGCCAAAGATTATCATTCCGCCGCCTCCACTGGGGCAGTAGTAGTTCAGAGGTTGCCGACGGCAGTGCTTGTTGAGAGGATGTCGAGGGCAGTACTAGTTCAGAGGATGTCGAGTGCAGTTGTTGTTCTGTGGGGTGAGAAAGTAGACGCTGTTTGGTTACTGTAATGTATAGATGGAAGATGTTGCAATGATCACAGTGTATTTTTCGTCAATATATATTGAGGTTAAAAAAAAAAGAAATTTCACATTTCTTTAATGCCTCTTGGTCACAGGTTCAGTCAACAAAGCATCTGGCTCGTGTTCATGTATTAGATTTGTAATTCTGGTTTCTATGTGCAATTATAGTATTTCTGGTTTTTCAATTAGTTCATTGTAAATGGTGTTTAAAATTGAAACGTCCCCTTTGAAAAACTTATATAGGACTGTGCTTAAACTGACACACAATATTTTTAGCGCAACGCAATCTGACTTTCAATAATCCCTACAAAAGAATGGCACTGACTAACATTAACCTATACCTTTCACGAATCACTTACCTCACAAAAATCTTCATTACTCGAACTACTGCAATACAGCGAGCGCCACTACTGCCAGCTAAATAAAAGATTCAAACTACGGAAGGCACTAACTACTGATAGGGATAGTTAGCAAATGAAAGATTTTAATAGAGAACAAACAATGTATTTACCATAATAGTGTTGAAAAATCATAATGTATATAGCAGTTCATGACATCCAGTCTTACAAATTTCACAACTCCGCCATCTCTCTCCCCACATCCACCACTGCTGGCGGCTCACCTCCAACGGCGCAACGCTACGCACTGTTCACATCCAGCTGCCCAACACTGCAATGGCAGACAACAATGCAATCTAGCCACAGACTGCACACAGCACAGCCAGTGATTTTCATACAGAGCGCTACGTAACGTTACCAATAAAAAAACCTAAACAGCCTACTTACAAAATATCTTGTCGTGTTGAGGAAGAAACGTGCCCGATACATGTACTTTGAGTCACACTACCACACACAGAACAGTTACACTTGTGATTTGTTGTTTCGTAGCTTTTATAGTTGCAGGGGACTTAATTAATCAATTGTGTTAATGGAAATTCCTTGTCATTCTTTATTTTTATTTTATGCAGTCAGATTGCGTGCTAATACTAGTCAGGGCGAACCGGTTATGAGACTTCGTAACTGGTCACACAGTTACTAAAATTATTGCATTTATTCATTAATATTTGTGCTTTCCTTTTAATTAAGCCCCCATGCACACTCTGTTCGACAAATACCATCTCTCTCCCAAAGCTCAGCCAACTGCGCACTGCAATGCGCTCCTGCATTGTAATCCATAAAAATTAAGCCTTGGACGAATGCATGGGAAATCTAAAATTCCATCTCCCCCTCTCTCTCTTTCTCTCTCCCTCTATCGCTCTCTCTTCTGAAGAGTAAGTATTGTACATCGTGTTACGTGCTTGACCGAGTGGTGCACCAAGATTGTCCAACCTTGTGACTGATATACACGGACTGGAATAACAAACTCCCTAAAGATTTGATGTATCCATCTCCACACAACTTGAGTACAAAGTAAATATCACTGCATAACGATACCTAGAAGGTCAACGTGGTAGTAATAACGAGCAGGGAGGAGCCGTGGAAGAGTAGCGATGTGGTTCAGCGACGCTGTGAGCTCGTGTGCGGTCCACTGAAGAGTAGCTAGGTGCCGTAGTGACACGGTACCACGAGGCGGTGGCTCTTGGACAGTCCAGATGCACGTCCAGCGAAGAGGGATCCTCGGGAGCGGCTCACGGCGATTTGCTAGACGGCACAGCCTGACAGTCTGGACCACGGATCTGAACTGGCTGTCGACGGGCTCATCGGCGACCGAAGTAACCACAGGCACCGTGTCATATGGATACACGACCGCACAGGCGCGAATGCGAGAATCCGACTGCAGCGCTGTTTACCGCAGCCGTCGCCACCCTCAGGCGTGGCTTGGGCCACAGATGCTGTGGCGGCTGCAGAAGGCTTGGTGTAAACAGCTCAGTGACTGTTCTGCTGACAAGTGACTTTCAGGGGCCGTGCCTGATTCACGAAGCATATCCACGACTGTGTTGACCGAATATGCAGGACTCAAGACCTGATGAAACCATCGAAGAGATCTCCAGGGGAGGAGGCGCCGGGCAGACTGGAACATGCGAACAAGGCGGTGAGTATGGAACATCAAAAATCATCTCGACGATAGTACGAGGTGCATTCAAGTTCTAAGGCCTCCGATTTTTTTTTTCTCTGGACTGGAAAGAGATAGAAACATGCGCATTGTTTTAAAATGAGGCCGCGTTCATTGTCAATGCGTCCCAGAGATGGCAGCACTGTAGGGCAGATGGAATTTTACCGCCAGCGGCGAGAATGAGAACTGTTTTAAATACTTAAAATGGTGACGTTTTCCTTACTTGAACAGCGTGCAATCATTCGTTTTCTGAATTTGCGTGGTGTGAAACCAATTGAAATTCATCGACAGTTGAAGGAGACATGTGGTGATGGAGTTATGGATGTGTCGAAAGTGCGTTCGTGGGTGCGACAGTTTAATGAAGGCAGAACATCGTGTGACAACAAACCGAAACAACCTCGGGCTCGCACAAGCCAGTCTGACGACATGATCGAGAAAGTGGAGAGAATTGTTTTGGGGGATCGCCGAATGACTGTTGAACTGATCGCCTCCAGAGTTGGCATTTCTGTGGGCTCTGTGCACACAATCCTGCATGACGACCTGAAAATGCGAAAAGTGTCATCCAGGTGGGTGCCACGAATGCTGACGAACGACCACATGGCTGCCCATGTGGCATGTTGCCGAGCAATGTTGACGCGCAACGACAGCATGAATGAACCTTTCTTTTCGTCGGTTGTGACAATGGATGAGACGTGGATGCCATTTTTCAATCCATAAACGAAGCGCCAGTCAGCTCAATGGAAGTACACAGATTCACCGCCACCAAAAGAATTTCGGGTAACCGCCAGTGCTGAAACAATGATGGTGTCCATGTTCTGGGACAGCGAGGGGGTAATCCTTACCCATTGCGTTCCAAAGGGAACTACGGTAACAGGTGCATCCTACGAAAATGTTTTGAAGAACAAATTCCTTCCTGCACTGCAACAAAAACGTCCGGGAAGGATCAAATGGTTCTGAGCACTATGGGACTTAACATCTGAGGTCATCAGTCCCCTAGAACTTAGAACTACTTAAACCTAACTAACCTAAGGACATCACACACATCCATGCCCGAGGCAGGATTCGGCCTTCCGACCGTAGCGTCCGGGAAGGGCTGCGCGTGTGCTGTTTCACCAAGACAACGCACCCGCACATCTAGCTAACGTTACGCAACAGTTTCTTCGTGAAAACAACTTTGAAGTGATTCCTCATGCTCCCTGCTCACCTGACCTGGCTCCTAGTGACTTTTGGCTTTTTCCAACAATGAAAGACACTCTCCGTGGCCGCACATTCACCAGCCGTGCTGCTATTGCCTCAGCGATTTTCCAGTGGTCAAAACAGACTCCTAAAGAAGCCTTCGCCGCTCCCATGGAATCATGGCGTCAGCGCTGTGAAAAATGTGTACGTCTGCAGGGCGATTACGTCGAGAAGTAACGCCAGTTTCATCGATTTCGGGTGAGTAGTTAATTAGAAAAAAAATCGGAGGCCTTAGAACTTGAATGCACCTCGTACATACACGCGGAGGAGAAAAGCCTTAGGCAGCGACGGGGAAAACTTCGGTGGAGGCGAGCCCAGACTCAGAAGAACGCACAACGGGATCGGAATCGCCACCGGAAAGCGATGGGTGGACACTGAGTTGGCCACAGAGGAGGCAGTGGCAGTGGTGATGGTGTAGCGAATGCCCTCACTTGGATCAGACTTAGGATTCTTGGAGCGTTCAGTACCGAGAGTGTGTGAAGTTAGACAGTGTAAGAACACTGAATAAATCACATCCCGATAGACAGACCACAATAAGTGCACGGCTTTTACGCGTTCAGTACCGAGAGAGTGTGAAGTTAGACAGTGTAAGAACACTGAATAAATCACATCCCGATAGACAGACCACAATAAGTGCAAGGCTTTTACCATCGATGAATACACTCATGCCAGCTGTGACGAGGGCCGCCTCTCGCCTACTACTGAGAGTACGATCTTAAGGTCTTTCAGGATTAAAGCTCTTCATATTTCTGATCGACTTCAGTGGTTTCAGTTCAAGGATATCAAATAGGTTTCACTATAATCGTAGCTGATGTCGAGCGTCCTTAGTCCTTATTGCATCTCCTATAGGCAACCACAGTGAAACTGCATTTCTTACGTCAACAGATGGCTCTGGCATAAGCAATAATAAAATAAACTAGTTCTGCGAACTGACTTTGAGGGGCCATTGAACGCTGATCGGCCACCGTATCGTCTTGTGCCAACAGAATCGTTCAAGACAGTATGGTAGGACATAGAATGAGTACCTCTCCCACCCCAACACCCACACCCCCTTTTATGACCAAGATTCTAGCCTTTGGAGCTGCTACTCATCGCTCAAATAGATCATCAATTGGCAACACAAAGTTACCTGCACCCCGTTCCAGTCCTCCTGCCAGCAAAAAATCGCGGATTCTCCATATGGCAGTCAGTGAACACTATAACATACTTTTGCCATACTGCGGTCTCTCGCCTAACACTTCGGTTCCGCATTCCTCTACATACAACTTTCTAATTCGCAAGCGACCTTACGGTGTATGGCGGAGTATAGTTTGTGTACCAGGATCGCTCCCCCTCTTCCTCTACCAGTCATATATGGTTTCCGGGGGAAACGGTTGCTGGTAATCCTCAGCGTGGGCTCAAATATCTTCAATTTTATCTTCATGGCCCTTTAATGAGATGTATGTAGGAGGAAGCAGTACATTGCATGACTGTTCTAGGAACTTACGTTCTCGGAAATTTAACAGTAGACTACTCCGAGATTGAGAACACCTCTCCTGCAGCGACTGCCATTGGAGATCTCCGTGACGATTTCGTGCTTGCTAAATGAACTTATAACGAAAGCTGCTATTCTTCTTTGGATCTTCTCTATTTCCTGTATCAATGTCATCTGGTATGGATCTCCGAGTGACGAGAGATATTGAAGTATTGGTCGAACGAGTGTTTCGTAAATTACAGCATTTGTTTATGGACTAAATACTTGATGATTCCTCCAACTAATTTGTTTCGCTTCTGCCTTATCCTCTGTTAATTTTATGAGGTCGTTGCACTTCAGATCGCTGGGTGCGCGTACTTCTAGATATTTTAAGCATGTAACTGCCAGCGATTGCTTTGCAATCTATAGTTATATGATAAAAGTTCTTTCTGTCTGTGTACACGCTGTACGTTTCATTTATTTTTTTTGCGTTGATGGTGACTTACCACTCAGTGCACCAGGCGTCGATCTGCTGCAGATCTTCGTGCATTTCCCAACAGTTTTCTAGAGTTGAGACTTTTTGTATACTACAGCATCATATTCGAAATGCCTCGTGGAACGTAATCTACTAGGTCATTTATACAGGAAGTTTCATATCAGCGCACACTCCGCTGCAGAGTGAAAATCTCATTCTGGAAACATTCGCAAGGCTGTGGCTAAGCCATGTCTCCGCAATATCCTTTCTTTCAGAAGTGCTAGTTCTGCAAGGTTCACAGGAGAGCTTCTGTAAAGTTTGGAAGGTTGGAGACGAGGTACTGGCAGAAGTAAAGCTGTGAGTATGGGATGTGAGTCGTGCTTGGGTAGCTTAGTTGGTAGAGCACTTGCCCGCGAAAGGCAAAGGTCCCGAGTTCGAGTTTCGGTCCGGCACACAGGTTTAATCTGCCAGGAAGTTTCATTTATATCTATTGTGAAAAGTGGTGGTTCCGTAACATTCCCTTGGGGCGCGTCCGAATTTTTTTACGTCTGAACACTTTTTTCCAGGCCGAATGACACGCCTGTTCTGCTTGCTAGAAGTTCTTCAATCCAGTCACACAACTTGTCAGATTTTCCATACATTCGTATCTTATTCATTAGACGGCAGTGCAGACCTGTACCGAAGCCTTCTGGAAGTCAAGGATGATGGCATCTCTCTGGGTCTTGCGGACAAATAGAGGCAGTTGGGTTTCACACGATCGTTGAATTCAGAACATAATTTCTACACAGGCCTCCATAAATGTCATGATTCTTATAATTGGTGCCACTATAGTGCAATATTCGGTATTCATCCATTCGTAACACCAGACATTTGAAACCAAAAGTAACCAAAGACACTATACAGGTTGTTTCAGAAATGATGGTCAATAATTCACACGTGGAAAGTACAGACCAAAAGTAGGTGAAATGCTCCAGTAAATAGGGGTCCGCAAATCAACCGTTGCCGAGGTATGGCATTAATTCGAGTTGGGAACCAACTGTAAATGCCCATGGATACCGTGCTATTTACGTTGGTATCGCAGGATGTGGGATCGACTATCTGCTAGTTTACGCATGCGTAACTACTTCCCTTTTCCATTCAGTGCACTGTTGCGTACCGGTCTCACAATCAGTTCCGAACGTGAAGGCACCATGGACAGAGGTTACAATAACGATGAGTACGTTTACATGCACTTCATGTATGGCAAGACGAATGGCAGTGCCCTTGAGGCTGCACGATTGTACGAAGAAACTTTTCCCCTCCACAGGCAGCCTTAGAGAAATATGTCACACACCATATATGAGAAGATGACCTATATCTATAACACTCGATGTTCAGGAAAGGATGTTACACATTGTACACGAGCGTCTGAATATTTTAACAAGGAGGATTGCTACAAAAGAGCGTGTCCTGAGTCACAGCAATGTGAAGCGGATTTTACATCGTAAGTGGTCTATCCATATTATCTCCATCGAATGCAAGTCCTCAACAATGCAGACTCCTCTCCTAGAGAAAATTTCCGCCAATGGGTTCAACAACAGTGTACCCTGAATCCCCTGTTTGTAAGCAATATTCTGTTCACAGATGATGCTCGATTTTCCCTTGACGGTATTTTTAACTACCATAACTGTCATATTTGGGCCGATGTCAATCACCATGCAACACACGTATCACGACATCGGCAGCTTTATTCGTTGAACGTCCGGGCAGAACTGCTCGGAGACCACATGACTGGACCATACTTGCTACCACAGAGATAAACTGGAAAGAAGTGCATGCGGTTTCTGCGAACTGTACTTCCAGATGTGTAAGATGTTGACCCTCTGAACCAACGTCTAAACATGTGGTTCATGCATGACGGTGCTCCAGCATATTTTAATTTGCGGGAGCGCCGGCTTGTAATTCGGACGTACGGGCAACACTGGATAAGTAGAGAAAGGGCTGTCTCAACGTTCCGGATTTAGGTCCCAAGGATTTCTGTGTGTGGGATCTTGTCAAAAGCCTGTTCTACGCTACTTAAGGCTACTCTCTTGAGGAATTACAACTGCGAATTGAAGAAGCCTTCTGGCATTTACAGAATTCCCCAGGACTGAGAGGATTTGCAACTCGTTTCAGAGACGAGTTCATTGTTGATTTCAGACGCATGGACAACATTTTGATCACCCACTTTAAAGTTTACAGACGCCATGTGTTCCTGGATACTGATTAACCGCAACAGAAAATGTGTTGTATCGCGACAACGGTTGATTTGTCGACCGATGTCATTCTCAATGGAGAGAAGTCTTCCGAAGTAAGAGTGATTTCAGGTGTGCCGCAGGGTCTGTCGTAGGACCGTTGCTATTCACGACATACATAAATGACCTTGTGGATAACATCGGAAGTTCACTGAGGCTTTTTGTGGATGATGCTGTAGTATATCGAGAGGTTGTAACAAAGGAAAATTGTACTCAAATGCTGACGCATGGAGCAGGCAATGGCAATTGAATCCAAATGTAGACAAGTGTAATGTGCTGCGAAGATCCTTTATCATTTAGCTACAATATAGCAGGTCAGCAACTGGAAGCAGTTAATTCCATAAATTATCTGCGAGTAGGCATTAGGAGTGATCTAAAATGGATTGATGTTATAAAGTTGATCGTCGGTAAAGCAGATGCCAGACTGAGATTCATTGGAATAATCCTAAGGAAATGGAATACGAAAACAAAGGAAGTAGGTTACAGTACACTTGTTCGCCCACTGCTTGAATATTGCTCACCAGTGTGGGATCCGTACCAGATAGGGTTGATAGAAGAGATAGAGAAGATCCAACGGAGAGCAGTGCGGTTCGTTACAGGATCATTTAGTAATCGCGAAAGCGTTACGGAGATGACAGATAAACTCCAGTGGAAGACTCTGCAGGAGAGACGCCCAGTAGCTCGGTACGGGCTTTTGTTGAAGTTTCGGGAACATACCTTCACCGAGGACTCAAGCTGTATATTGCTCCCTGCTACGTATATCTCGCGAAGAGACCATGAGGATAAAATCAGAGAGATTAGAGCCCACACAGAGACATACCGACAATCCTTCTTTCCACGAACAATACGAGACTGGAATAGAAGGGGGAACCGATAGAGGATCTCAAGGTACCCTCCGCCACACACCGTCAGGTGGCTTGCGGAGTATGGATGTAGATGTTTATTTGAGCTTTTTAGCTACTTTTTGTCTGTATTTTCCATGTGTGAATTATTGAAGATCACTTCTGAAACACACTGTTTTTACTATCTTTACATGTTGTTGTTGTTGTTGTTGTTGTTGTTGTTGTGGTCTTCAGTTCAGAGACTGGTTTGATGCAGCTCTCCATGCTACTCTATCCTGTGCAAGCTTCTTCATCTCCAAGTACCTACTGCAACCTACATCCTTCTGAATCTGCTTAGTGTATTCATATCTTGGTCTCCCCCTACGATTTTTACCCTCCACGCTGCCCTCCAATACTAAATTGGTGATTCCTTGATGCCTCAGAACATGTCCTACCAACCGATCCCTTCTTCTGGTCAAGTTGTGCCACAAACTTCTCTTCTCCCCAATCCTATTCAATACTTCCTCATTAGTTATGTGATCCACCCATCTAATCTTCAGCATTCTTCTGTAGCACCACATTTCGAAAGCTTCTATTCTCTTCTTGTCCAAACTATTTACCGTCCATGTTTCACTTCCATACATGGCTACACTCCATACAAATACTTTCAGAAATGACTTCCTGACACTTAAATCTATACTCGATGTTAACAAATTTCTCTTCTTCAGAAACGCTTTCCTTGTCATTGCCAGTCTACATTTTATATCCTCTCTACTTCGGCCATCATCAGCTATTTTGCTCCCCAAATAGCAAAACTCCTTTACTACTTTAAGTGTCTCATTTCCTAATCTAATACCCTCAACATCACCCGACTTAATTCGACTACATTCCATTATCCTCGTTTTGCTTTTGTTGATGTTCATCTTATATCCTCTCTTCAAGACACCACCATTCCGTTCAACTGGTGTTCCAAGTCCTTTGCTGTCTCAAACAGAATTACAATGTCACTAGCGAACCTCAAAGTTTTTATTTCTTCTCCATGGATTTTAATACCTACTCCGAATTTTTCTTTTGTTTCCTTTACTGCTTGCTCAATATATAGATTGAATAACATTGGGGAGAGGCTACAACCCTGTCTTACTCCCTTCCCAACCACTGCTTCCCTTTCATGTCCTTCGACTCTTATAACTGCCATCTGGTTTCTGTACAAATTGTAAATAGCCTTTCGCTCCCTGTATTTTACCCCTGCCACCTTTTATCTTTACATGAGTGAAAAAAAAGGAAAGTGAACAAATTCTACAATTTAGTTACGGGCGCCTCAATTCTCAGCGTGGTTCTTTTGGCCCTCGCTTGTTGCCAGTGACACCTCTATGCGGTCAGGTCCCGCTGTGCACGGTCGCTAGGTGTCACGCCTGTCTCTCCCCGTTTGCGCCCCGCTGTGCGTGTGAGAGAGAAAGAAATGAAACCCGGCGGGAAAGGAGCGAAACCGGAATAGAGCACCAGTCGAATGACGAAGTGGCGAAGAAAATGAAAGAAAAAAAAGAGGCAAAGTAAGAGGGAAATGGAAGCAAGAGGCCGAACTGACAGCGGCGGTAAAAAGCAAAGAATGGAAGTCGCGCGACGGTGCCGGAGCTGCCGAAGCGACAAGGCGGGCGTGACCGAGACGTAGCGCGACGTGGCCGCGCGTCGGGAATATTAAATCCAGGAGCGGCGGGCCTAGCAGGGCGGAGCTGCGGCCGCGGCCAGACAGCCGCACAAAGGCCGCCGCCCGCCCCCTCATGGCGCTCCCGCACTCCACACAGGGCGCGGCCCTCACACGACACCCGCACGGAAAAGTGCCGCACCAGTTCCGGCACTGGATTAGCACTGAGATGCACTACTCGAGGCGGCTGCGCAGCGGCTTCGCTTACCACTCACATCTAGGCTAAGCTCGTGACTTGTCTACAGGGTGTTTCAAAAATGACCGGTATATTTGAAAGGGCAATAAAAACTAAACGAGCAGCGATAGAAATACACCGTTTGTTGCAATATGCTTGGGACAACAGTACATTTCAGGCGGACAAACTTTCGAAATTACAGTAGTTACAATTTTCAACAACAGATGGCGCTGCAAGTGATGTGAAAGATATAGAAGACAACGCAGTCTGTGGGTGCGCCATTCTGTACGTCGTCTTTCTGCTGTAAGCGTGTGCTGTTCACAACGTGCAAGTGTGCTGTAGACAACATGGTTTATTCCTTAGAACAGAGGATTTTTCTAGTGTTGGAATTCCACCGCCTAGAACACAGTGTTGTTGCAACAAGACGAAGTTTTCAACGGAGGTTTAATGTAACCAAAGGACCGAAAAGCGATACAATAAAGGATCTGTTTGAAAAATTTCAACGGACTGGGAACGTGACGGATGAACGTGCTGGAAAGGTAGGGCGACCGCGTACGGCAACCACAGAGGGCAACGCGCAGCTAGTGCAGCAGGTGATCCCACGGCGGCCTCGGGTTTCCGTTCGCCGTGTTGCAGCTGCGGTCCAAATGACGCCAACGTCCACGTATCGTCTCATGCGCCAGAGTTTACACCTCTATCCATACAAAATTCAAACGCGGCAACCCCTCAGCGCCGCTACCATTGCTGCATGGGAGACATTCGCTAACGATATAGTGCACAGGATTGATGGCAATATGCATGTGGGCAGCATTTGGTTTACTGACGAAGCTTATTTTTAGCTGGACGGCTTCGTCAATAAACAGAACTGGTGCATATGGGCAACCGAAAAGCCCCATGTTGCAGTCCCATCGTCCCTGCATCCTCAAAAAGTACTGGTCTGGGCCGCCATTTCTTCCAAAGGAATCATTGGCCCATTTTTCAGATCCGAAACGCTATCTGGACATTCTTCGTGAATTTGTGGTGGTACAAACTGCCTTAGACGACACTGCGAACACCTCGTGGTTTATGCAAGACGGTGCCCGGCCACATCGCACGGCCGACGTCTTTAATTTCCTGAATGAATATTTCGATGATCGTGTGATTGCTTTGAGCTATCCGAAACATACAGGAGGCGACGTGGATTGGCCTCCCTATTCGCCAGACATGAACCCCTGTGACTTCTTTCTGTGGGGACACTTGAAAGACCAGGTGTACCGCCAGAATCCAGAAACAATTGAACAGCTGAAGCAGTACACCTCATCTGCATGTGAAGCCATTCCGCCAGACACATTGTCAAAGGTTTCGGGTAATTTCATTCAGAGACTACGCCATATTATTGCTACGCATGGTGGATATGTGGAAAATATCGTACTATAGAGTTTCCCAGACCGCAGCGCCATCTGTTGTTGAAAATTGTAACTACTGTAATTTCGAAAGTTTGTCTGCCTGAAAATGTACTGTTGTCCCAAGCATATTGCAACAAACGGTGTATTTCTATCGCTGCTCGTTTAGTTTTTATTGCCGTTTCAAATATACCGGTCATTTTTGCAACACCCTGTATATTCACACACAGCTGACATCCGTACTGTTGTGTTGGCAGAAGAGCCAACACCGTGTTACTAGAGGAGGCCGGAATGCACGCGTTTCAGCTCACGCAGGCTAGCGTGAGGAGGGAAGAACTATACTGACGTGAGGTCTGAAAAACGACAAGGAATTCGAATTCAGAAAGCCGACGTAATTAGTTGGATACTTAACTTTAATCCATTAATGGTGAACGTCGCTCTTGACGGTACATGATTAACAATATTATTTGTTCAGAATAGTAACTGAATATGGCGCCTTGCTAGGTCGTAGTAAACGACGCGCTCGGTCTGCAATCACTGATAGTGGCGACACGCGGGTCCGACGTATACTAACGGAGCGCGGCCGATTTAAAGGCTACCACCTAGCAAGTGTGGTGTCTGGCGGTGACACCACACCTTCCATCTTCTACACCTACATCTACATCTACATGGATACTCTGCAATATACATTTAAATGCCTGGCAGAGGGTTCATCGAACCACCTTCACAATTCTCTATTAGTCCAATCTCGTATAGCCCGCGGAAAGAATTGTAACGTCCCCTTACAAAAATTATATATGACTGTGTTTAAACTGACACACAATATTTTTAGCGCAACGCAATCTGACTTTCAAAAATCCCTACAAAAGAACGGCCCTGCCTAACATTAACCTATACCTTTCACAAATCACTTACCTCACCAAAAATCTTCGTTACTCGAACTACTGCAATACAGCGAGCGCCACTACTGCCAGCTAAATAAAAGATTCCAACTACTGAAGGCACTACCTACTGATAGGCATAGTTAGCAAATGAAAGATTTTGACAGAGAACAAACAATGTATTTACCTTAATAGTGTTCAAAAGTCATAATATATATAGCAGTTCATGACATCCATTCTTACAAATGTACTGTTTCTGATGGACACACGTCCAGATCATCCGCTCTCAAAAATCCGCCATCTCACTACCCACATCCACAACTGCTGGCGGCTCACCTCCAACTGCGCAACGGTACGCGCTGTTCACATCCAGCTACCCAACACTACAATGGCAGACAACAATGCAAACTAGCCACAGACTGCACACAGCACAGCCAGTGATTTTCATACATAGCGCTACGTAACGTTGCCAATAAGAAAACATAAACAGCCTACTTACAGAATGAACACCTATATCTTTCCGTACGAACTCTTACTTCCCTTATTTTATCGTGGTGATCGTTCCGCCTTATGTAGGTCGGAGTGAACAAAATATTTTCGCATTCGGAGGAGAAAGTTGGTGATTGGAATTTCGTGAGAAGATTCCGTCGCCACGAAAGACGCCTTTCTTTTAACGATTTCCAGCCCAAATCCTCTATGATTTCTGTGACACTCTCTCCCATATTTCACGATAATACAAAACGTGCTGCCTTTCTCTGAACTTTTTCGATATACTCCGTCAGTCGCATCTGGTAAGGATCCCACACCGCGCAGCGGTATTCTAAAAGAGAACGGATAAGCGTAGTGTAGGCAGTCTCCTTAGTAGGTCTGCTACATTTTCTAAGTGTCCTGCGAATAAAAAGCAATCCAATTTAAGTTGTTCGTAATTGTAATACCTAGGTATTTGGTTGAATTTACGGCTTACAGACTAGACTGATTTATCGTGTAACCGAAGTTTAATGAGTTCCTTTTAGCACTCATGTGGATGACCTCACACTTTTCGTTATTCATGGTCGACTGCCACTTTTCGCACCATTCAGATACTTTTTCTAAATCGTTTTGCAGTTTGTTTTGATCTTCTGATAACTATTAGTCGATTAATGAGAGCGTCATCTACAAACAACCGAAGACGGTTGCTTACATTGCCTCTCAAATCCTTTATATAGACGAGGAACAGCAAAGGGTCTATAACACTACCTTGGGGAACGCCAGAGATCACTTCTGTTTTACTCGATGACTTTCCGTCAGTAAATACTAACTGTGACCTCTTTGACAGGATATCACAAATCCTGTCATATAACTGAGACGATATTCCACAAGCACGCAATTTCAATACGAGCTGCTTGTGTGGTACAGTGTCAAAAGCCTTCCGAAAATTCAGAAATACGGAATCGATCTGAAATCCCTTGTCAGTAGCACTCAACACTTCATGTGAATAAAGAGCTAGTTGTGTTTTACAGGAACGATGTTTTCTAAGCCCATGTTGATTGTGTGTCAATAGATCGTTTTCTTCGAGGTAATTCATAATGTCCGAACACAATATATGTTCCAAAATCCTGCTACACATCGTCGTTAACGATATGGGCCTGTAATTTAGTTGATTACTCATACTACCTTCCTCGAATATTGGTGTGACCTGTGTGGTGTGACCTTTGCGTACGGATCTTTTGTCGAGCGAACGGTTGTATACGATTGTTAAGTATGGAGCTAATGCATCAGCATACTCCGAAAGGATCTTAATTGGTATACAGTCTGGACCAGAAGACTTGCTTTTATTAAGTGATTTGAGTTGCTTCACCACTCCGATGATATTTACTTACACGATACTCATGTTGGCAGCTGTTCTCGATTCGAAATCTGGAATATTAACTTAGTTTTCTTTTGTGAAAGCATTTCGGAAGACTGTGTTCAGCAACTCTGCTTTGGCAGCACTCTCTTCGATAGTATCTCCATTGCTATCGCGCAGAGAAGGCATTGATTGTTTCTTGCCGCTAACATACTTCACATACGACCAGAATCTCTTTGGATTTTCTGCCAGGTTTTGAGACAACGTTTCATTGTGGAAACAGTTATAGGCATCTCGCATTGAAGTCCGCGCTAAATTACGAGCTTCTGTAAAAGATCGCTAATCTTGGGGATTTTGCGTTTGTTTAAACTTGGCATGTTTATTTCGTTGTTTCTGCAACTGTGTTCTAACCCGTTTTGTAACTCACATCTGGTCTACACTTATATCATTAATTTGGAATGAGTGGAGATTGTCTCTCAAGAAGGCGTCAAGTGAATTTTTATCTGCTTTTTTGGATAGGTATATTTTTCGCTTATTATTCGACGATTTTGGGATTACAATATTCAATCTCGCTACGACAACCCTATGTTCACTAATCCTTGAATCGGTTTTGATGCTCGTTATTAACTCAGGATTATTTGTTGCTAAGAGGTCAAGTGTGTTCAGCCCCAAGTGGGACAAATACAGCTGTGCTTTTCTGTATTTTGATAGTGGCGACTGCAAAACTTTTCACTCTGTGACTAATAAACTTAATTCTCATGCGTCACATCTCACAAGGGAACTGTCCATTTTTACAAGTCGAATCGAGTCTTGAAAAAATTTGTACAGGAAGAATACACAGAAAAAAATACAGTGTAAAAATTTTAACTGCTAAGACTCACTGCAAGTATTACAAAAAGAGTTGCAAATTTCCAAATTCGTAGCTCGCCAATTGGCTCGAAGGATATACAGGGAGTTTCAAAAAGGACAATTTTAAAAATTCATATAAATTTATTGAAATAAGATATGGAGCTGGGTTTAGTGTTATTTCGTAGGGAAGCACATCAGATCTTTTTACCTTGAACTTGAGATGTTGTATGTGGCTTCTGTTTGTTATCCTGCACACATTGCATCTGAACTCAATGTCTTCCCAAACTCGCTGTAGCTTTGCAGGTGTAACTTGCTCAGTGGCGGCATAAATTCTTGCTCTAACTTCAGGTAGAGAAACCGGCACTGGAGGTACAAACATGTTACCTTTGATGAATCTCCATAGAAAAAAATCGAGTTGTGTCAGGTCTGGGGAACGTGGGAATCATGCACTTGGCGTATCACGGCCAATCCATTGACCTGGAAAGCGGTCACTGAGAAAATCCCGGACTTCAGCCAGTTGGTGAGGTGTTGCACCATCTTGCATGAAGTAAGGATTTCGTTCTCGCTCATCCTCATCAATCGGGTGGTATCAAAAATCGTTTTAACATATCCAGGTACCCTACCCCGTTGATGGCTCTCTCACGGAAAGATCTCGCACTCGCTGGTACTGGTTGTCCAACGCAGAGTCGTCCACACTTCTCGAAACTACAAATATGGCTTTTTGCCCACTCTGAGCTCTGGCGGAGGAGCACTTGCCGACAGCAGGTAATGGATCATACCTGCGTTTGTGGCGTCATCAGCGAATTCGTCGAAGCGGAAAATCACATATTAGAAATTGGGAAGGAGGATTTGAGGTAAATCTTGATGTCCAGCATTACAAGCCTGATGAAGTATCGGTGAAGATTAGAGATGATTTTATTGTAATTGGGGGTAATCATGAGAACGTGGGGACCAACATGGTTTCACATCAAGACAGTTTACCCGTCGTTATAAATTGCCTGAAAATACTGATGTAGATTCACCAACTGCGACATAATCGTGTATAAAAACAATGATCCAATACAGTCAAATGTTTTTTATGGTTCAAAATGGCTCTGAGCACTATGGGACTTAACATCTGAGGTCATCAGTCCCATAGAACTTAGAACTACTTAAACCTAACCTAAGGACATCACACACATCCATGCCCGAGGCAGGATTCGAACCTGCGACAGTAGCGGTCGCGCGGCTCCAGACTGAAGTGCCTAGAACCGCTCGGCCACACCAAATGTTTTTTATATTCCAGTCTCTGATCACAATCTCATTTCTTTAGACCGTAATGTGCTGATTATATTTATATGTTCTGACGATGCCATTATGGCCTTATCACTTTAGGACATGGTGTAAAAAAGATCTGAGGATGGTCATTACGGACTAAACCGGCCACCGTCTAAAGAACTGAGATTGTGATCAGAGACTGGAATATAAAAAACATTTGAATGATGTAGATGCTGTAACATCAAGGTTATCGTCCGATGGTGTTCTCACCATTAGAGCTCCCAAAATGGCTCCCTTAAAAGGCTCATCCAATGTACAGACAGGTAAACCAGCGGCCACTAAAGCAGGACAGGAGAATCCAGATGATAAGCAAGAGAAAATGGAAGCAATAAAAAGCACTAGTTACCTTTTTTATGTATTTCTCCTATTTTTTAAGTAAATTTATGAATAAAGCGCAGAAAATTTAAAAGAGTCGCGAAATATGGTAGAAAATGTCACTGAAATGATACAGGATTTGGGCTGGACATCATTAAAGGAAAGGCATTGTTCGTTGTGGCGGAATCTTCTCACGAAATTCCAATCACCAACTTTCTCCCATGAATGCGAAAACTATTTGTCGACACCGACCTATATAGGGAAAACTATCGCCACGATAAAATGTTCAAATGTGTGTGAAATCTTATAGGACATAACTGCCAAGGTCATCAGTCCCTAAGCTTACACACTACTTAAACTAAATTATTCTAAGGACAAACACATACACCCATGCCCGAGGGAGGACGCGAACCTCCGCCTGGACCATCGCCAAGATAAAATAAGGGAAATCAGAGCTAGCCCTGGAAGATAAAGGTGTTCATTCTTTCTGCGCGCTGTACGAGATTGGAGTAATAGAGGATTGTGACGGGGGTTCGATGAACCTTCTGCCAGGCATTTAAATGTGATTTGTAGAGTATCCATGCAGATGCAGATGTAGAAGAAAGAAAAGAGATCCTACACTTTGTTCTTACTCAGTGCACAAAAAACGTTCAGTTTAATGCTATCAGGAACATGATGCAATGTTTGATGTGGATTTTAACTGCCCCAAATCCTACAGTTGTGTGTGTTAACCTTACCACTCAAGTGAAAAGTCGACTTGTCTCAAAAGATGATTTTATCCAAGAAATGTTCATCCTCATGTAACCGATTTAACATCTCTGCACAGAAGTTCATGCGAATAATTTTATCGGTGTCTTTTATTGCTTGTACGACCGTCAATCTGTACGGGTTCAAACGCAAACGGTTTCTCAACAGACGCCAAACAGTCGTAAATGGGATTTTCAGTGAGCGAGATGCACGACGGATCGATTTCTTAATGCTGTTGACAAGAAATTGTCTCACTCGCTCAGCGACGTCGTCAGACATCCTTGGACGACCTGATGATTTTCCATGCCTTACCGAGCACCCTGATCTACAAATCATTTATTCCACTCATAAATTGTAGGCCTACTAGGAGGATCTTTATCGTACTAGGTACAGAAATAAGGCTGGACTGTTGTCACCGACTTCGATTCTTCAAACCAAAACACACAGCTAGCACGCTCGGGTCCAGCGAAGGCAGCCATCTTTAACACAACTGCCGCTAGCGCTCTTTAGGGTGCGATTTGGCACTAGCGAACTACACGAGACAAAACCTTATCTATTTCCCTACAAATTGACATTACAATCACCACTGTAGGTACTATGAATTTTCAATGTTGTAAAGTCCTTTATGAAACACCCTGTACATCCCCTCCGTAGCTGTGCCAGACTGCGCATGAGCCACACGGCAGGGGCATACACTTGGCTGGTCGTAATTTGTGAAGTGAATTTCAGTTTCAGTTGATAGTTTCTCCGCCACAATTGTTCGCAGCTGCTATTCGCTTGAATTTGCAACTCATTTAATATCCATAATAATCAGCAGTTGCTCTTCAGGTATCGTTAACAACAAAACTGAATTAATTTTCTCTGTATCTTCTTCGTATATGCTAACTGATAGCATTTGTCTTTGAGCAGGTCCCAGAGTTTCGCAGTGAAGTGGAACCCAATTAGTGTTTCCAACTTTGCTTGGATGAAACAGGAAGAACTTGGTATGCAAACGAATTATCTATTTCTGCTGATGAACTATATACGTTTTATTTATTAGTTAACTTCCTGAACATTTGTTCGAATGATATCGGGATTCCTTTAGAAATTATGGAAAGATTAGAAGAAACAGGCAACAGCTGACTACTCAGTGAATTATGGTGAGAGTGATGATTCCTGTGCTAATTAAAATCCAAAACTCAAACACAGTAACTTCCTAGCCAGGAGAAAACATCAGCGATAATAGCTTTCAGAGTCAAAGACAACGCAGTAATTTTTTGGCTGCCCTAAACGAAAAAGGTAGAAAAAGCTTAAAGCTAAGCAGTGTGCAAACCCGGTATCGTTTCGTAATATCTGAACGTGAATTGTGTAAATGGAACAAAGATTTACACGAAGCGCGATGCATGTAAAAATGAAACTCGCAGAATTGTGAAAGAAAAAGTATTAGAAATAACTAGAACTCCTGACAGTCAATGCACAACTGTCGTTGGAGATCTACGTGACCGAACGCTTGAAATTGTGAGATTAGGATTACAGGTTCCTAGGTTTCTTCAACTTAGTGAAACAGGTTTAGGAAATTATATGGCAAAGAAAGTCGAAACTTACTAAGTTTACTTCAAGTGAACGTGTGGAGGAGATGTGATAAATTCGTAGCTGACGAAAAGACGAAGATCGTGTTATCGTATAAAACGCTGTGAATAAAATCAATTTGTCAAGTTTAGGGTAATATCTGTGTGTAAACCGCACTTTATAATTTCAACCGAAAGAAAGACAAAGTCGATTGCGCACTCTATGAATGCTATGTCACAGTCGTTGACAACAATGAGAGTATCAATGAATTACTGTTTCCGCAGCTTTATATCTGTCTTCAGGAAAATAAAGACAAATTAGGACGTAAAATTTAAAAAAAACCTTGTTTAATAACAAAAATCTTATAGACAACATTTTAAAATCTGGAGAAATATGAAAGAATAATTTTAGGTATTACATCCTAAACGTCTTCTTACCATTTGCAGAAAGCAATTCACTGCTTTTGTTGGACTCTTGGCCTGAACATAACATCGCATCTGTCATTAGGAGGACGACGACTAAATTCGGCCTTCTCGACACTGTATTTCGCAGAAATTTGTCAGACAATGTAATTTCTGATAGCTCTTTGTCATTTCAGATTTTTCAGCTAAATAGTATTATTAAAGGTAAGTCGCTTGTGGATTGTGAATTTGCATCACCAGGTCTCAAGGAACTCTGCAAAAATGCAGAAGAATGGCTACGACCTTTTCTTACTCCATCCCAATTCTGTCTAAATAAAACAAATAATCATTGTGACGTGACTTAATGCATTAATTTTCCCTTGTGAAACGAAAATGTTTGTTTTCGTCATCCAATAGACATTTTGCGTATTTGTTACGACTACAGCAAACCATTATGGAACTGCTTCAGTGTTAGTAAACTATACAATATTCAAGAATTATTATAATATTTGCTCTGCAGAAATTATTATAAATACTGAAGTCAAGGTATTAATGTTGTGGCTGTGCCCTCTTGTGATGTTTTGTGGTTCCTAGCTGGATAAGGAGAGGGTGGTATGATAGGTAAACGGTCAGTTTTCTCTCACTACGACAGAAAACACTCGTGGTTAAGATACACTTTACTATAGGAACGAATTGAGTACTTAACTTCAATGATGTCCAATCTGAAGTTCTGTGGGCAACAGCAATCAAATAACATGTATTAATTCTTGAATCTTGTCCGTGTCCATATCACAACTACACAGGGTGGTCCATTGATAGTGACCGGGCCAAATATCTCACGAAATAAGCATCAAACGAAAAAAGTACAAAGAACGAAACTCGTCTAGTTTGAAGGGGGAAACCAGATGGCACTATGGCTGGCCCGCTAGATGGCGCTGCCATAGATCAAACGGATATTTTTATTACATATTCGTGTAGTGCGTAAAGAAATATGAATGTTTTAGTTGGACCACTTTTCAAAATCAAATATGATTCGCACTGTATCAGTGCAAAGTCTTTTCTTCCTTCCTTCTTATCGCTGTCAAGACAGTTTTTTCGCAATGTTTGGAATAAACAAGTGTGTGTAGTTACTTGAAATCTTTCTTTATAGTTGCTGTATCCATAGTCTAATGCATCCTTCATTCTTAGGGAAGCCGTACAAATAAAACCCTTTATGTCCTGCTATTCTAGGAATAGTCCGGATTGTAATGTGTAAATGGTACCACGCACATCACTTTCAACCAGTAGCTTACGTCATAGTCCATTTCTGCATATAAAAATATGATAAACATGGTCCACCAGCTGTAAAGGAACGCAGTTTCTTTGAAACTTATCTTGACAAAACTCTCCGAACAGCCGTAAGCAGAATACGGCACTATGATTGCTTTTCAGGTATTCACAGGAGAGATGCTGGAGCCAAGAAAGTAACCTTATGGCCCGACTACATGTTTTGTACATAACGGTAAGAAGAAGATGGCCACAGTGTGGTGCGGCAACTGCCGCCGTAGGATAGTTGGATAGGAGCAGCACTGGATAGCGAACAAGTTAACACAGTAAAATGAAGAGTAACTTAATACGTGTTTCTCCAACCATATGAAGACTCATTACAAATAAGGCAGCAAGAAACAGAGTCCAGCTACCAATGTCAACAAGGATGAGCCTCTCTCTGAACTAAGCACGAACGATGGTGTCGGAGCCGCGACTAGGCGGAGACCGCGTAGCATCACGTAGCGAAGGGGTTACATCTGCCAGTGGGTGGGTGAGTGACTGCTGCTGGCCGTCCTACATCGCGGCAGTGGAGGGCGCTCATAGTACAGGCATGGCTCAGTGGGCATGCTCCACCGGATCCACCAGATCCTGCACGACCGCTATCGGCACCTGGTTGAAACTTGCCATCCTGTAGACAACTTGAAGACGCCAGTAGGGTGGTATGGATACATGATGCCACATTACTAGTATCTATGGTCGAAGGCTGTAGCACCCATTAGTTACATACACTGATCTCAGCGCAAATTGACTCTTCCTTCCCGCATTACATTCACTCACATTTACGAGAATAATAGAGTCTTGTGTAGCGGACAGTCGAATATAGTGCAGTCACAATGTTTCGAAAACAGGAAGAAGGGGATTAGAAAAATACTGATTTGCGTTCGTCCATGATAGATGTACGTGTAACAGTTAATCTAATGCAATCAACGCGGAGGCGCTGTAACAAATATGTATTGAAAGGTCGCACGCTGAATCGCGGATTAGGGGTGTCTTGGTGTTCATCTTCTATTTGCGGTAGGAACATGGAGTAAAAAGGTTTCTATACCTATTCTTACTGTAGATATGTGTCAATATAGTATGCAAAGTTTGAACGGTGAGCCGGAGCTGGCGCCCAGCCAAAACGTGCAAATCGATTAATTCCTTTCGCAAAGGATTTTAACTCGGCCGAAATTAATGCTCAGCTAATGACACCATTTGTACTTGCAGCATTCTGATTTTACGTGAAAAACAGTCACCCTCGTTCGGATTTTACATGCATAGACAGTTACCCTGAGATAATTGAGAACTGGAGTGAGAAGCAGCGTTCAAATTTGGTCCGACGGAGTGTTAACCGTTCGAAAAATCTTGCTTCGTTTGGATTTTAAACGCAAAAAATGCGTTTTCCTTTGGAGGTGTTTGAAGCGCACCACTTCTGTATTTTAAATTTGTACGAATCGTTTCTAGTTTTTCACGAAGTTAGATGCATGGATAAAGTCAAAACGAATTTCTTTTGATCGAACAATCTTTATCGAATTTCTTTTGATCGAACAATCTTTATCCGTTGTTGCGATATGATAGTTTTAAGTCAAGCTAAATGTAGAACGTAAAATTTGTTCATACGTGAACTGAATGCACGAAAACGGACTAAAGTGAATCAAATAAATAAAAAAAGAGTTTCTACGATAAAATTGAAAAATCGCTTACAAAAATCTAGCTTCATTCCGATGTTACTTGAAGAAAACACTTTTTTGTGAGTGTCTTTTTCGTCTTTTCTTACGCACGCATCCTCTATGTGTCAGACTTTGACGAATGGGTTCAGATTTTGTAAAAAGATAGAAAAATGCATGCACTTAACAGAAATCCAGATTTTTTTGAAAGATTAACTCGTTGCCACGATACAGAGCTCTAAAAGTGTACATAAAATGCACGTAAAATACGTTTTACGTGAATCGTGCGTACCGGTAAACTTTAAAGTGATACAAATGGTAATAAAAAGTGTATTCTTACTGTAATTATATGAAGCATTTGTAAAAAAAGTTTCCTCGTTAGTTTTTTAAGTGCAAAAAATCAAACGTTGTTACATTGAACTGTATTTGGTAGCAATGCGTTGCATTTTAAGCGCTGAATTTATGTATAATTAAAAAACCGATTATTACAGATGATTATCGTTTCGTTGTTTATACGTTAAAGATTTTACTGACCAGTGGCTTAAAATCATGTAAAAATGTTTGAACGTGTACAAAAATACACGTACCACAAAAATACACATACCTTTGCCTTTCGCGGGCAAGTGCTCTACCATCTGAGCTACCGAACCACGACTCACGCCCGGTCCTCACAGCTTTACTTCTGCCAGTACCTCGTCTCCTAGCTTCCAAACTTTACAGAAACTCTCCTGCGAACCTTGCAGAACTAGCAAAGGTCCCGAGTTCGAGTCTCGGTCTGGCACACAGTTTCAATCTGCCAGGAAGTTTCATATCAGCGCACACTCCGCTGTAGAGTGAAAATCTCATTCTGGAAACATCCCCCAGGCTGTGGCTAAGCCATGTCTCCGCAATATCCTTTCTTTCAGGAGTGCTAGTTCTGCAAGGTTCGCAGGAGAGCTTCTGTAAAGTTTGGAAGGTAGGAGACAAGGTACTGGCAGAAGTAAAGCTGTGAGTACCGGGCGTGTGTCGTGCTTCGGTAGCTCAGATGGGGACAGTTCAGCGCTAGCGGCCGTGCGAAGCGGAGGTCCGATACTTCCGCCTGTGCGGCGTGTGCGAGTGTTCGTTTACTTGTGGACTTAGTCTGCGCGCGGGCTAGTAACAACGATCATGGCGAACAAGTACAGGAAAACTACATTACGATTCAATTTCTGCAAAGACTACGAACGACCAAAGGCTTTAGCAGTGGAACGATTCATTCGAGAGGACGTCAAGATACCGCCAAACGATATTGTCGGAATTCATCTGTCCATCGTTAGTCCCACGGTGTATGTTAAGATGGTAAATGACGCGGCGTGTGAGAGAATTCTACAGGCGACAAAAGCAGGTCTCCGATTTTGCCATAGTGACGGGAATGTCGGCACGGTAACTGTAGAACACGCTGGTCTGGGTGTACGGACAGTACGTGTTTTTGAGCTGCCATTTGAGCTCCCGGCTGACGAAGTTATCGAGGCTTTTAAGCCATACGGCACGGTACATGGTCACACAGCAGAACGCTGGACACAATTCGCCACGTACCCAGTTCTTAACGGAGTGCGACAGATCACTATTGATCTTCAGAAGCATGTACCGTCCTATCTGACAATTGGTGGTTATCGGGCGGTGGTGATTTACGATGGTCAACCACGTACATGTTCTGGCTGTGGACAGGAGGGACATCTCAGGTCGAACTGTATGCAACGGCGGATTACGCAGCTGCCTTCAGATGTGCGGGAGCCGTCGCCGGCGATGACAGTACTACCGATCACCTATGTCAAAGCCCTCACTGCGTCCGCTGATGACCGAAAAGACACAGCCCTGGTGGAAGATCAAGATGGCACTCGCCGAAACCTTGTAGCAGACGTCGGGATGACAGAGGTTGCTGCTCCATCGAGCATACAATCTACGGCGACAACATCAGATGAGACCGAGCTCCCACCAAGCACAACGATAGTACACGACGCAGTTCCAGCCACTACGGATGCTGTTCCGTCTGGAACGCACTCTGTGACGACAACATCAGTTTCGACCGAAATCCCGCCAAGTACAACGATGGGACTCGAAACACTTTCTGTTCCTACGGATGCTTTTCTGTCGGGCAGCCGTGATTCCCTACAATCTGAGGACACGGAAGAAAGATCACGCAAACAACGTTCCCCGAAAAGGAGGAAACGGCGGCGTCGCACGACATCTCCTAGGGATGACTCCCCTTGCCCCGACGACGATGTGCCTGTGGACCAAGACGACACAACAGCTTCTACGAAACAGGGTAAGGCAATGGAAACTGTTCGATCAGACCCGCAGCGGTCTGTCACATTGACGGTACCGGGACGTGGTGATGCTGAAGAGGAATCACAACCAGTTGGCTCTCCAGACGCAGAAGCTGTGGCAATGGAAACGAATATATCACTGCCTGCAAATATGTGGTATGACGATATTGAGGAGGCGCCGGACGTCATACAGAGGCAGCCGGCACTCACGAAGACGGCCTAATAATTGCTGAAGGTGAAGGGAGAGGGGCGAGAGAACGTCTTACGTCTTCTAACTCAGCCCCCAGCGCCGATGCAGGGAGATGGTGTTGCGCATCGACAGAGTGGGATTAAACGCCATGCGAACCGTATTGCGACATTAAATATAAATGACGTGCGTTCACCGGCCAAAATAAACCTACTGAAGGAAACGATTCGGGCATCTGATGTGGATATTGCTTTGCTGCAGGAAGTCCACATAGCTGCACTCCCATACATCGCAGGTTACCAATCCTATTCGTCACATGGAGATCACAATGGGAGTGGGGTGGCAGTTTACGTACGAGATGGCTTCCCAGTGGAAAATGTGTGTTACCTTCCGTCGGCCAGGGGAATGGCTTTCACGACGTTTGGGACACGCATCATCAATCTTTATGCACCGTCAGGAAACAATCGGCGGCGGGAAAGGGCGCGATTTTATGCAGAAGACATTGCCCCACTTTTCCATGGACGTTATGAATGTGTAATAATTGGTGGAGATTTCAACTGTGTTCTCAGCCAGAAAGACCAATGGCCGCAAGCAAACATCAGCCAAGAGTTGCGAATCGTTGTCAACGACCTTGTACTTAGTGACACGTGGGAATTACGACATGGAGATGCACCGGGATACACCTATGTGACAAGTCATTCGGCGAGCAGGTTAGATCGCATTTATATCTCACGTGCTCATGCAAATGATGTCCAGGACGCGGAACGCTGGCCATTGGCATTTTCCGATCACAGCGCTTACATCTGTACGGTGCTTCTTCCCCGTAGAGAGGTGTGGACCAGTAAGGCCCCGTGGAAATTAAAACATTCAACATCTACATGATCCTGAATGCCGTCACCGGATCCTTGAGACATGGACGATGTGCAAGCGAAGGGTTGGAAGGTATGCGACGAAGCTTGATTGGTGGCTGACTTGTGCTAAACCGGCGCTTCGCCGTACGTTCATCTCATATAGCAGGGAGATGGCAGAATGGCGCCGCCGTACGACCGACTTTTATTTTGCAGCGCTGCGCGACCTGGACGATGGTCCGCCAGGACAGGACGTCTGGATCGAACGCAAAAGGATAATAGCTAAACTAGTGGCTTTAGCTCGGAAACATCTTCAGGGAACCATGGTGCGCGCCAGATGTCACGATACGATACTGCACGAGATTCCTTCCATGCATCACGTCTTGAATGAACGAAAGCACCGACGACGCGTCTTGGTACGGGAATTAATTACCCGCGAAGACCGAAGAGTGACGCGTCAAGCGGACATTGTCTCTGCATTCGTCGACCATTACCAACACATCTATCGGGAAGAAGCAGCCCCTGTCGATGACCTCGAACGTATAGCCATGTACGTCTCCCGTACACTGACGGTGGACGCCGCGGGAACCTTACTGGAAGCCATTAGCTGTGAGGAAGTACATGATGCGATCGCAAAGGGTGCGTTGAATCGGTCCCCAGGCATTGATGGACTTCCTGCTGAATTTTATCGAGAATTTCGCAACGAAATGACAAAGTGATGGACGGAAATGTACAACGAGATGTTAAATTCCGATGCGCCTATTCCACCGGCTTTTATGGAAGGCCTCTTGGTGCCAGTACATAAGCCGAAGCCAGGAATTACGGTCACACATTATCGCCCCATCACCCTGCTTAATGCCGACTATAAGATCTTTGCACGGTTGCTAGCGTCCCGATGTCGTATGTTAATTCGTAGCGTTCTCTCTCCAGAACAGACGACACCGGGTGGATCGGTGAATGTGCAAACAGCTACTGGCGAATGCCCTGATGTGATAGCGCTGGCGGAGGAGTGCCGGCTTAAAGCGGCGATGGTGGCGGTTGATTTTGACAGTGCTTTTGATAAGGTGCGCCACAACTATCTGTACGCTGTACTGGAACAACTGGGATTTCCAGACCGTTTTACTGGTCTCATTCGAAGGATTTATGGGGGCGTACAATCCTTGGTACAGGTTAATGGGCGTATAGCAGGGCCCATTCAAATTCGACGATCCGTTCGCCAGGGCTGCCCTCTTTCGATGCTGCTGTTCGCGATAGCGTTGGAACCATTAATTGGGAGGCTCACAAATTCTCTTTCTGGGATGGAACTGCGGGGCTACACCTTCAAATGTCGTGCCTATGCGGACGACCTCCTGCTGCTCGTTCGTTCTGAAGAAGAGGTGAAGATGGTCCTTGAACTGTTGTTGGACCACAGTGTGACGGCGGGTAGTGCAGTGAACATGAACAAATCGGCAGCAATGCCTGTTGGAAGGGGCCTTACGCCGGAAGAAATCAGTCCGTTTCCTTATGTGCAACGATTCCACTATCTCGGCATAGACTTTACCTCATCTGTAAAACATACTGCGGCAGTTAACTACCGACGTATTTTACAGACAACACGTACCATGGTCCGACAACATCTCCTACGGCGCCTTGATCCTTTGCAGCGAGTCGAATATCTGAACACTTATGTGGTTTCTCGAATGGTGCATATTTCGCAGATCCTGCCCCTACCACTCACGCTCGGACGTCGACTTCAATCAGCATTAGGCTATTTTGTGATGATTGGATCGCCCCTCAAGGTGCGATACACAACGCTCACGCTCCCTACGGACAAGGGGGGACTCGGACTTACGAATGTTCACTGCCGAGCGACGGCGCTCCTTCTAGCCACGATGTACAAGCAATGGCGTAGCGGGCGTGATTCCCTTACATCCCGCCAACTGGATCTCCTAGTTCAAGCGTCCCTCACACCTCCGGTAGCGGTGGGCAACATTACGCCACATTTTGCGCATGTATCAACATTTATCGTGGAACTTAGTTATCTCAGAGACGAGCTTCCGCGCACGAGACCACCATGCGCGAAGGATTTTTATGTTTGGCTGCAACGACGGATAAGTCGTAATGTCATTGAACTCAAACACCCCAAGTTGCATTGGCCGAAGATTTGGAGACATGTGCACCAAAAATTTTTTCCTACTTTCGTTCGGGCACTGTGGTTCTCTGTCACCTGTGGCAAATTCAACACCAACCAACGACTCTATGCAATTGGACTCGTGGACACTCCGCTATGCCCGAAATGTCGCCAAGTGGATGACGACCATCACCGCTTAACTTGTATCGCGGTGGAGGACGTATGGCTCCTAGAAAGACAGATGGTGGCTTGCTACCTCCGTGTGACCCCGCAACATATTACACCTGCTTCCTTCTTACATCCGGAGAGTGACTATTTTCCGGCGACTAAATCACACTCGATCATCTGGGTCAAAGGTTGGACGATCGCGTACCTCTATGGGGACGCTGCCAAGTCGCGACTCGACTTTTGGTATTTCTTGCAGCAAGCCCACAATGAGGTTCATAGATGGTCACACTATCGGAAAACCTTTGCCAGCTATCTTCAGGCAGTCTTCCTCGACCCCCACGCAGTTGGGATGTGCCGGGTGCAGTCGGTGTGCACATTTGACAGCTGATAATGAACCTCCGGCTTCTCTCACCGCTCCATATATAATGCTCATACTATACCATGAAATGATCTACATGTTCCTATTAACAGAACGATCTTTATGGAAAATAAATAAATAACAAAAAAAAAAGGTGGTAGAGCACTTGCCCGCGAAAGGCAAAGGTCCCGAGTTCGAGTCTCGGTCGGGCACACAGTTTTAATCTGCCAGGAAGTTTCATATCAGCGCACTCTCCGCTGCAGAGTGAAAATCTCATTCTCGATATACTGTTTGATCGAGTATTTGAACCATGCAGAAAATTAAACTATTCCGAGAACTGCTATAAAAATTGTCAGAAAAAAAGATCATCATTTTTCTGAACAATATGAAATGTTTTACTGCCTTTTTTGAAAAAAATCTATGCTGCCTTGTGGAATATTTATTTCTAGACAAGATAGCTTAAGTTCGTCAATTTTAGTACAGGATTGAAAAGTTGCTACTGTTTTGTCATTCATACATTGTTTCGCAGTTCTCCTTATTTCAGTCAATCATACTGGTTATTGCAACATTTTTCGCCATAAATATTCATGTGGCGTTTTCTAGCTGTGGTTTCATAAGTTGAAATTTTTATCATCGTACAGTTTATATGAACAATGACAGGAATTTTAAGATAAACAGATAACAGCATGTATTCCATTGAATTGTTTATTATTTTGTTAAGAACTGCGTGATGGAATACACGGCTGTATTGGTATATTTTATTAGGGACAGTCGATTTCGGTCTGGAATCAGACCCTCATCGGGTCCAAAATCCATCTCGTCCATGCATTTGCATCATTGGAATAACAGATATCAGATGTACATCGTTCCATTGCTAATAGCAGTTGTACACATATTTCTATTTAACTTTAATCACCTGAGGATGTATAGAAAATGCAGGGAAGCAAAAATGAAATGGCTGCAGGAGAAATGCGAAGTAATTGGAAAGAAAATGGTCGGAAACACAAATTTTAAATTAAGATGGTCAAAACAACCTTCGGTGTCATTACAAATGCAAGAGGAAAGCCACTGTTAAACGCAGAGGAGGGAGCAGATAGGTGGGAAGAGTACACTGAAGGACACTAAGACGGAGACGATATGTTCGATGACGTGATAGAAGAAGATTGGGAATCGATTTGGAAGACACAGGGGATACAATATCAGGAACAGAATTTGACAGAGCTTTGGAAGAGTTTGTAATCAAATAAGGCAGAATGGATAGCTAAAATTCCTTTGAAATTTCTATAAAATTTATGAGAAATGGCAAACAAACGATCATTCATATTGATGTGTAGAATCTAGAAGACTGGAGATATACTTTCAGACTTGAGTAATCCCGAAAACAGAATGGGCAGATAAATGCTGGAGCTACTGAACATTCAGTTTAACATGTCATGTATCCAAGTTACTGAGAAGAATAA
The DNA here is from genome assembly GCF_023864275.1 of Schistocerca cancellata. Lineage (NCBI taxonomy): Eukaryota > Metazoa > Arthropoda > Insecta > Orthoptera > Acrididae > Schistocerca > Schistocerca cancellata. The sequence goes on along the minus strand of NC_064633.1, from coordinate 114,616,569 downwards.
TATACAGAATAATTGAATATAAAGTTGTGGAACTCATAGATGGCGATCATATTGGCTTTAGGAAATATGAAGGCAGGAGAGAGGCAGGTTGACGTTGCGCTTGATAATTGAAGGAAGTGTTAAGAAAAATCACGACCAATTTGTATAATTTGTTTACGTAGGAAAAGCGCTCGACGACGCAAAGTGGTTGATGATGGTTGATGTTGTTACAAAAATAGCCATAAGCTGTAGAGAAGAAAAGGGTAATATGTGTACAAGAATCAAGTGGTAACAATGCAAATGGAGGAACAAGAATGAAGTACGTAGAGTAATAAAGTATGGGACAGTATTTATGTCCCTGTAGTTCAATTTGTACATCGAGTAAGCAATGATGGCAATAAAAGAAAGGTTAAGAACGGGATTAAGATTTGTCGTGTAAGGATGTCAATGATAAGATTCGTTAACCACGTTGCTATCGTCATTGAAACTGACGAAAAATTACAGGATTTACTGAACGAGATGGGCGTAGAATATGGATTGAGAGTAGGCCGTAAAAAGACTACAAGGAACAGCATCAAAATTGATGAGAATATAGTAGACAAAGTGAAGAAATTCTTCTCTCTTCGAAGCAAAATAATACATGATGCCAGAAACAAGATGGATACAAGAAGTAGATTAGCATAGCCAAGGTGGCATCTATTGCTAAATTAAGTCTTTTATTGGTAGATATAGGCCTTAATTTGAAGAAGAAATTTCTGAGAAAATACGTTAGGAGAACAGCATTGCATGGTAGTTAAATATGGACTACAGGAAAACAGGAGAAGAAGGGAACAGAAGCAATGGCGATGTGGTGCCATAGAAGGACGCTGAACAGTAATGGATGATGAGATACCAGATGAAAAGGTTCTCCATAAATTCGCCAAAGAAACGAATTTGTGGAAATTACTGGAGCATGAAAAGCGATGTCTGAGTTACGTTGAATGAACTATTAGACAATTTGTGCCCAACCCTTTGTTGAGGGTGGCGGCAGGGATGTAAAATATGCTGTTCTTGTACGAGTGTTGTCCGATGGTCTGTATTGGTCTGACGTTAATGAGGCATTCTTCAGACTGGTTTTTTGACTTGTGCGAGGTGTTTAACTGATTGCCGACTTCAGTGATAAACAACTCCTTTTTGTCATTCATCAGACGGGTGAATTCTTGCTAAGCGTTATTTAGTGTAGTGTCAGGAGTGGTTTCCAGTGCTGGCCAAAAATATGTGTGGCTTTGTAAGCTAGTCCAAAAATCTGTAGGTTACCTGTAACGACTGTGTAAACTTTAGAGAACACTAATAGGATGTCGTACTTAGGGGAGAGACTACTAAAATTATTAGTGAGCCTATAAAGGGGCAAAACCAATGGAAGAGCCTCTTACTGACGCCGGAGGAACCGGATTGGTGAGATTTCTTAATGTGTAAATCAACTGCATTGCCTCTGTAAGAAACTGAAGGCGAAATCAGGGGTGTAGGTATTAGGTAGGACTAATGTAGCTTGTGCCGTAGTTCAAACCGACACAGATGAATGTTACCAAAACAATTTGACAAGTATAGGCATTCGAAAGAGTGCTTCGAATCCACCAGGAATATGTTTCCTTTGCTGGCCGTGTCATAATTACATAGCATAGCAGCACACAGTGCATAGAAAGTCTCCTGGACTACGTCAACACAGGAACTTGGCAATTCTTACGCCATCGAAAGGAAAAAAGGAGTGACAATTGTGCGATGTGGGCAAATGTCATATCTACGTTCACGAGATAGTTATTTTAATACTGTTATAGACCGAAAATCTATAAATATTAGTGTTGTTCCCATAATGTGTAAAAATATGTATCTTCATTGGCCCTGAAATCGTTAGGTCCAGCATAAAGTGGCTAACAGGGAAGTTTAGAAAGCGTTGTTCAGCACTTTTAAAGTTTGTTACCATTTACTTTTAATCTTTTACACTACCTGAACTGTTACGCAACGTTCGCTCTACTTTTATATTTCCTTTCAGTGTCGCAAATTTGAGTAATGTAAATATATATTTAATGTATCTGTATGTCCATAACTTAACTTTTATCTGTTCAAGTATTTCTCTTCAACGACTTATTTCATTTTGTTTAAAAAAAAATATATTCCTGTACTGGAGAGTATCTCGTTTCAGTGTTAACGATATTCTGCCCATTTACAATTGCATACGTACTGGAAGAGAAACGATTGTTCATGTACTGTACGTTGTCAAACAGCCGTATTATCCTAAAATTATTCTAAAGGCTCCTACGCGCCACATACCTGCACAATGGAGAAAGAAGAGTTGCAGTAGTCTTCGTCTTATACTGTTTTTTTTTATAAATTTACAATACAGCGTTTCGAGAATATATTAACTATTTGGCAAAGATTTACAATACACACCAAAGAATTTCCATTACATTCTCATACGGGCTGTGCTGACCTGTTACTATGGAGAAGCGATGCTGAATTTATCAATGTCTAAGCCTACTTGATAAGGATTCGAAACACTCGCGTAGTACACTAGAACTGCTTGTAATACCATTTTGTATGAGGTTTGTGAAACGTCCCCTTAGAAAAATTTATACATGACTGTGCTTAAACTGACACACAATATTTTTAGCGCAACGCAATCTGACTTTCAGAAATCCCTACAAAAGAATGGCCCTGACTAACATTAACCTATACCTTTCAAAAATCACTTACCTCACAAAAATCTTCATTACTCGAACTACTGCAATACAGCGAGCGCCACTACTGCCAGCTAAATAAAAGATTCAAACTACGGAAGGCACTAACTACTAGTAGGCATACTTAGCAAACGAAAGATTTTAATAGAGAACAAACAATGTATTTACCTTAATATTCATAATATATATAGCAGTTCATGACAAATTTCAAAACTCCACCATCTCTCTCCCCACATCCACCACTGCTGGCGGCTCACCTCCAACTGCGCAACGCTACGCGCTGTTCACGTCTAGCTGCCCAACACTACAATGGCAAACAACAATGCAAACTAGCCACAGACTGAACACAGCACAGCCAGTGATTTTCATACAGAGCGCTACGTAACGTTGCCAATGAGAAAATATAAACAGCCTACTTACATAGCCCCCATGCTTCCCACAAAAAATTTAATAAATTGTTTTGGGCACTGGGCAATACATATTTGTTAAAATTTTTCATAATCGTAATTACAATAACAAAGAAATCAAATGCACACACTTAATGATACAATGTTGGTCAAAAGCTAAAATTTTCTCACAGTCCCATAAAGACAGTCCATATTGTTCATCACAGTAAAAATTCAGTGCTTTTTTTCAAAGTCTGAGCAGTAAAAGACAATGCACACGGAAGTAGTGGATTTCCATGCAGTCTTGAAGAAGTAGTGTTGTCCTTCCAACTGAAAGACAGTGCTGACTCTTGACATGCTGACAGGTAATGGGCCACAACAGAGCAAACCCACAGCAGAGTCATTCGACGTTTTGAAGAAGATTGGTAGGTAGGTCATCACAGAGCAGACCTACTGTAGTCCTTGTAGAAATTGTGGACAGGCCCACTGTAGTCCTGGTAGAGATTGTGGTATTGGTGGGCCACCAGAGGTGCAGACCCACTGTAGTCCTTGTAGAAATAATGGTATTGGTGGGTCATCAAAGGTGTGGACCCACTGTAGTCCTTGTAGAGATGGCCAGCAGCCATCTGTTGTGACTGTGCAGGTGTACAATCACCATTGAAGAGTCTTGCGGAGAATATAGCAAGTCCATAACCACCACTTGTGCACTCACAAAGTTTTTGGAATTGTCCTTAGAACCAGCAATGCTGTTATCCAGTCCCTTGCTGAATTATTAACACACGTGCAAACACTAACAGTCCCTACTTCTCACATATTGTCCATATACTATGACCAACAGAAAAGTGTTCAGTGAAATGTAACTAACAAGTTACTTAATTTGATGAACTGCTGTCAATTACAATTTTATAACATAAAAATACAATAACAATGGTACAAAATACATCATTAAAGAACATAACAATACAGATAACATTTGTGGTACAGGCTTTACAAAAGACTCGAACTAACATATACATCAGTGTTACAGGGATTATGACATAAGTAAATACATAAAAGATCAGAATAACTTTTGAAACATCAACTTTACACATGAGCATTAAAACAAAACAGAATAAATAATGTCTAAGCATATTTACAAGGTAAATAACATATTATTAATGCCAATTATATTTGAGGATAACAGTATTCCTCATCATAGTGAATGTAGCTTAGTATTAGAAGAAGAAAAAATTCTATGAAACTACAAAGAGACAGGAAGAAAACAAATACACAAGGGTACACAAACACATAGTGGGATAACACAAAAGGAAAGGACAGGGTTTGTTTTCAGTGTAACATCTGGTACTGCAGTCCAACCCAAAACTTCATTCCATATATCGTCCCTCTTATTTCAACATTTGCTCCAGCCAAAAAAATCGTATCCAAGCATGCTTTCTGTATTTATTTCACATATTTCTTACCTCATTATTTATTTCCAAGAAAATCCTACCTATACCTGCTTTCTGTACATTTTTCGTATAACTTCTCAATGCATTTCTCCCAATTCATCGCAATTCATTCTCTTCTATAGTCTACCCCCTCTTAGGCTAACTTAAATCTACTGAGCTCAGATGTTAAACTAAGGGACGAGGTAATGCAGCAGCACAAAACAATTAATACAAACATCAATGACAAAAAATTCAAATTGGCAAAGCAATTGCAATATTACAACTAATATAAGGCACTGTGCAGCAAACAAGAAAACTAAATCCGTAGTAAAACTGGCTTAACAGAGTAACACAAAGTCAAATTCAGTAACACTATGTGTGGCAAGCAGCAGCAGCAACTTATATCTAAACATGACATAGCTCAAGGAAAAAAAAAAAATTACACTAAAGACAACAGTGCAGACAAGGGAAATGTATATTCACATCTTAATATCTATGTAATTAAAGTGGTGCACCACAAAAACTAATTCTACAAAAAATTACCAACTACTCGAAAAGATAATTATATATGCAGTTACTGTTAACAGTCCCTTCTTATTGTTCTTTCCATTCCAAGAGCTCCTTTTTCGAAGAATGTGGATCATAAAATAATTATTTAATAGATCTGTTGACAGAAAGTGTTCACATTAGCAAATGCATCTAAGTTTATTTTATAAAACTAATGCTGCAACACAGCTGGAAACCAGATATTAAACAAAATGAGCAATCTCTCAACTACAAAGACAATAGATGTAAAATGTTTCTCATCATTTCATTAGGCATTTTAGTAAATATCATAAATTACGAGCTACACAGTATGCTTTCAACAAGGAAATGTCAATAGCGAGGATAATGGCCTCCCCTTTCTTTCTTTTTTTTTTTTAGTATTAGAAGAAAAAAAAACTTTCAAGTAAACCAAAATGTTGCATTAAAATCTCATTAGCAGTACCAGATATGTTCTAAGTATGTGAGCCTTATAGTCGTTACGTAATCGTGCAACTAACAAGCAAGAATGTACACACACAATAACACTGTGTCGTCTGTTCGCAATAACAATGCACTCATAATTTCTGTTTAAATAAGTTCTCTTGGTTCTTGACTGGATATTTAACTTCAAGCATTGTTGCATGATAACAGTTTCTCAGTGTGACAAAGCATACTAGTAATGTGAAGTGAAAAATTTTACAGCAAAGACTAAATTAAAAAACAGTTTATCTCTCAATACACGGTTTTACATGTGAGATGTGGTGTAACCCTTTGCTCTTCTCAGTATGCAGACTTTCAACTTGAATGCAATTATCATGCGGTATTCGTCCGTAAAGAATACTGGAATTTTGCTCAAGGTTGGCGTCAATGTTATTTTTCCCTGAGTCAGCGGGCGCAAGTGGCTGCCTGCGGCGCGAGTCATTGTCTGTTCCTTTGTTGGCGCGCATCGTTATTGGTATTAGCAGACCTAGCTTCTACAAATTCACATTGTTGAAAGTGCCCTGCTCTGTTTGAATCCCACCAGTTCTGATGAAATTCAGGTCTGTCGTTCTGTTGGTAGTTCACATAGTTTCTTGTTTGTCGGTCATGTGGTGGAGAATTTCTCCCGGAATTGTAACTGCGCCCTGAACTGTTGCGTCTGAAGTTATTCTGTCTCCCTTGATAATAATTGTTTTGGTTTCCATATTGTCTGTTCCTATTGTTATCCCTGTCATATTCATAATTACGAAAGTGCAATCTTTCTCTGTAACTATTACTCTGCCAGTGGTTGTCGTATGGGTGGTGTCTGTTTTGGTCACGAATTGTGTTTTGAGAATAGTCTTGTCGTGTCCAGTTATTATTTCATTCATTGCGGAATTGCGACGGATGTGACCTGTAATTGTTGTGTTCCTGTTTTCGCGTTATGCAATTGTCAGTGTCAATTTCTAATTCTTGTAAGAACCCCTGAAAAGCTTCAATGTCGTCTTTGCATCGTCCTGCCAAAATAATATGTCGTAAATGTTCAGGTATTTTGATTAAGCAGATGCGGATGAGTTCTGAGGGGCTGTATGAGTTTGACAGGTACTGATTCTTGTGCAACATGTCTTCAAAATATTTCACAAGACTGGAAAATTCAGATTGTTCGAAATGTTTCATCATTATGATGCTATGTTTTACTCGGTCTTGTGTAGCTTGAGACCAATATGCTGAGAGGAAGGCATGATAAAATTCTCCTTCACTGTGACAATCGTGAATGACTGATCGCATTCTTACAGCTAGTTCATTCTCCAAGTAGCCACACATAAATTCTAACCTGTGCTCCAATGACCAGTTGGGAGGAAAACAATGAGAGAATTGATGGAGCCACGCTTGTGGATGAATGTCGTTGGCAGAATTCTTAAACGTTTTGAATTTACGTGTAGTAATGAACAGCTTATAGTCAAAATCATCATGTCGGTGAGTCACATGTCGGTCATTGTTACGTCGTTTCGGCGGTTCCATCTCAAAATTCGGTATGCCTTGCCAATTTCTTTCATAATTTCCGAAGTGTCCTGTGTTATTATTTTGTGGTTGTTCCGTATTTCTATGTCCCTCTTCCCGTACTGGAGCGCTAGTGTCCTCTGAAATATGTAATTCTTGTATTACCTGCGTCAACTGATCTTGTACTTCCCGGATTTCTCTTTTGTACTGTGTATTGATTTGATTTTGATTTTGTTTGAATTTTCTAATTTGTTCATACTCTTCTGTGTCAGTGAAGACTGTGGGTCTTGTGTCATTCAGATCATCATCTACCTTTGTAGATAAGTTAGTGAACTGATCTGAAAGTTTGGCTACTTTATCCGTTAGTGAAATTATTTCCTCTGCGTGTTTTTCTGCACCAAGTTTCAGAGTGTCCATTTGTGTTGAAATCGTATCTACTGTGTCCTTTAAGTTTTCCTGAGTTTTTGCAAGTTGCATAACCGAATCGGTAGATGCAACTGAGTCAATTTTAGCTTGCAAGGTGTCGTGATTTTCATGAACAATAGTTTGCAGTTCTTTTAAGGCTGCTTCATGATTCTGTAATGCATTTTCATGACGCGAAAAAATAGGTTGGAAATGCTCACAAATTTGTGTTTTTACGTCATTACAGACTTTTTGACATTTCGATTCAATGTTATGTAACTCAGCAGTTAAATCTTCACGTGTTTGTTCGAGAGTTTGTTCCAATGAGTCTAACTTTTGAAGCTTTTGTTGTGTTTGTCTCTGATTTTGTTCCATTGTGTGTAACTGTTGCTGTGTTTGTCTCTGGTGTTGTTCCATTGTGTCTAACTTTTGAAGATTTTGTCCCATTTGTTTCTGATTTTGTTCAAGCGTTGTGTCTAACTTTTGTAGCCTTTGTCCCATTTGTTGCATTAACTGTAATAACAGTGCACTGGTGTTTGAAACACGTTCCTCAGTGCTATTCGGCAGTGCATTTGAACCGGCAATATTCACATTTTGAAAAGCAGAAAATGTGTCTTGATTGATTTGAGAAAACGGTGAGGACGTAAAACCTGAATCTACAGTATTTGCAAAATAGTGTCCTATCATTTCGGATTCCTGAGGCGAGCTGTTGCCGAGTGATCGATCGATAATGCTTCCCTGTTCACTAATTGTTTCACTGCCTACGCCATTGTTTGCCGCCCGCTCCATTTCCCTACGCACAATTACCAAATTCCTATGTTGAACATTAGTTAATTCATTACATGGTGGCGCTAACACACTACTTTCGTCTTCACTGTCATTTCCCAGTTTACTTTGGAGCCTAGTATTACGTTTTTCACACGCCATTATTGTCACAATATTTCACACAACAACACAGAAAAACACAATTTGAAGAGCAAAAATAGGGGAACACATTAACATAGCACTGAAAATAATATCTAGTTAATTGCAGCTGCGAAATACTTGGTGCAAATCTACATGCATGCCACAACTGTTTTACTGTACAACAATGAAAAACTACAACTACAATGGAAAATCTCTCTATAATTACGCGCTGGCAATAAACAAAAGCTACACTAATTACACAAACTACAAGAAAAAAATCAGAAGATTCCAGTGAGATATCCTTGGCTAAGGGTCGACATATGAAACGTCCCCTTAGAAAAATTTATACATGACTGTGCTTAAACTGACACACAATATTTTTAGCGCAACGCAATCTGACTTTCAGAAATCCCTACAAAAGAATGGCCCTGACTAACATTAACCTATACCTTTCAAAAATCACTTACCTCACAAAAATCTTCATTACTCGAACTACTGCAATACAGCGAGCGCCACTACTGCCAGCTAAATAAAAGATTCAAACTACGGAAGGCACTAACTACTAGTAGGCATACTTAGCAAACGAAAGATTTTAATAGAGAACAAACAATGTATTTACCTTAATATTCATAATATATATAGCAATTCATGACAAATTTCAAAACTCCACCATCTCTCTCCCCACATCCACCACTGCTGGCGGCTCACCTCCAACTGCGCAACGCTACGCGCTGTTCACGTCCAGCTGCCCAACACTACAATGGCAAACAACAATGCAAACTAGCCACAGACTGAACACAGCACAGCCAGTGATTTTCATACAGAGCGCTACGTAACGTTGCCAATAAGAAAATATAAACAGCCTACTTACATAGCCCCCATGCTTCCCACAAAAAATTTAATAAATTGTTTTGGGCACTGGGCAATACATATTTGTTAAAATTTTTCATAATCGTAATTACAATAACAAAGAAATCAAATGCACACACTTAATGATACAATGTTGGTCAAAAGCTAAAATTTTCTCACAGTCCCATAAAGACAGTCCATATTGTTCATCACAGTAAAAATTCAGTGCTTTTTTTCAAAGTCTGAGCAGTAAAAGACAATGCACACGGAAGTAGTGGATTTCCATGCAGTCTTGAAGAAGTAGTGTTGTCCTTCCAACTGAAAGACAGTGCTGACTCTTGACATGCTGACAGGTAATGGGCCACAACAGAACAAACCCACAGCAGAGTCATTCGACGTTTTGAAGAAGATTGGTAGGTAGGTCATCACAGAGCAGACCTACTGTAGTCCTTGTAGAAATTGTGGACAGGCCCACTGTAGTCCTGGTAGAGATTGTGGTATTGGTGGGCCACCAGAGGTGCAGACCCACTGTAGTCCTTGTAGAAATAATGGTATTGGTGGGTCATCAAAGGTGTGGACCCACTGTAGTCCTTGTAGAGATAGCCAGCAGCCATCTGTTGTGACTGTGCAGGTGTACAATCACCATTGAAGAGTCTTGCGGAGAATATAGCAAGTCCATAACCACCACTTGTGCACTCACAAAGTTTTTGGAATTGTCCTTAGAACCAGCAATGCTGTTATCCAGTCCCTTGCTGAATTATTAACACACGTGCAAACACTAACAGTCCCTACTTCTCACATATTGTCCATATACTATGACCAACAGAAAAGTGTTCAGTGAAATGTAACTAACAAGTTACTTAATTTGATGAACTGCTGTCAATTACAATTTTATAACATAAAAATACAATAACAATGGTACAAAATACATCATTAAAGAACATAACAATACAGATAACATTTGTGGTACAGGCTTTACAAAAGACTCGAACTAACATATACATCAGTGTTACAGGGATTATGACATAAGTAAATACATAAAAGATCAGAATAACTTTTGAAACATCAACTTTACACATGAGCATTAAAACAAAACAGAATAAATAATGTCTAAGCATATTTACAAGGTAAATAACATATTATTAATGCCAATTATATTTGAGGATAACAGTATTCCTCATCATAGTGAATGTAGCTTAGTATTAGAAGAAGAAAAAATTCTATGAAACTACAAAGAGACAGGAAGAAAACAAATACACAAGGGTACACAAACACATAGTGGGATAACACAAAAGGAAAGGACAGGGTTTGTTTTCAGTGTAACATCTGGTACTGCAGTCCAACCCAAAACTTCATTCCATATATCGTCCCTCTTATTTCAACATTTGCTCCAGCCAAAAAAATCGTATCCAAGCATGCTTTCTGTATTTATTTCACATATTTCTTACCTCATTATTTATTTCCAAGAAAATCCTACCTATACCTGCTTTCTGTACATTTTTCGTATAACTTCTCAATGCATTTCTCCCAATTCATCGCAATTCATTCTCTTCTATAGTCTACCCCCTCTTAGGCTAACTTAAATCTACTGAGCTCAGATGTTAAACTAAGGGACGAGGTAATGCAGCAGCACAAAACAATTAATACAAACATCAATGACAAAAAATTCAAATTGGCAAAGCAATTGCAATATTACAACTAATATAAGGCACTGTGCAGCAAACAAGAAAACTAAATCCGTAGTAAAACTGGCTTAACAGAGTAACACAAAGTCAAATTCAGTAACACTATGTGTGGCAAGCAGCAGCAGCAACTTATATCTAAACATGACATAGCTCAAGGAAAAAAAAAAAATTACACTAAAGACAACAGTGCAGACAAGGGAAATGTATATTCACATCTTAATATCTATGTAATTAAAGTGGTGCACCACAAAAACTAATTCTACAAAAAATTACCAACTACTCGAAAAGATAATTATATATGCAGTTACTGTTATCAGTCCCTTCTTACTGTTCTTTCCATTCCAAGAGCTCCTTTTTCGAAGAATGTGGATCATAAAATAATTATTTAATAGATCTGTTGACAGAAAGTGTTCACATTAGCAAATGCATCTAAGTTTATTTTATAAAACTAATGCTGCAACACAGCTGGAAACCAGATATTAAACAAAATGAGCAATCTCTCAACTACAAAGACAATAGATGTAAAATGTTTCTCATCATTTCATTAGGCATTTTAGTAAATATCATAAATTACGAGCTACACAGTATGCTTTCAACAAGGAAATGTCAATAGCGAGGATAATGGCCTCCCCTTTCTTTCTTTTTTTTTTTTAGTATTAGAAGAAAAAAAAACTTTCAAGTAGACCAAAATGTTGCATTAAAATCTCATTAGCAGTACCAGATATGTTCTAAGTATGTGAGCCTTATAGTCGTTACGTAATCGTGCAACTAACAAGCAAGAATGTACACACACAATAACACTGTGTCGTCTGTTCGCAATAACAATGCACTCATAATTTCTGTTTAAATAAGTTCTCTTGGTTCTTGACTGGATATTTAACTTCAAGCATTGTTGCATGATAACAGTTTCTCAGTGTGACAAAGCATACTAGTAATGTGAAGTGAAAAATTTTACAGCAAAGACTAAATTAAAAAACAGTTTATCTCTCAATACACGGTTTTACATGTGAGATGTGGTGTAACCCTTTGCTCTTCTCAGTATGCAGACTTTCAACTTGAATGCAATTATCATGCGGTATTCGTCCGTAAAGAATACTGGAATTTTGCTCAAGGTTGGCGTCAATGTTATTTTTCCCTGAGTCAGCGGGCGCAAGTGGCTGCCTGCGGCGCGAGTCATTGTCTGTTCCTTTGTTGGCGCGCATCGTTATTGGTATTAGCAGACCTAGCTTCTACAAATTCACATTGTTGAAAGTGCCCTGCTCTGTTTGAATCCCACCAGTTCTGATGAAATTCAGGTCTGTCGTTCTGTTGGTAGTTCACATAGTTTCTTGTTTGTCGGTCATGTGGTGGAGAATTTCTCCCGGAATTGTAACTGCGCCCTGAACTGTTGCGTCTGAAGTTATTCTGTCTCCCTTGATAATAATTGTTTTGGTTTCCATATTGTCTGTTCCTATTGTTATCCCTGTCATATTCATAGTTACGAAAGTGCAATCTTTCTCTGTAACTATTACTCTGCCAGTGGTTGTCGTATGGGTGGTGTCTGTTTTGGTCACGAATTGTGTTTTGAGAATAGTCTTGTCGTGTCCAGTTATTATTTCATTCATTGCGGAATTGCGACGGATGTGACCTGTAATTGTTGTGTTCCTGTTTTCGCGTTACGCAATTGTCAGTGTCAATTTCTAATTCTTGTAAGAACCCCTGAAAAGCTTCAATGTCGTCTTTGCATCGTCCTGCCAAAATAATATGTCGTAAATGTTCAGGTATTTTGATTAAGCAGATGCGGATGAGTTCTGAGGGGCTGTATGAGTTTGACAGGTACTGATTCTTGTGCAACATGTCTTCAAAATATTTCACAAGACTGGAAAATTCAGATTGTTCGAAATGTTTCATCATTATGATGCTATGTTTTACTCGGTCTTGTGTAGCTTGAGACCAATATGCTGAGAGGAAGGCATGATAAAATTCTCCTTCACTGTGACAATCGTGAATGACTGATCGCATTCTTACAGCTAGTTCATTCTCCAAGTAGCCACACATAAATTCTAACCTGTGCTCCAATGACCAGTTGGGAGGAAAACAATGAGAGAATTGATGGAGCCACGCTTGTGGATGAATGTCGTTGGCAGAATTCTTAAACGTTTTGAATTTACGTGTAGTAATGAACAGCTTATAGTCAAAATCATCATGTCGGTGAGTCACATGTCGGTCATTGTTACGTCGTTTCGGCGGTTCCATCTCAAAATTCGGTATGCCTTGCCAATTTCTTTCATAATTTCCGAAGTGTCCTGTGTTATTATTTTGTGGTTGTTCCGTATTTCTATGTCCCTCTTCCCGTACTGGAGCGCTAGTGTCCTCTGAAATATGTAATTCTTGTATTACCTGCGTCAACTGATCTTGTACTTCCCGGATTTCTCTTTTGTACTGTGTATTGATTTGATTTTGATTTTGTTTGAATTTTCTAATTTGTTCATACTCTTCTGTGTCAGTGAAGACTGTGGGTCTTGTGTCATTCAGATCATCATCTACCTTTGTAGATAAGTTAGTGAACTGATCTGAAAGTTTGGCTACTTTATCCGTTAGTGAAATTATTTCCTCTGCGTGTTTTTCTGCACCAAGTTTCAGAGTGTCCATTTGTGTTGAAATCGTATCTACTGTGTCCTTTAAGTTTTCCTGAGTTTTTGCAAGTTGCATAACCGAATCGGTAGATGCAACTGAGTCAATTTTAGCTTGCAAGGTGTCGTGATTTTCATGAACAATAGTTTGCAGTTCTTTTAAGGCTGCTTCATGATTCTGTAATGCATTTTCATGACGCGAAAAAATAGGTTGGAAATGCTCACAAATTTGTGTTTTTACGTCATTACAGACTTTTTGACATTTCGATTCAATGTTATGTAACTCAGCAGTTAAATCTTCACGTGTTTGTTCGAGAGTTTGTTCCAATGAGTCTAACTTTTGAAGCTTTTGTTGTGTTTGTCTCTGATTTTGTTCCATTGTGTGTAACTGTTGCTGTGTTTGTCTCTGGTGTTGTTCCATTGTGTCTAACTTTTGAAGATTTTGTCCCATTTGTTTCTGATTTTGTTCAAGCGTTGTGTCTAACTTTTGTAGCCTTTGTCCCATTTGTTGCATTAACTGTAATAACAGTGCACTGGTGTTTGAAACACGTTCCTCAGTGCTATTCGGCAGTGCATTTGAACCGGCAATATTCACATTTTGAAAAGCAGAAAATGTGTCTTGATTGATTTGAGAAAACGGTGAGGACGTAAAACCTGAATCTACAGTATTTGCAAAATAGTGTCCTATCATTTCGGATTCCTGAGGCGAGCTGTTGCCGAGTGATCGATCGATAATGCTTCCCTGTTCACTAATTGTTTCACTGCCTACGCCATTGTTTGCCGCCCGCTCCATTTCCCTACGCACAATTACCAAATTCCTATGTTGAACATTAGTTAATTCATTACATGGTGGCGCTAACACACTACTTTCGTCTTCACTGTCATTTCCCAGTTTACTTTGGAGCCTAGTATTACGTTTTTCACACGCCATTATTGTCACAATATTTCACACAACAACACAGAAAAACACAATTTGAAGAGCAAAAATAGGGGAACACATTAACATAGCACTGAAAATAATATCTAGTTAATTGCAGCTGCGAAATACTTGGTGCAAATCTACATGCATGCCACAACTGTTTTACTGTACAACAATGAAAAACTACAACTACAATGGAAAATCTCTCTATAATTACGCGCTGGCAATAAACAAAAGCTACACTAATTACACAAACTACAAGAAAAAAATCAGAAGATTCCAGTGAGATATCCTTGGCTAAGGGTCGACATATGAAACGTCCCCTTAGAAAAATTTATACATGACTGTGCTTAAACTGACACACAATATTTTTAGCGCAACGCAATCTGACTTTCAGAAATCCCTACAAAAGAATGGCCCTGACTAACATTAACCTATACCTTTCAAAAATCACTTACCTCACAAAAATCTTCATTACTCGAACTACTGCAATACAGCGAGCGCCACTACTGCCAGCTAAATAAAAGATTCAAACTACGGAAGGCACTAACTACTAGTAGGCATACTTAGCAAACGAAAGATTTTAATAGAGAACAAACAATGTATTTACCTTAATATTCATAATATATATAGCAATTCATGACAAATTTCAAAACTCCACCATCTCTCTCCCCACATCCACCACTGCTGGCGGCTCACCTCCAACTGCGCAACGCTACGCGCTGTTCACGTCCAGCTGCCCAACACTACAATGGCAAACAACAATGCAAACTAGCCACAGACTGAACACAGCACAGCCAGTGATTTTCATACAGAGCGCTACGTAACGTTGCCAATAAGAAAATATAAACAGCCTACTTACATTTGCACTACTGGCAGACCAGATTTTTCCCAAATTTTTCCAACAAATCTAACTGTATGGATTGTCGTCACCATGACATGCCCTCTCAATTACATATCGCTTCTTGTAACATAAGAATCAGAGATGGATGCTAAGATCGAGCTGCTGTCTTCCTGTTACACCACACATTTACTGTTAGTTAAAGTAACGCTAAGACAACGGCCTTGCCGTAGTGGTAAAACCGGTTCCCGTCAGATCACCGAAGTTAAGTGCTGTCTGGTGTGGCTAACACTTGGATGGGTAACCGTACAGGTCTGTAGAGCGCTGTGGGCAAGTGGAGTGCACTCAGCCCTTGTGAGGCCAATTGAGGAGCTACTTGATTGAGAAGTACGGCTCCGGTCACGGAAACTGACAACGGCCGGAAGAATGGTTCAAAAATGGTTCAAATGGCTCTGAACACTATGGGACTTAACATCTATGGTTATCAGTCCCCTAGAACTTAGAACTACTTAAACCTAACTAACCTAAGGACATCACACAACACCCAGTCACTACGAGGCAGAGAAAATCCCTGACCCCGCCGGGAATCGAACCCGGGAACCCGGGCGTGGGAAGTGAGAACGCTACCGCACGAGTAAGAGTGGTGACCAGACCAGATGCCTCTCCATATCTGCATCCAGTGACGCTTATCGGCAAAGAATGACACGAGGGTCGGCCCGTACCGTTGGGCTTTCCAAAGCCTGAGAAAGAGAGGGAGAGAGAGAGAGAGAGAGAGGGAGTAATGCAATGCTAAACCGATTACGGCCTGTAAATATCTTATATCTGGACTGTAATCTCCCCTCAAGTTAAGTATGTGAAGTTCGTAAGCTCGCTATACGAAATACTGGCCCCTTTGGAGTCCTGTAGATGGTCCAAAACAGAACAAGGCACTCATTTGTCCCTCCACTGCTGATGTCGGTAACTGCAGCGAACTGGTGTGTGTGTGTGTGTGTGTGTGTGTGTGTGTGTGTGTGCAATTTCCTTGTATTGATTCAGCGAAAACGAAGATGGCTTGACATCGCAAAGTGAGACGGCTGTCGTAAAGGAGTTATCGAGTTTGAGAGCGCGCATAACCACATAGTGAATGGTGGTTGGTATCTTGGCGTATCAACGTGGGCTTTCCAGCATGTCGACAAGGAATGGTGTACCGCTCACAATGACCTATTAAGGCTCCGCACAGTAATCGTAAACAGATCCTAAGCAGCAGCTACCGGAGAGGAGTCTCGTGCCTTTTCAATGACAGTCGATTCCAAACACAACAGGAACTGCTGCTGTCAGTGAAAGAAATATAATTTCAACCAGTTTTAGAGCGAAAACTGCAAAGGAAACTGAAAGCAATGAAGAGTTGGTCTGAGATATCTCATAAAAATCCACTGTTCGCAGCAGCACGTAAATCTGTACGTCTTCATCGAGCCAAACTGCAACACTAGCAGACTGTACGTGTACAGCGTGGACCAAGGAGTCGCCTTCTGACCTCCTTTGAAAAGATGCAAGGTGTCGAGTGCACCGACCTGAAAAGTGTTGCTGAAACCTGAAGTTAATCTGTGATATTTTGGGATTATTTTTCGCATCATGACTTGGGATCACTTACAAGGAAAGATCCCGACCAATGGGATTGAATTTTTGAAACCAAATATACGGTGATTTAGGTTAAGATCCCATGTGCCACATAGTGCAGCCATTTACTCTGGTGGGCCTTCGTTTGAGAGTAATAGAAGAAAAAAAATTCGGAATTTTGTGTGATGCTTAGTACAGTTAATAAGTCAAATTAGTCTGTTTGCATGGTGGAATGGATTGGATAGTACCGTCGAGTTGAAGACGTTGTGGATTCTAAACTCAACAAGTGCAGTTAGTATTTTTATTTTAAAATCTTTATCGAAATGACTTCAATCATTATTTTTTCTGTTAGTTGGTTAAAATTAATTTTTTATTTCTATTCTTAACGTACACAACCGTATAGATAGTTTCAAAAAGTCGATTATACCACTAGGGACCTCTCCTTGTTAACCGCATTACCGCGAACGTGAATAAGCGTGGTTATTTTAACATTCTGAGTGACCAACTGCAGGACTTCTCCTACATTTTCATTATGAGCGTACGTCTGAGTCTCTCATCTTCCAAGATAACCAAACCACCTTCATTGGGCTGCAAGTATATATTCCTCGTTTGATGAACACTCAGATACATATCGCACATCGAATCGCCCGTGAAATCATTCGGTTTCAATCCCACAGCACATGAAACTATATGGAACAGAGCGTAAAACCTAGTATTTAAAATCTTCTTACGTGATTATTGAAATTTTCCCAGCATACAGAGTATTCCATGAAGCTTCTGGACTGTAGCCGGATGACGCTGACTCCTTGCCACGATATTTCGGCTGACACTCATCAAGCCATCAAGGGGTAAGTATTTTGTACTGGAGATTGCTAATGCACATCGGTAATTTTGTGCCAGAAATTGGCACGGAGAGGCATTCTCAAAGACAGCCGCTACGTGAGCAACCTCTGTCGAGCTTCGCGCCCTCTTCGATATCTGCTCCTTCTATGGTGCCCTTGAGCCTGCGCACCATCCGAGGGTCACTCCAAAAGAAATACACACAATTTTTTTAATCCAGCTTTTATTCTACATGTTTGAAAGTTTTATAGTGTGTAGGTATATCCTTTAGGAATATTATTTTCATTTCTCCACACAATTTCCATCCCTCTCAACTGCCTTACGCCATCTTGGAACCTGCGCCTGTATACCAGCACGGTAAAATTCTAGACCAACCTGTTGGAGCCACTGTTTGGCAGCGTGCACAAGAGAGTCATCATCTTGAAACCTTGTTCCACGAAGAGACTCTTTCCCAAAGAGATGATAATCACATGGAGCCAGGTCAGGACCGTAAGGCGGGTGTTTCAGTGTAGTCCATCCGAGTTTTGTGATCGCTTCCAATGGTTTTTTGACTGACATGTGGCCGTGCATTGTCGTGCAACAGCAAAACATCCTGCTTTTGCCGATCTGGTTGAACACGACTAAGTCGAACTTGAAGTTTCTTCAGTGTCGTCACATATGCATCAAAATTTATGGTGGTTCCACTTGGCATGATATCCACAAGCAAGAGTCCTTCGCAATCGAAAAACACCGTAACCATAGCTTTTCCAGGAGAAGGTGTGGTTTTGAATTTTTTTGTTGGGTAAATTCGTATGATGCCACTCCATTGATTGCCTCTTCGTCTCTGGTGAAAAGTGATGGAGCCATGTTTCATTACCTGTCACAATTCTTCCAAGAAATTTATCTCCACCAGTCTCGTACTTTTCCAAAAGTTCGCTGCATACCGTTTTTGTAGTTTCTTTGTGAGCCACTATCAACATCCTGGAAACCCACCTGGCACAAACCTTTTTTAACGCCAACACTTTCACTATTCAGCAACCACTTCCTTCCCCTATCCCAACGCAGCGTGACAATTCGTTCACTATGATGCGCCTGTCAACAGTCACGAATTCGTTAACTCTCTGCACATTGTCTGGAGTGTGTGCAGTACGAGGCCTGCCGTTGCGAGGACAATCCTCAATATTGCCGTGCCCGCTTTCATCACGTAACCTGCTTGCCCACCGACTAACTGTACTGCGATCGACAGCAGCATCTCAATACACCTTTCTCAACCTCTTCTGGATGTTTCTCACTGTCTCGTTTACACAGCATAGGAATTCTGTGACAGCACGTTGCTTCTGACGAACGTCAAGTGTAGCAGCCATCTTGAAGACATGCTGTGACGGCGCCACTCACGGTAACAGGTTGAACTGTTTGAAAAAAAGCGGGAAGGATGTATCTACACACTGTAAAACTTTCACACATGCAGAATGAATATTGTGTTTTTACAAAAATAGTGTGCATTTCTTTAGGTGTGACCCTCGTAGATGGATCAGTATTTGAAAAGGGCGCAAAACTCGTCTGGTCCCTCATGTAGCGGCTGCCTCTGCGTATGCCTCTCCGTGGCACTTTCTGGTACAAAATAGCGATGTGAACTAGCAATCTCCAATTGAAAACATTTAGTTCTAGATGGCTGGTTCATTGCCAGCCAAATATCATGGCAATAAATCGACGTCATCTCGCTGCTATATCGAAACTTCATGGAACATCCCCTTATCCAGTTAGTTTTGTAGCTTTGCGGGATCTAATCATCAGACAGTGACTTCAGCTACATGTCGTGTAGCTGAAGACACTAGTGGACTCTCTTCCTCGCGTAACTGACTCCATTATCAATGCTATAGTATGTTCCACGGTATTAGTGTGCTGTATCCTGCAGGTGACTATTTCTTCTCCAGGTGTTCTTACATAACCTTTATATTCTCCCAGCGAATCTCACTCTAACTATTTCCTTTCCCAATACTAGTTTTACGTCCTCACTCAAAATGCTCGATATCTGTGGTTCAAATGGCTCTGATCACTATGGGACTTAACATCTGAGATCATCAGTCCCCTAGAACTTAGAACTACTTAAACCTAACTAACCTAAGGTCATCACACACATCCATGCCCGAGGCAGGATTCGAACCTGCGACCGTAGCAGTCGCGCGGTTCCGGACTGAAGCGCCTAGAACCACTCGGCCACTCGATATCTGTGTTCCCAGATACTTAACTGCTGTGACTGTTGCTAATAACCCAGTGTAAGAGTCAAACGGTAATAATTAATCGTTCATACTACTTACGCGCATCGATATACAAGGTAGTACAAACAGCACCAGTCGGTGGTATCATGTAACACCGTCTGCCACGGCTCTCACAGAAACTGTACGCCTCTGAGTACGGGCAAGGAACAAGCGCTTTTTCGTGCTTTAGTTGCTCACCTAAGCGACTGCCATTTCGAGGCTCCCACTACCGTCATCCCTTGTTAAGAGACGATGCGGCAGGTAGCTGTACGTCCACGGCGCCTGTCGCCAGCGGCTGCTGCTGAGGGCAGCGCAGGGCTGGGGCAATATTGTTGCAGGCAGCGCCTGGTGTCCAGAGAACAGTGTCCAGCGGGCTGTCAGCGGTCCTGCAGAGAGGTGCTCCATCAGCGCCGAGGGCTCTCGGGCGCGCACGCCGGACGCCGCGCATCGATTCCACGTACGGCAGCCGCCCCACTCTCTCCGGGCTGTTACACGTCAGCTCGAGTCGGGCCACTCCACGTCTGAAGCAGTGGCTGTGTGGCTCCGCGTTCTGCAGCACGAAAAAAGCTGCATTGTCTGACTGACGAAGATTAGTATCGGAAAAGAGTTAGTCTACATTTTCAGAAAACTCGAAAAATTGGTAGAAATAGACCTCGGAGGAATTGTGTTGTCGACACTGTATATTACACTATAAAGAACGTCACACACAGGTGGCCAAACATAAACAAATAAATATTCAATGAACAGTGGATAGAGCCTGACCAACAGGCATTACATACATTGATGAAAAATGATACTGCATTGAGAATGGCTAGTTTCTAGCTGAAATCTAGATCTGCCAATAAAGTTTAAAAAGGGCGACTGATAGCTGAAATCTATTATTTACAAGTCAATATAACAGTCTCTGGTGCAACAGCCTTTGAATGGAAGATAACCTGATAAATAAATCCAATTAAGTCCGAAATAAATCAATATCAACATACAGGGTGATACAAAAAGAATACCACAACTTTAGGAATTTAAAACTCTGCAACGACAAAAGGCAGAGCTAATCACTATCTGTCGGCGAATTAAGGGAGCTATGAAGTTTCATTTAGTTGTACATTTGTTCGCTTGAGGCGCTGTTGACTAGGCGTCAGCGTCAGTTGATGCTAAGATGGCGACCGCTCAACAGAAAGCTTTTTGTGTTATTGAGTACGGCAGAAGTGAATCGACGACAGTTGTTCAGCGTGCATTTCGAACGAAGTATGGTGTTAAACCTCCTGATAGGTGGTGTATTAAACGTTGGTATAAACAGTTTACAGAGAATGGGTGTTTGTGCAAAGGGAAAAGTTCTGGACGGCCGAGAACGAGTGATGAAAATGTAGCACGCATCCAGCAAGCATTTTTTTCGCAGCCCAGGAAAATCGACTCGCAGAGCTAGCAGAGAGCTGCAAATTCCACAATCAACTGTATCGAGAGTCCTACGAAAAAGATTAGTTATGAAACCTTATCGTCTGAAATTGGTTCAAGCAACTACCCGAGGCGATGGATCGGCCGCCAGGCAGCCCGTGAGAGAGCACTTCATCACTGGCCTCCAAGAAGCCCTGATCTTACCCCCTGCGATTTTTTCTTATGGGGGTATGTTAAGGATATGATGTTTCGGCCACCTCTCCCAGCCACCATTGATGATTTGAAACGAGAAATAACAGCAGCTATCCAAACTGTTACGCCTGATATGCTACAGAGAGTGTGGAACGAGTTGGAGTATCGGGTTGATATTGCTCGAGTGTCTGGAGGGGGCCATATTGAACATCTCTGAACTTGTTTTTGAGTGAAAAAAAAACCTTTTTAAATACTCTTTGTAATGATGTATAATAGAAGGTTATATTATGTTTCTTTCAATAAATACACATTTTTAAAGTTGTGGTATTCTTTCGGTAAGCCACCATACGGTGGATGGCGGAGAGTAACTTCTGTCGCCACTAGACGCTTCCTTTCCTGTTCCACTCACAAACGGAGCGTAGGGCAATCAACCGTGTGTACGTCTCCGTACGCACCCTAATTTCTCATACCTCCTCTCTGTGGTTCTTACGCGAAATGCACGTTGGCGGCAGCAGAATCGTTCCGCAGCAAATGATGTTTCTCAAAACTTTTTCAACAGCGTTTAGCGGAACGAATGTCTACTTCCTTCCAGGGGCTCCTATTTGAGTTCATGTCTATAATAATCGCGTGTTTATCGAGCCTACCTAACTAGCACAACGACTCCGAAATGCTTCGACTTCTTCCTTTGATCCTATCTGGTGGAGATCCGAAACACTCGAACATTACTTAACAATGGGTCACACTAATGTACGCGGTCTCTTTATGGATGTGCTACACTTTCCTACATTTCATCCAATAAACCGAACTCTATTATTCTACTTTCACACTAACGACTCCTACACGTTCCATCTCACATCGCTTTGCAACGCTACACCTTTATAGTTGATCAAACTGTCAATACCAGGCAGTAGGCCCGCCAGTACAGGGTAAGCCAGACGATAGTGTGGGACGTTCTCCATAACAATTGTCACTACCCTTATCACTTACAGAGTGTGCAGAGCTTAGTAGCGACAGACTTTCTACATCGGGAGTAGTTTTTTCACTGGTTTCTTCACCAGGTAACCGCGATTCCGCGAAATGTGTCATCCATCCCCTTCACGGATGAGCCCACCTTTCCGCGGAGTGGTATCTTCAACTTTCATTTCAGTCACCTGTGGGATAGCATGCAGAACCGCCGTGGTATGATGACAGCGAATCATCAGCACTGATGCAGCCAGAATATTTGGGTCGGGATAATTGGCGGCCGTCGCCTTCCATGTCGCATAACAGGCCGGAACTATCGGCGTTTCTTGCTGGAAGAAGTGTCACTGATGATTCGAAGGATTATGTGGCTGTTACATGATGATGCTCCGGCCCACTTCACCGCCAATGCTCGGACGCAGCTCAGTCGTGCTTTCTGGTCGATGGAGCGGACGAGGCGGTCCAGTTGCATGGCTTGCTCGCTCACCGGATCTCAACGCGTGTGATTTCTTGTCTGATTATGGGGCCATCGCCGAAGTATCGTGTATGCAGAGCCCATTCCAGAAGTGGAGACACTGGAGCAGCGTATTCATGCTGTCTTTGACACTGTTCGGGTGCAGCCTGGAAGATGTGATCGTGTGAGACAGAACATGTTATGGCGCGTACATGGAAAACAGTTTCAGCACATATTGTAACTGTGGCCGCATGGTACAGCGCATATTAGATCGCAGTCTCTGTCACAAGGCATGACTGAATAAATAGTCCATAGCTTGGAAACCACGCCCGTCCGGCCATAAGTTCATTAGACCTTTTTTGTTCCGTATCCTCTCATCGATCAGTCCCTAGAGTTTGTACAAGATGGAAAAAAACACCCTGCATGGAGA
Source organism: Schistocerca cancellata (assembly GCF_023864275.1). Classification (NCBI taxonomy): domain Eukaryota; kingdom Metazoa; phylum Arthropoda; class Insecta; order Orthoptera; family Acrididae; genus Schistocerca; species Schistocerca cancellata. Next base: position 114,593,264 of record NC_064633.1, on the reverse strand, counting down.
ACAAGAGCGTTACTGTCACACGGGACTGGGGCAACCCTATGATACCGTAGTCTGCGATGAAGACACGCTGCCAAGGACATTCCACAGGGTTCCATTAAATGAGAAGTCTTCGAGCCACTCACGCTTAACAGGAAACCTAATCCGTATGCTTGGACCTTCGTTAACAGTTTGCAGAGTGGCTTTGTGCCAAACACTTACCGGAAGTCTAGGAATTTGCCTGTAGTCCTTCATCTTCATCTACAACTACATCTACATGGATACTCTGCAAATCACATTTAATTGCCTGGTAGAGTGTTCATCGAACCACCTTCACAATTTTCTATTATTTCAATCTCGTATAGCGCACGGAAAGAACGAACACCTATATCTTTCCCTGCGAGCTCCGATTTCCCGTATTTTATCGTGATGATCGTTTCTCCTAGGTCAGTGTCAACAGAATATTTTCGCATTCGAAGGACAATGTTGGCGATTGGAATTTCGTGAGAAGATTCCGTCGCCACGAAACACGCCTTTCTTTTAATGATGTCCAGCCCAAATCCTGTATAATTTCAGTTACACTCTCTACAATAGTTCACTATAACACAAAACGTGCTGCCGTTCTCTGAACTTTTTCGATGTACTCCGTCCGTCCTATCTTGTAAGGATCAGACACCGCGCAGCAGTATTCTAAAAGAAGATGGACAAGCGTAGTGTAGACAGTCTCCTTAGTAGATCTGTTACATTTTCCGAGTGTCCTGCCATTAAAACGCAGTCTTTGGTTAGCATTCCCCACAACATTTTCTATGTGTTCCTTCCAATTTAAGTTATTCGTAATTGTAATACCTAGGTATTTAGTTGAATTAACCGCTTTTAGATTAGACTGATTTATCGTGTAACCGAAGTTTAACGAATTCCTTTAGCGCTCATGTGGATGACCTCACACTTTTCATTATTTAGGGTCAACTGCCACTTTTCGCACCATTCAGATATCTCTTCTAAATCGTTTTGCAATATGTTTTGATCTTCTGATGACTTTATAAGTCGATAACTGACAGCGTCATCTGCAAACAAGACGGCTGCTCAGATTGTCTCCAAAATCGTTTATATAGATAAGGAACAGCAAAGGGCCTATAACACTACCTTGGGGAACGCCAGAAATCACTTCTGTTTTACTCGATGACTTTCCGTCAGTTACTACGAACCGTGGCCTTTCTGACTGGAAATCACAAATCCAGTCACATAACTGAGGCGATATTCCATAACCACGCAATTTCGCTACGAGCCGCTTGTGAGGTACAGTGTCAAAAGCCTTCCGGGAATCCAGAAATACGGAATCGATCTGAAATCCCTTGTCAACAGCATTCAACACTTTATGAGATTAAAGAGCTATTTGTGTTGCACAGGAACGATGTTTTCTAAACCCATGTTGACTGCGTGTCAGTAGACAGTTTTCTTCGAGGTAATTCATAATGTTTGAACACAATATATGTTCCAAAATCATCCTGCATGTCGACGTTAACGATATGGGCCTGTAATTTAGTGGATTACTCCTACTACCTTTCTTGAATATTGGTGTGACCTGTGCAACTTTCCATTCTTTGGGTAAGGATCTTTCGTCGAGCGAACGGTTGTATATGATTGTTAAGTATGGAGCTAATGCATCAGCATACTCCGAAAAGAATCTAATTGGTATACAGTCTGGACCAGAAGACTTGCTTTTATTAAGTGATTTACGTTGCTTCACTACTCCGAGGATATTTACTTCTGCGTTACTCATGTTGGCAGCTTTCTCGATTAGAATTCTGAAATATTTACTTCGTATTCTTTTGTGAAGCCTTTTCGGAAGGCTGTGTTTAGTAACTCTGCTTTGACAGCACTGTTTCCGATAGTACCTCCATTGCTATCGTGCAGAAAAGCCATTGATTGTTTCTTGTCGCTAACATACTTTACATACGACCAGAATCTCTTTAGATTTTCTACCAGATTTCGAGACAAAATTTCATTGTGGAAACTGCTGTAAGCATCTCGCATTGAAATCCGCGCTAAATTTTGAGCTTCTGTAGAAGATCGCCAATCTTGGGGATTTTGGGCTGTTTAAATTTGGCGAGTATGTTTCATTGTTTCTGCAACAGTGTTCGAACCCGTTTTGTGTACCAAGGAGGATCAGCTCCGTCGTTTGTTAGTTTATTTGGTATGAACATCTCAATTGCTGCCGATACTATTTCTTTGAATTGAGCCATATCTGCTCTACACTTATACTGACAATTTGGAATGAGTGGAGATTGTCTCCCAGGAAGGCGTCAAGTGAATTTTTATCTGCGTTTTTGAATAGGTACATTTTTCGCTTATTTTTGGAGGATCTGGGGATTACAATATTCAATCACGCTACGGCAACCATGTGTCACTAATCCCTGTATCGGTTTTGTTGCTCCTTATTAACTCAGGATTATTTGTTGCTAAGAGGTCAAGTGTGTTTTCACAATAGTTGACTATTCGAGTTGGCTTATGAACTAACTGCTCGAAATAATTTTCAGAGAATGTGTTTAGCACAATTCGGATGATATTTTATGTGTACCTCCGGAATTCATTCATGGTTCTCTTGACGTCGTGTGAGAAAAAGGCTGCCTGAGTTTCGCAAGTTCAAGTAAAAAAATAGGCAGGCCGAAACTTTCGACGTAGTGTCACTCGCTGTTGAGAGAGAACGACGGAGGGGTTCTACCGTCTGTTAGTTACTGTCGAGGCCCCAAGATGCTGGTTGCGTATCTCAACAGCAGGATGCGCTAGCTGCAACCGATGTTTGTGTCCCTATGAGCTGCACCCACTGCAGAAACCAACAGACACGAATTCAGCGGGTTTGACTGACACTGCGAAGTATCTTAAATGATAGGTTGAAAAGAAGCCAACCTATATTTATTGCAAGAGGAGATTTAGAGCCAACTTTTGACAATATTCGCTGGATTATACTCTTTTAAATTCTGAAGGTAGCCAGATACAATACTCGGAGGATAAGGTTTTTTGCATTATGTAGAGAAATCAGACCGCAGGTATAAAGCCCAGTTGTAAGAGTCGAAAGATATGAAAGCGAGGCAGTATTTGAGAAGGAAGTGAGTGGCTTATCCCGGATGTTTACACACTGAGCAAGCATTAATGTATACCAATAGGGCAAGGAAATTAATGTTCAGGAAGAAATAATAAAAATTTTGAGGTTTGCCAGTGGAATTTTAATTACGTTTTAGTAGGAAAATGCCTTTAAACATCAATTGACTGGTATGTATGATGTCTTTAAAGATCGTTTAAGATGCTATTTGGGCAGCTATATAATTGGCGATTGCCGATGTAGAGAGGATATAAAATGTAGACTGGCAACAGCAAGAAAAGCATTTATGAGAGACATAAATTTACTAAAGTCACATATAAATTTCAGAGTTAGGAAATTTCTTTCTGAAGGTGTTGATGTGTAGCCTCGTAAGGATGTTAAATGTGGACGACAAACATTTCAGACATGAAGATAACAGAAACTGTTGAAATGTTCTGCTGCAAAAGGTTGTTGAAGTTCAGACTGGTAGCTCTAATAACTAACGGGGGAGTACTAAACTGAATGGGGAGAAAAATAAATTTATGGCACAATTTGATTAAAAGAAAAGGTCGCTTCATCGGATGCACTAAATTAGCTATCAATACCACCGTAGAAATGTGTGCCACGTTCCGTACTTCGATCATGCCAGTCCCTGTTATTTTGTTAACTTATAAGGAATGCAACTGAATACGTGATTATGAAGCGCTATCTTTCTTTTAACGGTTTCTTAGTCACTGGTGTCCTCAATACATATACTTTATACTAGAAAACTGTCGTCATTTCGTAAGTGCTATACAAACGGCCACTAACTCTATATCTTTTGATATCTACACTTCTGTTTCAGTTACACGTCCAACTATCAAGCAATTGGCATGTTTCCCAGAACCACACTGCGTTCAAGAAGGGATTAAAGTATTTTCTATCGTCATAGGCCTCAGAAATAGCTTTTTTACCAGCATACCATGGCTGTCTTCTTCCTGTACAACAAGTAACCAAAATCTGTTACAATGTCAAGACTCCTCAAGTATTAATTTATTCTTCACTATTTCTTTCATCCACTCAACTAACACTATCCTACTATTTACTGCTCTTCTCTATTTGGCGGTATGATTAGTTTCCACGCGTTTTCATTTGAAAATATGACTCTGTTACCTGAAATAGAGTTTTTTGTTCGACGATTTGTTGCAGTCTTCAGTGCGAAGACTGGTTTGATGTAGCTCTCCATGCTAGTCCTGTGAATGCATGGGTATTCATCTCCGAATAGTTGCTGGAACCTATATCTATTTGAACCTGTTTACTGTACTGAAGATTTGGTGTACCCCTACAACTTTTACCCAGAGTAAGTCCCTCAGTTACCAAATTGACGATTCTTATCCACCTCAAATAACTTCTGCCAATTGATCGCTTGTTTTTCTCAAATTATGGCATAAATTTCTTTTTTCCCCAGTTCAATTCAGTAACTCTTCAATGTTATCGGAAGTACCCATCTAATCTTTCCCATTTTTGTATGGCAGCACATCTCTAAACCTTCCATTATCTTCTTCTATTATCGTTTATATTTTATAGTTGTAGACAAGTGGCATTCATTCTGGAAATTTCAGAAAATCTGTCTGTTGATCATCTCAAAGGTGAAATTAATAGAAGAATAATAAAAATAAGTACACTTAGCAGCCCATGGTGTTATTTACTTCAAAATGTCTTAAACAAGATGTCGAACCACCAGGTATCTTATATTATCGGTAAGTTGCTAATTATGAAAATATATACGAACGATACAATTTTATTGTATTCCAGATAGTCAGCGACAGACCTACCATTTAGTAATGGATTTAACAGCCATCAACCCGAAACACTTTAATGTAGTCTCCTAGAAAAACTAGTTTGCAAAGAAAGGAAGGAGATATTTTTTAAATTATTGTTATTATTGTCCACTGGCCACGAAAAATTACTAAAAACGGACAAGGGTGGTGGAATCATCGCAGCATTTACTTGAAACGATATACTTGGATCATGGAAAGCATAAATCGGTCCAATGACGACTCTAGGAGAGCTACTTTCAAATCCTTTCCGTCCATTCTGAATACCTTTCATTGTTTTCGTAAACCACTTCGGGCAAATGTTTACCTGAGTCTTTCACAGTATCTATCGTTTCTGCTCGTCTCTGCCCCTGCCGAACTGATGTACTACTTCGTCTTTGAAATCCCTGTCGGTTGTAGGTTTCCTTTCTTGTCCCAAATTTGCCCTTAATTATGAGGAAGGGTCGGTAAGGTTAAGGCTCCTCTTTCGTCCTGCTGTAATGACGCGTGCTCTGAGTCACATCTTGTTGGAACGAGTGGTGAAAGAAAGTGATTTACTCTGGATATTTATGGAAGTCGCCGCGTCTCTTTAAACAAGCTAAGCATTGCCACAGAGTACTTCAAACATTGCAAACACTTCCTCTTCTTCAGGTAAATTCTGCTGAATCAATATGCGTAATGGAGCCGTACAAAAGGTAGCACGCCATGTATGTTTACAATTTATATGCAGGATGACATTACCGCAAAATGAATAGCTTGCTGTATTTTCAAATTAAATAATTTTTCAAACGCTTCACTCCCGCCGCGAAACTGATTACATTGTGTAGGACGATGAATCCCAGGCTGTTCTCATTGAATTTCTCATTTTAATGACAACGAAATTCACATCTGCACTTGACACAGGCTCGTCAGAAGGAATTTGAACAGTCCGAGTACGCCTGTGTTGTCTTGGTACCCGGCACTAGCGGGTTTTGGTACCAGTCTTAGTGTTTTCGGTGTCATTTTCTTTACATTATGTGCTGTCTGCAGATATGCTCAAATACTAGAAACACTACAATATTTAAGAGAATGTGAGGGTTTTAAACTTCTTAAATTCAAATCCTCACACCTCTTAGAGTTTATTGTGTTTTCACATGATGCTTGGCGTAAGTTGTAAAACATTCTTCTTGAAAACGACACCTGATTGAATTCAGTCATATGGTAAATGTCTTAGATATGATCGTATCCATGCGTAAGTGATGAAACCCTGTAGTAGGAAGTAGAGGGTTCACTTATAAGTTGAGCGCTTCTTAATGTCAGGGCACCTGTAGTAGCACTAACTTTAATCCTTTCCCCTCAGTACGAAACCAAGAAGTGTTATCCTTTCCCCTCAGTACGAAACCAAGAAGTATTGTTGAAGTTTGTTTTTATCTATGCAGAACCTGTCACAACTTGGAGCATGGTTGTCCATCATTTTGAAACAGAGGAAGAAAAATCAGCCAACCAGTTGCAAATGAAGGTTTATTAGTCGGTGACCTAGAATTATATATTTGTAAAAATATATTTTTCAGAGACAGTGGGCCTTAAAAATATATACAACCAGTCACAAAATTATTTTTACAAATATAATAAAATATTACTAGAAAAATGTTTGTGAAGTAAGCGTAATTATTTGTTACATGACATGATGCTACATTAGATTAGATGAAGACCAGCAGCTCTTGTCATACACAAAATTGTCAAAACAAGAATTAACGCAAGCCATGGCTTTAGATAGCTATCAGATATGTTGTACTTCAGAATCAAAGCTCACTAGTAAATTCCCGCAGATCGAGGCTCTTGTCAACATAAAATTGGAACATGCGTCACAGAATGAAATATTTGCATTAATTACTTATACCTTATGCCAGAGACTAAAGGCCAACTGCTACTAATATTCACGCTCAAGCGACCAGGAAAAATTGGGCTGCAGAGGGCGCTAAATACACTCCTGGAAATGGAAAAAAGAACACATTGACACCTGTGTGTCAGACCCACCATACTTGCTCCGGACACTGCGAGAGGGCTGTACAAGCAATGATCACACGCACGGCACAGCGGACACACCAGGAACCGCGGTGTTGGCCGTCGAATGGCGCTAGCTGCGCAGCATTTGTGCACCGCCGCCGTCAGTGTCAGCCAGTTTGCCGTGGCATACGGAGCTCCATCGCAGTCTTTAACACTGGTAGCATGCCGCGACAGCGTGGACGTGAACCGTATGTGCAGTTGACGGACTTTGAGCGAGGGCGTATAGTGGGCATGCGGGAGGCCAGGTGGACGTACCGCCGAATTGGTCAACACGTGGGGCGCGAGGTCTCCACAGTACATCGATGTTGTCGCCAGTGGTCGGCGGAAGGTGCACGTGCCCGTCGACCTGGGACCGGACCGCAGCGACGCACGGATGCACGCCAAGACCGTAGGATCCTACGCAGTGCCGTAGGGGACCGCACCGCCACTTCCCAGCAAATTAGGGACACTGTTGCTCCTGGGGTATCGGCGAGGACCATTCGCAACCGTCTCCATGAAGCTGGGCTACGGTCCCGCACACCGTTAGGCCGTCTTCCGCTCACGCCCCAACATCGTGCAGCCCGCCTCCAGTGGTGTCGCGACAGGCGTGAATGGAGGGACGAATGGAGACGTGTCGTCTTCAGCGATGAGAGTCGCTTCTGCCTTGGTGCCAATGATGGTCGTATGCGTGTTTGGCGCCGTGCAGGTGAGCGCCACAATCAGGACTGCATACGACCGAGGCTCACAGGGCCAACACCCGGCATCATGGTGTGGGGAGCGATCTCCTACACTGGCCGTACACCACTGGTGATCGTTGAGGGGACACTGAATAGTGCACGGTACATCCAAACCGTCATCGAACCCATCGTTCTACCATTCCTAGACCGGCAAGGGAACTTGCTGTTCCAACAGGACAATGCACGTCCGCATGTATCCCGTGCCACCCAACGTGCTCTAGAAGGTGTAAGTCAACTACCCTGGCCAGCAAGATCTCCGGATCTGTCCCCCATTGAGCATGTTTGGGACTGGATGAAGTGTCGTCTCACGCGGTCTGCACGTCCAGCACGAACGCTGGTCCAACTGAGGCGCCAGGTGGAAATGGCATGGCAAGCCGTTCCACAGGACTACATCCAGCATCTCTACGATCGTCTCCATGGGAGAATAGCAGCCTGCATTGCTGCGAAAGGTGGATATACACTGTACTAGTGCCGACATTGTGCATGCTCTGTTGCCTGTGTCTATGTGCCTGTGGTTCTGTCAGTGTGATCATGTGATGTATCTGACCCCAGGAATGTGTCAATAAAGTTTCCCCTTCCTGGGACAATGAATTCACGGTGTTCTTATTTCAATTTCCAGGAGTGTACATGCGCGTAAGAACTCCGTCTTGGTTGTGTTGAACAACAGCATTTTGTATTAAATTCAGCGTGCAGAAGGTAGAGTTCTGTTTACAAAAGATCACTGTTACAAATGCAAGGGGAAAGAAGAGTAAATATAAGCTAAAACTTGGGTTTCACACTACGGAAGCTTAAGGGATATGTACAGTGTAACTCTGTCAGGAAATATATTAGTAAGTTTATACGTAATGTATACCTGTATCCGCCAGGGTAGCCGAGAGCGCTAAAGCGCTGCTTCCTGGACTCGGGTAGGCGCACCGGCCCCGGATCGAATCCGTCCGGCGGATTAACGTCGAGGGCCGGTGTACCGGCCAGCCTGGATGTGGTTTTTAGGCGGTTTTCCACATCCTACTCGGTGAACAGTCAGCCTGCCGGCCGCGGTAGCCGTGCGGTTATAGGCGCTGCAGTCTGGAACCGCGGTACTGCTACGGTCGCAGGTTCGAATCCTGCCTCGGGCATGGGTGTGTGTAATGTCCTTAGGTTGGTTAGGTTTAAGTAGTTCTAAGTTCTAGGGGACTGATGACCTAAGATGTTAAGTCCCATAGTGCTCAGAGCCATTTGAACCATTTTTTTTGAACAGTCAGCCTTCGGCGGCGCAGCGGTTCGGACGGTGTTTACGTCCCTGCCGCACGTCTGCGCGAGAGGTGTTTACGTTAAGTGTTTAGCGGTGTGTCGCGGTATACATAGAACGAATCATGGCCTTGACGTTCCGCAAATCAACACTGAAATTTAGTTTTGTTAACGAATATGCTCGACCGAAGGCTTACGAGATCGAACGTTATTTACGGGACGAGGTGAAAATCGAACCTGACGTTCTAGTTGGAATACACTTATCTATAGTCAGCAGCGTGGTCTATGTCAAGCTCATCAATGAAGCGGCATGTGACGAACTGCTACTTCGACACCGACAAGGACTTCGTTTCTATCATTCGGACGGGAATGTTGGAGCGGTAACAGTTGAACACGCCGGCATGGGCCTCCGAACGACCCGCGTCTTTGAGCTTCCATTCGAAGTGCCAGAAGAATTGGTGACAGACGCCCTGCGTCCTTACGGAACGGTCCTATGCCACGTGGCTGAAAAATGGGCGAGTTTCAAGACGTATCCTGTCCTCAATGGCGTCAGACAAATACGGATCGAACTCCGAAAACACGTCCCGTCATACTTGTACATCGCCGGTTGTAGGGCGATTGTCATTTACGACGGACAACCAAGGACGTGCTCTGGATGTGGGAAGGAGGGCCACATACGTTCTGAGTGTGCTCAACGAAGGTTATTACAGCTGCCACGGGATGATCCACGCCTCACGCCGCATCCGACTGTGCTCCCCATGACTTACGTCGCCGACATTCGCGATGACGTGGGCCGCGAGACAGATGCGTACCAGAACACACAGACAGCGGCGGATCGTGGCGAGCCATAGAAAGAGGACGTTGCGCCTGACCGCCTGCAGCAGTCACAGGACGCCCTCTCTTCGGTTCCGCTTGCGGCCCCTTCAGATAAGGCACTTGGAGACGTCGATAATACGACGACGCACGATTCCGACGCCCCCCACGAACAACTGGAGACCATGCTGACCTCTGATTCCGAGGCCCGGCAACGTAAACAGCGATCACCAAAACGCCGGAAGAAGCGCCGCCTCACGGTGGAGAACGACCAATCTGATCTAGCAGACAATTCTGAGAAGTTTGATACAGAAGAACTGCCTAGCGTGGATGCAACGGTGGCCAGCGGGACGGCGGCACGACCTACCGCTGCCGATGCTCCAGACACAGCGAAGGAGCTCGATAGACGGCTACTGAGGAGGCTACGGAGCCTGCACCGCACGACAACGTTGGTACACTAGGGGACTGGTCAGAAGAGCCACCCCCATGGGTAACAGATGATGCCGGAGGAACTGCTCCCACGCACTCTCCCGGTGTAAGACCGGCAGAGTGCACGGAATAATGGCAGACCATGTGAGCAGACGGCGGGGGACGTTAGTCCGACAGCAGCCTATGTATGGCAAAATTAGCGACCGTACGGTACCCTATCTACGTTGACCGCCGTGCAACAAGCTTATCGGGTAGGGTCTGTTAACATCAATAGCATTGGGACGCCGGTAAAAATCAAGATGCTCAGTGACATAATAAAGGCTGCGGATTTAGACATAGCACTATTACAAGAAGTTCGGGTACTTCCCCCCTCGGACTTTTACGGTTACGACATTTACTGTTCCCCGTGTGACGAGAGAGGCGTTGGCACAGCTATACTATTAAAGGAAGGGATACGTGCAGACGAAGTAGAGTATTTGCCTTCTGCCCGTGGTACGGCCGTGACCATAGGTGGAATACGTTTGATCAACATATACGCACCGTCAGGCTCGGATAAGAGAAGGGACAGAGCAGATTTTTACGCCCATGAGGTTACACCGTTGTTCCAGGGACGATACGATGGTTGCATACTCGGCGGAGATTTTAATTGTGTGCTCGACAGAATGTACCAACAACCTAACTATACAACTAGCCAAGAACTTAGAAAGCTGATCAACGGGATGGAATTAGTCGATACATGGGACCTAAAGTATCGCAACCAACCAGGATATACATTTTTTACTAGCCACTCCGCGGGCCGTTTGGACCGAATCTACGTTTCTAGGGCGTTAACAATGTCGATGGTGGACGCAGAAATATGGCCGACAGCGTTTACAGACCACGAGGCATATATTTGTACCGTTAACCTTGATAGACAGCAGGTGTGGAGACGGAGGGGTAATTGGAAGATGAACGTCTCCCACCTGCGAGATGCAGAATGCCGACGCATGGTGGAGGACGCGTGGCATGGCTGCCTCCGTCGACGAAATTCTTTCGGTTCTGTCCTGCAGTGGTGGATCGAGTGCGCGAAGCCAGCTTTACGGAGGACGTTAATAGGTTATGGGAAGGAGGTTTCTCAATGGTAGCGCACGACCACTGAGTTTTACTTTACGGCTCTCCGGGAACTGTTAGCTCAACCACCTACACCAGAACGCCAGACGGCCGTCCACCGAGTTAAGGCGAAGCTGGTACAACTTGCGACGCAGAGGATGGCAGGTACGATGATACGCGCGAGGTCGCAGGATTTCCTGCCCAACGAGGATCCCTCGATGCATTATGTGATCAAGGAAAGACGAAGAAGACGCAGGAATTTAATACATGAGATCGATCTCGGCGATGGCCGTCGTTTTACAACACAGAGGGGCATAGCACAGGCGTTCACGGATCATTTTAGTAGATTCTATGCGAGCAACGGGGAGGGTCAGAGGGAGCTGGGAAACGTCCTGGAAGAGATCCCAGACGCGACGAGTGTGAACGGGGAAGCGGACGGGTTATCTGAAATTACGTGCGAAGAGCTGGAGAAAGCGATTACACGAGGTGCTTGCAACAAGTCCCCAGGTCCAGACGGATTCCCGTTGGAATTTTACCGTGCCTTTGTGACCATTATGACACCGATGTGGCTATGTATGTTTAATGAGCTTCTGCGGCAAGAAGTACCGGTTCACATTCAATTCACGGAAGGGCTCATGATACCGATACCGAAGCCCCGTGGTGGCAAACGGCCTTGTGATTATCGCCCCTTGACCCTCCTTAATAGTGACTACAAGATCTTCATGCGCATCCTGGGAAGTCGTATCAAAAAGTCGCTGGAGAATCGAATACATGCTGATCAGACTTGTCTTGGCGGCATCAGTAATATCCACACCGCCTTGGGAGACTATCGTGACGTCATCGCCCTCGCGGCTGCATGCCGCCTCCGGGGGGCGATGTTTGCAGTAGATTTCGATCATGCTTTTGATCGCGTGGATCATGTGTACTTTGCGGCGGTGATGAACAGGATGGATGTCTCACCATTATTGACCAATATTGTGATGCGACTGTTGCAAGGCGCCAGATCAGCGATGGTGGTCAACGGAGGGAGAACTGAGTATTTTAAGATCTTAAGATCAGTGAGACAGGGTTGCCCCTCGTCGATCCTCCTTTATGCGATCGCCTTAGAACCGTGCCTCGCAGGCCTTCGCCGCCGTCTTACCGGGATCTCCCTACGGCATTTGTCATTAAAATGTAGAGCATACGCGGATGATATGGTGTTCCTCGTACGGAATGGGAGCGAGACTCAAACAGCACTGGATTCGCTACAGACGTATGGGATGGCAGCTGGCAGTGTGGTCAACTACCGAAAATCACAATTCATGCATGTGGGGCGTGGACTAGAACCAGGAACGGAAGGACCCTTACCTGCGGTGGAAACCCTCCGCTGTTTGGGTATCACCTTTCATAAAGAGACAGCGAGAACGGCTGCGGACAACTACCGAAGACTGTTACTCAGAGTCCGCACGGCAGTACGACTAAACGCCCTACGGTCGATGGATATGCTGCAGCGAGTGTTACTCGTCAACCTTTATCTCGCGCCCATGATGTGTCACCTGACACACCTTCTCCCCTTGACGCGCACGATGGCTATGAGGATTCAGGCGGCTTTTGGGTACTATGTGTGCCTGGGACAACTCTTTAAGGTACAGTACAACACGCTTACCCTCCCAGCGCGAGAGGGGGGGGGGGGGGGGCGTTGGTTTAGTGAACGTGCACGAGAAGGCGCGTGCCATGTATATTAATACTATGCTCAAACGGTGGCGCAACAGGAATCACTCGCTTACGGGGACGATCATCGAAGAACTCGTACCAACATCGCATCTTCCTCCAGTCAGTGTCGGCCATATATCGCCCCCTTTCACGTATGTGCACACGTTCATCGTGGAACACAGTTACGTTCGAGAGCGTTTACCGACGACCCGACAGTCCACATCGAAGGACGTGTACCATCTGCTTCTTCGACAGATCGCCCGGAACAGGGTGGAACGCAAACATCCAGCTGTTAATTGGCACGTGGTGTGGCGCACGGTACACCACCCCCACCTATCTACATCAGTCAGATCAACATGGTACATTGTCGTCAACCGAAAATACCCTACAAATGATAAAAAGTACGCAATACATTTGGCGGATTCGCCCTTTTGTCACCAATGAGGCGTGCTGGATAAGGACGACCATCGGCTGGTCTGCGGCGAGGCATTGGCTGTCTGGACTCTCGCAAGAAAGATAATAGCGTTCATGCGGCGCACTATCTATACAGCAGTCTGTTTTGACATAGTCTTTTTTCCAGAGGAAATGTATTTTCCGCGTCATAAGACGAACGCAGTGGCGTGGATTACAGGTATGACGGTCCACTACATCTATAGAGACACACGTACGAACTTACTGAACATCCTGAATTACTGGCAATACTTGCAAGATGGACACACAAAACTATTACGGCTACAAAAGTACAAGGATTGATATGCCAGTTTCCTAGTAACGGTTTTTGCGGACCCGCCATATACTTGGGGTGTGCCGAGTGCGCAAAGATGAGCGGCGCTGCTTTCGTTGTGAAACCGACCAAGTAATGTGATCGACTAAGAACACTATGCGAGTATGCGACCAACGAAAAACGCAGGCTCGAACAGTTAGCAAATGGATGTACTTAAAATTTTGTTTTCATATCCATAAATACATTTCTTTAGGGTGCCGGAGGTGGCCCCACTTTGATTTTGTTGTTATTTCATGCTGCATGGTAGGACGCTAGCGAGGTTCCTTCCCGGACAGTTATCATGTGTCAGTACGTACTATGTTTATTTAGTGAATAATAAAGTTTTCTGTTTCTCCTAAAAATAAAACTAAAAAAAAAAAAAGCACTGCTTCCTGGACTCGGGTAGGCGGATCGAATCCGTCCGGCGGATTAACGACGAGGGCCGGTGTACCGGCCAGCCTGGATGTGGTTTTTAGGCGGTTTTCCACATCCTACTCGGTGAATACCGGGCTGGTCCCCTCATTCCGCCTCAGTTACACGCGTCGCAGACATTTGAAACACGTTCGCACTATTTCACGACTTACACTAGTTGCAGACAGCTGGGATACGCTGATTCCATCCCGGGGGTACGGGGTGGCGGCAGGAAGGGCATCTGTCCCCCCCCCCCCCCTATAACTAATCTTGCCAAATCCGTTCTAACCCGCCGCTGCGGAACTATGACGTAAGCGAAAGAAAGAAAGGAAGATACGTAATGTATAGCTGTAAATCTACTACATTTTATTAGTCCCGTAGAGGAAATTTCGTGCTTACTTTAATACAAAATGCTGTTGTTCAATACAACCAAGACGCAGTTCTTACGCGCATGTACTTAGCACCCTCTGCAGCCCAATTTTTCCTAGTCGCTTGAGCCTGAATATTTGTGTCAGTTGATCTTAGCCTCTTGCATAAAGTAAACATAACTTCTGTAGCCCGCATCTCGTGGTCGTGCGGTAGCGTTCTCGCTTCCCACGCCCGGGTTCCCGGTTTCGATTCCCGGCGGGGTCGGGGATTTTCTCTGCCTCGTGATGGCTGGGTGTTGTGTGCTGTCCTTAGGTTAGTTAGGTTTAAGTAGTTCTAAGTTCTAGGGGACTTATGACCACAGCAGTTGAGTCCCATAGTGCTCAGAGCCATTTGAACCATAACTTATGTAAATATTTTATCCTGTGACGCCTGTTACAACTTTACATTGAAAGAGCCTCTACCTGTGGGCATTTACTAGTGAGCATTCATTCTAAGGTACGGTATATGTAATATGGTTGCCATCTAAAGCCGTGGCTTGCAATAATTCTTGTTTTGTCAATTTTGTTTATGACAAGAGCCTCTCGGCTTCATCTAATGTAATGTACAGTCATGTGATGTAACAAGTGAGGACCCTTATCTCACAAATATTTTTCTATTAATATTTTATTATGTTTGTAAAAATAATATTGTAATTAGTTGTTTACATTTTTAGAGCCCACTACTTCGGAAGAAGATATTTTTACAAATCTTGAAATCTAGGTCAAAGGCTAATAAACCTTTATCTGCCACTGATGGCTGGTTTTCCAAACTCTTCAGATTTACAGAGCTGCTGTTTCGCAGTCATGTTTCAGATTTTGCCACTATTTTAAATTACTGTCATCTGGAATGGTGTAACGCCTAAATGACACAAGTGCACGGGTTCCCGGATTCGATTCCCGGCGGGGTCAGGGATTTTCTCTGCCTCGTGATGACTGGGTGTTGTGTGATGTCCTTAGGTTAGTTAGGTTTAAGTAGTTCTAAGTTCTAGGGGACTTATGACCACAGCAGTTGAGTCCCATAGTGCTCAGAGCCATTTGAACCATAACTTATGTAAATATTTTATCCTGTGACGCCTGTTACAACTTTACATTGAAAGAGCCTCTACCTGTGGGCATTTACTAGTGAGCATTCATTCTAAGGTACGGTATATGTAATATGGTTGCCATCTAAAGCCGTGGCTTGCAATAATTCTTGTTTTGTCAATTTTGTTTATGACAAGAGCCTCTCGGCTTCATCTAATGTAATGTACAGTCATGTGATGTAACAAGTGAGGACCCTTATCTCACAAATATTTTTCTATTAATATTTTATTATGTTTGTAAAAATAATATTGTAATTAGTTGTTTACATTTTTAGAGCCCACTACTTCGGAAGAAGATATTTTTACAAATCTTGAAATCTAGGTCAAAGGCTAATAAACCTTTATCTGCCACTGATGGCTGGTTTTCCAAACTCTTCAGATTTACAGAGCTGCTGTTTCGCAGTCATGTTTCAGATTTTGCCACTATTTTAAATTACTGTCATCTGGAATGGTGTAACGCCTAAATGACACAAGTGCACGGGTTCCCGGATTCGATTCCCGGCGGGGTCAGGGATTTTCTCTGCCTCGTGATGACTGGGTGTTGTGTGATGTCCTTAGGTTAGTTAGGTTTAAGTAGTTCTAAGTTCTAGGGAACTGATGACCGTAGATGTTAAGTCCCATAGTGCTCAGAGCCATTTGAGCCACTTTGACACAAGCGCACACAGAATGTATTCTTCCAGTACAAATCTACACAAAGAGTCAAAATGTAGCGTCGGCGTCTGTGGTGGAGTCGATGTAGATGCTGTGTCTACGCTGGTAGCCAGATCGTTTTGTTTGCTGAGAGTCTCATTAATTGAACCCATTACTGGTTCCCAATTTTTGCTAAGATCATAGTCGCAATCTCGGTTGATAAGATCGTCCATGGTTGGAATTTCTATGATCTCTCTAGCGACGCTCTCCCAATATTTGGAAGTCTGCACCAAGATCCTGGTACATTCATACTCCATCCTGTGTGATTCTCGGACAAACAGTGCTGTGCGACCGTTGACTTGTTCAGATACGTCAGTCGAGTGTGCCGCTGGCAACGATCTTCGACGGTGGGCAGTGTCTGTCCGTTATATGTCTTTCCATATTGGCGCGTAATCTGGTAACGTCGACCTTCCGCAAACCAAGATCATCTTTGGGGATTCCAAATAATGCTCGCAGGCTGGAGTGGCCGCGTGGTTCTAGGCGCTACAGTCAGGAACCGCGAGACCGCTACGGTCGCAGATTCGAATTCTGCCTCGGTCATGGATGTGTATGTCTTTAGGTTAGTTAGGTTTAAGTAGTTCTAAGTTCTAGGTGACTGATGACCTTGGAAGTTAAGTCCCATCGTGCTCAGAGCCAGCCAATAATGCTCGTGTTTAATTGGGCGCGCAAAAGACTTTACTCCCTTCCGATTTTTTACGACAGTGCACCAGTGTATTGTATACAGCCAGTGGCTGCCTAAACCTCCGTGACTTCTTCCGTCTCCATATGTTGTACTGTAGTGGTGGGGTGGAAAGAGCACCTAATCTGCCACTATGTGCACACGTTTCTTTCTCGGAATACAATTCTGAAGTGTTGCAGCTCCTGGGCAGACTCTCTGTACTAGTGGTTTCAGTATCCCATTCGTCTCCGAAGGGTGGTGGCAGCTGTCTGCCTGTAAATAAAGCTCAATGTGTGTCGTCTTCCAATAAGTATCGTGGCCCAGGGCGCCATCAGCTCTTCTGTTGACCATGACGTCCAGGAATGGCAACCTTTCTTCTGCTTCGCTCTTCAAATACACTACTGGCCATTAAAATTGCTAAACCAAGAACAAACGCACATAATAAACGGGTATTCATTAGACAAATATACTAGAACTGACATGTGATTACATTTTCACGCAGTTTGGGTGCATAGATACTGAGAAATCGGTATCCAGAACAACCACCTCTGACCGTAA
The DNA here is from genome assembly GCF_023864275.1 of Schistocerca cancellata. Taxonomy (NCBI): domain Eukaryota; kingdom Metazoa; phylum Arthropoda; class Insecta; order Orthoptera; family Acrididae; genus Schistocerca; species Schistocerca cancellata. The sequence continues at coordinate 114,575,832 of NC_064633.1, read as the reverse complement.
TAACGGCCTTGATACGCCTGGGCATTGAGTCAAACAGAGCTTGGATGGCGTGTACAGGTATAGCTGCATACTCAGCTTCAACACGATACCACAGTTCATCATGAGTACTGACTGGCTTATTGTGACGAGCCAGTTGCTCGGCCACCATTGACCAGACGTTTTCAGTTGATGAGATATCTGGAGAATGTGCTGGCCAGGGCAGCAGTCGAAAATTTTTTGTACCTAGAAAGGCCCATACAGGACCTGCAACATGCGGTCGTGCGTTATCCTGCTGAAATGTAGGGTTTCACAAGGATCGAATGAAGGGTAGAGCCACGAGTCGTAACACATCTGAAATGTAACGTCCACTGTCCAAGGTGCCGTCAATGCGAACAAGAGATGACCGAGACGTGTAACCAATGGCACCCCATACCATCACGCCGGGTGATACGCCAGTATGGAGATGACGAATACACGCTTCCAATGTGCGTTCACCGCGATGTGCCAAACACGGATGCGACCATCATGATGCTGTAAACAGAACCTGGATTCATCCGAAAAAATGATGTTTTACCATTCGTGCACCAACGGTTCGTCGTTGAGTACACCATCGCAGGCGCTCCTGTCTGAGATGCAGCGTGAAGGGTAACACGCAGCCATGGTCTCCGAGTTGATAGTCCATGCTGCTGCAAACGTCGTCGAACTGTTCGTGCAGGTGGTTATTGTCTTGCAAACGTCCCCATCTGTTGACTCAGTGATCGAGACGTGGCTGCACGATCCGTTACAGCCATGCGGATAAGATGCCTGTCATCTATGTCAACTTTCCTTATGTCGGCACGTTGTTGGTGTCGCCACCGGTGCCACTCTTGTGTGAATGCTCTGAAAAGCAAATCATTTGCATATTACAGCATCTTCTTCCTGTCGGTTAAATTTCTCGTCTGTAGCACGTCATCTTCGTGGTGTAGCAATTTTAATGGTCTGTAGTGTATGTAAAGAACTCATGGAGTTTGTCCCTTCCGTGGGGCAAAATGACGAGAGTGTCAACCACCTAACGGAAAGAACATGTGGGTTTCCATTTGGATGACGCCAGGGCTTCCTGCTCGAGGGACTCCGTATACAAATTCGTGACCACAGACGAGAGTGGACTGTTAATTGCGACTCCTTCTATTATTAATGGTACTCCCCAATAAGCAAAGATATGTGGAGGTCAGGGCATGTCGCGTGACAAGGTCGGTGGTCTCTTCGTCAAATTTCTGCCCAATAAGCTCTAGCGACTCTCGTAAAGGCAACCTGGTGAATAGAGAACCGACGTCAAAACTCTTCAGGAAATCTAAGGCTTTCAACCTGAAGTTGTCGATGTGTTTCACAAAAACCACAGGATTGCCCATGTGATGAGATCATCTATCCCCATGAGGGCTTATTATTTCCGTCAGCTATTTTGACAACAAATATATACGTTCCCTAATGTTACTGACAAAGGGGTGCAACCGCACCCCATCATTGTGGACTTAAGGGAGTTGACATAGTCTTGTCAATTGTGCTACTTGAAGTAAAAGTTTCATGGCGACCCCCTCTGGTAAGTTAGCGTCCTTGGAAAGAGCTTAGTCTTGTTCTTCATGCGGAGGGAACAGCTCCCGGGGGAAGGGTATGTAAGTAGGCCTCGCGCCCTCAGGAGCTCAGTTTGGCAGCTCACCTGACGATGGCGACGAGTGTAATAGACGAAATATTTTGCTTGTTGGACACTGTGAACCAGCAGCAGATACACGGATTGAAGTGTTTTCTCGTAGTGTACCGGGGAGTAGGCCTGCATATTATTTGCAATTAAGGTGTCTTTAGAACGAAACAATCAGCATCGCAAATGTGCCACTTTTAAACCGATGATCGGAAACGAGAAGCTCTTGAAGCAAAATATCGTCACAAACATTTGCACAGAAGAGATTTGGCTCGACCGAAGAGCAATAGAGATAAAATGGTTGTACAAGGCGACCCAAATGTTGTGGCTGTAAATTTTGATCTGTTAACCGAGTTGAATACTCCAAATGGACCGGTCAAATAGTGTACCTGAGAAAACAGGCAGTACATGATGTAATCGTATACAATCTAAGAAAGCAATATGGTAACTGTCAACTGTGGAATGAGACAGACGGTAAAGGAACATCTACTGAAATGGCCACATGTCTCTATGATTACATCGTGGCTCTACTAGATATTGGACAATTGAGAATAATGTCGAATTGATGTCGGGGTCAGCACAAGAATTTTGCAGTCAATGGACTTCGCAGACTTTGAAACACAGAAACGGAGTGTGACCTTGCTGAGTGCAAGGTAGAGAGGAAAAGTCGAAGCCGATGCGCCACCATGAAGGATGCGCACGACTCATTCGTAGTCGCTGGTGGAAGCTTCTTCCTTTCGTCATCTTCACTAAGCTATACGACGATTTTGTAAATTTCGAAAACGACCAGGGAGACAACCCCAAAATTACAAAGCAAAATGATTACCTACACCACTACGAAAGAAACAAACCTCATTCGATATTTTGTAAAACATGTCTTAAAGGGGCCTTTGATAATTTAACGTTGAGAAGAAAGGGACTACCTTCGGTAAATATGTCTGTCCCCAGGTATACACGGAAAACTTCCCACAGTAACAGCAGAATGTAAGGATCTGGTGGTAATGTGTGAGAAACAGAAGATTAACTAGGGGATGGTATGAGTATTACTGCAGTTTATTGAGCGATGAAACTATGCGGGGCTCACTACCTGATCCACAGCCTGAGGAGGACTCTGATGCCAATTAAAGGTTAGTGTCGGTCGGATTGTTTGTTTAGATTGGTTCAAATGTCTCTGAGCACTATGGGACTTAACATCTATGGTCATTAGTCTCCTAGAACTTAGAACTACTTAAACCTAACTAACCTAAGGACATCACACAGCACCCAGTCATCACGAGGCAGAGAAAATCCCTGACCCCGCCGGGGTTTGTTTAGAGAGTTATTGTTCATTCAGTGTTTATTCTGCAGTTTCTCTTGTTTATTTTCAAGTAATAAAACTAGATTTGGCATCCGATATATCTGATTTACTTTTAATACCTTCTAGAAAAATCAGTATGTTTTGGTTGTTCCGGAATAACGAATAGCTAATTAACTCCAGTCCTCATTCCCTCCCCTCCTCTCCCCTCCCTCCCCGCTCCCTCCTCCCAAAGGGGGGAGTTGTAATAATTATGAATCCCGTATCTCAACATTTCTCAATTTTGAACAATAAATCATACATAAACCGATTTCTTAAATTATAGCTGATTTTTTATGAAAAATTCCATCACATGCATGGTCTGCAACAGAAATGTATAGAGGGAGGAGCAAGATTATTAAGTTATCAATAATATATAAATGATTCTGAAGTGTCGGCAGACGTGCCAACACTGTTTTGTTGGAGGAGACCGAAATGCACGCTATAAGCTCACGCAGGCTGGCGTGAGGTCTGAAACAGGATACATAATGAATGCTATAAAGAAAAGTACGTAGCTTCTGGAATACTTAACTGTAATCCACATTTGTAGAACATTGCTCTTGATGATCCAGAAGTATTATAGCAATTGAATACGGCGCCTTGCTAGGTCGCAGCAAATGTAGCTGAAGGCTATGCCAACTATCGTCTCGGCAAATCAGAGCGTAATTCTCAGTGAACCATGGCTAGCAACGTCGGCTGTACAACTGGGACGAGTGCTAGTACGTCTCTCTAGACCTGCCGTGTGGCGGCGCTCGGTCTGAAATTACTGACAGTGGCGACACGCGGGTCCGTCGTATACTAGCGGACCGCGGCCGATTTAAAAGCTACCACCTAGCAAGTGTGGTGTCTGGCGGTAACACCACAGATTCTCTAAATCTAAAAATTTAGGAACGAAAAACAGTCATTACGTAATAACTTTCTATTGCGTAGCAACAAAAATAATCAGGAAATTATTGGCCGAAGTCTTACACGACAGATGTCGCTATACACTACCACAGTTTCGGGGTCTTAGTCCCGTCATCAGGTGTATCTGAAATCTTAATTAAAACAATGATTGCAACCACATCCCTAAAACAAAAAATAAGGGAATAGAATTTATAATCAGAAAAATCACATAAAGTGATTGAAATATTCTACCTGGCACTATCAGGGCGTGTTGTGCAGGCTCAACAGCTAGTAGGCAAGCATTTACCATAGGTGGACCGTCATAGCGTAACAGCGTCCCGAATTGTGGCTGCAAAGAACCCGAAGTTTCAAGCACGGCCAGGAAAGACGCCTCTTAACCCAAAATTGCCACCGGGAACACACGCAGTCTAAACTGGCTCTGAGCACTATGGTACTTAACTTTTGAGGTCATCAGTCCCCTAGAACTTAAACTGAACTAACCTAAGGACATCACACCCATCCATGCCCGAGGCAGGATTGGAACTTGCATCCGTAGCGGTCGCGCGGTTCCAGACTGTAGCGCCTAGAAACGCTCGGCCACTCCGGCCGGCGCACGCAGTCTACAAAAATAAAACCACCATAGGACAGTAAGTGGAAGTCACGCTCCAGACCAAACTAAGTAACGACCCTGCGCTGCAGTAAGCGCATATCAATTTTAAACCTGATACGGCGAACGAAGACAGAACGGCGGTAACATTCGAAACCAACACTTACCGGACGCTGATACGGGGCGCCTGCGTGACCCGCGTGGCTACGGCGCGAGGACTCAGCATTATCTCAGGTGGCGGCTTTCGTGCTCAATACCGTAAAAGCGGAGCGTAATACGGAATGTAGATAAATTAAAGCACAAATAAGTGCAAATACAGAAAAAGGAATACAAAAGAAGTATAGTTAATAATCGAAACGAACAGCAGTCCACTACGAGAGATGTTAGCGTTAACAATTAAGATGAAAACGCAGATTGACTAATAACAGAAGATGTGCAACAAAGCAACATATACATGACAAGGAATGCATAAAAGCGTAAGCCAAAGGCCGAAGTACACAAAAAACGCTCAAATTGCAGAAAAGGCTAAATCAAATAAAAACACAAAAAATTTAAAACATTTAAAATATTAACTATTTTAAAATATATTTGAAAAAGTTTTTAAACAACTGTAAAAAATTTAAAAAATTAAAAACTATTCTTTTACGATAATTAAACAACTGCTGTTAATGCAGTGAAACAGGTTACTGGACGCAGAACGAGGGACCGTGGCAGTGTTATGAAATGGGAGCAGAGAATAAAGAGAGCTACATCCGAGATTGATTATCGAAAGCGTTGCAAAAGGTTATTCGAGGCATTTTTTGCTTGAGCTCGACTTGCTCTTTAACAGAATCGTTAGGACTGTTCAATTTACATTTGAAAATCTCTGTCTCTTTCAGAATGTTTAAAGTTAAGTCCTTTACATAGATATTGCTCATTTGGGCTTGTTAAAATTACAATGCTCCTTAAACGTAGTATGAAAACTGTGGTGTCACCGCCAGACACCACACTTGCCAGGTGGCAGCCTTTAAATCGGCCGCGGTCCGTTAGTATACGTCAGACCCGAGTGTCGCCACTATCAGTGATTGCAGACCGAGCGCCGCCACACGGCAGGTCTAGTCTAGAGAGACTCCCTAGCACTCGCCCCAGTTGTACAGCCGACTTTGCTAGTGATGGTTCACTGACTACATACGCTCTCATTTGCAGAGATGACAGTTTAGCATAGCCTTCAGCTACGTCATTTGCTACGACGTAGCAAGGCGCCATATTCAGTTATTATTGATATTGATACTGTGAATCATGTACCGTGAAGAGCGACGTTCATCATTCAATGGATTAAAGTTAAGTATCCAACTACTTACGTCCGCTTTCTAAATTCTCATTCCTTATCATGTTGTAGACCTCACGTCAGTACAGTTCTTCCCTTCTCACGCCAGCCTGCGTGAGCTAAAAAGCGTGCATCTCGGCCTCCACTCTTCAGCTAACACAGAACAAAATTCATCCAAAGTAGCAGCAGTTACACTGCGGCCTCTGCAGTCAATAAAAGCATTTTACAACTGTGTCGGATCTATTTACCATGATCATATTGCAGGACAGTTGTGGTTATCCCACAAACAAAAATTTATCATAATTAGTTACGTTACGTGAAACGAACTGACGAGCAGGTTCCAAAATTACGAGAGTACGTTTAGTGATGATTCGATCAACATATTACTTCCTCCCACACACGTCTCGCGAAATGAAAATCAAATGTGTAACATCTCATATGGGGACAAATGTTCTGCCCATGCACCATTCGCGAATGGAACGGGAAAGTGGTGGATTATAGTGAAAATACTCTCCGCCATAAACCGGAAGTATATGTGTAGATATAAAGAACATAGCATTAATCTGTTCTGTAAACGCTCTGAGGAATGACTACGTTTAAGGAGCATTGTAATTTTAACAAGCCCAAATGATATACTTGAAAAAAGAGACAGCATTGGTCGTATATTTTTTACTATCGCAAAATCGATTTTGTGTCACTGAGTGACCATCTTCAGTGCTATATTGTATAACTTAAATTAGGATGCACTGTTGTCAATAAGCTTACGGCAATCACATTGAGTCTATGTGATTGCCGTAAGCTTATTGACAACAGTGCATCCTAATTTAAGTTATACAATATAGCACTGAAGATGGTCACTCAGTGACAGAAAATCGATTTTGCGATAGTAAAAAATATACGACCAATGCTGTCTCTTTTTTCAAGTATACCTGTTATCTGGTCGTAGTGCACAGGACAACATGGAGTCGCCAATCAAGCCCAAATGAGCACTATCTATGTAAAGGACTTAACTTTAACTCTTTCAGGACAGTACAAGAGAATTGGGATGGAAACGAAAATACGATGAAAATGCAGAAGAATTACAGTGTGCGGAATACAGTTCTTCGTAAGCGTGGTAAGGGAGTAGACGTTACGCTCACTATGGCGCACACTATGACGTTGGAACAGAAGTGCCGTGGAGGGGAGTTCCCCCGGACTACGTCACACACCACCCAGGGCTGTGCCCTTCACGCCCAATGAGCGGGCAACTTTGTTCCTACAAGAGGCTGTTAGTAATTCTCCCCCTAAACTTCGCCACTGAAGAAACGACGTGAACCATTAATCACCGCGCCGGGACCTTCCCACGGCCAAGCGGCGGCGAAGGGCATTCAGTACTCGCTGGTCCAACGAGTCCATTCCTCACACTCGGGCGAGAAGACACCGATGAGTCAACTTTGACCATCATGAAATATGTAAAAAAGGATTCGTTCAAATTTAGTCAGTTGCTTTCAAGTATTGTTTGATGATGGGACGAGTTCTTTAGGATCACACAGAGAGAATAACGCTCATTAAATACTGTGTGGGAAAGAATATACCGTCATCGAGATCAATGCAACATAACAGAAAGGAATCAGAAATTGAACACAAATAGTCCGCAAACGAGACTCCAGTCATATCTTGCACTTCTTTTGTACATATACAGGGTGGTCCATTGATCGTGACCGGACCAAATATCTCACGAAATGAGAGTCAAACGAAAAAACTACAAAGAACGAAACTTGTCTAGCTTGATGGGGGAAACCAGATGGCGCGATGGTTACCCCGCTAGATGGCGCTGCTATAGGTCAAACGGATACCAACTGCGGTTTTTTAAATAGGAACCGTCATTTTTTATTACATATTCGTGTGGTACGTAAAGAAATATTAATGTTTTAGTTGGACCACTTTTCTCGCTTTGTGATAGACGGCGCTGTAATAGTCACAAACATGTGGCTCACAATTTTAGACGAACAGTTGGTAACAGGTAGGTTTTTTAAATTAAACTACCAGAACGTAGGTACGTTTGAAAATTTTATTTCGGTTGTTCCAATGTGATACCTATACCTTTGTGAACTTATCCTTTCTGAGAACGCGTGCTGTTACAGCGTGATTACTTGTAAATACCACATTAATGCAATACATGCTCAAAATGATGTCCGTCAATCTCAATGCGTTTGGTAATACGTGTAACGACATTCCTCTCATAAGCGAGTAGTTCGCCTTCCGTAATGATCGCACATGCATTGGCAATGCTCTGACGCATGTTGTCAGGCGTTGTCGGTGGATCACGATAGCAAATATCCTTCAACTTTCCCCACAGAAAGAAATCCGGGGACCTCAGATCCGGTGAACTTGCGGGCCATGGTATGGTGCTTCGACGACCAATCCACCTGTCATGAAATATGCTATTCAATACCGCTTCAACCACACGCGAGCTATGTGCCTGACATCCATCATGTTGGAAGTACATCGCCATTCTGTCATGCAGTGAAACAGCTTGTAGTAACATCGGTACAACATTGCGTAGGAAATCAGCATGCATTGCACCATCGATAAAATGGGGACCAATTATCCTTCCTCCCATAATGCCGCACCATACATTAACCCGCCAAGGTCGCTGAGGTTCCAATAGTCGCAGCCATCGTGGATTTTCCGTTGCCCAATAGTGCATATTATGCCGGTTTCCGTTACCGCTTTTGGTGAAGCTCCGTCGCTAAATTGAATGCGTGCAAAAAATTTGTCATCGTCCCGTAATTTCTCTTGTGCCGAAGAGTAGAACTGTACACGACGTTCAAAGTCGTCGCCATGCAATTCCTGGTGCAAAGAAATATGGTACGGGTGCAATCGATGTTGATGTAGCATTCTGAACACCGACGTTTTTGAGATTCCCGATTCTCGAGCAATTTGTCTGCTTCTGATGTGCGGATTAGCCGCGGCAGCAGCTAAAACACCTACTTGGGCATCATCATTTGTTGCAGGTCATGGTTGTCATTTCACATGTGGCTGAACACTTCCTGTTTCCTTAAATAACGTAACTATCCGGCGAACGACCCAGACACTTCGATGATGTCAACCATGATACTGAGCAGCATACATAGCACAAGCACGTTGGGCATTTTGGTCACAATAGCCATACATCAACACGATATCGACCTTTTCCGCAATTGGTAAATTGTCCATTTTAACAGGGGTAATGTATCACGAAGCAAATACCGTCCGCAGTGGCGGAATGTTACTTGATACCACGTACTTACCACGTTTGTGACTATTAAAGTACCATCTATCACAAAGCGAAAAAAGTGGTCCAACTAAAACATTCTTGCCAAAAGTTTCTATACATTTATCTTCATGGCTATGTACAGGAATATGATAATCTTATTAGGCGCAGACTGAAACTTGACTATAGACTGGTACAGACCGGCGCAGACAAATGCAGACTGGTACCGACTGTTGCAGACAAATGTACACTCGTTATAATACCTCGTGCGTTCATGTATCACTGTGTGAGTGTGAACCGCGAGGAGAAAAGGTTCTACGTTAGCAGCAATCTCATTGGCTGCGTTACATATTAATACACGGATCGGCGGAAGCAGAATTTGGTCCGTCTCTATGGCAGCGCCATCTCGTAGTGCAGAGACAGACGAGCGCTGCGCTTGCGCTGTTGTGCTTAGCGGGGCGCGCTCTAGTGGGAAAGTTGTGTACGAACTGACTACGTGGAACTATGTATAGAACATGATGCAGTCTGGAATTCATGTGTGGTGGTCTGGATAGATGTCTGCCTATTACACTTTGCGACCCTCTAAGCCGGCCGGTGTGGCTGAGAGGTTTTAGGTACTTCAGTCTGGAACTATGCGACCGCTACTGTCTCAGGTTCGAGTCCTGTCTCGGGCATGGATGTGTGTGATGTCCTCAGGATAGTTAGGTACAAGTAGTTCTAAGTTCTAGGGGACTGATGACTTCAGTCGTTAAGTCCCACAGTGCTCAAAACCATTTGAACCATTTTGAACGACCCTCTTCAATGGCCTGTACATTTTTGTGCTGTACATGTCCTTTCACGTTTCCACTCCACTATCACATCGGAAACAGTGCTCTCTCACGGTATCTAATGACTACTGAGGTCGCTGGAGTACCTGGCAGTAGGTGGCAGAACAATGCACATAATATGAAAAACGTGTGTTTTTGGTGTTGTTCGGATACTTTTGATCACATAGTGTAAGAAACCTTCAAAGGTCCATGTGGCATTTCATGACCATATATTTACAAAAGACAACGAAGCATAAACCTATATTAACGCTCGTAAATTTTTTTAATGAATGAGAGGGCAGAGGAACAGGCATCGTGTTCTACAGAAAAAAATGAATTCAAACAAAGCATTAGACTGTGTACAAGAAAAACAATTACAGAGCATATCGTGTAACTAAATCTGATGTTCATAGTCGTTTCCATTTCGTGACCGATCGGAACTTACACCCCTCACAGTTTTGTGTGGTACTACTATCGTAACAAAATATTCAACTTTAGTGCTTCTTGAGCCATGGTAAAAATTGCTTTTTTGAAGAGCGCGCCGCAGCGTGCAGTGTGAAGGAGTCGCCCTCCGTTTCTGGTGGTGGCGCCGCTGTGGCAATCGCAGCTTTGGTGTCTCCCTCTGGTGGGAAATGGGAAAAGGTTGCCTGTTCACGTACATTTAAGGGGCGCTATGAGCTCGCCAAGCGGTCTGTTTGAGTCAGTCTGGGTCAGTCCCTCGTCCCCAGCTTGCTAGTCTGTCTCTCGTCCGCATTTGTATGTCTTTCGTTCGGATCAGTCTTTAAAGCCGGATAAATGAGAGTCCTTCCACTCCGCCAGTAAGAGAACTCGGCGAGTGGTCGCCCGGTGGGGGCTTAGTTCCTGCGTCTGCGCGTGAGGCAGCTAGGCTGATCGAGTTGCTCAGGCAATGGTCATTGGCGGTTGGATCGATCGGTTGGTTTGTCGCACACTGAGGCACAAGATGACTTGTCCGCCTTGAGCGTCGGCGTATGTGAGGTCGCCACGTAAGTCCAGTGGGCCGCGCCGTATAGCGAGGGGTAGTGGCTTCGCGGTCGACACGAGAGCAGCAGAAGTCAACCCACGACATCAGTCTGGCCGGTGCGAGCTGCGACGGCGTGGTGTAACTGGTTCTCCGAGCGCTTCTGGGCCCCTTCAGTTACCATCTTGTGGAGCTTGGCTCGGTCCTTTCTTGGTGCAGGGATGTCATTTTACCAGTGGGCGTGTTTGCTCTGCGTGGTTGGGTCCGAGCCAGTATTTCTGCCGTCGTGTGCCTGGAAGTGAGTGGGAGACGCACCAGCAGTGCAGTCGCGACGGAGCAGCGGGCAGTCGGTCGGTTGGGGTGGGCCAGGAAAGACGGGAGATCGGCGCTCCTTCCTGCGTCCGTTGAAGAGGCCGGCAGCGGACGGTTCGGGAGAGCCTGGTCTTCTCGAGATATCGCAGTTTATCAGAAGTTAAGTGATTGGTGATATGTTGTGTGATTTACTCTTGTTAAATTCTACTTGTTGTCTTGGTCAGTCTCTCGTTCCCAGTTTGCTCGTCTGTCTCTCGTCCGCATTTGTTAGGTAGTTGTTGTCTGTCTGTCTTTCGGAGCTGCCTCTGTCATGTAAGTCGGATTCGGTGTGTTAACGAATTTATTGCTCGGAGTGTAACGGCCTAGTACCTGAAATATATTTTTATCTTGCCTATCATCTTGAGAGGTGGTATATGTGTACTGTAGAGCATGTTAACTCGTTTGACCAACCTTGTATAATTTTACATAAGATTGCATTTGATGGGCTTTTATTTAAATGGTCATTTTAGTATATAAAGTTGCCACCCTTCAACCGTATGACTTTTCTTAGAAGTTAAAATTAAGTTGCACCTTCGATGGCAAGTTAATATTTTAATTTTAGTGTTTTGTACCATTTCCATTCCTCCTACAGGGTGCATAGTTTGTGTGAATTGTTAAAACTTTTACTTTAAGGTAATATGGTGTGTTGCAGATTTGCACCAGTGTAGTCTTTCAGAGGCTGTTGTGAGCGGTCGTAACTACGGCCGTTTCAAAAGGGAGTGGCAAGGTTCTCAGCCCGAAAGCTCATACAATCAAAAATTTCTTTCTTTCTGCCTCTGAATAGATTCGAACTTGATTTTTAGAGGGTGCTTTCTGCTTATAATTTTAACTCTGTTTCTCAAACAAAAAACCTTTTAGGAATAAAATTCCCATTTGTTAAAAGAAATTTGATTTTGATTTCATCAGTTATTCCCTGGCAACTACTTCCACGCTCACATAGTGTGATTAAATGTGTTAATGGCCTTCATGAATCACTAGTAAATAAAATAAATTTTTAAGAATATTCTTTGAAATTAAATCCACTGTTCACTCCTGTTTAATAATATTCTGATCACTTGCAGTATGTACGTTTTTGTTTCTTAACTGGTGTGTTTTTGCTTAGTTTTCATCACTAAATCATTTCAGTGCGAAGATACCTTACTTTAACTGTTCCTGCATTCTGTGTAATGTATGTGAGTCTATAGCATTACCTAATTGTCAAATTTTGAGAGCGTGGAAATGTTCGGTGAGCGCAGTCAATAGATCAAGCAACGAATAAATGACGTCCGCCTCTAGCTACTGTCCCAATTACCTGCTACACACTTATCGTTATTGTTTTTGCTGAAGTCAGTGCTAATTTGTAACTTATTTATATACACAGAGGTGATGAAAGTCACAGGACAGCGATATGCACATATACAGATGGCGGTAGTATCACGTACACAATATATAAAACTGCAGTCAATTGGCGAAGCTGTCATTTGTACTCGGGTGGTTCATCTCAAATGTTTCCCACGCAGTCATGGCTGCGCGGACGCGAATTAACAGACTCTGAAGCGCATTAGAGAATTCAGTGTTCCGAGATCAAACGAGTCAAAAGGTTACCGAGTACACCAGATTTTAAGCATTACCAATCACCATGAGCAACGCAGTTGCCGACGGCCTTCGCTTAACAACAGAGAACAGCGGCGTTTGTGTAGAGTCGTCAGAGCTAACAGACAAGCAACCAGTGCGAACGTGTTGGTTAGGACAATGCTGCGAAATTTGTGTGTACTAGGGTATGGTAGGAGACAATCGACACGAGTGCCTTTGCTAACAGCACGATATCGCCAATAGCGACTTTCCTGGGTTCGTGATCATATCGGTTGGACCTTAGACGACTGGAATAGTGGCCTGTTCAGATGAGTCCAATTTCAATTGGTAAGAGGTGATGGTAGGGTTCGAGTGCTGCGCAGACCCCACGACATCATGGACCCAAGTTGTCAACAAGGCACTGTGCAGTCTGGTGGTGTCTCAATGATGGTAAGGGCTGTGTTTGCATGGAAGAGACTGGGTCCTCTGGTTCAGCTGAACCGATCACCGACTGGAAATGGTTATCTTCGGCTACTTGGAGACCATTTGCAGCCCTTCATGGTCTTCCTATGCCCAAACAGCGATGGCATTTTTAAGGATGACAACGCATCATGTTACCGGACACAGTTGTTCGTGATTGATTTGAAGAACATTCTGGACAATTAATTCGAGCGAATGTTATAGGGGATCGTCGATCTTTAATATCGTAGAACATTTGTTGGACTTTTTTTTTTTTTGGTCATCAGTCTACTGACTGGTTTGATGCGGCCCGCCACGAATTCCTTTCCTGTGCTAACCTCTTCATCTCAGAGTAGCACTTGCAACCTACGTCCTCAATTATTTGCTTGACGTATTCCAATCTCTGTCTTCCTCTACAGTTTTTGCCCTCTACAGCTCCCTCTAGTACCATGGAAGTCATTCCCTCATGTCTTAGCAGATGTCCTATCATCCTGTCCCTTCTCCTTATCAGTGTTTTCCACATATTCCTTTCCTCTCCGATTCTGCGTAGAACCTCCTCATTCCTTACCTTATCAGTCCACGTAATTTTCAACATTCGTCTATAGCACCACATCTCAAATGCTTCGATTCTGTTCCGGTTTTCCCACAGTCCATGTTTCACTACCATACAATGCTGTACTCCAGACGTACATCCTCAGAAATTTCTTCCTCAAATTAAGGCCGGCATTTGATATTAGTAGACTTCTCTTGGCCAGAAATGCCTTTTTTGCCATAGCGAGTCTGCTTTTGATGTCCTCCTTGCTCCGTCCGTCAATGGTTATTTTACTGCCTAGGTAGCAGAATTCGTTAACTTCATTGACTTCGTGACCATCAATCCTGATGTTAAGTTTCTCGCTGTTCTCATTTCTACTACTTCTCATTACCTTCGTCTTTCTCCGATTTACTCTCAAACCATACTGTGTACTCCTTAGACTGTTCATTCCGTTCAGCAGATCATTTAATTCTTCTTCACTTTCACTCAGGATAGCAATGTCATCAGCTAATCGTATCATTGATATCCTTTCACCTTGTATTTTAATTCCACTCCTGAACCTTTCTTTTATTTCCATCTTTGCTTCCTCGATGTACAGATTGAAGAGTATGGGCGAAAGGCTACAGCCTTGTCTTACACCCTTCTTAATACGAGCACTTCGTTCTTGATCGTCCACTCTTATTATTCCCTCTTGGTTGTTGTACATATTGTATATGACCCGTCTCTCCCAGTAGCTTACCCCTACTTTTTTCAGAATCTCGAGCAGCTTGCACCATTTTATATTGTCGAACGCTTTTTCCAGGTCGACAAATCCTATGAAAGTGTCTTGATTTTTCTTTAGCCTTGCTTCCATTATTAGCCGTAACGTCAGAATTGCCTCTCTCGTCCCTTTACGTTTCCTAAAGCCAAACTGATCGTCACCTAGCGACTTCTCAATTTTCTTTTCCATTCTTCTGTATATTATTCTTGTAAGCAGCTTCGATGCATGAGCTGTTAAGCTGATTGTGCGATAATTCTCGCACTTGTCAGCTCTTGCCGTCTTCGATTATTGGACATAATAGTGCCCAAAATTCTGCGCCAGCAACACTTCCGCAGTTATGGACGGCGACAGAGGCAGTCTGGTTCAATATTTCTGCAGGGTACTTCCAACGACTTGCTGAGTCCACGACACGCCGAGTTGTTGTACTACGCTGGCCAAAAGGAGGGCGGACAAGATATCAGGCGGCATGCTATACCTTTTGTCCCCTGAGCGTATGTGCCAGCATACGGCAAAACAAGAGCGTTAAACGTATTTCTTTCGAATTGAGTGCAGAGAGCCGTAATTGTTGTGTACACTAAATACGCTTGGCGTCCAGCATAACGGTAGCACGAAGAGAACCATCTACCACAGAATGTAGTTGCTGTTGTGGAAGTAGATTGCTAGCATGCAGCAACTAAGCAATGTCGTCAGAAGGGCATCTTGGTTTGGACATAAATTGGAAGCATACGTTAAAATACTTAACAATACTTATTTATTAAAGGTAATATTAGAACATGTAATCTTTTTGTATGGCAACTTCGATGCGCGGCTAAGTGGTTCAAATGGCTCTGAGCACTATGGGACTTAACATCTGTGGTCATCAGTCCCCTAGAACTTAGAACTACTTAAACCTAACTAACCTAAGGACATCACACACATCCATGCCCGAGGCAGGATTCGAACCTGCCACCGTAGTAGTCGCGCGCGGCTAAGTTAAAAGTTCACTTGTAGTACGTTAACTACGAACACTGGTCTGTTTCTGAATCATGTGAACGACGACTAATTTAAGTACAGGGTAACACAGAAAAACGGGAACATTTCTCTAATCCAACAAAACTAGAAGTGATGAAGGAAATAAATTGCATTCATAGTAATTGAAACCTTACAACTTTGCCGTTTACGAAACATTGATGGCATTTATCATTTTTTTTTAAATTACGTCCTTTAGATGGCGTCCTCTCGTACGAATATATTCGTGAAATCTGCTGTTGAGATTCCTCATTGACCGCTGCAACATCTCACCTGGGATACTATAAATTGCGTCCCGAATTCTCTGTTTTAACTCATCCAGGGTTCTTGGTCGAGTCGTGTAGACTTTGCACTTCAGGTAGCCCCACGAGAAAATATCGCAAATGGATATAAGTGGCGATCTAGGGAGCTAAGTAATGTTAACGAATCGTGAGATCACACGGTTGCCAAACGTCGCACTTTTGCCATTGATTGCCGTGCAGTGTGTGATGCTCTGTTCTGTTGAAACCAGGCTTCTTGAACGTATAGAAAGTTGTTCAATGCACGGGTAACAGAAGTTCGTAACATCTCCACGTAACGACCGGCATTGACAGTTATTGTGTTTGTGGTGTCACCGCCAGACACCACACTTGCTAGGTGGTAGCCTTTAAATTGGCCGCGGTCCGTTAGTATACGTCGGACCCGCGTGTCGCCACTATCAGTGATTGCAGACCGAGCGCCGCCACACGGCAGGTCTAGGGAGACCTCCTAGCACTCGCCCCAGTTGTTCAACCGACTTTGCTAGCGATGGTTCACTGACAAAATACGCTCCCATTTGCCGAGACGATAGTTAGCATAGCCTTCAGCTACGTCAATAGCTACGACCTAGCAAGGCGCCATTACCAGTTACTATTGATGCTGTAAAACATGTACCGTCAAGAGCGACGTTCACCATTTATGGATTAAAGTTAAGTATTCCACCAGCTACGTCAGTTTTTTCTACAGTGTAATTTCCTTGTCCTGTTCCAGACCTCACGCCAGCCTGCGTGAGCTAAAACGCGTGCCTTTCGGCTTCCTCTCATACAGGCGTTGGCTCTCCTGCCAACCCACAACAGTGTTTCTCTGTTTATTTGAGAAAAAATACGGTACGACAATCCCGTGTGATGAAACACGACACCACACTCTCACTATACTAGCGTGTAAAGGGCGCTAATGAACGTCATTACTATTTGTGTTTGCCTCTTAACGGTAGTTCTGTTTATTCACATAACCTGTGAGATGAAAATGTGCCTCATCTCACATGCACAACTTGTTTAGCAATTCACTGTCATTGTTTACTTTTACTTCCATTTGTTGACAGAATCCTAATCGTAACCAGTAATGGTTGTACTTCAATTGTTGCACCATCTGTAGTTTGTACGGACGAAATTTTAAATCAGGATGAAGAATTCTGTGAACAATCTCCCGCGAGATTGTGACCACTGCTGCTTGCTTACGAACTGAACGCCGTGGGCTCCGTAAGTCAGACTCGCGTGGAACATCAATGTTCGCTGGAGAACGCACACTTCTTGGTCGTCCTGTAAGTTACTTCTCGAGGGCGGATCCAGTCTCTTCAGAGTTACTAATCCGACATTTTATCCGGTGTTTAGACGGAATGGCATTATGACGTCCTAAATTATAAAAATGTCGAAACTCTCTCTGCGCCGTTCCCAAACTATCATTGTTTTTATGAAACATTGGCTAACGCACGCTGTTGTCCGTTCCACTGATCCATGATTACTGAAATGGTGGACTGTGTACCCGCTGTCACGAAACCGCAGTGCTGCCACCTGCTCATGGCTGCCACTACTCATTTCAAACATTCCCGTTATTCTGTGTCACCCTGTATTTGACTGTCCAGACGGGCTCTGCTGGCAGTGATGGTAGATAAGTCCCGATGCTACCTTGAGACACTGTTGAAGGAAGCACACTGTGGCACAAGGTGGTGAAGCAATCTAATCTACCTCTTATAGTTTGTGAGTAATTAAATCAATACTAATATTGTAACAAAAATGTACAAAGCGTTGTAGATTAAGTACTTGAAATTTTAATGATAGACGATTTTGGTTAAACCAGATGATCAAATATGTCAAATAATAGAGCTACACCAAGACTTGTAACATAAATAGCAACTGATATAAGTCTTAGCAAAAGTATGGTTCAGAGGTAACAATCTATCGTTTGTTCCACTAAATAAATTCTATTAAGCGAAGTTTTCATTCTAACGAGCTGAAACTTTCTACGTCCATTCAAACTGCATATCTCCATACCAGCAAAAATTAAGAAGTTTCTGAAGTAATTGGTAACTATATTATTAAAGATTATGTGCCCCAGATAGCGGTCGTTTGTAGACTGCCGCCGTATAGATAGAGACAACAGATGTTTTCTCGGCATTCCGCACCGGCACGTCATAAATACAGCCCCTGAAGCAATAGAAAGGTTCACTTCCCTCTCAGACACTGTGAGGTCCACGCCAGTTAAACGTCTGGTCGCACTCTGCCTCGGATGACGTCAGAGCCGAGCTGTGACAAGCGCATATTTGGCAGTGAAAACGGATAGTGAACTCGCGAGGAATGTACACCGTGAAACGTCCCCTTAGAAAAATTTTACATGACTGTCCTTAAACTGACACATAATATTTTTAGCGCAGCGCAATCTGACTTTCAATAATCCCTACAAAAGAATGGCCCTGACTAACATTAACCTATACCTTTCACAAATCACTTACCTCACAAAAATCTTCGTTACTCGAACTACTGCAATACAGCGAGCGCCACTACTGCCAGCTAAATAAAAGATTCAAACTACTGAAGGCACTAACTACTGATAGGCATAGTTAGCAAATGAAAGATTTTGATAGAGAACAAACCATGTACCTTAATAGTGTTGAAAAATCATAATATACATAGCAGTTCATGACATCCAGTCTTACAAATTTCAAAACTCCGCCATTTCTCTCCCCACATCCACCACTGCTGGCGGCTCACCTCCAACTGCGCAACGCTATGCGCTGTTCACATCCAGCTGCCCAACACCACAATGGCAGACAACAATGCAAACTAGCCACAGACTGCACACAGCACAGCCAGTGATTTTCATACAGAGCGCTACGTAACGTTGCCAATAAGAAAACATAAACAGCCTACTTACAACCGTCCTGGATCGTTTAGAATTCTGTAAAATAACTGTTAGTGTGCCGTGCGTGTGAAATTCGATTCCGCACGGCAAGTGGTGAATTTATTTCCACTTTTATGGCGAACATTAATTTTTGAACATTTATTGCGAACTTTCAATTGAGTGATCTTAGTCAGGGCGAAAAACAATATGGTAGAAATTTACTGTAGAGGTCGCCTCTGAACTGCTAAAGGTGCTATTAGATTAGAAAGACTTGTTTTCAATTGAACATAACACAATTTTAAGTGTTGTTTGTGAGAAACTTTAATTAAATTAAATCTTGATTGGAACCTTAAACTTTTACTGAAGTCATAGTCCTGACACCGCAAAGAAATGGGAAATAGACACTTTTCTTTCAGTGGGCTGGACCGAAATGTGACGGTGCAGACTGGAAACTAAGGTCAGTATGTTTTCCTTCGCTTTCTGGCTGACCACAAAATTAGTTGCGAGGCTCACGTGATTAAAGACGGCAGCAAAACTTTAAACCAGTGAAAGGAACATATTCGCCGCCCCACAGTGGGGCGGCACTGGTGTACGTTTCAGCATTGGCTGAGTGGATTTTTTTTTTCTTTATTGTGATTTCATTCCCCTGCCCCATATGGGCAGGGGAGGGCTGTCAGTGGCACAATCCGCCGCTCTTCAGCCGAGAGACACGACAACTAAACAAGAATAAAATGATACATACATAAGGAGATAAAAAAGGGGAACATAAAACAGAGTAAGGGGAGAAAATGGAGGGGAAAAAGACATGGACATGTAGACGTTCATGGGGGACAGTTAAAAAAAAGTCACCAGAAAGTTAAAAAACACAGTTGGCGATGCTTGAAACATAGAGAAGACACTGAATGCGCATGCACGGGTTAAAAGTTGGCCACAGTATTAAAAACACTCTGAAACAACACACTTAAAACCCACTAGCAGCACACACGACGAAGAGTAAAACTACCAGGTGGGACCTGCCGAGGGAAAGGTCAGAGAGGATGGAAAAGGAGGGGAGAGCATGGGGCAGCTGAGGAAGCGGCGGGATGAAGAGAGGAGGGGCAATCATGGGTTCACGAAGAGGCAGGAGACACGTGGGGCGGGAGAGGAAAAGGGAAGACAGGGCAGGAGGGAGTGCAGAGACACTGAAAGGAGGGCTGAGTGGAGGTGTGGGGTCGCTTATATCCGAGATTGGTGGGTGAATGCTCATTTGAGAACTTCTTGCATGATGTTAGGTGAAAGCACGTTATAATCCGTGTTCTGTGCACCCTCTGTGGCGGCAGTCCATAACTGCGGCTGATGAATAGAACTATTTCATTCACGTATGATGGGAGTATGTGTGTAGGTTTCTTCTTGTGCGTGTGGTTGTGCGTGTGGTTGTACGTCTTGTTGTGCCCTCTATGGCCTCGGACCGTAACTATGGCTAATGGGTAGGGCTGTTTCAGTTTCTCGTAATGTAAGTGTTATACAGGGTGAAAAAGTACTTAAACTGACAAAAACTCTGTGAGGTTGTAGTGGACATCAAAACAAATATTTTTCCCTAATGTCATTTTTTCCTATGAGGAGTATTTAAACCGGTAGAGGAAGATTTCTCTGGCGGCAAATTAATTAAACCAACAAACACTTTTCCTTTTTTTATGTCCAGGAGACAACACGTTAATACAACCCAATTTCAATTACAGTAGATTTTCAAAAATGCCTTCATTGACACGTAAACAAAGGTTACACAGTCGGATCATGTTTTGTCCGTCACGGGCAGAAACCCCAGGAGTATCCTGAATTGTTCCTGCTGCTGCCTATCCGGGCAACCAGATGCTCTTCTGATGCATCAGGAGTTGTGTAAAAAAGGTTTCGCATCTCTCCTCACACAAAAAAGTCGAGAGAGGACATATCTGGGGATCGAGCAGGCCATGGTACAGGACTACCCCTGCCAATCCATGTTTCTGGGGACCGTCGGTCCAGGAATCGACGCACACGACGACTGAAATGTGCCGGCGCCTTTTGTATACGGAGTCCCTCGAGGAGGAAGCGGTAGCGTCATCCAAATGGAAACCCACATGTTCTTTCCGTTAGGTGGTTGACTCTCTCGTCATTTTGCCCCATGAAAGGAACAAACTCCTGGAGTTCCTTACATACATTACAGGCCATTAAAATTGCTACACCACAAAGATGACGTGCTACAGACGAGAAATTTAACCGACAGGAAGAAGATGCTGTAATATGCAAATGATTTGCTTTTCAGAGCATTCACACAAGAGTGGAACCGGTGGCGACACCAACAACGTGCCGACATGAGTAAAGTTTCCAACCGATTTCTCATACACAAACAGCAGTTGACCGGCGTTGCCGGGTGAAACGTTGTTGTGATGCCTCGTGTAAGGAGGAGAAATGCGTAACATCACGTTTCCGACTTTGATTAAGGTCCGATTGTAGCCAATCGCGATTGCGGTTTATCGTATCGCGACATTGCTGCTCCCGTTGGTCCAGATCCAATGACTGTCAGCAGAATATGGAACCGGTGGGGTCAGGAGGGTAATCCGGAACGCCGTGCTGGATCCCAACGGCCTCGTATCACTAGCAGTCGAGATGACAGTCATCTTATCCGCGTGGCTGTAACGGATCGTGCAGCCACGTCTCGATCCCTGAGTCAACAGATGGGGACGTTTGCAAGACAATAACCATCTGCACGAACAGTTCGACGACGTTTGCAGCAGCATGGCTGCGTGTTACCCTTGACGCTGCATCTCAGACAGGAGCGCCTGCGATGGTGTACTCAACGACGAACCGTTGGTGCACGAATGGTAAAACGTCATTTTTTCGGATGAATCCAGCTTCTGTTTACAGCGTCATGATGGTCGCATCCGTGTTTGGCGACATTGCGGTGAACGCACATTGGAAGCGTGTATTAGTCATCGCCATACTGGCGTATCACCCGGCGTGATGGTATGGGGTGCCATTGGTTACACGTCTCGGTCATCTCTTGTTCGCATTGACGGCACCTTGGACAGTGGACGTTACATTTCAGATGTGTTACAACTCGTGGCTCTACCCTTCATTCGATCCTTGTGAAACCGTACATTTCAGCGGGATAACGCACGACCGCATGTTGCAGGTCCTGTACGGGCCTTTCTAGGTACAAAAAATGTTCGACTGCTGCCCTGGCCAGCACATTCTCCATATATCTCACCAACTGAAAACGTCTGGTCAATGGTGGCCGAGCAACTGGCTCGTCACAATAAGCCAGTCAGTACTCTTGATGAACTGTGGTATCGTGTTGAAGCTGAGTATGCAGCTGTACCTGTACACGCTATCCAAGCTCTGTTTGACTCAATGTACAGGCGTATCAAGGCCGGTCAGAGGTGGTTGTTCTGGGTACTGATTTCTCAGGATCTATGCACCCAAACTGCGTGAAAATGTAATCACATGTCAGTTCTAGTATAATATATTTGTCCAATGAATACCCGTTTATTATCTGCGTTTGTTCTTGGTTTAGCAATTTTAATGGCCAGTAGTGTATTTGAAGCCCGTATATCCCCCTATCATATTCACTTTGGAGAGCGAAGCTGAAGAAAGGTTGCCATTCCTGGACGTCATGGTCAACAGAAGAGCTGATGGCGCCCTGGGCCACGATACGTATTGGAAGACGACACACCTTGAGCTTTATTTACAGGCAGACAGCTGCCACCACCCTTCGGGGCGAATGGGATACTGAAACCACTAGCACAGAGAGTCTGCCCAGGAGCTGCAACACTTCAGAATTGTATTCCGAGAAAGAAACGTGTGCACATAGTGGCAGATTAGGTGCTCTCTCCACCCCACCACTACAGTACAACATATGGAGACGGAAGACGTCACGGAGGAAGAGGCAGCCACTGGCTGTATACAATACCCTGGTGCACTGTCGTAAAAAATCGGAAGGGAGTAAAGTCTTTTGCCCGCCCAATTAAACACGAGCATTATTGGCTGGCTCTGAGCACGATGGGACTTAACTTCTGAGGTCATCAGTCACCTAGAACTTAGAACTACTTAAACCTAACTAACCTAAGGACATCACACACATCCATGACCGAGGCAGAATTCGAATCTGCGACCGTAGCGGTCTCGCGGTTCCTGACTGTAGCGCATAGAACCGCGCGGCCACTCCGGCCGGCGAACTTTGTTTGGAATCCCCAAAGATGATCTTGGTTTGTGGAAGGTCGACGTTTACCAGATTAAGCGCCAATATGGAAAGACATATAACGGACAGACACTGCCCACCGTCGAAGATTGTTGCCAGCGGCACACTGGACTGACGTATCTGAACAAGTCAGCGGTCGCACAGCACTGTTTGTCCGAGAATCACACAGGATGGTGTATGAATGTACCAGGATCTTGGTGCAGACTTCCAAATATTGGGATAGCGTCGGTAGAGAGATCATAGAAATTCCAACCATGGACGATCTTATCAACCGAGATTGCGACTATGATCTTAGCAAAAATTGGGAACAAGTAATGGGTTCAATTAATGAGACTCTCAGCAAACAAAACGATCTGGCGACCAGCGTAGACACAGCATCTACATCCACTCCACCACAGACGCCGACGCTTCATTTTGACTCTTAGTGTAGATTTGTACTGGAGGAATACATTCTGTGTGCGCTTGTGTCAAAATGGCTCAAATGGCTCTGCGCAGTATCGGACTTAACATCTATGGTCATCAGTCCCCTAGAACTTAGAACTACTTAAACCTAACTAACCTAAGGACATCACACAACATCCAGTCATTACGAGGCAGAGAAAATCCCTGACCCCGCCGGGAATCGAATCCGGGAACCCGTGCGCTTGTGTCATTAACGCGTTACACCATTCCGGATGACAGTAATTTAAAATAGTGGCAAAATCTTAAACATGACTGCGAAACAGCAGCTCTGGAATTCTGAAGAGTTTGGAAAACCAGCCAACCAGTTGCAGATAAAGGTTTATTAGCCTTTGACCTAGATTTCGAGATTTGTAAAAATATCTTCTTCCGAAGTAGTGCGCCCTAAAAATGTATACAACCAATTACAATATTATTTTTACAAACATAATAAAATATTAATAGAAAAATATTTGTGAGATAAGGGTCCTCACTTGTTACGTCACATGATGGTACATTACATTAGATGAAGCCGAGAGGCTCTTGTCATAAACAAAATTGACAAAACAAGAATTATTGCAAGCCACGGCTTTAGATGGAAACCATATTACATATACCGTACCTTAGAATGAATGCTCACTAGTAAATGCCCACAGGAAGAGGCTCTTTCAACATAAAGTTGTAACAGGCGTCACAGGATAAAATATTTACATAAGTTACGTTTACCTTATGCAAGAGGCTAAGATCAACTGACACAAATATTCAGGCTCAAGCGACCAGGAAAAATTGGGCTGCAGAGGGTGCTAAGTACATGCGCGTAAGAACTGCGTCTTGGTTG